>NC_088380.1:116650000-117275000 GCF_037993035.2 Macaca fascicularis | reverse complement strand
GTTAACAAGGATATCCAGGATTTGAACTCATCTCTGCAGCAAGCAGACCTAATAGACATCTACAGAACTCTCCACCCCAAATCAACAGAATATACATTCTTCTCAGCACCACATCACACTTATTCCAAAATAGACCACATAATTGGAAGTAAAGCACTCCTCAGCAAATGTACAAGAATGGAAATTATAACACACTGTCTCTCAGACCACAGTGCAATCAAACTAGAACTCAGGACTAAGAAACTCAATCAAAACCACTCAACTACATGGAAACTGAATAACCTACTCCTGAATGACTACTGGGTACATAACAAAATGAAGGCAGAAATAAAGATGTTCTTTGAAACCAATGAGAACAAAGCTACAACATACCATAATCTCTGGGACACATTTAAAGCAATGTGTAGAGGGAAATTTATAGCACTAAATGCCCACAAGAGAAAGCTGGAAAGATCTAAAATTGACACTCTAACATCACAATTAAAAGAACTAGAGAAGCAAGAGCAAACACATTCAAAAGCTAGCAGAAGGCAAGAAATAACTAAGATCAGAGCAGAACTGAAGGAGATAGAGACACAAAAAACCCTCCAAAAAATTAACGAAACCAGGAGTTGGTTTTTTGAAAAGATCAACAAAATTGATAGACCACTAGCAAGACTAATAAAGAAGAAAAGAGAGAAGAATCAAATAGATGCAATAAAAAATGATAAAGGGGATATCACCACAGACCCCACAGAAATACAAACTACCATCAGAGAATACTATAAACACCTCTACGCAAATAAAGTAGAAAATCTAGAAGAAATGGATAATTTCCTGGACACTTACACTCTCCCAAGAATAAACCAAGAAGAAGCTGAATCCCTGAATAGACCAATAGCAGGCTCTGAAATTGAGGCAATAATTAATAGCCTACCAACGAAAAAAAGTCCAGGACCAGATGGATTCACAGCTGAATTCTACCAGAGGTACAAGGAGGAGCTGGTACCATTCCTTCTGAAACTATTCCAATCAATAGAAAAAGAGGGAATCCTTCCTAACTCATTTTATGAAGCCAACATGATCCTGATACCAAAGCCTGGCAGAGACACCACAAAAAAAGATAATTTTAGACCAATATCCCTGATGAACATTGATGCAAAAATCCTCAATAAAATACTGGCAAACCGGATTCAGCAGCACATCAAAAAGCTTATCCACCATGATCAAGTGGGCTTCATCCCTGGGATGCAAGGCTGGTTCAACATATGCAAATCAATAAACGTAATCCAGCATATAAACAGAACCAAAGACAAAAACCACATGATTATCTCAATAGATGCAGAAAAGGCCTTTGACAAAATTCAACAGCCCTTCATACTAAAAACTCTCAATAAATTCGGTATTGATGGAACGTATCTCAAAATAATAAGAGCTATTTATGACAAACACACAACCAATATCATACTGAATGGGCAAAAACTGGAAGCATTCCCTTCAAAAACTGGCACAAGACAGGGATGTCCTCTCTCACCACTCCTATTCAACATAATGTTGGAAGTGCTGGCTAGGGCAATGAGGCAAGAGAAAGAAATCAAGGGTATTCAGTTAGGAAAAGAAGTCAAATTGTCCCTGTTTGCAGATGACATGATTGTATATTTAGAAAACCCCATTGTCTCAGCCCAAAATCTTCTTAAGCTGATAAGCAACCTGAGCAAAGTCTCAGGATAAAAAATAAATGTGCAAAAATCACAAGCATTCTTATACACCAGTAACAGACAGACAGAGAGCCAAATCAGGAATGAACTTCCATTCACAATTGCTTCAAAGAGAATAAAATACCTAGCAATCCAACTTACAAGGGATGTAAAGGACCTCTTCAAGGAAAACTACAAACCACTGCTCAGTGCAATAAAAGAGGACACAAACAAATGGAAGAACATACCATGCTTATGGATAGGAAGAATCAATATCATGAAAATGGCCATACTGTCCAAAGTAATTGATAGATTCAATGCCATCCCCATCAAGCTACTAATGAGTTTCTTCACAGAATTGGAAAAAACTACTTTAAAGTTCACATGGAACCAAAAAAGAGCCCGCATTGCCAAGGCAAACCTAAGTCAAAAGAACAAAGCTGGAGGCATCACGCTACCTGACTTCAAACTATACTACAAGGCTACAGTAACCAAAACAGCATGGTACTGGTACCAAAACAGAGATATAGACCAATGGAACAGAACAGAGTCCTCTGAAATAATACCACACATCTACAGCCATCTGATCTTTGACAAACCTGAGAAAAACAAGAAATGGGGAAAGGATTCCCTATTTAATAAATGGTGCTGGGAAAACTGGCTAGCCATAAGTAGAAAGCTGAAACTGGATCCTTTCCTTACTCCTTATATGCAAATTAATTCAAGATGGATTAGAGACTTAAATGTTAGGCCTATTACCATAAAAACTCTAGAAGAAAACCTAGGTAATACCATTCAGGACATAGGCATGGGCAAGGACTTCATGTCTAAAACACCACAAGCAACGGCAACAAAAGCCAAAATAGACAAATGGGATCTAATTAAACTAAAGAGCTTCTGCACAGCAAACGAAACTACCATCAGAGTGAACAGGCAACCTACAGAATGGGAGAATATTTTTGCAATCTACTCATCTGACAAAGGGCTAATATCCAGAACCTACAAAGAACTCAAACAAATTTAGAAGAAAAAAACAAACAACCCCATAAAAATGTGGGCAAAGGATATGAACAGACATTTCTCAAAAGAAAACATTCATACAGCCAACAGACACATGAAAATATGCTCATCATCACTGGCCATCAGAGAAATGCAAATCAAAACCACAATGAGATACCATCTCACACCAGTTAGAATGGCAATCATTAAAAAGTCAGGAAACAACAGGTGCTGGAGAGGATATGGAGAAATAAGAACACTTTTACACTGTTGGTGGGATTGTAAACTAGTTCAACCATTATGGAAAACAGTATGGCGATTCCTCAAGGATCTAGAACTAGAAGTACCATATGACCCAGCCATCCTATTACTGGGTATATACCCAAAGGATTATAAATCATGCTGCTATAAAGACACATGCACACGTATGTTTATTGCGGCACTATTCACAATAGCAAAGAGTTGGAATCAACCCAAATGTCCATCAGTGACAGACTGGATTAAGAAAATGTGGCACATATACACCATGGAATACTATGCAGCCATCAAAAGGATGAGTTTGTGTCCTTTGTAGGGACATGGATGCAGCTGGAAACCATCATTCTCAGCAAACTATCGCAAGAACAGAAAACCAAGCACCGCATGTTCTCACTCATAGGTGGGAACTGAACCATGAGATCACTTGGACTCGGGAAGGGGAACATCATACACCGGGGCCTATCATGGGGAGGGGGAAGTGGGGAGGGATTGCACTGGGAGTTATACCTGATGTAAGTGACGAGTTGATGGGTGCTGACGAGTTGATGGGTGCAGCACACCAACATGGCACAAGTATACATATGTAACAAACCTGCACATTATGCACATGTACCCTAGAACTTAAAGTATAATAATAATAATAGAAAGAAAGAAAAAAAAATGCAACTAGACAAAACCCCATGTTCCACTCCTACAAGGCAGACAACAGAAACACATTTCCTCTGCTTCTCTTCCTTCCATATCCCTCAAGCCATACTTAGTTATATGATGATATTCAATATCTACTTGGAAGTAATTATTACTACATTATAAACAACAACAACTAATGTTTATTGGCATCTAGGAACTGCCTTGGTTATCATACTACTTCTAAGGTGAGGAGGGAAACGAGCTAATAGAACTGGATGTTGACACAGGCTTACTTCTATGGCAACATTTTCCGTTTTCCAAAATGAATACTGGAATATCCTGATTACTTGGGAGTTATTTGTTTCACAGTTCAAAAGTTTGTTTACTGAGCTTTTGTTCTGGTAATCATCTGAAAGTGAGTTTTGCTTTGGAATGAATGGCAAGTTTAACTTGAAATTTTATTATTGGAGCTGTGCTGCAAGAGGTCAAAAATGACCACATCACTGATCCATGGAGAGCACAGAGATACTCTCTTTAGAAACTTATCCTTTTTATTTTTTTATTTTTTTTATTTTTTTGAGACGGAGTCTTGCTCTGTCGCCCAGGCTGGAGTGCAGTGGCCGGATCTCAGCTCACTGCAAGCTCCGCCTCCCGGGTTTATGCCATTCTCCCGCCTCAACCTCCCGAGTAGCTGGGACTACAGGCGCCTGCCACCTCGTCCGGCTAGTTTTTTGTATTTTTAGTAGAGACGGGGTTTCACCGTGTTAGCCAGGATGGTCTCGATCTCCTGACCTCGTGATCCACCCGTCTCGGCCTCCCAAAGTGCTGGGATTACAGGTGTGAGCCACCGACCTTATCTACAGTTTAAAGTAACCTTGTAGGAACACAAACACACAAACACACATACACACACACCTGTTCCACTATCTTTGTCTACATATTTTGCTTCACTCCACAAAAGTAAAGAGGGGAGGGTAATTTAAAACAATCAATAATTCTTATGTAAATCAGGTCAGTCAATTTTTCCACATGTTTTTACTTTGACAAATAATCTAACAGTCTTTTCCAAGAGTAAACAATTTCCAACGACTGCTGGCTCCTTTGGTTAAAACAGTGTAGGGAGGTGGGTGTTGGTTACAGAATAACTCAGGTCTTCAGAAGCGTGACTACATAATAGGACATGTTGTCAAACCTAGCTGATGAAATTTCTGTAACTATTTTTGGAGTGAGATCTTCTATTGATATGTCATATCTTTAAGATATTTCGTATGTAGGTAAGTCATATTTATTTGATGTGATAATGACTTCAAAATTATTGGCCATTGATGTGCACCGTTCCCATGAAATAGTTAAAATATTATTTCTGCTAAAATAAAAACAATGATGCATTCAGAATTTGTATCTTAAAAGAAAAAAATTGTGAAACAAAACCTACCGCTAAATATTAGCTGATATAATGCCAACTATAGAATGATTTGTAAAATATGGAGCTTTGTGTCTTGCAACAAAGGCAACATCTAAGTCATAGAGACAGGAGAGAGTATTTACTGACCCGTTATCTGAACAACGTGGAAGGGAAGGGCAAGCAGTAATGTTCAGGAAACCAATCAGACATATGAATATGGCTGAGAGAGGACTATAGTTCCAAGAAGAAGCCATGATACTGGGACATTTACTTCTCTTTCACAGTAGTCCCTGAAAGTGGTTTTCCCGTAGCAATAAGCTGCTTATTTCCAGCCTATTCTGGTCAGAAGAGGTGCCACATGGGAAGAATATACTATCCCTGCAGGCCACAGCTCCCACCTTACACCAATTGCCTGTAAATGACATGATATTTCATCTTTAAGGTCAAACTTTTGAGTAGATGAATTATAAAACCTTATACAACCCTGGATTTTATATATTTAAAGACTGGTTTTCCACAGAAGTGGGACATTATAGGGCAATGTTTAATGGATAACATTGGAAATGCCATGATGTCCTCATTCCTATTTAGTGGAGGACTCATTTTCTTTCCACACAGTTCGCAGTCAAGAAATAGGCTCTTGCTGCTAAAAGGAGGCTTAAATTCTTCTTTTATTGTCCCAGCATGGAATACAAATGGTCCTGAGGAGCTTACCGGGAACCAGAGACTACTTAGACTACAGAGTGGACCTACCACAAGTGCCCTTGCAAAATTAAGTAAACAACCAGAATTTTCAGAAGAAAGTTGAGTTAAAGAAGGATTGCCTGTATATTAATTGATAAAGATTATATTTAAAGTAATATTTGACAATCAGCAGAAACTGAGAAAAATCTGTAACTAGTTTTAAAAAAATGACACAAAAAAGCAAAAAATTGAAGCCATGGGTAAAGTATGATAGATAACCCAAAGGCTATTTGCAGAATTCAATAGGCGACTAATCCAGGAAGAGCTGGTTTGAACCTCTTGCATTTTTATGCTTTTATCAGGGTCAAAAAAGTGGGCCAATTATATTGACAAATACATATTTTCCCTTTTCATAATATCTAAGATAATTTCTCTTAAGTACCTGTAGCGAATATCCTATTTCTGACCACTCTGGTCAGGATTTGGGTGTCTATATGGGATAAAACCAGATGTGCAGGATATTTACAAAATTCCAACTTATCAAAGCATTCTTCTGACTGGATAAATGTACATGCTTCAATATAACGTCAGAACATCCCAGAACTAGACAAAACACACATTTATTCACTTGCAGGCAAAAATTCAGAATTCCTTAAATAGTCATACAAGTTTCTAGTTTATTCTCAGAGAAAAAAGCAACACGTAAGCCCTGCTTGAAAAAACATGTTGACTCAAATGTGTTCACGTGTGTATATAATTAGTCAAACTCCATTATGTGTAACCAGCTTATATTACTATCATCCTTTCCTGTTGAGAACGAGATGAAGATTTTCTTAAAATCTTCTTTTAAGGAAGAGGATTATGGCAACTGAAAAAATGGTAGTAGAAGTGTCATGTCATGAAAAGCTGGAGATATTAAGAAAAACATATGTAAATTGTGGTTAGTTCATTTCTATCTTATAATAACAAGATAAGACAGAGGAGTCACAGAGGAGTCAGAAGAGCACTAGGGGCTTAAAGTGGAAAGAACAATGCTGCCAAGATGGAGCAAATAGGAGAGGCTGGTTGCAGTGCAAAAGGACTGGCTATAGCTGGGAAGTTTACCATGCTAAACATGGCAGACTGAACACAATTGTTTAACTGTACTCCCTCTGAAAACCACTAAAAGTAATAAAAGGTATAACCTTATAAGCACAGAGAGAACAAGACACAGCAGAAAAAAATAGTATCAAAAATTTGGGAAGATGAAAAATGGTTAGGAAGTTGGAATTGACTTAGTAAAGCCAAACTTATGTTTAGTGGAGGACATAAAGTCAAACATAAGTCCCTAGAAGAGGATAGAAGAAGCCAACAAGAAGTAAACCCATCCCCACTGCTAGATTCCCTGAATTAAGGAGATGGATTTTAACATACACACGTGCACACGCACACGCACAAGCACAATGATAAGGATGTGAGGTAATGGATGTGTTAATTAGCTTGATTTAATTACTCTGCAAGGTAAGCATATATTGAAACATCCCATTGTACCTCATAAACACATATAATTATTACTTGTCTATAAAATTTTTAAAAATTTTAAAATAAAAAGAGAGAGAGAGCACTGAATGATTCTCATATAATTTTAGATGACAAGTTCATGGGTAATTTTTCCAGAATCTCTTTAACGACCAATAATTACTTTCCTTTAGAAAAAAAAAAATTTCCAAAACAAGATTTCAAATGTGGGGCAGTTCTAGATAATAGCAAAATCCAGGGAGGAATATTTAGAGTGAACTGTGGAATACAGACAAAGTCCCTTAAACTTAAATATATCAGAGAATGTAGAGCCCAGCTAAAGCACATTTTAATCATGTGCATTGAAATTAATCAAGATGATGGTGGAGCTTCAAGCTTGTGAGAAAGTAAACCTAGGAGATGAAGGGTAGGAAAGAGTTTGAGATTTGCAGAGTGCAGTGGGCTTTGGAAAGCACAAATCTGTGAGAGACTACTTATATTATTTCTGAGGCTCTCTGCATTTTGGATAATAAAATCATCACTATTCAACAAAAGAAGCAACTGACATTCCTAAACCATGTGGAGACATAGCTTGAAAAGTTATGTCTCCTTGGTATTTTCAGCAATTCCTGAATGAGACTCCCACTCAGGCTGCAATCATGCACCTACCAAAATTTTCAGCATTCACATAAGCTAAGAGCCAGAAATACAATGTAAAACTTCCTGTGTGCACCTCAGACATGCTCCTGTACTTGTCTTTCCAGGGGAAGCATTCTGATATCATCCTTTCATTCCTGTGTTTCATCACATAGGCTTCTCCACATCAGGAAAAATGAAAGTGGACAGGAAGGTGAAATAATTTTTCTTGACTTCAAATCAATTGCTAAGTAGGCCAAGTGAGTCATGTGCATCTGCACAATGAGATGTAAGACTCCCAATTAAAAAGAAATGTGTTTTCACTTGATTAGTATTTTCACTTCACCTTTCATCACCTCCCAATAATTCAGGAAGAAACACAGACGTCCTTAACCTGAGTTTTAGGGAATTTATGACTTGGCCCCACCTTAATTTGCTGGACTTTTTCATGTTCTTACTCTTCACAAACACTTTCACAACTTCCTGCCTCACCAGGGCACCTCCTTATTGGACCTGTCTTGACCTGCCCAACTTTTTGTTTATGAGCTTTTTGAATAAGACATCTTTGATATGTGTAATTAATGTTTTAATATAGTTCAGTTAACATGAATACATTGAAAAGTGCTGTTTTTAGCACCGTGGGAGGCATTGAGAGGACTATTAAAATTTTAATAATTTAGATAATGATAAACAAGGCAATAGAGAAGCAAGAGAAATAGAAAAACGTATTTAGTAGCAAAAATGAATGTAATTCTGCTCATTTTATTAGGGATTAATTAAAATGTTTGCTTTCTATGAAAGCTATTACATATATAGGATGTAGAAACAAATGATACTACATGCACATTTCCAAATCTGTATAAATTTTGTCATCTTGATCTATTTTTATTCATACATTTATATCTAGGTTGACCTCAGAATGTACAAATGTACCTTTATTTACATGTATGAGATGTATATGTGTTAGGATAATTCTAATTGAATTAGGAGAAGTGTCATTTGGGATTCCAGTTTAAAAAGTGGCTTTCTAACACAAATCTTCTGTTTTCCGTTTTGTTCTCTGTAAGTTAGCAAGTTTATGATTCTGTCATCTATATTTCCTCATCAATTGAACATGTTAATATTTTGAACTTGTTTTAGTCCTATGGGGCCACTAGCAGGGTATCCATAAAATAGCTAAAAATTTCATGAGCTTAATTATACTTTGCCTTCTCTCTGTGACCCTTTTGCTTTGTTTTATATCTTTGTCTCATTTCCCTTGTTGTAAAACAGCAAGACATCTGTTAATAAAATCTTAACAAAATACTTAATAAATAACTTATACTTGAGCCCCGAGGAAGTGCTAAAAATGATTAAAACACCTTGAAGGGATGATAAGAAAAGGCAAATAAAATATATATAGCATGAGAAAGCAAAGGGGCAATTCTATATAAGGAAGAATTAAAGGACATGAGTTAGTGATGGCATGCAGACCAGAAATGAGTTGAGGAGGATCTGGAAGTGAGTATTAACAATTCTGTTTCTACTGCTGGTTTAAGCAATGAAGTGATGTCACTTAAGGATCACTTGAAAACTGAATTGTGTGATCTTTTCCTGGGAACCCCCACTTTTTTTTTTTTTTTTGGCTGACGGTGTGAGTCAGGAATATGCACGTATACTTTTCACAGCTATTCAAAGCTGTATTACTCAGCTAAGTTTTCCAACACATATAGTATATATATATGTTTTCCAACATATATATATATGTTTTCCAACATATATATATGTTTTCCAACATATATATATATGTTTTCCAACATATATATATATGTTTTCCAACATATATATATATATGTTTTCCAACATAGATAGATAGATACACACACACATACACACACACACACTTTTTAAAATTTCACTTGTTAGGTCAGAATTGTTTCTGTGATTAGTAATTTCCTGCAGTCACCAGACATTACATCATTGTTCTGCCACTGTGCATAATATGTATCAGTAGCTCAAAATATTTCATAAGGGCTTGATACTGTTAAAAGAAGCCTATCTGAAACACTTAGAATATTCTCATAGGACTAAAAGATAAGAAGGAAGCATCCTGTTAATAATTCCTTGAAGTTACTCTTCAGTTATTTACAGTTTTAACAGAATCAGGAATTCAAATACTACTTCCCACGTTATATTCACCCGCTTGTTTATACTCTATTTCCTTCTGTTTTAAACATTCCATGGGCTCATCACATTCCCGCATTTACTGTAGTTTGTTTTCTTTCATTACAGGAAATGGTTCTGTGTTCTTTATGGGGGAGATGTAAATTTTCTGAATTTTTGTTTTGAAATAATTACAGGCTTACCATATAGGTGTAGCACAATATTAAAACAAGGAATTTGATATTGGTACATCACTGTTAACTAGGCTCTAGACCTTTTTCAGTTTTCACTATTTTTTAAGTCTATAATCATTGTATGCATTTGTGTACATGCAATTTTATCCCACATATAGATTCATGTGAGCAACACAACAAAGATTTTTTAAAAACCTCATCCACCACCACTACAAAAGAACTCCCTTGTGCTATTTCCTTGCAACTGTAGCCATCTCCCATCCCCTAAGTTCCTGTCCCCTAGCAACAACTAATGTGTTTTCCATGTCTACAGATTTGGCTAAGGATGTTGAGCATCATTTTATGTGGTTACTTGCCATCTCTATTTACCCTTTGAGGAAATATCTGTTCATGTAATTTGCCCATTAAATTGGATTGTTGTTTTTTCACTGTTATATTTTGAGAGTTCTTTATATGGTCTAGGTATATAAAAATATTTTTTTAATGTGGCTTGCAGATATTCTTCTTAGAGCTATAGTTTGTATTTTCATCCTTTTAACAGTCTTTAACAGTACACATTTTTTCATTTTGATGAATTCCAACTTATGGATTATTTCCTTTTATGGATCATTTACTTATTTTCATATCTAAGAACTCTTCGCCTAATTCTTGATCCCAAAGATGCTCTCCCATGATTTCATCTAAAAGTTTTATCTTTTACACTTATGTTCATAAACTATTTGGAATTATTTTTTTTATTATAGTTTCTTATTACCTGTGGATGTCCAATTGTTCCTGCACTGTTTTTTGAAAAGAATATGCTTCCCCCATTGAACTGTGTCCGAATCTTCATCAAAATATCAAAAGTTGGCCAGGCACAGTGGTATGCGCCTGTGGTCCCAGCAACTCAGGAGGGTGAGTTGGGAGGATTGCTTGAGCTTGGGAGGCGGTTGCTGCAGTGAGCTGAGATCGTGCCACAGCACTCCAGCTTGGGTGACAGAGTGAGACCCTGTTTCAAAAAAAAAAAAAGAAGAAATTCAAAAATCTTTTTTCTATATTTACTTTTGAAGTTTTGTTATTAAGTCTATACATGTTTAGAAGTTTTATGGCTTCCTGAGAAACTCACCCATTTGACATTATGGAATTTTTTCTATCCTTGGTAATTGTCCTGATTTCAAAGTCCTGTTTGTCTGATATTGATACAGCCACACCAGCTGACTTAATGCTTACTGTTTACATGGTATGCCTTTTTCATCTTTTTGCTTTTCATATCTATGTTTTTATGCTTGAAGTATATGTAGTGTAGAAAGCATACAGTTGACTGTTGATATTTTTTCTCCAGTCTGTCAATCTTCTCATTTTAATAGGTGTGTTTAATCCATTTATATTTAATATGTGTATTAATATGTTCGAGTTTACCATCTTGCTATTTATTTTATGTAGCTTTCATTTGCATTGTGTTGCCTTTTTCTTATTTACGTACCATTTTAGTTTCTCTAGTTACATTTTAGCTAAACTTTTTTTCTATATGTTTCTATTTGCTTATGGATTGCAATATCTATTATTATCTTACTGCACTCTACTTAGAATTAATATGACAAGACTAAAGAAACTTACATTACATTACATAATAATGTTATATAATTAAAATTACATGTTATGATATTAAAATTACAGTAAAGTCCCCTATTTTTCATGCTCTTTTTATTTATTTTACCTTCTCACATACAAATCCCAGAGTGTAATTCTGTATTTTATTTAATTAATAATTCATCTTTGAAAACAGTTACCTTTTACTTAGACTAAGCTCCAGGTGAGTGCAGTTGAGAGGTAAAGCCTGTCTTCTTCCACTCAGCCCCCATTTGAGGGATGGAAGCATAACATGAGCACAACATTCTGAAAATATTTGGGCTCCGATTACTTTGCTTCAGCTCATAAAGCAGTGTTTCCACACCAGGAGAGGCAAACCAAGAGAATATCAGGCTACTTCCCTTCAAACACACACCATTCAGCTCCTAGAATGGAAGTGTCACTCAGAGAGAGGGTGCCATTGTCTTCATCCCTAGTCTTAGATACCTGCCTCAGAAATTTTCCTGGGTGGAGAATCAGGTCATAAAACAGATCATAATCTTGTACCAAAGAAATTGACTTGACTTGCAACAGAGACTGGAGACGTTCGAGCCTAAAGGTAGAACAGTGGAAGCTGTAGTGAAAGGCAATAGGGAAGCAATTAAAGATACATGCTAAACTATAGATTGATCAGTTTTTAGGAGAGAATCAGGGAATAAAACAGCTTCATCACTTAATTCCCCTTTTAAGTTGTTGTAGTCACAATTACGTATTTATACACTGTTTGCCTGTTAACAGAGATTATAATTATTATTTTATACACTTCTTTTAAATCATGTAGAATATAAAAAGTGGTATTACAAACAAAAAATATTAGTACTGACTTTTATATTTATCTACGTGGTTACCCTTCCCAACATTCTTTATTTCTTCATATGGCTTTGAGATATTGTCTCATGTCTTTTTATTTCAACCTGAAAGACTTTCTTTAGCATTTCTTGTAGGGCAGGTCTACAAAAAAAGAACTTCCTCAGCTTTTATTTATCTAAGGATGTTTATATTTCTTCTTCATTTTTGAAGAATAATTTTGCCACAGACAGAATTCTTGCTTTATGGGTTGTTCTTTTTCTTTCAGAAATTTAAATATGTCATTCCATTGCCTTTTAACCTCCACAGTTTCTGATGAGAAATATATAGGCTTTAATTTTATTGAGAATCTCTTGTACATGATGAGTTGCTTCTCTATTGCTTCTTCGGGATTCTCTCTGTCTTTTATTTGATTAAATGTCTGGGTGTTTATCTCTTTGCATTTTTTCTACTTTGCATTTGTTGAGTTTTTTTGTATGTGTAGATTATGTCTTTCATCAAATGTGGGAAGTTTTCAGCCATTATTTCTTCAACTATTCTGTCTACCCTTTTTTTCATTCTCTTTTTCTTCTAAAACTCCTATAATGTATGATTTTGTGTCGTTTTTTTCCTTTTTGTCTATTTTTTTTCAATTTTCAACTTTTATTTCAGGGGGTACATGTGCAGGTTTGTTACATGGGTAAATTGTGTGTTACTGGGGTTTGGTACACAAATGATTTTGTCACCCAGGCAGTCAGCATAGTACCTGATAAGTAGTTTTTCAACCCTCATTCTCCTCCATCCTTTGCCCTAACTAGGACGTGGTGTCTATTGTTCCCCTCTTTGTGTCCACATGTACTCAGTGTTTAGCTCCTACTTGTAAGTGAGAACATGTGAAATTTGCTTTCATTCCTGCGTTAATTTACTTAGGATACTGCCCTCCAGCTGCATCCATGTTGCTGCAAAGGGCATGATTTCTTTTTTTATGGTGGCATGGTATTCCATGGAGTATATGTATCATATTTTTTTTATCCAATGCACCATCGATGGGCGTCTACATTGATTACATGTCTTTGCTATTGTGAATAGTGCTGCAATGAGCATACAAGTACATATGTCTTTATGGTAGGATGATTTATATTTCCTTGGGTATCCAGTAATGGGATTGCTGTGTCAAATGGTAATTCCATTTTAAGTTCATTGCGAAATTTCCAAACTACTTTCCACAGTGGCCAAACTAATTTGCACTCCCACCAACAGTGTGTAAGCATTCCCTTTTCTCTGTAACCTCACCAACATCAGTTGTTTTATTCCTATTTAATAATAGCCATTCTGAGTAGCATCTCATTGTGGTTTTAATTTGCATTTCTCTGATGATTAGTGATATTGAGCATTTTTTCATATGTATGTTGGCCATGTGTATGTCTTTTAAGAAGTGTCTGCTCATATCTTTTGCCCATTTTTAAATGAGTTTTTTTTTTTCTTTTTGCTTGTGGATTTGTTTAAATTCTTTGTAGATTCTGGATATGAGACCTTTGTCAGATGCATAGTTTGCAAATATTTTCTGGTTTTTTAAAATGCCTTCTGATATGGAGATGAAAATTAGGCATTTTGAATATTATCATGTGGTAACTTTAGAAATCAAATAATTCCTTTTCTCCAAAGTTTTCTAGTGCTAATCGTTGAAAGCTTCAGTCATCCAATTGTTTAGTAATGTTTCCAAAACTATTTTTTGCAAAGATTGCATTCCTTGTCATGTGGGCACTCTAAAGTCTCTGCCCATTATCTTAGTGGTTAGCCAAGAGCCAAGAATAAAATAAATCATAAACCAGGTTGGTTAAAATTATGCCTTAACTTTCAGCTCCTGTTTTCATAAAGCCAAGAGCTCACAGATCTGTCAGAGGTGCAGTGCTAGGGTACTCTTAATGTTTGGTTCTAAGCATGTGCTTTGCACTTCATCTTCCCCAGTAAATGAAGTGGCCCTTCTAAGACCTTATTTCTTCAAAAAACTTTATCACAAGGCTTCTTGTTTCTGAACTTTTGTTCTGCCTGCTACTTGTCCTGTCTATCACCCCCTGCCTCAGGTGGGGATAGGTAGGGTATGTCATTAAATATTTCAATAGATACCACAACAACCCAGAAAGCTGCTCCAGTCTGGGATTGGGGGGGTGGCAGAACAAAATTCAGGCTCTGAACTGGTCCCTAAGGGAACCACCAGTCAGGTCCAAATGTACAACTACAGTATATTAATAACAAGGTGTTTATTATCATTCTGGCAATAGCAAGCCATACCAAGAATATAAGCCGCCCTACCCACAGCTACCTCCCCCTGCACACCATGCTGGAAAATGGTAAATGGGGGTCATATGTGTAAAAGCACCGCAACATTCTCTTACCAAATGTCAGCTGCCTTTTTTTTCCATTAAGTAATCCTCTGAGTTATTGCAAATTTTGGATTGAATTTCAGAGTTCTGATAAAATAGATTCTGTCAGTTTTTGTCAAGGTGTAAAGGGTTCTATAGAACTTTCCAATTCTGAGAGTAGTGTGTTGAAGACTTCCTCTAAAATTTGATTGTTAACGTGTCTCCTTCTAAAAGATTTTATGTATTTATATGCTATGTTTTGGAGCTGTAGGGTTATATCTACTATTAATATATCTTCTTCATAAGAGATGTCTTTTATTATTATATAACACTCATCTTTATCTTATTTAATTCTTTTAAATTACAAGTAGTTTGTTACTAATATTTTTACTGTGGATTTTTGTTTTCTGCTTTGCATTACCTGGTACTTTTTTTTTTTTTTGTCTATCTGCTTAATTTCTAACCCATGTTTATCACTGTGCTTTAAGTGTGTTTTTTTATATAAAGTGTACAGCTTTATATAAAAAAGAGATAGCCAATTTGACTATCTCTTTTCACCTGATTGGATAAATCAGTCAGTTTCTCTCAGTATAATGAATTATGCTTATTAATTCCAGATGAATTGATGCTTTTTTAGTATTACACATTTCATATTACTCTTTTCTATTTTTCTGCTAGTTTGATCAGGTTGTTATTATTTCATGCATTCCTTCTTCCTTATGGAAGTTTTACTTTGCTCTTCTGTTAATGTCTACTTTTCCTTTCTCTACTTTCATAATCATGCAAATTTCTAAACATTGTTTGAATATAAAATACAAATACATTCACCTGCAATAGAAACTATCCCCTCTATTTCTTTTCAATCTAAAAAAAGATGAGAGACCTGTGGAATACTTTTAATTTTCCCTGCTCTCCTTCTTCTCCCCTACCCCTGCCCAAGTCCACTGGATATTTTACTTTTCTGTCCACCCACCCTTATCCCCAATTTCTGTTTTGCTGAGGTAGTTTTTAGCTAATTTTATTCTAGATAATTTGGACTGTATTAGAATTTTCTTTATAACACTTTCAACTCCAGATTCCAAACATATATGCTGACACTTTTTTGTTATTATAGTCCTCTTTTGGACAAAAATACCTACAGTCCATAGTAGCCTTTCAGCTCAGGCTTGAAAGTAGAAAAGGGAGTTTTACCCAGGTCACATATTTCCATTATTTTATTTCTAAAACATTAAAAATATAATGTGTTGTTACCTGGTATATTCACAATCTATTGTGTATTTGGTACTTATCATCATTTAACATGCATTTCAGTAATTTATCTTATTTATTGACTCTCTCACCCTACTAGAATGTAAGGCCCATTAGAGCAGAGATTTTTTTTGTCTAAAATGGTTACTGCTGCATTATACTCATTTCTCTGAAAATTTTCTTTCACTTTTTGGGGGGCTTGAATTATCTAGATGACCACCTTTTATTTTTTTTCCTCCATGTAGGAATTATCTGATGTATTAAGGTTATAATATCCCCAGTGCAACAGAATTTATAATGGAAACAGACTAAATAATGGAAAATAGGGCAATGGACTATAGCAGCAAGTTAGCATCAGTGCAACAGTGCAGCTCTCTGAGGTTTGATTTATTCATGTGAAAGATAAGAAGGTGAAGGGGGTTGTCTCTACAATCTCATTGTCCTTCTCTTAGCCTATTTTTCTTCTAAGAATGATGACTGGATCTAGGAAGACTTCCCAGGAAAGACTGAAGCTTGCTTCCTGGCACCACAACTCATATATGAGTAAGGAAATGACTCCACTGCACCTTTTTGAAACCTTTAAATACTAGATGATGATAAGATAGATGTATACAAATGCTTTCCACTAGAAAATTCCTGAGAAATGTTTTCAGATTAAGCAGTCAAAAAGGTCATTTTATACACAACGAAAACTCTGCTAGATGTTATCAGGACCTTGGTATTATTTCCAAGATTTATGCTACACTAGGGAAGATGGCCATTCCTAAGTACCTCATTATTACTGCAAAGTTATTCACAGTATTAATAGCATTTAAACCATACATTTGTGTACCTTTTCTATTTTATATACTCTGTGAACTAATATACCATTATATATATGTATGTGTGTGTGTGTGTGTGTGTATATATATATATATATATATATATATATATATATATATACAAATATTCACAGTTCTGTGTGGAAGAGGGGGAAGAGTAGCTACAATTAACCCCTTTTGTAATTTGACATTTACAAAAGAACATGGAAAGTCCCAAGGTAGCTATGGAAAAACTTGGTTTTCATTGGTGTCCCTATGCTCTGTGGGTATAATTACCATTTATTTCTGGGGAAAAATAATAAAATATAACAATTGAACATATATTGATAGGGAAAATAGGAGGAAACATTTGAAATAAAAACTGTTCTGAGAATCCTGGTTCCCTGATTGTATGGTTACTACCTAGGCAAAAACGGGCAAGTGGGATCTGGAACTTCCATCAAGTCTCTTCATTTCTTCATTCAGTAGTTGAGCCATATTGGTTACAAGTTGCAGAAACCTAATTCAAACTAGATTACATGAATAATAATAATAATAATGTTATTGAATCACATAGAGAAGTGCCTGGGTAGAGGTGGACAAGAAGCCTAAGTTCAAGCACTCAAATATTACTTCCAGAATTCTCTCTTTCTCTTACACACCCACAGGCACACACACACGTACATGCACGCACACACACTCTCAGGCAGGCCGTCTTCCTGTAGCTGCCACCAGCAGCTGAAGCTCACATAATTCTTTATCAAAGCCATTGGAAAAATAATTTAGCTCTTTTAATGCATAGATAGATAGATACATTTCCTGATATTCTGTTGTTTGAATTAACATAGAACCTGTGCAACATAGAATGTGGCATAATCTCTTAAACAAATGGGTTTGTGGGTTCCATCTCTCTCCACCTCAGTCATATGAACTGGAACTAGGTGAGGGAAGCATTCCCAAAATAACATTTGACTGCTTATACCAGAAGAAAGGGCAGTTATGCATTGTAAAATAAAATAAAGTAAAATCTCCACTAGACATGTGTTCAGTTAATTGCCAAGGGTATAATGTCCTCAAGCAGTTGTAACTCCACTGGGGGATCCCAAACCTCAGAACACATTAGGCAGACCATAGAAAGTTACTGAGACTATAACACTATTTATAACTTAGGATTGTTTGTCTTAATATCTTTGAACTGATCCCTTAAAAAGAGTGGGTTTATTCAACTGTGAGACCGAGAGGATCATTATCTCTGAAACCCATTCATGAGAGTTATTACGAGGATTACATTAAAGGACCAAAGAAAAAGAGTGGGTTTATTCTGTAACTACCTAGAGCGCTCTGTGTGGACTCTGTCATAAACTGCCCCCCAGAAATGGTGCAAAGAAAGCAGGAACCAGTTACCAAAGGAAGGATAAAGGAAGCAAGAGTGCTTCAAAATAGGAAGCGCTACTGTTATCCTAGAATTGTAGCAATGAAACTTACTGACAATGGGAGCTATTTGAGAGAAGAACTGTTACAGATGGGAGCAGCTGTTGGGAGCCTGTGCCAGGAACCAGTGCCAAGAGCAATTGACAAAAAAAAAAAAAAAAAAAAAAACTGCTGGGAATCCTCTCTGGGAGAGGAAAGAGTTGTCAGTAGTCTCAGCCCTCTTCACTATGCTATCGTAAGCATAGTGCTCTGATGTAAGAGTAAGAAAACCTAGAAGAAATGGATAATTTCCTGGACACTTACACTCTCCCAAGACTAAACCAGGAAAAAGTTGAATCCCTTAATAGACCAATAGCAGGCTCTGAAATCGAGGCAATAATTAATAGCCTACCAACTAAAAAAAGTCCAGGACCAGATGGATTCACAGCCAAATTCTACCAGAGGTACAAGGAGGAGTTGGTTCCATTCCTTCTAAAACTATTCCAATCAATAGAAAAAGAAGGAATCCTCCCTAACTCATTTTATGAGGCCAACATCATCCTGATACCAAAGCCTGGCAGAGATACAACAAAAAAAGAGAATTTTAGACCAATATCCCTGATGAACATTGGTGCAAACATCCTCAGTAAAGTACTGGCAAACTGAATCCAGCAGCACGTCAAAAAGCTTATCCACCATGATCAAGTGGGCTTCATCCCTGGGATGCAAGGCTGGTTCAATATACACAAATCAATAAACGTAATCCAGTATATAAAAAGAACCAAAGACAAA
The DNA here is from genome assembly GCF_037993035.2 of Macaca fascicularis. Classification (NCBI taxonomy): domain Eukaryota; kingdom Metazoa; phylum Chordata; class Mammalia; order Primates; family Cercopithecidae; genus Macaca; species Macaca fascicularis. Next base: position 117,255,872 of record NC_088380.1, on the reverse strand, counting down.
AACCACATGATTATCTCAATAGATGCAGAAAAGGCCTTTGACAACATTCAAGAGCCCTTCATGCTAAAAACTCTCAATAAATCTGGTATTGATGGAACGTATCTCAAAATAATAAGAGCTATTTATGACAAACCCACAGCCAATATCATACTGAATGGGCAAAAACTGGAAGCATTCCCTTTGAAAACTGGCACAAGACAGGGATGTCCTCTCTCACCGCTCCTATTCAACATAGTGTTGGAAGTTCTGGCTAGGGCAATCAGGCAAGAGAAAGAAATCAAGGGTATTCAATTAGAAAAAAAAGAAGTCAAATTATCCCTCTTTGCAGATGACATGATTGTATATTTAGAAAACCCCATCGTCTCAGCCCAAAATCTCCTTAAGCGGATAAGAAACTTCAGCAAAATCTCAGGATACAAAATCAATGTGCAAAAATCAGAAGCATTCTTATACACCAGTAACAGACAAACAGAGAGCTAAATCATGAATGAACTCCCATTCACAATAGCTTCAAAGAGAATAAAATACCTAGAAATCCAACTTACAAGGGATGTAAAGGACCTTTTCAAGGAGAACTACAAACCACTGCTCAGTGAAATAAAAAAGGACACGAACAAATGGAAAAACATACCATGCTCACGGATAGAATCAATATTGTGAAAATGGCCATACTGCCTAAGGTAATTTATAGATTCAATGCCATCCCCATCAAGCTACCAATGACTTTCTTCACTTAATTGGAAAAAGCTGCTTTAAAGTTCACATGGAACCAAAAAAGACCCTGCATTGCCAAGACAATCCTAAGTCAAAAGAACAAAGCTGGAGGCATCACACTACCTGACTTCAAACTATACTACATGGCTACAGTAACCAAAACAGCACAGACCAATGGAACAGAGCAGATATAGACCAATGGAACAGAACAGAGCCCTCAGAAATAATACCACACATCTACAGCCATCTGATCTTTGACACACCTGAGAAAAACAAGAAATGGGGAAAGGATTTCATATTTAATAAATGGTGCTGGGAAAATTGGCTAGCCATAAGTAGAAAGCTGAAACTGGATCCTTTCCTTACTCCTTATACGAAAATTAATTCAAGATGGATTAGAGACTTAAATGTTAGACCTATTACCATAAAAACCCTAGAAGAAAAACCTAGGTAATACCATTCAGGACATAGGCATGGGCAAGGACTTCATGTCTAAAACACCAAAAGCAACGGCAACAAAAGCCAAAATTGACAAATGGGATCTAATTAAACTAAAGAGCTTCTGCACAGCAAAAGAAACTACCATCAGAGTGAACAGGCAACCTACAGAATGGGAGAATATTTTTGCAATCTACTCATCTGACAAAGAGCTAATATCCAGAACCTATAAAGAACTCAATCAAATTTACAAGAAAAAACAAACAACCCCATCAAAAAGTGGGCAAAGGATATGAACAGACACTTCTCAAAAGAAGACATTCATACAGCCAACAGACATATGAAAAAATGCTCATCATCACTGGCCATCAGAGAAATGCAAATCAAAACCACAATGAGATACCATCTCACACCAGTTAGAATGGCGATCATTAAAAAATCAGGAAACAACAGGTGCTGCAGAGGATGTGGAGAAATAGGAACACTTTTACACTGTTGGTGGGACTCTAAACTAGTTCAACCATTATGGAAAACAGTGTGGTGATACCTCAAGGATCTAGAACTAGAAATACCATTTGACCCAGCCATCCCATTACTGGGGATATACCCAAAGGATTGTAAGTCATGCTGCTATAAAGACACATACACACGTATGTTTATTGCGGCACTATTCACAATAGCAAAGACTTGGAATCAACCCAAATGTCCATCAGTGATAGACTGGATTAAGAAAATGTGGCACGTATACACCATGGAATATGCAACCATATTATGCAACCATAATAACGGATGAGTTCGTGTCCTTTGTAGGAACATGGATGCAGCTGGAAACCATCATTTTCAGCAAACTATTGCAAGAACAGAAAACCAAATACCACATGTTCTCACTCATAGGTGGGAATTGAACAATGAGATCACATGGACACAGGAAAGGGAGCATCACACACCAGGTCCTATTGTGGGGAGGGGGAAGGGCGGAGGGATAGCATTAGGAGATATGCCTAATGTAAATGACGAGTTAATGGGTGCAGCACACCAATATGGCACATGTATACATATGTAACAAACCTGCACATTGTGCACATGTACCCTAGAACTTAAAGTGTAATAAAAAAAATGTAAGATTGTTGTTCTCACTAAATACCATATACCTATATATTGTCTATATGTATATCTAAATCTACATCAATATCACTATATGCACATATATCTTAGTATTCTATGTACTCTGCTCCACAGTAAATAATCAAATTCCTTCCTCATTCATTCAGGTAATGTTTATGTACTTCCGCTCTGCAAAAGATGAAATGAAAAGAAAATTTTTAACTTCATACTTCTGATGTGATTGCTATCTAGTGGAGGAAAGAAGTATACAAATAAATGTTTAGAATACCTTGTGGTGGGAATAATTGTGAAATATTATCTAGGGTTGCAGAATAGAAGAAGAAGCTGCCTTTTCTTGAATGTCTTGAGTAAGACTTTGCTAAAGATGTCACATTTTATCCAGTCGTTACTGAAAGGAAGACCCAGAAATTCTAACAGGAGTATAAACCTGCTATAAAATGGTAATCAGCCTTTATAGGGAAAGATACTTGAGTACATTACAACTTAAATAATTATGTAACAAGCTCTCAAAAATGTATAGGTTAGGTACCAAGTAAATGTTTGTGAAAATAAATATAGTGGACTAAAAGAATATTAGAATGTGCTTGGTATTTACTTCATAATACATAGTTTTACCTCAAAGTTTGATGTAATCTGTTCACCAGTAATGTTAGTTAAAATTAGTAAATTTAGCTGATTTTTTATCTTTTACTTTTCTAACCCCTTTTCCTTCTCAGTTTCCATCGTTTTTATAGATTAATTGCTTCCCCAGAAGATTATAGCAACCAGGAGAAATATGGCCTAATTGCCTGGTTGTTATCATTCAAGAAACTATTATTAAATAATAATGGACAGCATCTGCTGAAAGCTTATTATATCATAGGCACTATATGATATAATGTACAGGTATTAAGTTATTTAATTCTCCTTAAAACCCTATAAGGAATGTAGCATTAATAATCTCATTTTATAGTAAAGAGACTGAGGCTTAGCATCTTTAATCAAGTTTCACATAGCTAGTGTGTGGTGATGCTAGGATTGTAGCCATGCTCTCTAATTTCAAGTGATTTCAACACTGAAGTAAATAAATTAAAAATCACAGTATAAATCACTCTAAGAATATTTGTTTTAATATTGTAATACCATTTTAATACTTTCTTAGCTCAAAAGGAATAATTTTGTTCTCCCAAATATTTTTTTCCAATTCATAAACTGAAGCCAAATGCCTCAATATCATCGTTAAATCTCATGCTTTTTTTTTTTTTTTAAATCCCCAAACGTCTAAGCACCTGAGACTAAGATAATGCAGAAATATTTTTAGGGAATCAAAAATCAAAATAGACTCAAGGTAACCAAATTCAAGGTCATCCTCCAACAGAAGAGGTGCATTTTTCTATGTGGAAGCCACACCATCTTTGTTGGTCATTTATAAACCTTTTTAACGCCCATCTCTTCAAGATGATCTCCAAACTCTTAAAGTTTTATAAACTGTATCTGGGTCCTTCCAAAACACTGAAGAAACTGTAAAGATGGAATCTCATCTCACTCCTAAGTGCTTCTTTAACATACAATAAAATTGGACACAGTTTTTAACAAGCCGCTGATACATGAAGAGTTGATGGAATACCTGCCAATTTGGTCAAACTTGCCAATTTGGCTATACATAATATAATAACATACATAATATGACAGTTTATCTGGTTTAATAAGCTATTTTATAAAATAATAATGGCATCAGTGATGTAGCTGGTAACTTTCATTACAATTCCCATTCTTATATTAGGTATTACAGCCTAAAGCTAAACTCCTGGATGTTTTTCAACCTCCTTCTTTAGTTGACTACCAACCAACTGGTGGACAGAAATGGGAAGCAGAGGCAAGGTAGTTTCATGACAAGGACCATAGGGGTAGAAATATGAAAAGTGGCGATGCAGTTCAGGCTTTACTGACTTGCCTGCTGTATTATATTGGATAGACAGTGAGCCTCTGAAGACCCATTAGTCTCCAAATTTGTGTAAGGAAAATGATTTCTTTCTCCAGATCCCTTATGAGTATGATGACAAAAGTGGGAAAACATTACAGTTAAAAGGTGTTCATTTTTTTTTCATGTCCAACTGGTCACAAATAACTACAATCTACCCTTCTCTTTCAATCAATGCAGACTCTCCAAAAAGGTGTTGTAAAATTAGGAACTAAGAGTATTAGTTACGAAATATTGTGTAACAAATTACCTCAATATTTAGCAGCTTAAAGTAACAACAAAGGTGTATTAGCTCACATAGTTTCTGAGGGTCAGGATTCTGAGTGTGGCTTAGTTGGGAGGTTCTGACTCAAGATCTCTTATGAAGTTGCGGTTAAGCTGTAGTCAAAATAGGCAGGGCTGTGTCATTTTAATGTTCAGTTTGAGGTGAAGGATCTGCTTTCAAACTCACTGGTATGGTAGTTAGCAGGCCTTGTATCTTCAATAGCTGTTGGCCAGACACTGTTTCTCACCATAGAAGCCCTTCTGTACTATGCCTTGTAACATGGCCACTTACTTCCCGAGGAAAGATTGATACAGAGAGATAGAAAGAGAGAGAGAGAGACTGAAAGGCAGACAGATAGAAAACATGTACCCATGGTGGAAGCCACAGTCCTTGCTAAGCTAATTTCAGAAGTGGCACACCATGCTCCCATGAGATTGTGGTGTAGCAGGGGCCTCTATGCTCCACCTTCAGGCAGAAATCCAGGCATTTGAAGCATCTGCTTGCCTGAACCAGCATCCTGAGCCACCTTACCCTTCCTGGACAGAGATCTTGGTGCAGCAAGACTTTCTCTGCTCCATGCCCAGTCAGATCACTAGGCACTCAGATAAGCTATTCACCTGGTTCAGCAGCCTGAGCTACCCCACCATTCCTGTACATAGATTATGGTATAGCAGGGCTCTCTCTGTTCCACTTCCAGAAAGATCTCCAGGCATTTGGAGCCCCCATTCACTTGGTTTAGCAGCCTGAGCCTCCCCACCCTTTGTGGACATAGGTGAACCTGCTTTGTCTGTCTCCATCCTTTGTGACTCCTGCTCCCCAGGGCTAACCAGGGAGCTTAGACCACTGTCCATTCTACAAATTAACCCATTGCCTGAGGCAAAAGAATGCTGTTGCAAGTAAAAAAAAAAAAATCAAGTATATACCCAACCACATTGGCTGCATCTGGCTCTTACCTATAAGTGTAATCTATGGGCTTGTGGGCCACAGCCCAGTATAAAATCTGCTGAAAGAGGTACACAGGGTTAAAGAAGCAGAGCCCAAAGACCTTACTCAGCATTCTCTACAGTCACACCCCTTAGGAAGGAAAGGGAAAAAAAAATAATGGTATACGAACATAATAGGAAAGAAAGAAAAAGAAAATATTCTACCCACACAAAAATAATTACAAAAATTAGAAGTGTTAGTGTCTCCAGATACGAGGGAGCCAGTGCAATAAATTCTTGCACCATGAAAAATACAAATGTAGTGACACCACCAAAGGATTGCACTAGCTCTCCAACAATAGTTCCTAACTGAAATGGAAATTCAGAAATGATACATAAAGAATTCAAAGCATGGATTGCAAGGAAGCTCACCGAGATCCAAGACAAGGTTGAAAGTCAACACAAAAAAGCTTCTAAAGCAATCCAGGAAATGAAGGAAGAGATAACATCTTAAAAAGATATCAGTCATAGCTTCTGAAATTGAAAAACTAACTGAAGGAATTTAAAAATACAATGGAAAGCTTTATCAATAGATTGGCTCAAGCAGAAGAATTTCAGAAATAAAGAAAAAATAACTTTTTAAAAAAATGAGCAATAACTTCAAGAAATATGAGATTTTGTAAAGTGACCAAACCTACAAATTATTGGCATTCTTGAAATAGAAGAAGAAAAAGAAAAGAACCTGAAAAACATATTTGAGGAAATAATTCAAGAAAACATCCCTAATCTTATTAGAGACAGACATCCAGATATAAGAAATCCAAAGAACACCTGAAAGATACTACACAAAACAATCATTATCAGGGTATATTGTCACCACACTGTACAAGGTCAATGCTAAAGAAAAAAACCTCAAAGGCAGTTAGAGAAAAAGGGTATATCACATACAAAAGGAATCCCATCAGGTTAACAAGGGAGTTCTCAGCAGAAACTTTACATGTCAGGAGAGATTGGGGGCCTATTTTCAGCATCATAAAGAAAAAAAAATTTCAACCAAGAATTTCATGTCCCCCCCAAACTAAGCTTTATAAGCAAGGGTGAAACAAAATCTTTTCTAGACAAGTAAGTGGTAAGGAATTTTCTTACCACTAGATAAGCCTTACAAGAGATTCTTATGGGAGTTCTAAATAGGAAAAAAAAAGAGTGATACCTGCTACGACAAAAATCACACTTATGTACATAGCCTGCAGACCCTATAAAGAAAAAGTACAATAGACACTACAATGCTACCACAAAAAACACATAAGTACATTACTTGCAGACTGTATACAGATAAAATACAAAATAAACTTACAAAGCAACCAGCTTCCAACTTTATTGTAGGATCAAAACCTCACATATGAATATTAACCTTGAATGTAGATGATCTATGCACCCCACTTAAAAGGTACAGAGTGGCAAGTTGGGCATAAAAGTAAGACCCATCTGTCTGTTGTCTTTAAGAGACCCATCTCACATATAATGACACCCATAGGCTCAAAGTAAAGTGTTGGAAAAAGATCTATTAAGCAAACAGAAACCAAAAAAGAGCAGGGTTCACTATTCTTATATCAGATAAAATGGACTTTAAATCAACAACAGTAAAAACAAAAAAAAATTAAAAAGGGCATTACCTAATGACAAAGTGTTCAATTCAACAAGAAGACTTAACTATCCTAAACATATATGCACCCAACATTGGTGCACTGGTACCCAGAATCATAAAAAAGTACATCTAAACCTATGAAAAGACAGACAGCCACACAATAATAGTGGGAAACTTTAACACCTCATGTAAAGCATTAGACAGATCATTAAGGCAGAAAAGTAACAGAAATTCTGGACTTAAACTTGACCCTTAACCAATTAGACTTAATAGGCATCTACAGAATTCTCCACCCATCAACCACAGATTATATATTTTTCTCATTCACAGATTGAATATATTCCAAGATTGACCACATGCTTGGCCATAAAACAAGTCTCAATAAATTTAAAAAAAATCAAAATCATACCAAACATACTCTCAGACTGCAGTGGAATAAAAATATAAATCAACAACAAGAAGATCTCTTAAAGCTACACAATTACATGGAAATTAGACAGCTTGCTCCTGAATGACTTTTGGGCAAACCACAAAATCATGACAGAAATCAAAAATTTTTTTTAAATAACCAAAAACAGACACACAACATCCCTATATTAGTCTGTTCTCATAATGCTATAAAGAAACACCTGAGACTGGGTAATATATAAAGAAAATAAGTTTAATTGGCTCATAGTTCCACAGGCTATACAGGAAGCATAGTGGCATCTGCTTCTGGGGGGGCCTCAGGGAGCTTTTACTCATGACAGAAGGCAAAGTGGAAGAAGACATCTTACATGTCATGAGCAGGACCAAGGAGGGAAGGGAGGTGCTACACTTAACCAGATCTCATGAGAACTCTATCACAAGAACAGCATGAGGGGGATGGTGCTAAACCACTCATGAAAAACCACGCCAATGATTCAGTTACCTATCACCAGGCCCTGTTACTAGTGGAGGGTGTCTAGCTTCTTGGTGTCTTGAACAGAGAACAGACAAAATTCACAAACAAAGCAAGAAAAGAATGAAGCAACAAAAGCAGAGATTTATTGAAAATGAAAGTACACTTCACATGGTGAGAGCAGGCTTAAGCATAGGGGCTCAAGGGCCTGGTTACAGAATTTTCTGAAGTTTAAATACTCTCTAGAGGTCTGTATTGGTTATTTGATGTATGCCCTATGTAAATGAAGAGGTTGAAGTAAAGTTACAAAGCCATTTACTTGATGTATGCCCTATGTAAATGGAGAGGAAACATGTTTCCATTTGATTTAGTTCTAGGAAGTCAGTGTGAATAGACCTTATGTTACCTGCCCCCAGACCCTATTCTCCTGCCTCAGCCTGACCTCCAACATTGGGGATTAGAATTTAACATGAGATTTGTGTGGGGACACAGGTCCAAACTGTATCAAGGGAAGTTTATAGCACTAACTGCCTACCTCAAAAAGTTAGAAAGATCTCAAATTAACAATATAACATCACACCTATGAGAACTAAACAAACAAGAAGAAACTAACTCTAAAGCTTGCAGAAGAAAAGCAATAACTAAAATCAGAGTGTGATACGGTTTGGCCGTGTCCCTACCCAAATCTCATTTTGAATTGTAACTCCCACAATTCCCACGTGTCATGGGAGGAATCCAGTAGGAGATAACTGAATCATGGGACAGGTCTTTCCTGCACTGCTTGTGAGAGTGGATGAGTGTCATGAGACTTGATGGTTTTAAAAACAGGAGTTTCTCTGCACAAGCTCTCTCCTTGTCTGCCACCATCCATGTAAGATGTGACTTGCTCCTCCTCGCCTTTCACAATAATCATGAGGCCTCCCCAGCCACGTGGATCTGTGAGTGCAATTAAGCATCTTTCTTTTGTAAATTGGCCAGTCTAGAGTATGTCTTTATCAGCAGCATGAAAATGGACTAATACAGAGAGGAACTGAAGGAAGTTGAGACTCAAAAATCCATACAAACAATCAATGAAACAAAAAGTGGGTTTTTTTTAAAGGATAAACAAGATCAATAGACTGCTAGCTAGATTAACAGAGAAGATTCTAATAAGCACAATCAGAAATTACAATGGTGACAATACAACCATTCCCACAGAAATACAAAAGGTCCTCAGAGACTATTATTAACAACTCTGTACACACAAATTGGAAAATCTGGAGGAAATGGATACATTCCTGGAAACATACCATCCCCCAATATTAAATCAGTAAGAAATGGAAGGACGAAACAGACCAATATCAAGTTCCAAACTTGAATCAGTAATAAAAAATCTAGCAATCAAAAAATGTACCAGACCAAATGGATTGACAGCCAAATTCTACCAGATGTACAAGGGGAGCTGGTAACAGTTTCACTGAAACTATTTCAAAAAATCAAGGAGGAGGCACTCCTCCTCAAGTCATTCCATGAAGCCAGCATCATGCTGACACCAAACCTGGTGAAAACACAATGAAAAAAGAAAACTACAGGCCAATATCCCTTATGAGTATAGATGAAAAAATCCTCAGCAAAATACAACAGCACATCAAAAAGTTAACTCACAAAGATCAAGTAGGCTTTATTCCTGGGATGCAAAGTTCATTTAACCTAGGCAACTCAATAAATGTGATTTACAACATAAATAGAATTAAAAGCAAAAACCCTATGATTATCTCTATAGATATGGAAAAACCTTTCAATGAAATTCAACTTCCCTTTATGATAAAAAGTTTCAAGAAACTAGGCATCAAAAGAACATACCTCAAAATAATAAGAGCCACTCATGAGAAATCCACTGCCAATATCATAATGATGAATGAGCAAAAACTAAAAGCTTTCCTCCTGAGAACTGGAACAAGACAAGGATGCTTATTTTCACCTCTCTTTCAACATAGTCCTGGAAGTGCTAGCCAGGGCAATCAAGCAAGAGGAAGAAATAAAAGGCATCCAAATAGTAAAAGAAGAAGTCAAACTATCTCTCTTCATGGACAATTCGATTTTATTCCTAGACAACCCCAAAGACTCTGTCAAATGGCTCCTGGAACTGATAAATGACTTCAACAAAGTTTTAGGAAACAAAATCAATGTACAAAAGTCAGTAGCATTTTTATATATCAATAACGGAGAGCCAAATGAAGAATGCAATCCCCTTTACAATAGCCACAAACAAATACAAAATACCCAGCAAGACATTCAACCAATGAAGTGAAGGATCTCTACAAGGAGAACTACAAAACACTGCTAAAAGAAATCAGAGATGACACAAACAAATGGGAAAACATTCCATCCTCATGGATTGGAAAACTCAGTATCATTAAAATGGCCATACTGTATAATGCAATCTACAGAATCAATGGTATTTCTATCAAACTACCATCATATTTCACAGAATTGGAAAAAAGTATTCTAAAATTCATATGGAATCATAAAAGATCCCAAATAGCCAAAGCATTTCTAAACAAAAACAAAGATGGTGGCATCACATTACCTGACTTCCAACTATACTATTAATATAAGGCTACAATAACCAAACAGTGTGGTACTGGGGCAAAAACAGACACATAGACTAATGAAACAGAATAAAGACCCAATAAATAAGACTTCACAGAAACAGCCATCTAATCCTTGACAGACTTGACAAAAATAAGCAAAGGGGAAAGAACTCCCTATTCGATAAACAATATTGGGATAGCTGACTAGCTATAACATGTGCAGAAGAATAAAACTGCACCTCTACCTTTCACCATAAACAAAAATTGATGCAAAGTGGATTAAAGATTTAAATGTAAAACCTCAAACTGTAAGAATCCTAGAAGAAAAACTCAGAAACACTGTACTGCACGTATGCCTAGGGAAAGAATTTACAAGTAAGTCCTAAAATATAATTGCAACAACAACAAAAAAATTGACAAGTGGGACCTAATTAAACTAAAGAGCTTCTTTACAGCAAAAGAAACTGTCAACAGATTGAACACAACCTACAGAATGGGAGAAAATATTTGCAAAATATGCATCTAACAAAAGTCTAACATCCAGAATCTATAAGGAACTTGAACAACTGAAGAGGCAAAAAACAAAGAACCCCATTTTAAAAATGGGCAAAAGACACTTCTCAAAAGAGGACTTACACGTGGTCAATAAACTATGAAAAAATGCTTGGAAACTGAAGGTCTAGTTTACAGGAGAAGTTTCCGACCTTACGTGGAGCTGAGTCAATTTAGGAGAGCCAAGTGAAATACAAGGGTAGAGGAAGCAGCAGGAAAGGCCCTGGGAGATCACTGGATCCCCCAGCAGACCATTCCTGCCTGGCACCACAGGGATCCTTCAGGAGGCTGGCTGGAAGTGCAGGGAAAATGCCACATGGAGAAGGATGTCTCCAGCTGAACTTTGTAACAATTTGAACCAGGTGAGAAACCTCCTGGTCACGGGAGGGTGTGAATCTGGTGTGCAGATTCCATAGATGGGGAAGAACTAAAGCCCTTTACTTTCACAGCTGGGAGGTGAGTAGCTTGGGGTAAGTTCTCAGCTCTCCTTGCCCGCTACCTGGAAACAGACTTGGTGCTGTTAGTGGGGGCACAATGGGGGTGAGACCAGCCCTTCAGATTGCATGGGAGCTGGATGAGGCCTGTGACTGCTGGCCTTCCTTCAGTTCCCTGACAACCTGCATGACTCAGCAGAGACAGCCATAATCCTCCTAGGTACATAACTCCATTGACCTGGGAACCTCACCCCCATCCTTTAAAGCAGCTACAGCGGCCGGGTGCGGTGGCTCAAGCCTGTAATCCCAGTACTTTGGGAGGCCGAGGCGGGTGGATCACGAAGTCAGGAGATCGAGACCATCCTGGCTAACATGGTGAAACCCCGTCTCTACTAAAGATACAAAAAACTAGCCGGGTGTGGTGGCGGGTGCCTGTAGTCCCAGCTACTCGGAGGCTGAGGCAGGAGAATGGCATAAACCCGGGAGGCGGAGCTTGCAGTGAGCCGAGATCGCGCCACTGCACTCCAGCCTGGGTGACACAGCGAGACTCCGTCTCAAAAAAAAAAAAAAAAAAAGCAGCTACAGCAAGACCTGCTTAAAGAGAGTCTGAGCTCAGACACACCTAACCCTGCCCCAACCTAATGGTCCTTCCCTACCCACACTGGTAGCTGAAGACAAAGGGTATATACTCTTGGGAGCTCTAGGGCCCCACTCATCACCAGTTCCTCTCCATATTACCACTGCTGATGCTTTCTGTAAAGTGCCACCTCCTGGCAGAAGGTCAACCAGCAAAAAAAAAAAAAAAAAAAAAAAAAAAAAAAATAGAGCATTAAAACCACCAAAGCTAAGAACCTTCACAGAGTCCATTTCAGTCCCCTGCCTCCTCCACTAGAACAAGTGCTGGTATCCATGGCTGAGAGACCCACAGACTATCACATCACAGGACTTGGTGCAGACAACCTCCAGTACCAGCCCAGAGCCTGGTAGACATGCTGGGTGGCTAGACTCAGAAGAGAGACAACAATTACCGCAGTGTGGCTCTTGGGAAGTCACATCCATAGGAAAAGGGAGAGAGTACTACATCAAGGGAACCCCCACCATGGGACAAAAGAACCTGAACAACAGCCTTCAGCCCTAGACATTCCCTCTGACAGAGGCTACCCAAATGAGAAGAAACCAGAAAACTGACTATCATAATATGACAAAACAAGGCTCTTATAAGCCCCCCAAAATCACACTAGCTCATCAGCAATGGATCCAAACCAGGAAAAAATCCCCAATTTACCTGTATAAGAATTTAGGAGGTTAGTTATTAGACTAATCAGGGAGGCATGAGGAATGGCAAAGACCAATACAAGGAAATACAAAAAAAAATAATATAAGAAGTGAAGGGAGAAATATTAAAGGAAATACATAGCATGAAGAATCAATCAATCAAAACTTCAGGAAACAATGGACACACTTATAGAAATACAAAATGCTCTGGAAAGTCTCAGCAATAGAATTGAACAAGTAGAAGAAAAAAATTCATAGCTTGAAGACAAGTTCTTCAAATTAACCCAGTGCAATAAAAACAAAGAGAAAAAAGTGAGAAAATATGAACAAAGCCTCCAAGAAGTCTGGGATTATGTTAAACAACTAAACCTAAGAATAATCTGTGCTCCTGTGAAAGAAGAGAAATCTAAAAGTCTGGAAAACATATTTAGGGGAATTAATCGAGGAATACTTCCCCAGCCTTGCCAGAGACCTAGACATCCAATTCCAAGAAGCACAAAGAACACCTGGGAAATTCATTGCAAAAAGATCATTGCCTAGGCACATTGTCATCAGGCTATTTAATGTTAAGAATCTTTTTTTTTTTTTTTTTTTTTTTTTTTTGAGACAGACTCTCGTGCTGTCACCCAGGCTGGAGTGCAGTGGCCGGATCTCAGCTCACTGCAAGCTCCGCCTCCCGGGTTCACGCCATTCTCCTGCCTCAGCCTCCCGAGTAGCTGGGACTACAGGCGCCCGCCACCTCGCCCGGCTAGTTTTTTGTATTTTTTAGTAGAGACGGGGTTTCACCGTGTTAACCAGGATGGTCTCGATCTCCCGACCTCGTGATCCGCCCGTCTCGGCCTCCCAAAGTGCTGGGATTACAGGCTTGAGCCACCGCGCCCGGCCTAATGTTAAGAATCTTAAGAGCTGTGAGACAAAAGCACCTGGTAACCTATAAAGAAAAACTTAGCAGATTAACAGCATATTTCTCATCAGAAATCCTACAAGCTAGAAAGAATTGGGGCCCTATCCTCAACTTCCTCAAATAAAACAATTATCAGCCAATAATTTTGTACCCAGTGAAACTAAGCATCATATATGAAAGAAAGATACAGTCTTTTTCAGACAAACAAATGCTAAGATAATTCACCACCAGCAAGCCACCACTACAAGAACTGCTAAAAGCAGCACTAAATCTTGAAACAAATCCTGGAAACACATCAAAACAGAATCTCTTTAAAGCATAAATCTCACAGGACCTGTAAAACAAAAATACAAGTTAAAAAACAAAAAACAAAACAACCAAGGTACACAGGTAACAAATAACACAATGAATGGAATGGTACCTCACATCTCAATTACTAACATTGAATTTAAATGGCCTAAATGCTCCACTTAACAGATGCAGAACTGCAGAATGGATAAAAACTCACCAACCATCTGCTGCCTTCAAGAGACTAACCTAACACATAAGGACTCACAGAAACTTAAAGTAAAGAGGTAGAAAAGGGCATTTCATGCAAATAGACACCAAAAGCAAGCATGCTTAGCTATTCTTATATCATACAAAACAAACTGTAAAGCAATAGCAGTTAAAAGAGATAGAGAGGCATTATATAATTGTAAAAAGCCTTGTCCGATAGGAAAATATCACAATGCTAAACATATATGCACCTAATACGGGAGCTCTCAAATATCTAAAACAATTACTAATAGACCTAAGAAAAGAGATAGACACTAACACAATAATAGTGGGGGACTGCAATAGTCCACTGACAGCACTAAACAGTTCATAAAAACAGAAAGTCAACAAAGAATCAGTGGATTTAAACTGTACCTTGAGACAAATGGACTTAACAGTTATATAAAGAACATTTCATCCAACAATTGCAGAATACACATTCTATTCATCAGTGCATGGAACTTTCTCCAAGATAGACCATATGATAGTCCACAAAACAAGCCTCAATAAATTTACAAAAATTGAAATTATATCAAGCCCTCTCTCACACCATAGTGGAATAAAACTGGAAATCAACTTCAAAAGGAACCTTCAATACCATGCAAATACATGGAAATTAAATAACATGCTCCGATCATTGGGTCAAAAATGAAATCAAGATGAAAATTAAAAAATTATTCAAACTGAATGACAATAGTGACAATCTATCAAAACCTCTGGGATATAGCAAAGGTGGTGTTAAGAGGAAAGTTCATAGCCCTAAATGTCTACATCAGAAAGACTCAAAGAGCACAAACTGACATTCTAAAGTCACATCTCAAAGAACTAAAGAAATAAGAACAAACCAAACTCAAACCCTGCAGAAGAAAGGAAATGACCAAGAAGAGCAGAATTAAATGAAATTGAAACAAACAAACAAAAAAATACAAAAGATAAATGAAATGCAAAGCTGGTTCTTCGAAAAGATAAATAAAATTGATAGACCATTAGCAAGATTAACAAAGAAAAGAAGAGAGAAAATCCAAATAACCTCAGTAAAAAATAAAATGAGAGCTATTACAATTGACACCACAGAAATACAAAAGATCATTCGAGGCTGCTATGAACACCTTTACGCACATAAACTAGAAAACCTAGAGGAGATGAATAAATTCCTGGAAAAATACAACCCTCCTAGCTTAAATTAGGATGAATTAGATACCCTGAACAGACCAGTAACAAGCAACAAGATTAAAATGGTAATTAAAAATTTACCAACAAAAATAAATCCAGGACCACACAGATTCACAGCAGAATTCTACCAGAAATTTAAAGAAGAATTGACACCAATCCTGTTGACACTATTCCACAAAATAGAGAGAGGGACTCTTCTCTAATTAATCCTATGAAGCCAACATCACCCTAATACCAAAACCAGGAAAGGACATAAACAAAAAGAAAACTGCAGACCAATATCCCTAACGAACACAGATGCTAAAATTCTTAACAAAATACCAGCTAACTGATTCCAACAACATATCAAAAGATAATCCACGATGATCAGGTAGGTTTCATACTAGGGATGCAAGGATGGCTTAACATAACACAAGTCAATAAAAGTGATACACAACGTAAACAGAATTAAAGACAAAAATCACATGATCATCTCAACAGATGCAGATAAAGCATTTGACAAAACCCAGCATCACTTTATGGTTAAAACTCTCAGCAAACTGCCAAAAGCAATCTACAAATTCAACACAATCCCCACCAAAATACCACCATCATTCTTCACAGAATTAGAAAAAACAATTCTAAAATTCATATGAAATGAAAAAAGAGCCTATATAGCCAAAGCAAGTCTCAGACAAAAGAACAAATCTGGAGGCATCACACTACCTGATTTCAAACTATACGGTAAGTCCATAGTCACCGAAACAGCATGGTACTGGTATAAAAATAGACACATAGACCAATGGAATAGAATAGAGATCCCAGAAGTGAACCTAAATACTTACAGCCAATTGATCTTCGACAAAGCAAACAAAAACATAAAGTGAGGAAAGGACAGCCCTTTCAACAAATGGTGCTGTGATAATTGGCAAGCCACAAGTAGAATAATGAAACTGGATTCTTGTCTCTCACCTTATACAAAAATCAACTCAAGATGGATTAAGGGCTTAAATCTAAGACCTGAAAGTATAAAAATTCTAGAAGATAACATTGGAAAAACCATTCTAGACATTGGCTTAGGCAAGGATTTCATGATCAATAACTGAAAAGCAAATGCAATAAAAACAGAGATAAACAGCTGGGACTTAATTAAAGAGCTTTTGCACAGACAAAGGAAAAGTCAGCAGAGTAAACAGACAACCCACAGAGTGGAAGAAAATCTTCACAATCTATATATCTGACAAAAGACTAACATTTAGAATCTACAATGAATTTAAATCAGTAAGAAAAAAACAATCCCATCAAAATGTGGGCTAAATATATGAATAGACAATTCTCAAAAGAAGATATACCAATGGCCAACAAACATACGAAAAAATGCTCAACGGCACTAATTATCAGGGAAAGGCAAATAAAAACCACAATGTGATAGATACTACCTTATTCCTGCAAGAATGGCCTTAATCAAAAAATCAAAAAACAGTAAATGTTGGCATGGATGTGGTGATCAGAGAACACTTCTACACTGCTGGTGGGAATGTAAACTAGTACAGCCACTGTGGAAAACAATGTGGAGATTCCTTAAAGAACTAAAAGTAGAACTACAATTTGATCCAGCAATCTCACTACTGGGTATCTACCCAGGGGAACAGTGTCAGTATATGAAAAAAATACTTGCACACATATGTTTATAGTAGCACAATTTGCAATTGCAAAATTGTGGAACCAACCCAAATGCCTATCAATCAGCCAGTGGATAAAGAAACTGTGGCATATAAATACAATGGAATACTGCTCAGCCATAAAAAGAAATGAATTAATGGCATTTGTTGCACCCTGGATGAGATTAGAGGCTCTTATTCTAAGTGAAGTAACACAGGAATGGAAAACTAAACATTGTATGTTCTCTCTGATGTGTGGGAGCTAAGCTAGGAGGACTCAAAGGCATAAGAATGATACAATGGATTTTGGGGACTTGGAGAGAAGAGTGGGAGGGGTTGAAAGATAAAGGCTACAAATAGGGTGCAGTGTATACTGTTCGGGTGATGGGTGCACCAAAATCTCACAAATCACCACTAAAGAACTTACTTATGTAACCAATAACCTCTGGAAAAAAAATTATCTTCCAGGGTAGTCTTGAGGAGGAAGGGGTGCTGTGAAGGATTTTCCCAAAGCCACCATACCCTTAAAGGAATACTGCTAGCAGGCACAGGAAGCCAGGTGGGACAACTCCAAAAGTCACCATAAAAAAAAAAAAAAAAGCCCAACATCACTAATCATCGGAGAATGCAAATCAAAACCACAATGAGATACCATCTTACAACAGTCAGAATGGCTATTATTAAAGAGTCAAAACATAATAGACACTGGTGAGGCTGTAGAGAAAAGAGGATGCTTATACACTGCTGGTGGGAATGTAAATTAGTTCAGCCACTGTGGAAAGTAGTTTGGAGATTTCCCAAAATACTTAAAATAGAACTACCATTTGAATCAGTAATTCCATTTCTGGGTATATATCCAAAAGAAAACAAATCTACCAAAAAGATACATGCACTTGCATGTTCGTAGCAGCACTATTCAGAATAGCAAAGACATGGAATCAATCTGGGTGCCCATCAATGGTGGATTGGATAAAGAAAATGTGGTGTACATAAACCATGGACTACTAAGTAGCCATAAAAAGGACAAAATCATGTCCTTTGCAGGAATGTGGATGCAGCTGGAGGCCATTATCCTAAGTGAATTAATTCATGAACAGAAAACAAATACTGCATGTTCTCATCTATGAGTGGGAGCTAAACATTAGGTACTTATGTACATAAATATGGCAACAGTAGACACTGGGAACTACTAGAGTGGGGAGTGTGGGAGGGGGCAAGGGTTGCAAAACTAATTGTTGAGTACTATGCTCAGTACCACGATGATGCGATCATTCATCATTCATATCCCAAACCTCAGCTGCACAATGTATCAAGGTTACAAAGTTGCACACGTACCCTCTAATCTAAAATAAGTCGAAAAAGAAAAAAAAATTCTCTGTAATACATCTCTTGGCACAGCCATGTAAACCAAGAAGAATTTCTTCTTCTTATGGGAAGAGAGACAATTAATAAATTATGCTTGAAGCAAGGTTGACTAAATAGTCTTATACTTTTTAAAGTTTATATCACAAGGAAATGAGTAATAGTCAATTATTCTTCAATTAAAATCCTTTTAAATTAGGAATATTATTTTCTCTTTTTCATATACATGGCTAAAAGAGATGTTAGTCAATACTTTGTTACTATGTGTCCATAAGGCAAAAGGAAATTGGAATTTGCTTACATCATCAGTTTAAGATTTCTACCCCAGGACAGCATTCCCTCTCATTGCTAGAGTTCCTGTTTATTAAGAAGCAAAGCCATTAATGTGGCCAAAAACTCCCTTCTTTAGGCAGAGAGCTGAAAACACTGCAAAGAATATCTGTATGTTTTAGATATTGAAATGGAACAGAGAACAATAGACATAATTCTAGACTAATATGTGTGTCTGCGTTTTCCTTTTTTAAGAAAAAAGTTCAAAACTAAAAAAATTAAAATAGGAAAAAAGCTTATAGAATGAAGATATAAAGAAAGAAAATATTTTTGTACAGCTATAAAGTGTGTTTGTGTTTTAAGCTGTGTTATTACAAAAGAATCAAAAAGTTTTAAAAACTTTCTGAAGTATTCTGTCTTATTTCCGTGACCAGTTTGTAGTTCTCCTTGAAGGGGTCCTTCACATCCCTTGTAAGTTGTATTCTTAAGTATGTATCCTCTTTGTAGCAATTGTGAATGGGAGTTCACTCACGATTTGGCTTCTGTCTATTATTGGTGTTTAGGAATGCTTGTGATTTTTGCACATTTATTTTGTATCCTGAGAATTTGCTGAAGTTGTTTATCAGTTTAAGGAGATTTTGGGCTGAGACAATGGGGCTTTCTGAATATACAATCATGTCATCTGCAAACAGAGACAATTTGACTTCCTCTCTTCCTATATGAATACCCTTGATTTCTTTCTCTTGCCTGATTGCCCTGGCCAGAATTTCCAATACTATGTTGAATAGCAGTAGTGAGAGAGGGCATCCTTGTCTTGTGCCAGTTTTCAAAGGGAATGCTTCCAGCTTTTGCCCATTCAGTATGACATCGGCTGTGGGTTTGTCATAAATAGTTCTTATTATTTTGAGATATGTTCCATCAATACCAAATTTATTGAGAGTTTTTAGCATGAAGGGGTGTTTAATTTTATCAAAGGCCTTTTCTGCATCTATTGAGATAATCATGTGGTTTTTGTCATCAGTTTATGTGATGGATTAGGTTTATTGACTTGTGTATGTTGAACCAACATTACATCTCAGGGATGAAGCTGATTTGATTGTGTTGGATAAGCTTTTTGATGTGCTGCTGGATTAACATTCCACACTCATGGATAGGAAGAATCAATATTGTGAAAATGGTCATATTTCCCAAAGTAATTTATAGATTCAATGCTATCCCCATCAAGCTACCATTGACTTTCTTCACAGAATTAGAAAAAGGTACTTTAGATTTCATATGGAAAGAAAAAAAGCCCATATAGCCAAGATAATTCTAAGCAAAAAGAACAAAGTTGGATGCATCATGCTACCTGACTTCAAACTATACTACAAGGCTATAGTAACCAAAACAGCATAGTACTGGTACCAAAACAGATATATAGACCAATGGAACAAAACAGAGCCCTCAGAAATAATGCCACACATCTACAACCATCTGACCTTTGACAAACCTGACAAAAAGAAGCAATCGGGAAAGGATTCCCTATTTAGTAAATGGTGTTGGGAAAACTGGCTGCTCATATGCAGAAAGTTGAAACTGGACCCCTTCCTTACACCTCATACAAAAATTAACTCAAGATGGATTAAAGACTTAAACAGAAAAAGTAAAACTATAAAAACCCTGGAAGAAAATCTAGGCAATTACATTCAGGACATAGGCATGGGCAAAGACTTCATGACTAAAACACTAAAAGCAATAGAAACAAAAGTCAAAATTGACAAATGGGATCAAATTAAACTAAAGAGCTTCTGCACTGCAAAAGAAACTATCATCAGAGTGAAAAGGCAACCTACAGAATGGAATAAAATTTTTGCAATCTACCCATCTGACAAAGGGCTAATATCCAGAATCTACAAGGAACTTAAGCAAATTTACAAGAAAAAAAAAAAAAAATCAAAAAGTGGGCAAAGGGAATAAACAGACAGTTCTCAAAAGAAGACATTTATGCGGCCAAAAAGCATATGAAAAAAAGCTTATCATCACTTGTCATTAAAGAAATAAAAATCAAAACCACAATGAGATACCATCTCATGTCAGTTAGAATGCTGATCATTAAAAAGTCAGGAAACAACAGATGCCAGAGAGGATGTGGAAAAATACAAATGCTTTTCCACTGTTGGTGGGAATATAAATTAGTTCAACCATTGTGGAAGACAGTGCAGCAATTCCTCAAAGATCTAGAACCGGAAATACCATTTGACCCAACAATCGCATTACTGGGTATATACCCAAAGGATTATGAATCATTTTACTATAAACACATGTATACATGTGTTTATTGCAGCACTATTCACAATAGCAAAGAGTTGGAACCAACCCAAATGCCCATCAATGATAGACTGTATAAAAAAAAATGTGGCACATATACGCCATGGAATACTATGCAGCCATGAAAAGGAATGAGTTCATGTCTTTTGCAGGGACATGGATGAAACTGGAAACCATCACTCTCAGCAAACTAACACAGGAACAGAAAACTAAACACCTCATGTTCTCACTCATAAGTGGGAGTTGAACAATGAGAACACATAGACACAGGGAGGGGAATATCATAAACTGGGCCCTGTGGCAGGGTGGGGGGCTAGGGCATAGCAATAGGAGAAATACCTGATGTAAATGACGGGTTGATGGGTGCAGCAAACCGCCATGGCACATGTATGCCTATGTAACAAACCTGCATGTTCTGCACATGTATCTCAGAAGTTAAAGTATAATTTTAAAAAGTTTGTAAAGCAAAAATATTACAGAAAGCTAAGGGAAATGTATTGGTAGAAAATTATCTTTAAAATAAATTGAATATAGCCTAAGTGAACCAAGTGTATACTGTTATGAAATCCACAGTAGCACACAGTCATGTCCTAGGCCTTCATATTTACTCACTACTCACACACTGATTTATCCAGACCAACTTCCAGTCCTGCAAGCTCCATCTATGGTAAGTACTATAAACAGGTATACTATTTTTAAGCTTTTATACCATATTTTTCCTGTGTCTTTTCTATGTTTAGATATGTTTAGATACCTAAACACTTACTATTGCATTATAATTGCCTACAATATTCAGTACAGTAACATACTGTGCAGGTTTGTAGCCTAGGAACAATAGGCTATACCGTATAGCCTAGGAATGTAGTAGGGCATATCATCTAGGTTTGTGTAAGAACACTCCATGATATTTGCACAGGGATGAAATCACCTAAGGGTGTATTTCTCAGAACACATTCCTATAGTTAAGTATTGCATGACTGTATATGCATATTTGTTTGTTATAACTTCAATGGAAAGAAGTACCGATACTTCTTACCTGTGATCCCAAGATATTTATTAACTTGGCCAAAACTGAGACCACTATCCCTTTTTAATATCTTATTACAATAACTTAATCTAACTGGGCTTTCTGCCAGGTTTTGATTGAATTAGTTTTAACTTACCCTGCAACTTGCTTAAAAATCCAAACTTCTTTCAGGACATGTGGTGTGTGTTGGGGGAAAGGAGGAAGCATGTTTAGTAACTTTTATTATAAACATTCAATAATGCAAGCAATATATGAAAATATTTTCTTCATAAAATATTAAGTTATATTTGAAAATTGTAGCAGTTGCCTCTGTTGTATATTCTTCCAAACATTTTTTATGCATTTGTATGCAAAAGTATAGTTTCTTGGGCAATATATAAATATAAATATACACGTGTATATATAAAATATAGTTACATTTATGTTTGCATGTGTGTGTTTTAGAGTGGGTTTATTCCTATTTTCTTTACAAATGATAGTAAATGCTGCATCCCCCTTTTAAAATTGCTTTTCTTCTCCCTTCTGCATTGTATTTGATAATCTGGATATAAATTAGTTATAATGTTGTAAACTTCCAATTATTCAATATTAAATATTATTTTAGTATTGCAAAATTATTCCTATATATGTCTTTTTGTAAATATGTGCAAGTGCTGTTTCCAGACTGTAGATACCTAAAAAAAGAATTCCTAGGTTTTCAGATCAGTGCATTTAAAAATTTCAATGGATATTGCCAATATTTTCCTTATATATTGTACCAATTGGTCCCATCTCCAGAAGCATGTAAGAATCCCTTTCCTCCTGCAAACTGCCAATACTTTTTATTATGAATTTTTAAATTTTTTTACCAATATGAGTAAAAGATGGTATCTCTTTGCTGTTTTAAATTTCAGGACATTTATTCATTGTCAGCTTTGTTGCTTTGGAAATCCAGATCAGGTTAGGTATTTTATCCGTCTACATTATGGGATGTCTAAAAGCAAGGGTATGACAGGGTATAGGATTTCAAGACAAGGCACAAGAGTAAAGGGAAAATATGAGAATAATCTAGAACTAGGTTATTCTAGAACTCAAGTCTAGCAACAGTCCACACCCTATCTACATGCAGACTATGAAACCCTAGCAAAAAGCCTCTCATTAAAATTGTGATGGGTAGGGAAATAACACCACCATAAAAGAACCATCTCTAATGTATCTTATGTAAAAGTTGAAAAGTAAATGCAACTATACAAGGAATGGGAGAACAGACTAGACTTTGATTTCTCCTTTGAATAAAGAACCTTAATTTCCAATTCAAAACATGTTGTGCAGAGGTCATATTTTCCCACCGAAGTTTGCTGTGCATACTTTTTGCTTACTTTCTCTAAAATGTTATATCCATGACTCATGTCTCTTTATCAATTCTGTAAAACTCTGTAGTTTTCTGTTTCTACATGCTGACTTCCCTGAAGAGTAGATTTTTATCTTTTTAAATTTTCTCTCCCCAAATTACATCACTAGAAATAAATTTACCAAAGTCATCAAATACTGTTTATCTTGATCCACGTAATCCACAGAAAAGTTAAAATTAATTAAAGTCACAGTCACCACAAGTGACTAAGTGGACCATTATAAACTACAAAAGCCAAATCAAATGAATGCCCATCTTTGCCAGCCACTGGTGCAACAGCTATTAGTACAAGGCAAGGCTAAGCAATTGATACACATCATTACCATTAGTCAGATATAGTCTTTAACACCACATCTAACCTTTTGTATTTGTGCTAATAGGCTTGCATGTGGTAGAGTGAGTGGGAGGAAGAGCAAACACTTGTAAAGACAAAATAAATTCACATCTACCCTAACAGTGCCAAAAAGATGACTTATCTCTAAGGAAGTTATGTTCCCAAACTCTAAAGTTTGTCAGTCTAAGTCTAAAATCATAGGGTTGGGTTACAGATAAGACAATTACAAAACTCTGGGCTTTTTAAGCTACTTGAGGAGCTCCTTGTGTCTATAAAGCTTGAGGACTTAGTTATTGAACCCTGTGAGAGTTGTATATGGGAGTTTTTCCTGGCAATTCAAGCCATTTGTTAGCATTAGTACTCTGTCAACAAATAATTATAAAGTTTTCTTCCTTGGCTAACCTACAAAAGTAATGATTGAACAGCCAATGGGAGTAAAAAGATAGATAGCATCTCTACTCACATTTTGAAAATTCAGAAATGCTTTATTTCCTGTGAGTCAGCGTTAGGTAGCAAGTTACAGTGAAGTTTCAGAGTATTTACTAAGTGGGAAAACCTCCAAGGTTCTGGCAGTATGTTGACTGACAGTCCTGGTTTTTATTGCTTTGAGTTTTCCTTTTTGAAAAAAAATTTCTCTAGAAGGTACTTCAATAGGATATTAGAAGAGACTGTTTTATAGATACACTCCTTAATCAGCAAGGCATATTTCAAGTAAGTACCCTCAGTTGACCCCTTTAACCACAGAGGCAAAAAGAATTAAATCTGTATTTGCTTGAGGAAAGAGACCAGGGAAACCAAACTAAAATGACATTTGGAGATGTGAGAAGAGAGAAAATAGCTGCATGATTTTTCATCTAGGACAAGTACTGTCTCATGAGATATATACACAATCAAATTTTACCGTAACTATGCAATGAAGAAATGGTTATAATTGGAAAGAGAAAATCCAAAAAGAAACAAAAGAGAGAAGAGCGAGTTTATAATTTTTAGAAGTGATAGCATTAGCAGCAAAGAAGATGTAATAAAATAATAAGAAAACAGATTAATGAACAAAGAGAATTCAATTTGTCAAACATTTATCAGGTACCTCTTAGAGCAAAGAAATGGACAAAATGCCAAGAGTTCGAAAATTAATAAGATCAACTTTCTTATAACAGTTGCCTTTTATTGAGAACCTACTATACATCACAACCTTACACACATTTTATTACATTTTTCAACATTTTTGTTAGGTTGGTATATTACTATTTTTGTTGGGTGAGGTATATTACTATTTTTATTTTATCAAAAAGAAAACTGAAGATCAGTATTTAAATAACTTTCCCAAGAACAAACCAGTCATGAAGAGTGCAGGTGGCATTCACAACCAGATTTATTTAATTCCAAAATTCATTTTCTTCTTATTACAAACTTCTCAAAGTCAGGCACTAGGCAGTTTACAAATGAAACAAGAAGTGATCATGAGGACAACTGAGAAGGAACTAAGAAAAATGAGAATGGGAAGGTGTTATAATTTGTATGGTTGGTGCTTTCAAAATCTCTTCTTGAATTTTGATCCCCATTGTTGGAGGTGAGGCCTAATGGGGAGGTGTTTGGGTTATAGGGCAGATCCTTCATGAATAGATTAATGCTCTGCCTTTTTGTGGTGGGGGAGGTGAGTGAGTTCTCACTCTATTAGTTAAAAAGAACTTGGCCCCTCCCCACCCCCTCTTGCTTCCTCTCTCACCATGCAATCACTGCACATGTGATTCCCTTCACCTTTCTCCATGAGTGGAAGCAGCCTGAGGCCCTCATCATGCTTCTTGTACAGCCTTCAGGACCAGGAGCCAAATAAGCTTTTTTCTTTATAAATTGCTCAGCCTCAGATATTACTTTATAGCAACACAAACAGATTAAGACAGCATGGGAACTCCAGTGTGTTAGTCCAAGTTCTCTAGGGGAGCAGAACCAATAAGATATATGAACATATAAAAGGAAATTTCAGAGAGAGAATTGGCTCACACAATTACACAGCAAAGTCCCAAGACAGGCCATCTGCAAGCTGGGGAAAGACAGAAGCAGTAGGGGCTCAGTCCAAGTCCAAAAGCTTCAAAACCAGGGAAGATGACAATGCAACCTTAAGTCTGCAGCTGAAGATCTGAGAAGGAGTCCACTGGTACAAGTTCTAGAGTCCAAAGGCCAAAGAAGCTGGAATCTGATGTCCAAGGTCAGGAAGAGAGGAAGCAAGTGTCCAACACAGGAAGAAAGAGAGAGCTGGAAGATTCAGTAAGCAAGTTTATCCCCGCTTCTTCCATCTGCGCTGTTCTAGCTGTGCTGGCAGCCAATTGGATGGTACCCACCTACATTGAGAGTGGGTTTTCCTCTCCTAGTTCACTGACTCAGATGTCAATCTCCTCTGGATATACCCTCACAGTTATATCCAGAAAGAATACTTCACCAGTCATCTAGGCATCTCTCAACCCAATCAATTTGACACCTAGTATTAACAATCATAACCCCTGTTCAGGTATATGGTATTTCAGTCCTATCCTAGTCTTATTGAGGCACAGACAGGAATTGATGATTATGATGATAATCCCAAACCATAAAAAAGCTGTTTTGATTTATATTCTCTACTATCTAAGGAATATAAAATACATTTTAGAATGTCTTATATAATTTATTCAATTTCCTTCTGTCACACTTCAAACATATTTAGGATTGTGCCCTTTCTTATTTCTTTTTTACAGTATCAAAGGAAAAAGTTTCTTCCTAATTTCTTCTCTCATTGAATGTTTCAGTCCATGACAGGAACTATGCTGAACTTTAGAGAGAAAATAAGAAGAGAGACAGGATCCCTGCCCCTCCATATGGACTCACATTCTGTAAGAGGAGACAGTTAACAAAGAAATACATAACATTTTATCAGTTGGGATTTCTGCCAAGAAAAAAAGAAACAAAGATCTGTGATAGATAATGTGATGGAGAGCAAATTTAGTTCAGGAAATTATTTCATTTAGGATTAATTCTCCTAGCATCAATTTCTGTGTTAGTGTTTCTAGTTGCAAACAAAACCTCTGTAAATAGTTTAAGAAGAAAAATAATATATTACATTATATTACATACTTTGCAACATATCTGAGTGAGAGCCAATGTTTGTGGGCCTGCTGCAAGAAATAACAAACAAGCCACATCATACCATGATTTTGGCAATGATACTAACATGCCACCACTGCAAACAGACATCATAGTTCATAAAAATGATTTTGCTTCATCATTACTAATCCCGGAAATAAAAACATATTGGTCTTATGGGCTTCCCTTTGTGGGTAACCCTATGTTTCTCTCTGGCTGCCCTTAACATTTTTTCCTTCATTTCAATGTTGGTGAATCTGATGATTATGTGTCTTGGGGTTGCTCTTCTGGAGGAGTATCTTTGTGGCGTTCTCTGTATTTCCTGAATTTGAATGTTGGCCTCTCCTGCAGAAACCTTACAAGCCAGAAGGGAATGGGGGCCAATATTCAACCTGTTTAAAGAAAAGAATTTTCAACCCAGAATTTCATATCCAGCCAAACTAAGCCTCATAAGCGAAGGAGAAATAAAATCCTTTTCAGACAAGCAAATGCTGAGAGATTTTGGCACCACCAGGCCTGCCTTACAAGAGCTCCTGAAGGAAGCACTAAACATGGAAAGGAACAACCAGTACCAGCCACTGCAAAAACATACCAAATTGTAAAGAACATACACACTATGTAGAACCTGCATCAACTAACGGGCAAAACAACCAGCTAGCATCATAATGACAGGATCAAATTCACACATAACAATATTAACTTTAAGTGTAAATGAATTAAATGCCCCAATTAAAAGACACGGACTGGCAAATTGGATAAAGCGTCAAGACCCATTGGTGTGCTTTATCAATGGGTGCACAGGAAACCCATCTCATGTGCAAAGACCATGGGCTCAAAATAAAGGGATGGAGGAATATTTATCAAGCAAATGGAAAGCAAAAACAGCAGGAGTTGCAATCCTAATCTCTCATAAAACAGACTTTAAACCAACAAAGATCAAAAAAGATAAAGAAAGGCATTACATAATGGTAAAGGGATCAATGCAGCAAGAAGAGCTAACTATCCTAAATATATATGCACCCAATACAGGAGCACCCAGATTCATAAAGCAAGTTCTTAGAGACCTACAAAGAGACTTAGACTCCCACACAATAGTAGTGGGTGACTTTAACACCCCACTGTCAATATTAGACTGTTCAATGTGACAGAAAATTAACAAGGATATTCAGGACTTGAACTCAGCTCTGGACCAAGCGGACCTAATAGACATCTACAGAACTCTCCACCCCAAATCAAGAGAAGATACGTTCTTCTCAGCACCTCATGACACTAAGTCTAAAATAGACCATATAATTGGAAGTAAAACATTCCTCAGCAAATGCAAAAGAACAGAATCATAGCAATAGGGAAAGGATTCCCTATTTAATAAATGTGTTGGGAAAACTGGCTAGCCATATGCAGGAAACTGAAACTGGATCCCTTCCTTACACCTTATACAAAAATCAACTCAAGATGGATCAAAGACTTAAACATAAGACCTAGGAAAAATCCTAGAAGAAAACCTGGGCAATATTATTCAGGTCATAGGCATGGGCAAAGATTTCATGTCTAAAACACCAAGAGCAATGGCAGCAAAAGCCAAAATTGACAAATGGGATCAAATTAAAGAGCTTCTGCACAGCAGAAGAAACTATCATCAGAGTGAAGAGTCAACCTATAGAAAGGGAGAAAATTTTTGCAACCTATCCACATGACAAAGGACTAATATCCAGAATCTACAAAGAACTTAAATAACTTACCAAGAAAAAAACAAACAACCCCATCAAAAAGTGAGCAAATGATATGAAAAGACACTTCTCAAAAGAAGACATTTATGC
The DNA here is from genome assembly GCF_037993035.2 of Macaca fascicularis. Taxonomy (NCBI): domain Eukaryota; kingdom Metazoa; phylum Chordata; class Mammalia; order Primates; family Cercopithecidae; genus Macaca; species Macaca fascicularis. The sequence goes on along the minus strand of NC_088380.1, from coordinate 117,227,213 downwards.
AGCCAACAGACATAAGAAAAAATGCTCATCATCACTGGTCATTAGAGAAATACAAATCAAAACCACAATGGTCATACAAATCATACCATCTCATGCCAGTTAGAATGGCGATCATTAAAAGTCAGGAAACAACAGATGCTGGAGAGGACGTGGAGAAATAGGGACGCTTTTACACTGTTGCTGGGAGTGTAAATTAGTTAAACCATTGTGGAAGATAGTTTGGCAATTACTCAAGGACCTAGAACTAGAAATACCATTTAACCCAGCAATTCCATTACTGGGCATATACCTATGGGATTATAAATCATTCTACTATAAAGACACATGCACATGTATGTTTATTGAAGCACTATTCACAATAGCAAAGAGTTGGAACCAACCCAAATGTCCATCAATAACAGACTGGATAATGAAAATGTGGCACATATACACCATGGAATACTATGCAGCCATAAAAAAGGATGAGTTCATGTCCTATGCAGGGACATTGATGAAGCTGGAAACCACCATTCTCGGCGACCTATAACAAGAACAGAAAAACAAACACCACATGTTCTCACTCATAAGTGGGAGTTGAACAATGAGAACACATGAATATAGGGAGGGGAATGTCATACACTGGAACCTGCTGGGGATTGGGGGGGGCTAGAGGAGAGATAACATTAGGAGAAATACCTAATGTAGGTGATGGGTTGATAGGTGCAGCAAACCACCATGGCACGTGTATACCTATGTAACAAAACTGCACGTTCTGCACATGTACCCCATAACTTAAAGTATAATAAAAAAAACTTGGTTACATCCTCACCAAGGATGGATTTTGTGATATTTCTTAATTTTCTGAGCCAAAGTCTCACACAGGTACATTAACTATGAATTCTAGGTCGTGTGTCTCTGCCTTTGATGCAAACGATCCTGGAAAAGTGATTCCTGGCTTCTATGTTGGAGAGATAGGATTCGGTATGTGAGGCGGTACACAAATACAAGAAGGCTATTCAAAAGATGGTGAGCACCATGCTACAATACCAACAACAATGGCAGGCACTGCTAGCTGCCTCCCCAATTTCTGGTCTCCACTTCTTCCTAAAGGGCACAAGCCTCAGTAACAGGACCCAGGATGTCAACGTGCTCAGCTATAAAATACTTCCTTGCTTTCCCCAAATTCCTTAAAGTGAGGAATCCCCATCTGACATAATTGGAGCCAATAAGACTAGGGAAATTCTGCTGGGGATTTCAAGAAAAGATTTTCTATCTTTTACACAGCTGGCGCCCCATTTATTTCTCATTTCTCCTTTTTCCTTTCTGTTTATAGTAATTTGACATTAGGATGGAAGTACAGTAGCTATGTTGCCGCCATGAGGCAACAACCATGAAGTTAAAAGCTCACATGCAAGAGATGGCAAATTAGAAAGGTAGAAAGAACTGCTGCCCTGTCCCTAGATGCTCTGTCTTCAGACTTTATGTTATAGTGAAGAACTCCATTATTATTAATATTTTTATTATTTGAGGTACTCTATTATTTAAGATACTCTTGGCCAAATCAGTCTATTTCTTGTTACCAAATATTTTCCCAACTGAAATAACCACAAAGAACTTAAAATTGATATTCATTTTAGAAAGATCCAAAAGTCATTTATAACTTCATCAATTACTTGAGGTAGATTGACTAATTCATATATTACTAAATAAAAATAGCATAGCTATAAAAGAAGATGTTCTCCCTATGGATTAGAATTGAAAAGAGATTTAAAAATTTTACCAAGAAAGTTTACCTTAATATTATATGTATGTAACAATTTCAGTGGAGTGTGTGGAATGCACTCTTTTGAATTATAGCTTGACTTGTATTGTGTTAATGGACTAATTGTGTTCCCCCCAAAATTCATATATTGGAGCTCTAACCCCAGGTGCTTTAGAATGTGTCTGTACTTGGTGATAGGACCTCTAAAGAGGAAATTAAGTTAAAGAAGGCAATTGGGATGGGCCCTAGTGCAATCTGACTGGTATCCTTATCAGAGGAGACTGGGACAGACAGAGACAACAGCGAAATGCATGCACAGACAAAAGGCCATATGAGGAGGCAGCAAGAAGGCAGCTATCCCTTCTGCAAGCCAAAAGAGAGAGGTTTCAAAAGAAACCAACCCTGCTGACACCTTGATCTCTGACTTCTAGCCTCCAGAACTGTGAGAAAATACCTTTCTATTATTTAAGACAGTCAGTCTATAATGCATTATTATGGCAGCCCAACAAAACCATAATGCTCATTATTATTCATATAGATAAAGATAGCTATAGAGACATAAAAATCAATAGAGAGATTGATACACACACATATGTAGTGAGAAGATAAGCTCCATGAAGACAGGGGTTTTGTTTGTTTTGTTTAGTGATATCTCTTAGTCATCTGGAACAGTTATTGACACAGGGTTGGTGCTCGATAAATATTTCTCATTGAATTGGTTAATTCTGTTGGACTTCTTTGTATAACGCTTTAAAGATTTTTCTTAAGACACATCATTATCTTCAGAAACTGGGTTCAGATAAAGTGAAGAGATGAGTTGATGATCTCCTTCCTCTTGATCCCCAATGAGATCTAGTCTGGTTACCCTTAAATTTCTTAATTTCCAGACAGGTTTTTGAGATGCAGTGGAAATATTAAGATGTTCCCATCTGCATATCTCTGAAGGAGGCATGAGAGGGCATCAGCCTATTACCTGGAGGTAACCAAAGCAGGCCTAATAGCTCTGGAGGGATGGAACAAATATGGATTGAGCCTTTCAGGTAATAGATAAGATATCATCTCAAATCATTTCAATGACAAATATTTTCTCTTTCCCTAAATGTCTGTTTATTTACTTTCTTTCCTTTTATAACTGAGACATTTGTACTTTTATATAACAGAAATCACACCACATGAAGAACATTCTCATTTTTTTTAGAGCTGTATATAACTCATATGGACATACTATGGTATATTCAATCATACTTCTTCATAAAAGCATTTTTATGGTTTTCAATATTTTACAATTACAAACAAAACTGAAATAAATAACCATGGAAATACATATTTTAATTTCATTCAAGGTGTATCTTTAAGGTAAATTACAACGTTTAAGAGATTACTGGGTCAATAGTAATTGTGTATCTATTTTTTGTTAGATGTTGCTAAATTCTCCCCCAAAAGAGTTGTATTAGTTGTATTTCTACCAGTAATGGATGAGACTATTTCTCCATTACCTAGCCAAAAGAGGTTGTCGCACTTTTAAATTTTATTTAATCTCATTTGAGAAATGGTATCAGTGTAGTTTTAATTTACATATCTAGTTATGAGTGAGGTTGACAATTTTATTCTATACTTATAGGTCATTTTTATATATTGTAAATAAATTTTCTGTGCTATATCTTTTGTCCATTTTCCTATGAAATTCTTTTTTTAACTTCGTTCCATCGATTTTTAAGTTTTTTACATGTTAGGAATAATAGATCTTTACTATGTTGCAAATAGCTGCTTCTAGTGTCAGTTGTATTTTGAGTATGTTTATGGGTTTTTTGACATTTAGATTTTAAAAATTTTATATAGCCACATTTTTTAATCTTATATTTTACGGTCTCTAGATTTCCAAACATAGTTAGAATACATTTCTTACATCCAGGTTATAGAGAAATTCACCTGCATTTTCTTTTAGTACTTATACTGTTTGTTTTTTCCTTTTCCTTTCTGGTTTTTTTTTGTTTACATTTAGTTTATTGATTCATTTAGAGTTTATTCTTGAATATAGTCTGAGGTATATATTTAATTTTGCTGTTTATTTTGTTATAATTTTTCTTTTTTAAAGCTTAGAATTGAATTAATTTATTTTGAATATTTTATTTTATTGATAAAATTATCTAGTACTATGAGTTTTTCCTTGATCATGCTTTAAATGTATTCCATAGATTCTAATATGTAGCCTTATTATCAATATTTCAGATTTTATGTCTTCTTTACCCAAGAGCTATTTAGTAAAGATATTTATCAATTTTTAGGGAAAAGGACATTTTAAAAATTTTTTGTTAATAATTTCTACCTTTTTTTTTAAATTAATGGTAGTTAGAGAATACTGCTTATATTTCTACTTAATGGAACTTACTGATACTGACTTTGTGACCTAACATATAATCAACATTTGTGAGCATTCTATTAGTACAAGGTATTTCAATGATATGCTATTAAGATATAACATTTGATCTATATTCATAAAGTCTAAATGATGGTTTATGTTGTTTAGTTCTTTAATATCAACACTTATTTTTATCTATTTTATCTGTCCTCCTAAGAATAGCATATTAAAATATTCTGTCATTGGCTTCCATCTGTTTCATTACACCCCAAGTAGTTTTGCTTCATAAATGGTTGCTGTGTTATTTGGTGCATGTATATTCATAGGTATCATATACCCTTTCACAAATTTTGATTCAATATTTAAATGAACTCTTCTGCCTATTAGTTTATACTGGTATACATAAACAATTGAATAAACTACAGAAAAGGGAAAGTTCCTTCTTACAGTTTTCCAACTAGTAAATTTAAAAGATAGAGAATTAACATTGAACTGACACCACAGTAATAATTTTTGCAGGCAAGATCCGTCAATGGATACCAAAGTTAGTGCGTAAAATTTGAAGATAAATAGAATTTGCAGTTTCAAAGTATATCTTTTAAGATATTTATATTAACTACAAGGGAAAAGACAGTAACTTTACAGAGGAGAAACTCAGCTGACACCAGCTTCCCTGAGTATTTAAGGTTAAGGTCACCAGTCATAAGACGTAGCAACATATGAATCCCTTGATGAGAAAAAAACACAATTATTTCTGTGGCAATTGTGCAAAAAAACAAAAAACAAAAAACAAAAAACCACACACACACAATCTCATTTCAAGCATAAGAAGACATTAGACAAATCCAAATTGAAGGGTAAACTGTGAAATAACTTATTAGTACTCTTCAAATTCTCAAGATTATGAAAGACAAAGATTGACTGTGGAACTTCGACTATTAAATGTAATGTGAGATCCTAGATAGGGTCCTGGAACAGACAAAAGACACTAAAAAAGGTAGGAAAAGGTGAAATTTAAACAAAGTCTCTGGTTAATAATTCAAATGTTAATTTTCTGTTCTTGTTTATTTTACTGTGATTATGTATGCTATTTAACATTATAGAAAATGAGTTTAGAAATTAAAAAGTTTTTTAAATTAAGAGACTTCATTTTTTAGAGCAGTTTTAAATTTACAGAAAAATTAAGCAGGTAGTACAGAGTTTTCCCATATACTGCCCTGCTCCCTGCTACATTTTCCTCTATTTTGCATTTATATGATATTTTTTGCTATGATTAGTGAACTGATATTAATGTATTTTTATTAACTGTAGTCCGTACTGTACATTAACTTTTACTGCTTGTTTTGTGCAGTCTATGGGTTTCAATATATGTATAATGTCATATATCCACCATTATAGTATTATACAGAATATTTTCAGTGCCCTAAAAAGCCCCTATGTTTTACCTATCCATTCCTCTCTCTCTTCCTTACTTTTTAACCAGTGGCAACCATTGACCATTTTACTGTCTCTACACTTGTGCCTTTTCTAGAATATCATATAGTTGCAATCATATGGCATATTATCTTTCAGACTGATTTTTTTCTTTTAGTGTATACATTTAAGTTTCTTCCATGTCTCTTTGTGACAATTTATTTTTCATCACTGAATAGTATCCTATTGCACATATGTACCGTAGTTTGTTTATCTATTCAATTTTTGGCAGTTATGAATAAAGCTGCTATACACATTCATGTGCAGGTTTCTGTGTGGACATGTTTTCTACTCAGATAAATACCTAGAAGCATGATTGCTTAATTGTATGATAAGACATGTTGAGTTTTAAAAGAAACTGTTAAACTGTCTTCTAAAATGGCTGTACCATTTACATTCCCATCAGTAATGAGTGAGAGTTTCTGTTGCTCCACAACCTTAACAGCATTTGATGTTGTCAGTGTTTGGGATTTTAGCTATTCTGCTAGGTATATAGTGTCATTTCATTGTTATTTTAATGTTGAACATCTTTTCCTATGCTTATTTGTCATCTGTGTGTCTTTTTTGTTGAGGGATCTGGGTGTCTGCTCAGATCTTTTGCTCACTTTTTGATTGGACTGTTTATTTTCTTGTTATTGAGTCTTAGAAGTTTTTTTTTGTATATTTTAGATATATGACCTTAATCAGATTAATGTTTGGCAAATATTTTCTCCCAGTCTGTGGCTCATCTATTACTTAGGTTTTGAAAGTGAATACTTTAAATAGAGATCTGAGATTGGAAGAATTATCAAATGTTGCCTTATTTGGCTATACGGTGTACATAGATGTATGTCACTATCAATATTCCAATTTTATTTTAAGTGCGATCAGATATTTTTACAGATTCATCATAAATAGAGCCTTTTTGTTGTACTGGGAAAGAACCTAAACTTCAGGATCTAATTAAAGAAAATGCTGCTGTCAAAAATAGGCAATGGATATAGTTTTCTATTTACCTTCTCTTTGGTTTATTGAAGGCTGAGAATAATGTCAGTGTTGTGGATTTTTCTGTAGCAGTCATGGCAAACTTTGTAAATGAGAATGAACCTCTCTCATTATTCAATGCGTGAGCATACCAAGTTTATCCTTTCCCCAAGATCCAGGCCCATACATCTTTCTTCTCTGCCTGGCTCAGAACTAATTCAGCTAGCCGAAAGAAGTCATGTGCTCATCAGTTGCAGCACATCATAAGTCTTTTTAAGAAAATAAAATGCACCTGGGCCCTATGTTTCCATTGTTGGATACAGAAATCTTGTCACTAAACCAGTAATTAAAGAAATCACTATTTCAAACACATATTTTCCCTGGGCACTGTGTGTTGGAGGGAGACATGGCAAGTTTCCCTTTATCAACAGGTTAGATCAGGTGAATTAGATTTTACAACAGCCAAAAATAGAGTTTGCTTAATACACTTGATACATTTGTTTTAAAATCGTTTCAATCAGATTCCAGTAAAATCTGACTCAGAGGCAGAGAGATTCTCTGAATAGTCTTACAAATGTAGGTTTATTTTGAGACTGTTAGCCATCAGTCGAGACAGATCTCTGGATGGTTCCTAGCTTCAGGTTAAATTTCAGGCTGACAATTCTAGAAGTTCTGAACTCATTTGATAAATATGAGAATATGATTATCAAAAGGACCTCTTCTACACTGTAAAATTATAATCTACTCTTAAGCTACTTGTTTGTAGTAAGTAAATTCAATTTGTACTTTTGAATATTTATATCTACCAGGAAATGTGCTAAATGCTGGAGTGAGATGGGGTGATAAATTTTTGTTATAATATTGTTATATTTTTAAGTTATATATATAAGTTATATTTACATGTAATAATATATAAAATAAGAATAATAATGTCTACCTCATGGGGTCCCAGTGAGGATTAAATGACATAATACTTACAATATTTGTAAAGCATTTAGTACAGTGTTTGGCACACATCTGACATTCCATAAAATCTAGCCATCATTATGTTGGAGATTACACTGTTGTTGAAACAATAATAAACGTAGTTGTTAAATAAGAATCCATGATACTTGCCAACAGATGTGATCAATAAGACTTTGAAGAAGAAAATATCAATGTGAATAGAAGCAGCCTGGGAAAGCTTGGCTAAAAGCCCTTTGCGCATGTGATAGCATCTTATTGATAGCTCCCTCCTGCTATTTCATCAGGGTGTTTAGGATATAAAAAGTGCTCAACGAACATTTGCTGTTTGAGTGACTTAAGATTTGAGTTGCAAACCCCAAAGATGGGAGGACTTGTATAGGTAAGATGAGAGGATACATTCTGGGTAGGAGCAGAATTTTGACAAAGATGTAAAGGTAGGAATAGGAGTGGTATAAGTACTGATGTAGCAGCACTAGCCACTGCTTATGTAGGGCGGCAGTGAGAGTAGTCAGAGAAAGGCTGGGAAGAGACAGCAAGACTTGAGGAAGGCATTAAGAGCCTGGAGGGATATTATGAACTTAACAACTATTTTATGGGCATTGGGTGGTCACTGAAAGTAACTGAGCAGAGAAGCAATGCTAATGAAATGATAATTAAAGAGAATAATATTACTGTAGTGTAGAATTATCAAAAGGTAAGGCTGTAGGGAAGACCTATTACTTACATGTGAGATAATAACAACTTATGGTAGAAAGGACATTGGAAAAGTGAACATTTTCAGTATTGTGGGTTTTTAAAAGACACTCTCATGTAACCTTCAGTGAAGCAGGCTTTATCCTCATTTTACATATGAGAAAACTGAATATCAGAGCTCTCATTAGTGTGGCATGTAACCAGAATTTGAAGCCAGGTTTTCCAGGCTCCAAAGCCATGGTCTTCTTTTATAATAGGACTTAGATAATTGACTATGAAAGATCTGGGGAGAAAATGAAGATGATTTCAAATTTTGATTGTATATGATTGGAAAATTATGACACTATAGGAAAGGAAGAACCAGTTTACAAGAAAAATAACAAATTTAGCTTTTAATACATTGAATTTGAGGCAGCAGTGGGGAACACAGTACCAATGCAAATGAAATAGGGATATGAGTCTGGAGCTTAGAGGTGATATCAAGACTGAAGATACATATCGGGGAGTCAACTGAAGTAGTACATAGTGGGAAGACATGTTCTAGGTACAAAATAGTAAAGACTTAGAACAGAGTTTGGAAAATGCTAAGGACAATTGAGAACTGAAGCCAGTGAACAAGACAAAAGATGGAATGAACACAGAAAGTAGCAAGTGAGATAAGGAAAGTATAAATAGTTTTTTGTTTGTTTTTGAAATAGAGTTTATCAAGTGCCACAGAGTTCAGAGTTTCAGGTGTTTCTATGTATAGATATGTATAGAAAGGAGAGACTCAGTGATAAATGAAAGAGAAAAGGCAGGGTGATATAATGGGGGAAAAGACTAGTCTGGGAGTGGGAAGAACTGGGTTGCAGTAGCAGCTCTGTTATTCTGTGACCTTAGTAAACTCACCAAACATCTCTAGGATTCAGTTTACACATTTATGAAATGAGAGGTTTAATGGGAGATGACTTCTAAAGGTCACTTGACACTTGAAAGTGCTGAAATCCTTAGCTAAAAGGGAACACGTTTGAAAATATGTAGACAAGAATGAGTGCACAGTTTTATGGTTGATTCATGTATTCCACATTTATTATGTCCGTGTAATTTATCTATATCTATGTATGCATAGTGAAAGTGGGGGAGAAAACATGATCTCTGGTGTAAAATTTAGAGAGCTTGAGAGATGCTCACAAACTACAAGGTCCCTATATTACAAAGAATTGAGACAGGTTTTTACCAACTTGGAGAAGGAAAAGGAATGCAGGGGACTGTGGAAAGACCTACCAAAAACTCTCAGAAGCCTTCCATTGTAGGCTCCAGTAAAGATTAAGCTAAGAAGCAATTTGTCAGTGAGAACATGGTGCTCCTAGCCCTTCTGTTGTATGTCCTTGTCTCTTGTAACCACTTTGACTTAAAATCTATTGTCTTTGATAATATAGCCACCCCGTTCTTCTCGTAATTTACATAGAAAATCCTTTTCTTTTTCTTTCAAACTCTTTGTGTCTTTATATCTAAAATGAGTCTCTTGTAGACGTTGTACAGATACGTCATTTAAAAAAATCAATTTTGCCACTTGATGGCTTTTATTTGAAGTACAGATGATAGACTTTTGCCATTTAGCTATTTTGTTTCTGTCTTTATGCTTTTTACTTCTCAATTTATATATCACTGTCTTTTTTGGTATTAACTGATTTGTTTGGTAGTGTAACTTTTTTTTTTTTTTTTTTTTGAGACAGAGTTTTGCTCTTGCTGCCCAGGCTGGAGTGCAATGGCACATTCCTGGCTCACTGCAACCTCTGCCTTCCAGGTTCAAGTGATTCTCCTGCCTCAGCCTCCCTAGTAGTGTACCATTTTGTTTTCCTTATTCCCTTTTCTGTATGTTTTTAAAGTCATTTACTTGGTCCTACAAGGGCTACAACTAACATCTTAAATGTGTAACAACCAAGTTGAATATCAACTTAATTTCAATAGTATACAAACACTCTGCTCCTATATATCTCCATCTCTCTTGCTTTATATTGTTCTTGTCATAGATTATATTTTTATATATTGTGTGACCATTAAAATAGATTCTACTTCTATGCACTTGCCTTTTTAATTATACAGGAGAGAGGAGTTACAAATTAAAAGTACAGTAATACTGGCTTTTATACTTACCTATATAATCACATTTACCTGTTATTTCTTTATATGACTTCAAGTTACTGTCTATTGTCTTTTCTTTGTAGCCTGATGTACTCCCTTTATTTCTTGTAAGAAAGTTCTATAATAACAAACTTCACTAGGTTTTGTTTATCTGGGAATGTCTTAATTTCGCCTTCATTCTTGATGGGTAGTTTTGCTAGATATAAAATTATTTAACCTTTTAAAGTAATTACTTATTTCCAGCATTATAAATATGTCACTTTCCTCCTTTCTAGCAAGTTATGTCTGTTCTATTCCTTCTAGAACCAAGAGTCAGTTCCCACACCGGGCACCCAAGCTGCCGTTTTTTTAAGACCGCCATGCCACGATCCAGAGAAGACGGGAGCCAAGGTAAGTCAAAGCCACAAAGCTTTCCTACCAATAAATTGCCTTTTTCTTGATATAACATTCACATGGTTGCTGTAAACTTTTGACTGTTTTCCAGAGTCTGACAAAGTGGGTTCTGACAGTTTCTGGTTGTTTTCTTCTCTTTCCATGGAGGGATGGGAATCTCGAGCTGCCTACTTGTCATTTTTCTGTTGTTACTCTCCCAGTTGCGAAATGCAGGACAAATCACCGCCTCTCTGTATCTATTTCATTCTTAATCAAACAGCACAACTCCAAAAACTGTCACAGGGATGTTGTGAGGAAGCTATAGAGATTTTTAAAAACAGTGTGCAAAAAAGTTTAACTTCACATATTTTTGTTGATCTTCATTTCTACCTAAAAAAATATAATTCATCTCTAACCACTAGCCTGAATAGTTCTCTCACATCAGTAGGAGAAAAACATTGGTTTTATTTCAACATTTTATTGAACTTTTCATATTACACAATTTACCCAAAACATTTAAAGTAACAGTAAGACAAACTTAAAAAAAAGAAAAAGTTGTACAGACAAAACATCTCTAGGTGAGGCAATATGTAAATTTAATTGTCAAATCATGATTTTGTTACTCTGCTATACAACTTGGTACCATTATCACTGATACTAAATGACTGAAGAGTAAGACATTACACATTCAGTTTATATGAGAAAAAGAGATTATTTACAACTACTCGAAAGAGAAACAGAAATGCCAACAATGGTATCATTCAAATTCTAGTGCAATGTGAATTGTTACCAACAGATTTTATTTGCTTATATAAATTTTGAAAATAATTCAAACCTGGCTACCTTATTAGAAGCTGACAAAGTAGTCTTTTCTGTTTCAAAATATCAGTGGACAAACATCCTCCACAACCTCAGTTGATACAACAAATATAAAGCATCATTTTTTTTTTTCATTTCATGAACGGATATACTAACACTTAGGTAGAAATACTACAGCATTTGTACTCAATAAAGTGAATGCTTTGTGCAGTTTTAACAAAGCTGCTGCTAAAATGACAGTTGTGAGTAGTCAGGTACATCTGCCAAAGTAAGCAAGTTCTCACCTCTCCAGTTCTGTATGTTTCTGAAAACACCAGCTAAGGTATCAAATACCCACTTTCAAGTTACTTGTTTCTACTATTTCATATTTATAACATCTCGTGCTGAGATTTTGGAGGCTTTAATAGATAACCTTATTAACCCAGATAATTTTTTTAAGAGCCCACAAAATAAAATTGAGAATGGCATTTCAGGAAGGTCTACACACATGTATTTAGTCAGTTAATTCATAAGTTCACTTTACACAGTAAATTAATATTTACCAGTTTTTAATTGCTTTCAGTATACTTGACTCAAATTAAGAAACCCTACAATGTAAGGCAAGTGTATCACAAGCTCAGTGGCCAAAATCTGGCTTATATAAGAGGACCAATGGGCCTGTGGAATATTTAATAGAATCTTTTTCATAATGCTCTTAGTTCTATTGAATTAAAAAAATACTATTTTGAGCTGTTATTATCTTAAGAAGTGTAGCCCATGGATATTTGATTTGGCACCTACGTTAAAGAAAAATAACAATTTTAAAAAGGGAAAGAGTGTATCTTATGGTTATCTCACTCACTCTTTTCAAAATTCAGTGCAACATACTTGGCTAGCTTAAATTTAAGTGCTTGACCATTCAAGATTTTGTTTCAACTAATTTGGAATGGTAGTAAAAAATTACTCATATTTTACTTCCTATGTTTCAATTTTAATGTTAATTTGTATTCCCTTTCTCCAAAAAGGAAAATAAGATCAACCTTACGTGTGTGGTTCAGCCTATCGGTCTGATAATTATTCCACAATAAAATGAATTTATGTAACTATTTTCAGCTAACTTCCAACAAATATCCTGAAATATTTAATTTTTAGCTAAATAAAGCATCCTATGGATTTTCGTTAGTAAATACTTGATTCTATTCAGATTCTTTTCTAGAAATTTTTTAAACTTGAAATTTTCTGGTTTACTCTTATCTGAAACTATCTTAATTGAAAGCAATTTAAATGCTATTGGTTTGACAAAGTAAACCTTAATCTAAAATATTCACCATAAAATATAAAATGTGATCAGTAGTGTTTATTTACCCCCTCTTGGTGAATTTAAAAATGGAAAATGTAGGTGTTTCAGTAACCACACACACACACATAGGGGAGATTTGCTACTTATTACGGTTTTTACACTTTTTGCGTATCACTTTTTTGTTCCAACACTACTATTTGCAAAAAGTAACCATTTCTGTGACATTTAGCAAGTACAATTTCAGTTACTATGCATTCTTGGTTGGACAATATCAGTGCAAAGTCACTGTGTTCAGAGAGCTAAATGGTTCGTGATACAACTGTGATTATTCATGTGAAGAAATAAAACTTTAAAATGTCTAATGATACAGCAAACACATGTCATTTTACTATACAAAGTGCTTAACCCACCAAATTACATTTAGGAACAGACAAAATGTTTTTATTAAACTGATGAATTTTTTTTTTTGCTTATTATATGTTGAAATGTACTTTTTCCCCACCCATAAAACACAAGGGCATATTTCCTTTAAGCTTTGGATTTTTCTTCAGTATTCATCTAAAGAAGTTTAAATAAAAGGTGATAAGAATAATTGCTTTTCCCTCCATGTACATCTATTTTGGAAAACAAAATTTAAAGCAAAAACTGAAAGAAAATAAAAACGGAAGGCATTATCTAGTGATGACTATATAGTAGACAAGAGGCACAAATTCCCAGATGAATTTTAATTTTGTTTCCTCTCAGACAAGCCATTCAGACATAAAAGGTAAATGAGGTTCACTTAAGTACACAATTTGTAAATTTGGAAACAGTAGTAATTGTCATGATTTTTTATATTCTCTCTTAAGAGTGGCTCTAAAAACAGTCCGATGATTCACATAAGTAGCAAAGCAAACCAAACTCTATAAATGTATGATAAATTAAGTTGCTAGCACTGAAACACTGGGTTTGGATATGGACAAGGATGTTGTCTCTGACTTGCATCTTTTGGGTACCTTGGCTTTTGATATTTTGATGTTCAAGTAGAAAGTGCATGACTTCGTTTTATGCAATAAGGTGATGTAAGTGTAGAAAACGTGTAGGGATGAAGGAAATTCCAAGTTACATGTGTCTACATAAATGGCTTTATAAAATCAATATATATAGCCATTAAGATAGTTATATAGTGACAATGCAATTTAAAACCTTTTTACTCCTGCTTACAGATTGCCAAATCTAATCATCCCTTAAGTCTTTTTCAATAATGATGTCATTTATTTGCTTAAAGGTAAAAATCTCCCGATTGTATTAAGGACATTAACACACTACACTGTATTAAGGATACTATACCAACATCAATCTAGAAGGTAAAATAAACATTTAATGAATATTTAAGTCAGATGAAATAGATTCAACTCTATAAAGTTTTTAGATTTTGTAATAAAATTTTGCTTCTGCCTAGGATCATGTTTACTTCACCATGAGTGCTACACTAACTAGAATTTAATAAGTGTTATTTTTATTGAGTTTTCAGATTTGGAAGAGTTTTGATCCAAAATATGTACCTATGCCTTAAAAAACAAAGTCAAGATAATCAGCATGGGCTTTTGTACCAATTTTACTTTCCAATCCATTTTCTTCCCCAGTATTTCACTTTTATCCCTCATAACTTTATAGCAAATTATCCAGATTATATCTTCCAGACTACTCAGTGAGGGAACCTAAATCTCAAATGTTATTTTGAAGAAGTGTAGAGTAAATAATTTTGGTAATCTGTAAAACAGCTGCATGCAGTGTGTACTGTATTATAACAGCACCAAACCCTTTATAAAAACCAAACACTCCTTCCTCCTGCCTTATGGTATTGATACAGTCTCTCATTCCCTCATACTGTGTATTAATTGGAAGCACTTCATAGCCAAGGTCTGTATTGTCAATTATTGTGCGTGTTCCTTGAATGTGAAGGCGGTGCAAAACTGTTTCCAATGGGTAAAGTATAACGTCAGAACAAAGACTGGCAGCAAAGTTAGCAATAAGTTCTGGAAAATAAGCATCCAACATACTCTGCACAGGGCTAGTGCTCTCAGCTAGGTGGCTATTGTAAGTCTTTCTCTTTAGAATTAGTAGGACAAATTTCTGAATAACTGAGCTGATGATGTAATGAAGAACTCCATGAAGCACCGTAGGGAAGATCAAGGAAAGAAGCGGAAGAAGTCGTTTGCTGTGAGGCACTCCCATGCCTATCACTCTTCCAATTCCTTCTTTAACACATTCCAAAATGCCAGTATTATCTCGAATTATCTCACTCTGAAATAAAAATGAACAAGTAAAACTTAACATTTGCTTATTTTGCCACAGAAAAAGGACTCTTTCTAGGTTCCTTTTAAATCCTAACATAGTGACGGAAGAGGGAAACATCCATGATTTGCAGACTTTAACTGTTATCTAGGCATCAGATTTTTTTTCAAATAAAATCTCATGAAACTGCTATCAGTGAAGTTCGGAGTTAATCTTATTGGGGTAGGGAGACTAGGGAGATATGTAGGTGGATACATCTCAAGAAACTTCTTAGAACTTGTGAAAAGGCAATAACTATGTAATGCTTAAGGAGACACTATGGTGCTTATAGTTCTTAAACATGTTTAAATCCTGCCTCCATTACTTACTGACTATGCAACTATTGTCAAATTACTTAACTTCTCCTAAGCAGAGTTTCCCATTCTACAAAAATGGAAATGACCATTATCTACTTTTCATGCACAGGGTTGTTGTGAATATTAAATGAAAAAAGGCTTGGCACTTAGGAGTCACTCAATAAATGTTAGTCTCATTATCACCTGCAATGTCTGCTTTTGTAGAATTTTGGGGATATGAATGAGAAAGTTTGATATGGATTACCGAGGTATAGACAGATAGAAAAGAACTTGCTAAAAGGCACTTTGGCTGCAGCAATGACTGCAGAAGAGTAGCAGATGAAATTTATAAGGTAGCCAGGGGCTATATCATGCCTTATAGACTGCTCTGTAGACTTTGGCTTCTAGTCAGATGGGAAATAATGGGTTGATTTTAAGCAGAAGATGGACATGACATAATTTATATTTTAAAAGAATACTGGCTGTTGTGCAAAGGAGGACAAGATCAGTTGAAAAGCCAGTTCAAAAGTTACTGGAATCATCCAGTAAAGGGATGATGGTGGCTTGGACTAGAAAGTGGCAACAGAAGTAAAGTGGTTCAATTGTGCTTTTGTCCTAAAATCAAAGTCTATGGGAATTACTGGTGAATTGCATTTGGGGTATGCAAGAGAAGGGTCAAGGATAACCCCAAGGTGGTTGTACAGAGGAACTGGGGGGAATAGCATTGCCTTTTATTGAGTTGAAAAACTGCCAGAGTAGCAATCTGGTGAAGATCAAGAGTTCAGAAATGTTAAGTCAATTAACTCCAAATGGAGTTCAAAATAGAAATTACAGGAAAAAGGTACACAATGGACCTACAGATGGTTTCGACGATATCTCAACTTATGTTTTCAAATTTATGACAGGTTTATTGGGATGTAATCCCATTGTAAGTGGAGAAGCATTGTATTATAAATGTGGGTGTCCTTAGTAAATAGATGATATTTAAAACTATGAGACTACAATGAGCTTGCCTAGCCTTCTAATCCATCTTCCTACTTCTGACCCTGACCTCCTTCCCGCTGGTTTATTTTTAATACAACAGTCAAAGAGATCCTAATAAAGATGTAAGTCAGATCACACCACCGTTCTGCTCAAACCTATCAAAGACTTTCCCTCCTTCCCAAACAAAAGCCCAGTTATTATAATGATTTACCATGTCCTATATAATCTGGTCCTCTCTTACCACTCAGGCCTCATCTCCTGTATTCTCCCCGTGCTTAGTTAGCACCAACCATAACAGCTTCCTTTCTACTTCTCAAGCATGCAAGATACAACACACATGACACAGTCCCACCTAACAGTTTTTGCACTTGCTTTCCCTCTAAATAAAACTCAACATTTGCTTATTTTGTGCTTAGTTAGCACCAACCATATCGGCATCCTTCCTACTTCTCAAGCATGTATGACACAACACACATGACACAGTCCCATGTAAGGGTGTTTGCACTTGCCTTCCCTTAGAATATTCTCACAAATATCCATGTTGATCTTTACACAAATGTCACCTTCTCAGTGAGGCCTTTACTTATCTTCTTAAAAAAATATTAACTGCCCCCCCCACCATTACACATCCTATTTGCCTTCCTTTCTTTATTTTTGCTCTCTTTAGCAGTTAATCACCATGAAATATACCTTATATTTAGTTGTTTATGTCTACTTTCCCCATAAGAATATAAGTGCTATGAGAGCAGAGCAATTTGTTTTTGTTTGCTGTTGCATCCCCAGGGTCTATCACAGTACGTGATACAGGCAAGTACTCAATAGATATTTGATAATTTTTTTTTTTAAGTTTAGCAGTTAAGGAAGATAATCTGAAAGGTAAAGTGATGTAATTAAAACCTTTATTTAAAATTATAATAAGTCTGAAGTTTATTTTAGGGAATATGAGTCAATATGAATCCCTAATCAGTAAAAGGATATATAAGCATTGCAACTTAAAAACAATCTTGTATGAGTACACAGAATTGACTTTTAAAATGCAGGGACGAGTACAAGGACTTTTTTTTTTTTTTTTTTGAAAAGACAGAGTCTCAGTCTGTCGCCCAGGCTGGAGTACAGTGGCGTGATTTCAGCTCACTGAAACCTCTGCCTCCCGGGTTCAACCTATTCTTCCACCTCAGCCTCCCAAATAGCTGGGACAACAGGCGCCTGCCACCATGCCCGGCTAATTTTTGTATTTTTAGTAGAGATGGGATTTCACTTTGTTGGCCAGGCTGGTCTCGAACTCCTGACCTCATGATCCACCCACCTAGGCCTCAAGGATTCTTAATGAAGAAATAGATCACTACAAAGTTCATGATGACTGGGTAATTATGAAGGATGAAAGAAATGTAAAAATAAAATCTTTCCTAAAACAAAAACTAAAGTTTTGAGTCTTTAGTGTGAAGATAACAATAGTATCATTAATATATTGCCAGGGAGAAGAGGTTCTAAAGGAAGTTAATTTTTAGAGGGACAGATGAGATTATTTTTATAAGTTGAGTCTGAAGATTTAACTCACATAAGATTAGAACTAAAGTGATTCCTGTGAATAAATTAGCTCTTCCAGAATAATGAGTATAGGATAAAAAAACAGAGGGTCAAGGATTGAGCTTTAAGATATAACAGAAGAGATGGCAAAGGGGTTATTGAAAAAAGATGTTCAAGAGAGAGAAATCTCAAGAAAAAAGAGTTCTAGAAAAGCAGACAAAAGAAATCAAAAGGCGTTAGCAGGTGGAACTTGAAGCAGGAAACGAGGTAAATACTGGGTTAAAAAAAAAAAAAACATACACAGAACAAACACTATCACATAGTGAGCCGGGCACTTACATAAATAACTCATTCAATGTTACACCTCAGTTATTAAAATACTATTCACAATTTATGGATAAGAAAATTATAAAGGTAAGAAATCTGTCTAAAGTCCCAGGTCTAATTTAAGCAGAGAAATGTGATAATGGGTCTGTCTCAAGCTAAAAGTTGTTTTCCCCAATAAATCATTCTGCTTAGTTGTTTTTCCTTAAATAATTACTTTCCTGACATTTTTCCCTTATCTTTAAAATGAAGCTATCTCATACAAGTGACAACTCTGTAAATTCTATAGTACCATACAAAAATTGTATCATTTATTTAACACAATGCCAAATGCAAGGGGAAGGAGGGAAAGTATTATTTGGGTCGTAAGACATTAACTTCAGTTAACTGAAGTTAGTTCTAACAGAAATGATAATAATAATAATAATAACAACAATAAATAATAAATCAAAGATGAATGATACAGCCAGAAAAGATACAAGGTAGAGAAGAATAATTAGAAGAGCAAAGGCTGATCCAGTGGGAGTTTCTACAGAGAGGGCACTCACATATACTAGAGAAAAGAATATGCTAGAGGATCTGATGTGGAAATAGAAGACATGTGTAAAAATAGTGGGATTTTGTATACAGGTGAAGTAAAAACTACCTTCATCTTACAGTTTTAAGTGTAGGAAGAAGGGTAAGACATTTAATTAAATGTACTTGAAGCGCCACCATGTGGTTAGGAATAGTAACACAAGCAAACAGAATTTAAAGTGCTGGCAGAAAATTGCTTCAGCTTTGTAGTATTTACCCCACCCAATAGTATCAAATGTTACTTAAAGGCATATTTAAAAAGAATCCTGTCAGTAAACTACCTGTGGGGACAACCTGCTTCGTGTTTGGATGATTATCCAACATGTTTATTCTCAGGTAATTTTTAATTTACTGTCCAATGATAAGCCATAACCATCTGGGTTGTATGTAAGGGCCTTAAAAAGTTTATAGATTCTTTGTTTTCAGAGCAAGTTATAGGCTGTGTTCTGAGATGTCTAAATGAAGAGTATAGTTGCCTACGGAAAGGACAAAAGTAATTAAAACTAGCAGTGTGACTTAAGATGGCAATGGAAATATACAGACAAGCAATGTGTGATATAACTGTGATATTTATAAAATAAACATTTTAAGACATAGTCTTAAAATTTTCTGCTGAAATATTAGATATATACAATATACTGAATAGTCCAAAAACTATTCTTAAATAAAAAGAATGACAGTAAAAAAAAAAAGCTCACCTGCACTGTTTCAATCAGACTTGCTGAATAAAAAGGCATTGCCACCACATAAGTTAGGCTATAGAAATTAAAAGAAATTTATCAGTATATTGAAACAAGGTGCTTATACGCATTTTTTTAATATCTGCTTTAATATGCCAACATAATTTATAGTCAAGCTAGAATAATCTTTTTAACGTTTTCAACTATTAATTAATACCTATAGCCTAAAAATTCTAACTTCAGAAACCTGTAACATAGGATGCTTTATTCAACAGAAATGAAAAAATCAAATGACAAAACAAGGACAGCCTGCAATGAAAATAGATTGGACATCTACCTACACATAGCTAATGCAGCCTATAAATCTAAAACTTAAAATTTAGGATGAGGGATCCATTCCATAGTTTGCCTTTTTAATGATATTTGAGCAAGTAAACTTTTCTGTTACTATCCTCTTATATCAATTCCCAGATTTCCCATCCAGCAGAGTTAGGCCAGTCTTCAATGGTGAGTGAAGTCCCCTTTTATTATTAAAAAAACAACATTATACAGCTTTGCAAAGTTGTTTTCTATCACCAATATTTAGACAGAGTAATATTACAACTTTGCAAGCCTGCAAAATATAGTTATTCAAAATAATATCAAGGTGGGACTTACCTAACCCTTATGGGCCAGGTCCTGGCAAGTAGTGGTTTTCAAGGTGAATGGAACATCACTAAGTAATAATGTGCTGGAATGTCCCATTGAGGGAGCCAGCAAGCTGGGGGATTTCCAATTCACAATCTTCAAAAAAAAATTAAAAAGTGAAGAATAAAATTCTAATCTACAAAAATGGTTACCGTTGTAAAATCACTAAGTGCCTTTAGGACTACATTTCAATGTCACTAACGTTTTTTGGGTTTGCTCATCACCATACAAATACATTTGTATCTCTGATTAACAATAAAATAGTTATACTTTCCTTGAAAATCCGGGTTAAATATATTGGAGACCCATGCTAACTTCCTAAGAATACACACACAAAATCAGTCTGTGATTCCAGCCTTTCAAATTGGTAAGATTTATTTTAAAGATAATATATATTTCAAGATTTATTCCTAAACTCTGTTACTTGTCCTTTGAAGTTCTAGTCCCACAAACATTTCACTGCTCTAATTTCCTTCTCTACAGTTATTTATAAGATTTGTTTCCAGTTCTAATACTATAAAATTAGTGAAAATGTCCAAAAAAAAAAGCCATTTTTTGATACTTACGATTTCAGTAGAAGGTGTTCTCCTATTTGTTTAGGACTCCATTTATGTAAAACCTCCCTAAAACATAAAAATAAACTTAAATAAAACAAAAGCCATGTTACTTAAAACATCTGGAATTAGTGCAATTTTCAAAACAATAATCAACTTCTACTTTTTTTTAATCTGTAGGAGAAATATATTCTAATGGTGAACATTTTCTTTTCTGGAACACAGGGTAAACAACTGTGATGGTTTAAGAGGAAAAAAAAAATACAAGGTGTTTTCATATGTGCTGATAGAAGGGACTGGCAGAGAAGCAAGAGGCACAACTGATTATGAAAGTAAACATGAGAAAGTGAAGAAAATTAAGATGATAGGTTAAAAGAAAGAGAATAGATATGGAAACAAAGAACAGGATTTTAAAAGGCTTTACAAAGTATATAAGAATGGGATTTTTTTTTTTTAAATTAAGTAACTCTAATGCAGGCTGACACATTACATTTATGTAGTACCTAATTTCCGAAGGATCTTTACTTAGTACAAGTACATAATTTCGTGACCATTATATTCTAATATCTTTGTGAGCACCTACTAAATGCCATTACTATGCAAAGTGCTTTGCATGAACTATTTCTAATCTTCATAATAACCCTATTTTCTCCATTTCATAGATGAGGAGATAGGATCAGAGGGGATTAATAACTTACCCAAACCCAAGTAACATGTTACTGTGGAACTGTGTTCTACACCTCTGTACTCTCTGCCTGTACTGCCTCTCATCTTATTTGATACAAAGAAGAATCTTGTAAGATAAGCAGAGGAGATACTGTCACACTTGTCTTACTGATGAGAAAAATCAGGGTCAAAAAGATCACAGGGAAATGTTCAAAGGAAACAGGCAAAACGCCAGGTCTGGAACCAAGGTCTAGGATTGTGTGCATTCTGTCTGCTAGTTTGGTTACTTTTAGAAAACAAGAAAAGAAAGAAAAAAAAAGGAAGAAAGAAAAAAAAAAAAAGAAAGAAAGAAGGAAGGGAGGGAGGGAGGGAGGCAAGCTGAAATGAAATAGAACCAAAGGGGAAAAAAGGGAGTAAGTTCTATCACGAGAAAAGTCCAAAAGAGTCAAGATTACAGAGAGTAAAAAAAAAAAAAAGAAAAAGAAAAAAAAGAAAAATGTAACTAAGAAGAAAAAAATAAAAAGGCAGCGGAGATAGGAGAAAAATGAAAAGAAAAAGAGAAAAAAAAAAAACAGGGAAGTGCAAAATAAAGATAAGACTTGCTACCACCAGTTCCTCTGATGGAATTGGTACTCATTCCATCATGGCTACAACAGGACTCTAGAAAAATGTTTTCTATTTCAAATGACTGAATTTGAAAAACAACAGCATATAAAGGAGTACGTACATCAGAGACTTTCAGACAATAGAACAACTACCCCTGATTTCTAAGACCTTAGAGCACCTTCTGGGCCAAACTCTGATTAAATTACTATTAGCATATTTATTTGGCCTGAACAACACAATGTAGCTGAAATCATATTATTCAATGATTAAGTCGAAAAATATAAAAAATAGATTAGGCCTCCCATCTTATGGAAAGTTACTTTATGATTATAAAACAAAATATGTTACATGCTTTGTAAATCATCTTGGCACAACTAATACTCATGGCCTCAGAAAGTATTACCAGAGTTTATGATGACATCAATTTTAAGTATAAAATTGTCGTAAACATTAAGGACTGGATAGCCTCCCCTTTAAATACAACTGTCAATTCTGAATTACCTCCCCTTTGATGACTACTGCTAATTATTAAGATCATTAAGATAAAAGAAAAGGAGATTTAAAACCAAGTATTTAAAAAATGTTTTTGGGACTCTTCCTTGTATGTTCTCTACTACTTTATAAAATGGGTAAAATTTACTATTACAGCTCTAGAAATTTAAGTAAGCATACTTAAAAGCGTCAGTTGAGGGTAAATGTAAAATCTTGTCATTAAACCTTTGTATAATTCATTATCAAATACTAAACATATAAATATATCTAAATGAACTATTTTCAAGCAAAAGATGCCCTCGCTAATATGCAAAAAAAAAAAAATCAATAAAATTTATTCGAGTACCTTGCTTTTCTCAAAACAGTCTAGTTTTTCATTTAACAGATCAAAATACATACTCCTATGCATAATCAACACAAAAAGCAATAAAATTCTAAAATAACTCTAATTTAGTAGTCTTTAATTTTCAAATGGTCAAATAGCTATCCTCATTAAAAAAAAAACAAAACCTAAAAAAAACACTTCCCCAACCTACCCTAAACCCCTCATCTTCCAGTTACTTCTCTTCATCAATCCTAGTCAGAGCCAACGTTCTAAACTTGCTGTTTCCATGTCCATACTTTCCCATTCACCTCTGAACCCACTTCAGATTGGTTTTGAACAAAGACAGCTCTTGCCAAAGTCTCCAGTAATCTCCATGTCATTAAATCTGATGGACGTTTTTAAGTCTCTACCTTATCTGACATTTCAGCAGCCATCAGAGCCTCGTGTTCTTCTCTCCTGGAAGCACTCTTTGCCCCTGTACTCCACTAGCCCATTCTCTGTTGGTTTTTATCCTGCCTTCTTCTGGTCTCTCCTAACTCCTTTTCAGGATCACCTTTCTTAACCCAGCCAAACCTTGTTGGAGTTCCTAAGGTTCAGGCCCTCTTCTTCCACCATAGGGTATCCTTCTTCCCTAGGGACCCTCGTCTCTAGGGTTAGAACTACAAAATCTCCAAAATTAATTTACCTTCAGTTAAGAATTCATTATATGCCAGCCCCATATCATGGGCCTACTCCATGTGGATATGATAAAAGCACTGAAAATGCACTTGTCCTAAAGTCTAACTTAAAATCTTTCTTTTCTACTTAAACTCTTTCAGTGTTCCCTACTCAGGAACTGTTAATCAGAAAGGAAATCTACTGAATTTGAGGAAGATTTCATTGTGTTTAAAATAACATGTGTTTAAAATAAGCAAATTCAGAGGGAACTGTTGGAGAAAGACTACAAGATGTTTACAATGGTATAACCACAAATGTGTGATGAGTCAAAACTAAGTTGGAGTTCAACCAAATGGGTTTTGTGAGAGACTGAACCACACAGGTGGCCTTGGTTACAGGAACTCCTACCTCACATTAACAGTATGAAAAAAGCCACATGTAAATTAAGTAAAGGGTACTGTGGGGTAGAATGACACATGGTTTAACTCACTCCAACTGGGGGAGAGGATTGGGAAGGGTTTAGCAGTAGATAAAGAGATCACACATGATGATCCTGGGTAATAAATACTTTGTTAAAAAGTAATACTACTGAGAAATTATAAATTTGCTGATTTAATGAACACTAGAGATCTGCTGTTTTTCTCTCTGATTTGATCATAAACTTTGTAAAAAAACTAAATGTTGGCATATCTATACTATCTCCCCTGTTCTACCTAGTAATTGTTATGCAATTAAAAAACCCCAGGCTAGGAGACCTCACAGCTCATCCTCCTTATGTAGTAGCTTCTGTGAACTGCTTTTAATGTTTAGTGACCTTGTTTGCCACAACTCTGCCTTCTTCCCATTAATAGGAAAGGTCAAATCTGCCCAAAGAAGAATAAATAATTTTTTAAAAGATATTCACACTATACTTCAAAAAACAGCTTCATTTGACAACTAATTACACAAGCCCAATACAAGAAGTCATCCTTGATACTGCCTTCTCTCTCATCTACCATTCCTAAAGCATCACCAAATTCCCTCAATTTGACCTAAGTATATTTCAAAACTATCCACTTACCTCTATCTCAAAAGATACCACGCTGATCTTAGCCACTATCATTTCTCACCTTTATTATTGTAATAGAATACTAAGATGTCTCCTTTTATTCACTTCAGTCCTCATGCAACCTTTTCATCTACAGTTACAATGACCCTTTGAAAACAAACCTGATGTCACTGACCTTACTGAACCTCTTCAATATTCTTATAATGGCCTGCAGGGCCACACATGTTCTGGCTCCCACCTGCTCTGTACCTTACCCCTGGCCAGAGCTCCAGCCATGTTGAGCCTTCTCTCAGTTACACCTGAATTCTCTATGCTCCCCACTGCAATAGCATTTTTATACAAATTGGTATGTACCTCCTAATTACCACTCTGATCTACTTTAAGTGTCATGTTACTAGGGACACTTTCTAGCCCTTTAATACTTTCATGGAACTATATTCTTTTCTTTCAGAAAACAAATTTCAATTTGCAATTATTCATTAATGGAATTATTGTTCTTAGTGAATGTACTTTTATTAGATTCTGAGCTTCCTGGCAACAGTTACCTTTTGTTTCCTTTCCTCATTGTAAACCGGTTTTTAGCTTAGAACCTGGCACATAGTAAGTACTCAGGAAATGTTAGCTAAGTAAATGAATGAATTAATGATTGGGGCTTATCACCAAAATTATCCAAGTAGAAAAATGCAATAGAGGTTACTATTTTGTCTTCTTTAGAAAGATTCAAAATGATGAAAATATATTCCCACTCAGTTGACATGTCTGTCTACTAAGAAAGTTAGATGATAAAATTTTATAAAGTCCTATGCCTTCCCATTCCTATTTTTGTCTTCCCTGTAACCTGAAATTAATGTTATTCCTTAATCTCTGCTTTACAGAGGCAACATTACTTGCCTAAGGTCCCAGAAATAAAAAGTGAAATAGCCAGGACCTGAACCAATAGTGTTCCGGTTGCAAATATAGTCAACCCTCCATACCCATGGGTTCCACATACATGGATTTGGGCAACTGTGGATTTAAAGTATTTATTTATAAAAGAGATAGTTGCATCTGTACTGAATGTGTACCGAGTTTTTTTTTTTCTTGTCATTATTCCCTAAACAATACACAACAACTATTTACATAGCATTTACATTGTATTTGGTATTATAGGGAATCAAGAAATGATTTAAAGTATACAGGAGGTTGTGCAGAGGTTGTATGCAAATACAACACCATTTTATAAAAGGGACTTCCAGCATCTCTGGATTTTAGTATCCACTGGGGGTGCTGGAATCAATCCCCCAGAGATACGAGGAACAACTGCATTGAATTTTTTTCACGCTACCAAATGGAATTTCCTGCATTTTTGTTAATTTTTTATAGAACTGTTTGTTAGATAATTTCAAGAATATTTGACTATAAGTACTAACTTGAGATCTTATCTAGTGATATAAAAGCAATAAAGTGAATAGTTAGCCAAACAAAGAAATACAGATTTTTAAAGAATAAAACAAGAAACTGAGCTACCCAAATGTTGCTGACCTTTCTAATCTTTGTTTTGTTTCAAACCTTTTAGCAAAGCTTTATTTAAGGAACTTCAGGACTATGAGGTCCTTCAAAAGAAATCACATTGGAAAAAAGCTTAATATCATTTTCTCTTGCTTTCATTTCCTTCCCTATAAGGACTAAATCCCAACATTGGGCATATGTGTTACTCTAGTAGCTATGCCTTCAACTATCTTACTTCTTTAACAATCCAAAAAATCCACCCTGCCAGACAATAAATTTGGATTTTCAAACCATTCCAAAGCCTTTAATATTATCAATAGGATGATATACAAAAATATAGTGCTGATATAGAAAATCACAGAGTAATGCCAAATAGCACCTTAAAAATTTCTAATTTCCAATATTACCTATTAACATTCCTTTCATATACTCTTTGTAAGATTCCTTTGTTACCCATCATTGTGATTGTCCCAAATGTGTATCATTCCTCTCATGCTTTTCTACTACAACGCCAGTGCTTCATTTTTTCACCAAATAACCCTGTATCCTGCTTCACAGAGAAAAGAGACACCTGAAAGCAAATTTCCCTAATTTCTCTACCTCTCTCTCAAATGTATCTACAATTCTAATTCTCCCATTTTTGGTTTCAAGAACATGATTGTCCTACATCTTATGCTATTTCCAATTTGTTCTGAGGACCTCTCTAATGTCTCTCATTATCTCCCCCAACTACCCCTCCACCCCCGCCCAACACACACACGGCACACATGTATGCCTAGGATTCTGTCCTTGGTCCATTTTATTCATTTAATCTACACTTTCTCCTTAGGTGATTTCATCTATCCCAAGCTTCAACTGCTACTTTTATGCCACAATACCCAAAGCTCTGCCTCTGCTTCAATTTTTTTTTTTTTTTTAACTCTGATCCATGGTTCCAACCAAATATTAGACATGTTCCCCTCCCTCGATGTCTTGCAAGAATCTCCAACTTCATTTATTGAAAGATAAATTCTTTATCTTCTTCCCTACTCCAACTTTTTCTTCTTCTTGAATTCTCCATCTTGGTTAACATTTTCCAATCTAGAAATCTCAGTCACTACTGACAACTCATTGTCTCCTATCTCCAATTACCAAGCTAACACAATGACCATCAATTATACTTCAGAAATATCTAGCCAGCTCATCCCTTTCTGTTCTGCTCCACAGTTCAGAACCTTCTCAGTCTCGCCTAGATTATTACAATAGATCTCCATAAATCTGTCTATACTATTCCATTTATTTTACACTGCCATTTGAATATATCTTGATCAGAACATCTATATATTGAAAAAAAGAAACATATTCCAACCCCACAGAGAATAAACTTACAAAGGCACAATTGTATTGTAATGTAGCACCTCAGCTTCTTTTCCTCATATTCCATTTCATACATACCCAATATTCCGAGCATAAGACACTTCTTTTTATTATCTAGACTGTCCAACCCCATGACATTGGACATGTTACCTCTTCTTGCTTACATGTGTCTCCTTCACTAAACTGAATACTTAAAGAGCGGGAATTGCTCACATACCCACATTTGTTCCTCAGCTGGCAGTTGCTGGCACATAGCAGTAGAAGCTGAAAGATACATCTCAATAATACTAAGCCAAGACACATTTTCTTTATCACATACTAATTTAATAAGATATAATTAATTTTATTGTTTCTTCTTTTAGTTACGTCAGACAAGTTTTCAGATTCAAGACATTTTTTACTTACTTTTAAAACAATATAATAGGGGAGGGATGGGGACAAGGGTTGAAAACTACCTATTGGGTATGATGTTTACACAATTGGGAATTGTTGGATGAGAAGGTCATTAGAAGTCCAAACTTCAGCATCACACAATATACCCATGTAACAAGCCTGCACATGTACCACCTGAATCTAAAAACGAATCACAACATGAAACTAACACTGAAGAAATGCTAAAAAAGGTACCTTGGCAAAGGTGTAAATTCACTAATTATGCCTTCTGCTCCAAGTGTGACTCCCTGGACAATAAATGTACTTCCCATTCCTTTCCACAGGGCTCTAGGTCCCTAAAATGAACAAAATTCATGGTTATTTCTGTTAATACCTACATCTGAAACAGAAAAGATCTTAATAAAACTTGATATTGTGTAGATATTTTCCAATAAAACATTATTCTAATAGAAATATTAGTAGAGAACTATAATTAAATTAATTTTATATCATTTTAAGGTTATATTTAGGCCGAGAAGAACATTCCTATTAATTAAAAGCCCTAATGATTAACTAATTTGTCCCTAACATCTATATATTCAACTCCCCACTAGTCCTGTCCTGTGGATGACACAAGGTAACTTGAAACTTACATATCCACAACTTAACCCAATCATACTCACTCATACCACACCAATTCTTTCCTTCTCTGCTGTATTTCCTATTTCCCTAGATAGCAGCTTCATCACCCTTGTGTCCAAATAATATATCTAGAAAACATTTTTCTCTCACTGTTCCTATCTAATCAGTCCCCAGGTTCTACAAATTCTACTCCCTTAGTATCTTACAAATCCATGCTCTTCTCCATACTTAACACTATTACTTTATATCAATTTGACTACAAGTTTCACTGTCTCTCGTTTTGCCCCTTTGCATAATACTATCAGTAATACCCCTATTATTTATCTATGTTATTAATAGATATACATGATAGCATTAAAAAGAAGCAATAGGGTATCAGTTGAAAGTCTGTCTCCTTTTCATCCCAGTCCTCAGCAGCAGTTTCACAATTTATCCTCGAGATAATCCATGCATATACAAGTATATCTCTGTGTGTGTTATAGAAATCTGTTTGTTTTGTGTATTTTTAACAGGTGGTGTTATCTTGAAACATAAAAAATATCCTGGAGATCATTCTACATTAGTATACACAGAGCTACCCTCTTATTTTTAAAGGTTACAAGGTGTTTCACCATAATATACCATAATTATTTCACTGGTACCCTAGTGATGGACATTTAATCATTTCCAGTCTATTATATGCAATGTCATAGGACATCCTTGTATACATATTTTTGCATATATATGTGCACATCTATGTGGGACAAGTTCCTGGAAGTGAAATTAGTAAGTCAAAGAACACATACATTTTAAATTTTGATAGATATTGCCAAACAATCCAAAGCTCTTCGAGATACTTTGGTCATGGCTAAAACACCTTCAACAGTACTCCTGTAGCTTTTAAGATCTAGCGTGCAGTTCTTAGAAGGTGCTTTAGAATCTGGATCCTGCTTACTTCTCTGGCTACTTTTTCATCTTTCTGTTACTCTTCAACCCCCACTTCAAGCTCCCATTGTACTCTATTAAATCCATTCTCAAACATTATGATCTCTCTTTGTCTTCGGCCTTCACACATTACTTTAAAAACCTTTTCTCTATCTTCATCATGAAAAGTTAGCCTTCTCAACAAGAAGCACACAATTCGGGCCTTTCTTTTCCCAAAGTTTTTCCCAGGCATACACTGAGCCCAAGCCCAGTTTTGATAAAATACTTCTCTTTTGTATTCTGACAGCATTCTGTACTTCTAGTATTACCTTTATCTTACTGCGGCACAATCTTCTGTTTAAGATCTTGTCTCCATGAATAAATAGGAGCCTCTTGATAGCAGAGACATCATCTTAACACAGCTCTTTGTGGTTTTGCTAAATGAATTAATTTGTACTTTTGCTAAATTAAATTTTGAAAGATTCAAAAACATATTGTTGTGCTACTTTAGTTTTACTACAACAGTTAAGATGTTTTATTGACCAAATTGAAAGTAATTATTATTGCTTTAATGATTACTAAGCCCAAATGACACTTATATAAACCTTTAATAGAATCCATAGACAAAATTCTCACCTGAGTTTTGTTGAAACTGTACATAATATTGATGACTGTAAATGGAGTGAGGTGGTAATGCTGGGCATGGTAATTAACCTGTAAAAAAGATATTTCATGATTTTTTTCTGTTAATGTTTTGTCAGGAAATAACAGAGCCATGAAAGATATATGGTAGAATTGCAGTATAAACAAAAGTTAA
The DNA here is from genome assembly GCF_037993035.2 of Macaca fascicularis. Taxonomy (NCBI): domain Eukaryota; kingdom Metazoa; phylum Chordata; class Mammalia; order Primates; family Cercopithecidae; genus Macaca; species Macaca fascicularis. Next base: position 117,197,108 of record NC_088380.1, on the reverse strand, counting down.
TTCCAAAGTCAACATAAATTACACATGAGCAAAATTACTCTTAAAAGTGCTTTAAATAACCTATTAAAAGTACAGTATGTACGGTTATATAAATACAATCTGAAGACCAATGCATAATACACACAGTACTGTAGACTATATAATAAAGAGGGTCTTATTTGATATTTGTATTGCCTTAAAGAATTGAATTACATCTCCCAACTCATGTTCATTTTAGGCAAGCATTTTTCAAACTATACGTGGTAACTGACTGGTATATGAAATCAATTGGGGGAGTGTCAAAACAATATTTATTATGTGAAATAATAAAATATTAGAATGTATTACATTCTAATGGTATTATTTCATAAAACATTTAAAAATAATGTATTTGTTACTTATATATAACGTGTCCATTGGCTCTCCATGTTAATATTACTACAATGTAAATATATATCGGAAATACACTGTTCTGTGGCACACACAGTCAATGCTATTTTAATGGTATTTCTGTATACACACTTTTCAGTGCTAAGCATGAACAGATTAATTTATAATGATTTATACTGTTTTGAACTCTAACAGCAAACAAACATAGGAAGCATTACTTTACAAAGAAAGTGGGTTATAACAGGCCGGGCACGGTGGCTCACGCCTGTAACCCCAGCACTTTGGGAGGCTGAGGCAGGCGGATCATGGGGTCAGGAGATCGAGACCATCCTGGCTAACACGGTGAAACCCCGTCTCTCCTAAAAAAATAGAAAAAATTAGCTGGGCGTGGTGGCGGGCGCCTGTAGTTCCAGCTACTTGGGAGGCTGAGGCAGGAGAATGGCGTGAACCCGGGAGGCGGAGGTTGCAGTGAGCTGAGATCGCGCCCCTGCACTCCTACCTGGGCAACAAAGCGAGACTCTGTCTCAAACAAACAAACAAAAAGTGGGTTATAACAGAGTTTGCAAGTGGGGTCCACTGACTCCTGAGAGTCCCATTACCCTTTCAGTGGCTTGACAAGTTCAAAATTATTTTCCTAATGATTACTAAGATATCATTTGCTTTTTTCACTGTCTTGCTATGTTCACTAATGGTACAAAAGCAATGGTAGGTAAAACTCCCAGCTCATTAGCACAAATTGAGGCAGCACCATCAAACTGTATTTTCGTACTTACAGTATTTTTCACCTCATTTACCCATAGGGAGAAAAAAGCAACCTTCATATAGGGATATCCTTGATGATGAAGTAACAAAATGTTAATTTTATGAATCCTTGACCTTTGAGTACACATCCTCTTTCTAATTAATATTTTGTGTGTTACATAAGGAAGTAAGATTGCTGTCATGAGGAAAGCACTTGTATGATAGAATTGCAAGCTGAACTAGCCACTTTTTTCACGGAACATCATTTTTACTTAGAAAAACTCATTGACAGACTATACCTATTCACCCTTAGGACAGACATATTTTAAAAAATAAACAAAGTGAGATTGTTGATTAAAACAAAAATAACTAACAGTATTTATTGTCAATGATAAGTTTGAATTTTCAAGTAAAACTCAGAATTTTGGAAAATCTATATCCATCGTCAAGAGCCGACAATACTTAAAGACTTTTCTAGTGAGATCAGTAGTATTTTTAATGAAGATGATTTTTTGATATTTTATAATCAAATGTCTTAACATCAGGAAGATCTATATAACTCATTTGGTCAATATTTTTCAAATAACTTATGCACAATTATACAGAATCATGCATAAGTAAAAATATCTATTCAAGATGCAGTATAATTAAATAGATTTTTTAATGTAACAAAGTGTAAAGAGTTCACTAAAATGATTTCTGATTTCACATTGCAAATAACCTTTAAGAAACTACCACACAGTGAGTTTTGGTGCAATTGCAAAGAATACCCACAATTATCTCAAAAGAATATAATATACTCCTCTCCTGCTTTCAACTACACATGTGTACAAGACTAAACTTCCTTGCTTCTTTCAAAAACCACGTGATGCAACAGATTGACTGCAGAAGCATATGAGAGAAACTGGCTCTCTCCTATTATGTCAGGTGTTAAAAATATTTGCAAAAATGCAAAATACTTTCATAAAAATATATTATCTTACTAATAGATGTATTATTTTAATGAATTATATAGATACATTGAAATTTTCCCAATTTTAATTTCTGAAATGGTAAATATCAGCAGATATGACCAAAATAAACCAAAGTTATTTAGGATCCTCAATATTTTTTTAAGACTTTAAAGAGGTTTTGAGACCAAAAAGTTCGGAACATTTCACATGAAGTAACAATTACCTGGTTTCATGTCATTTATGTAAGTTCTGCCCTTCATATTAAGGTCAGAAGTATTGCTTCAAAAGATCAAAGAAATGACATTTACCTGACATTGGCGGCGTAGAACAATGCAAGGATGTGCCAATACATTTTCTGTAAAGAGACTATATAAAAATAATTTATATATATGTATGTCTACATAGAGACAAATTAAATTTACAACATGTATCTTTCTGAAATTATTCTTGCCTGAAGAATCATGCATTACTTTGTTTTCCATTCTTAAAAAAATTAAACAGATCTTTAAAAATGTCTAGAAATGTTTGCAAATGATTCTACCCATAACAAAATTCAATATGAAATGAATGAAAACCAGATCTGCATACTAGTAAATAAGGGAAACAATACATAATACATAATAGTAATGTCTGTAGTGTAAGATGAAACTAGATCTCTGTTTGTTTAATATGGGAAATGACACATCAGTTAAATGGCATTTAATGCTGCAAATTATTTCGTTCAGAAAATATCCAATGAACAACATTCCTATCAGCAGAGCCATTTGATCTTCATGAACCCCATTCTAAAAATGTTGGTTTTGATGCACTTCAATTATAAGGTTTAAGTATAAATTTAAGTATAAACCTTAAATTATAAGATTCTTAATGACCATGTTAATTGACTAATATTTATGTATCAAATTTCTGATTTGAGAATGTGCCCCACAAAACAATTACAGCTGTGGATTTCAGGTCTCAGAGTGACATATAAATACATGTACACACATATTTATATGTAATAATAGTCTATCAAATGAATCAAAGCTTTAAGTATAAATATTGAAGCAAAAAACAACTCCAGCAGAATGGAAAACACAGATTTTATTTATATTGACATTAACACCCTCGGGCTCAATAATGCAAATAAGGTATTTTTCTTGGTTAAAATGTTTAAAATGATAGTGATCATTATGGCATGAAATGTAAGCTTTGTGCAATTCCAATATTTTTGAAAATGGTTTTCACTAAGGATCACAATAATCAAGACTAAAGGCTTTTCTTAAAATGATCGTTAGATATTAAAAAAATAAAATAAAGTAATGCTATCACCAAACGCTGATTATGAACACAATCTAGATGCTATGCTGCTAAATATCTTATAAGCATTAGAATGTTTAGAGAGAAGCCTCCATGCACAATTACTTTTTTGATGGGAGAGAGACAGATTACATTTCATTTTATTCTTTGGATAGACCCATGAAAAGAATGAAAACCAGATCTGCAAACAGGTAAGTAAGGGAAACAATACATAATATTAATATCTACAGTATAAAATTAAACTAGATCTCTATATGTTTGACGTGGGAAATGCCATGTCAATTACATGGCATCATTAAATGCCATGTAATTTTTATTTCTTTCAGAAAATGTCCTATGAACAAAGTTCCTGTCAGCAGAGTCATTTGATCTTCATGAACCCCATTCTAAATTACTTTTTTTGATGGGTGAGAGATAAGATTACACTTCATTTTATTCTTTGGACAGACCCATGAAAACAATTACAATACTCATTACAAAATTACTTTGTGTTTATAAAATTGGATGACTAGTCTATCCTTACTGGAAAAACTATCAAATTATATGTTTTAAATAATGATCATGTTTTTTTTTCTGCAAAATATTATTCAAAATTTAAGCTGCTGCTTCAAAGAAACAACCTAAAGGAAGCAATAATAATCATTTAATATTATAAATTAAAGAAAAACTCTAAATTAAATAAATAAAAGCTTTAAACGTCTTTAGATAAAACATTACCTTGCAAGTCCAATACCAAATCCAGCAAATCTATTCAGCTGTTCTAAAGTAAAAAAAAAAAAAAAAGAAATAAAAAAATAAGATTACTGATAACCAATATTTAGGTTTAGTCTAAAAACAATTTTTAAAAATTTATTTTATTAACCTGCTGTTCATTTAAACTTCAAAGTCAAATTCTGATGGGGCCAGGGAAATAATTTAAATGAATGAAGGACTCTGCTGGGGTTTGTGGCAAATTGCAAGGTGTACAGCCTTTAAAGCACAATTACTCTTTAACTCCAATTCATTGTTGCCACATGACAGTGTGGGCCCAGGGTTTTGAAGCTGTAATTTTTTCAAAAAAAGATATTCTCATTTTATAGAAAAGCTTCCAATTTTGAAGTCCTGGACAACTATTTCAGAAATTGTTAAAACACTGTCTGGGCCTAATGAAACAAATATGCAGACAGAACCTAAGGGCTAGCAGTTTTCAGCTTCTGATTCCAATCAAATAAAAAATTTTCTATGGTTGGCCGCAGCTGATATTTTACCTACGACTTTACCTTCTATGCTGTAAAAACTAGTTATTCACTGTTACTGATGGAGAGCACTTTATTAAACCAATAACTGCAAGTAAAGCACCTCTAAATTATTAATTTGAAAGGGTACTTAGGGATAACCAAAATCGGTAAATACAGTTCTCTTCTTCCCCATCTCTTCAAGTTTTAAATAGTTTGAGGCTAGCTGTTTAATTAATCGGAGTAGGTTACTGGATATGTATGTGCTACTACAGATGGTATGTCTGTTGTGTTACTGGAAAAGTTCACAGCTGGAAACATTCCTATGCATATGTCAGAAGAGAAAAGCCTTTCTTCCTGACTAAACTCAAAGTCATAGTAGTGAACTATTACAACCCCAGGGAACCAGACATTAAATTCTAACTATAATACAATATTCACAAATTACAATTCTTTCTTCTCTTTCAAATGAAGCAATTGCCCTCACTATTCCCTTTCAATCAGAACAAGGCCACCTAAGCATGTTCCTGGGAAACTACGCGGTTCACCCTAGAAAAATGTACAAGCTAAATAGAAAGCTTCTTTTACCTACCTAAGGCACTTTTTCCTTAGATTTTACCCTTTTGTTTTGTTTTGAGACGGAGTCTCGCTCTGTCGCCCAGGCTGGAATGCAGTGGTGGGATCTCAGCTCACTGCAAGCTCCGCCTCCTGGGTTCAGGCCATTCTCCTGCCGCAGCCTCCCGAGTAGCTGGGACTACAGACGCCCGCCACCACATCTGGCTAATTTATGGTTTCACCATGTTAGCCAGGATGGTCTTGATATCCTGACCTCGGGATCCGCCCTCCTCGGCCTCCCAAAGTGCTGGGATTACAGGTGTGAGCCACCGCGCCCAACCTTACTCTTTTTATATGTATAGATCATCCCCAAACAGTAACAGAAAATGCTACTAACATTTTCTGGAAGGTGTTAGGAAGATTTACTCTTGTTTACTGTGTAAATCTCTTTGGTGTCTAAGTTTGTTGCAAAATTAACATTCACACACCTCTTACGGCTGCAAAATTAACCCCTGGTTGTGTCAAGGAACTCTTCCTCATTGTAACCATCAAAGCATAACTTATGAAAAGATAAAAACATAAACTTTACTGCCTAAGAAGATAACTGTGTAGCAACGGTATATGCATTTTTGAATTATTTGATTTATAACTTGTAAAACCTTTCCAGTATTCTTCTGGACTAGTATTGGGACTAGTACGACACAACGGGAAAAAAGCAAAAAACAAAAAACAGCGAAGAGTCAAAAAGCTAATTGTATGACAATTAGCTAGGTAAGTCATCTATCCTTCTTCACATTCTCATTTACTCACTAGGCATTCGTTAAAGTCTATTCTTCCTAGTTGAATAAATATTATTTTATTTCCAAGTCAAAGTCGAGGAAATGAGAATAAAGCCGATACCTACAATAAATTTAATATTAAATAATACCATTAATCTATTATTCTAACAATTGCAGGAGAATAGAAGTAGCTATTATTCTTTATGAATAAAAAAGGATGTTGAAAATATGTACATTATGCAGTGTTGCAGCTTTTCTGATATCCCATAGAGAATAATTATGTCATGATTCCAAAGTCCTATCTTGAAATTGTATCGGTGTTTCTAACTTTTATATGTAGTTTTTAGGTCAGAAGAAAGAAAGCAGAAGGGAAAATTATAGGAAGGAAACTTTCTAGACTGGGGATCTGAAAAGCAGATAAAACTCCTGTGTTTAAAAAGGAAAAGGAAGGAAACTTTTTTTTTTTTTTTTTTTTTTGCCTATGTATGCCATACTGGATTCTTCTACACATCTTAAAGATGAGAAAACTGAGGGCTCACAGAGGTTAAGTTGTTCAGATTACGAGTGGCACAACCAAGTTTGAACCCACATTTGCTTATGCTGAAAGGCTTCTCTCTTCAGAACACAAAACTACGAGTAAACACATTCATTAATTAATTAAATCGAGAAAATACAGCTGCCAAAGTTAATCAGGTAACAGTAAATAATCCAAACTCCTTTTTAACTCTGGCCATCAGTTGGGACACCAAAACCTCTAAAAATTCCTACTATGTACCCCATAGCTAAGGCAGATGTCTTTTTTGGAATTGATCCAGGAGAATTCGTTTGCGTGAGGAAGAGGGAGAAGGCCGGCTTCAGGGGCAGAGGACGAAGGAGGGCAAAGGGTGTGGCGCGCGATAGGATGAGAAGGAGCAGGAGGCGGGACCCTCTGCGCCGCTTCCGGGGTCTGCAGGCCTCAAGCCGCCGCCCCACTAACCCACCATCCCTGCGCTGCGTCGGTCCCCGTGCTTCTCACCACTGCTCTGCCCCTGCACACCGCCGCCGCCGCCAGTGGAAAAGGGTTCTTCCGTGGGGCCTTCGTACGGGGTGGAGGTGGTGGGCACGCCGTAGGGGGGGCTCTTCTCGCCCCAGTGCAGGTTGCGGCTGCCGGGGATGTCTGGGGGAGTCGTCACCCAGTGGCCCAGGTCCGCCCCGGTGCTGAAGGACCTTGCAGGGAAAGCGCCGCCGAAGCCCTGCTCGTCCCGGGCACCGCCCCGGTAGCCCAAGCCATCAAATCCGTCCGGGCGCCGCGGATGCATTGCAGCGGGGGCAGGATGACGCGAGCCCGCCCGGAGCCCACCACCACCCGGGCCACCGCGACCTAAGACCACACAGTTTCCCCTAGGCAGCCGCCGCGTCTGGGGGATATTCTGACAACCGGAAGTCACGTTAGAAACCCGGAAGTCTTGGGAGCACGTGATTATAGCCTCTTCCGGCAACCATTAGTGGGCACGGTTGCTAGGGAGACACGGCGGTAACCTATAACTTAAAACTTTGTTGTCATTAGGGAATAGGTGGGAATATGGTTGTGGGATTAATGAAACACGGTACCAAAGAGATTCCAGAAAGAGAATTGGTGTAGGAATAGGGCCTACATGGGAGGAGGTCAAAGATGCTTCTTGGAGGGAGCCGATAACCCGCGAGTGGAGCTTACCCGGTGAGATCTCGGCCAGAAATACCTCATGTCACAGCTACGCCCCAGATCTCAGTGTATTCTCACGGGGCTGGTGCCTCACCTGCTCCGAGGAAGCTAGTAAAGGTTGGAGTTGTGGAGGGTTGGTAACCTTCTACCTAGCTTTGTCTCCTGCACTTGCGGTTTTGGATAAAATCTATTTGATATGGTACCGCCCAGTGAGCGCGAAAGTGCTATGGACCACCAGAGCAAGCATTTTAAAAGTTCAGGTGAACGTCGGGGGAGAAAGAAACCCACGTACTCGAATACTGCCCTCGTGGAGTGAGGAATTACGGGTTTTACTTTTCTAAGGCTGTAAAGAAACTAGTTTTCTGTCGTATTTTTCCCGATGTATCTAAATCACTCAGGGTATTGAAATCCCAGTTGTATCTTTCAAAATCGGGACCTCTAAATAACTGAGAAGAGTTCTGTAGAGGGTCCCCTACTACCTGTTTTCATTAGGTCCACGGGCTCTTGGGGCAGGCTCCCTCCTCAGATCTGAGGAAGCCTTCCATGGGTTCATCCTATGTTCCTTCAACTCGATGGACGCCCAGGATTCCTAGAGCTTTTCCAAGAGAACTCTGACGTGCTGTTCTCGACCTTCCAGATGCGAACCTTGATTGAAAGTGATAATCAGCTTTGTTTTGAGCGAAGTGACATTTTTGTTTACAGTTTTATCACTACTTTTATTTTTTGTGGGTATGTAATAGGTGTATATATTTATGGGTTACATGAGATATTTTGATACAGCATGCAATGTGTAATAATAACATTTGGGTAAATGGGATGTCCATCACCTGAAACATTTATCCTTTCTGTTGCAAACATTCCAATTACACTCTTCTTCGTTATTTAAAAATGTTAATTGTACATTTTTAAATAACGAAGAAGAGTGTAATTGGATTGTTTGTACAATTAACATTTTTAAATAACGAATTGACATTCTTAAATTTGATTGCGATGCAGCATGGACAAAGGTGTTGAGTCTCTTGACAATACTCAAAGGTGTTGAGTATTACTGGTGTACTAATACCAAATTACTGGATAGTTAATATCAAACATAAAAAATATTTATCTATTCCTTTGGAATGATTGGCTCAAGGATGGTATTATTTCAGGTCCTAAGCTATTTTTTTTAAGGAGAAAGGTAAGAAGGTCTAATTATGTCTGTACTTTTAATATAAAAACAGTGGCATCTCAGAATTTCACATCCATATGAGTGGAGAAAGGATGAATTATTGAACGGAGAGCAGCTGGGTAGCCAGTTGAGGGGGAAAGCAAGGCAATAAGAGCCCTACCTCACAGCTTACCCTGAAAGTAAAGCTGCAATATACTGTATTTTTCTTAAATTTTTAAAAATTAAATACTGGAAGAAAATAATATAGGCGAATGCCTTTTTTTTTGAGACAGAGTCTTGCTCTGTGGCCCAGGCTGGAGTGCAGTGGTGTGATCTCGGTTCACTGCAAGTTACACATCCTGGGTTCACGCCATTCTCCTGCCTCAGCCTCCCGAGTAGCTGGGACTACAGGTGCCCGCCACCACGCCCGGCTAATTTTTTTTTTTTTTTTTTTTTTTTTTTTTTTTAGTAGAGACGGGGTTTCACCGTGTTAGCCAGGATGGTCTCGATCTCCTGACCTCATGGTCTGCCCGCCTTGGCCTCCCAAAGTGCTGGGATTACAGGTGTGAGCCGCTGCGCCCGGCGAGGTGGATGCCTTTTAAACAGTGAGTTGGAAAGTTTTCTAAGAGTACAGCAAAGTCAAAAGCCATGTAAGAAATCAGTAAAAGACTATAATCAATATGACTGTATAAAATTTAAATTTCTGTGTAGTAAATTTTAAAATATATAGTAATTACAATTGAAAGGCAAATCACAAACTAAGAAAAATGACATTTTAACATGGTTTAAACAATGGATTACTATCTTTAATGTACAAAGAGTTCATACCAATGAATAAAGGCAAATCAGAAATATGAGCAAAGGACGTGTAGAGGCAATTCATGCAAAAAAAAAAGGAAATGTAAATAGATAATATCATATAAAAATGTCCTTTACTAATCGAAAAAAAGGTAAATCTTAACAACAATTGTCTTTCACATATTAAGATGTTTAAAAGGGAAAAATCTTTCCAGGTTAGAAGAAAGTATCTTTCATTAATTTCTGAAGTGATATAAAACATAACTTTCTGATGGACAGCAGTTTGGCACTATGTATCAAAAACTGTAAAAATAACCATATTTTTTGACTCCAAAATCTTAGAAAACAAATATAGGGTTTTTTTTTTTACATGTTTCTGGCATGGATAACATACATATGTTTATGGCATGATTGCTCATAATAGGAAAAAATAAGCAGGAATGCAACTATCAAATAATTATTTTTGATTAATAATTTATTATTAAAAGTATATATCCATAGAGTTGTTTAACCAAAATATATTTATTAATATATTTATTAAGCACCTATCTCGTGTCAGATACTATTTTAAGCAATGAGGCTAGAGTGATAAATAAGCCAGAAAAAGTGCTTGCATTGTTAGAACTGACATTCTAGTTTAGGGAGACAAATAACAGATAAATACATCCTGTCAAATATAGTGCCATGTCAAATAATGACATAATTATATTAAAAAAGCTTAAGTGAGCAATAAAGAAACCTTTTTTAGAATAAGGAAGTCCTCTTTGAAGAAGTGACCTTTGAGCAGAGAACTGAATGAAGTGAGAGAGTGACCCATCTGTGAATATGTGGGAGCCAGGCAGAGCTGAGCAGGAGAAAGGCCCTGATAGCAAACTAGGTAGCCAGTGAGAAAGGGTGAAAGTGATAGGAAATGAGAGCTGAAAGGGGGCTAGGTGCCAGATCTTGCAAAGCCTTGCCAGTGGTGAACAAAATTTAGGTTTTTTGAGAGTAGAGGAGTAATGTGACTATGTTGATATTTTATAGGAATGCACCTGGCTTCTGTATGGGGAAGAGTAAAGGTTTCCACCTACTAAAGGCAAGCAGCTGAGGCAAAAGATAGTAATAATTTCATCTAGAGTGATAGTGTAATGGAGATGAGAAGAGTTCAGAGTGAAGACGTTTATAGATTACATTAGAGATGAATATTAAATGACATGAAAATATGTTCAATTTAAAACATGTACAGTATGATCTTCCTTTTAAAAATATTAACAGATACACAATAGAAGAATATGCTAAAATGATGGTATTATATCTGAGCATGGACTTGCATAGTTTCACTTTTTATTTGATTGCTCTAAAAAACTTAGCTTTTTTTCCTAAGAAGAAAAATTATTTTAGAAAAAAAAATAATAGAGCAAGTTTAGTTATGGGCAGACAGCAATAAAGATCTTTCTATATTACTAAATCTGTTCATATCATTTAATCAGTAGTCTCTAGAGCACTATGAAGCTCTATCATCCTGTATTTCTCCAAAATATTTCTGAAATAATTATGCTGAAATCGTCCAGACTTTATTGCTTCAAACTAGTTTGAGAAACTCATAACACAGGAATTAAAACATGCATTTATAAAGTGGCCAATGCATTTTATGAAAACAACAGAATGTTTGTGTTAGTTTCTATTGTGGCACAATAAATTGCCCCCATAACAAATTGAGCAGCTTAAAACAACATTTAATATCTCATAGTTTCTGTAATTTAAAAATTTCAGAGTGGCTTCACTGGATAGTTCTGTCTTAGGTTTTCCATGAGGTTCTAGTTAAGACTTCTACTTGGGATGCAGTCATTTTAGACTTGACTGGGTTTGATTAGGGCTGGAGGATCCCCTTCTAAGGTCTCTTACTCAGACAGCTGTAGAAAGAATGTCTTTATTTCTTGCTGATTGCCGTTAATGAGGTTTCAATTCCTTGCCACATGAAGTTCATAGAACATCTTGAGTGTCCTTATGATGTAACAACTCGGAGACAGACAGCAAGGAGGAAGCACAATGTCGTTTATGAGCTAATTACACCTCATCACTTCTGCCATGTTCTATTTTTTGGAAGAGGGTCACCAAGTCCAACCCCACACTAAAAGGGGAAGAGGATTTGACTCTATCTTTTGAAGGATTGTCAAACAATAGCATTTATATCATTAAAATGACTAAAATATTAAATCACTATATAACAATTAATGGGTAGAGGATATTATTAGGTGCCAAAACTAATAATGACATTTTTAGCCCAAATATTGACAGAATAAATTTTTTTACTTTTTTCCTTAGTAAATAGATATAAAGGATTAATTTTCCTTGAAAATAATATGATAGAAATACATATAACCTCCCAAAGAGCTTAATACATATTTTCAAAAGTCCAGTCATTATTATTGTTGAGTTGAAATACAAATGAAAACTAGCAGATTGTTTCAATAGTTTTCAAGAGTTGGCACAGAATGCTATGGTCCTACGAAACAAAAGTGCCTGTACAGAGCAAGCAAGTCATTCATTTATATTAACATTGTGATGGAAAATTCTGATGCTAAATAAATTCAGCTCACAGGATAAAATAAAAATTACCTATATTTTTTATTCAATAATTCACTCAGCAACATATATTAAGCATATACTATGTGTAAACCACTGTATTGGGTACTGTGATGCAACTATACACTATTTTATTTATATCTTTTTTAGAGACAGGGCATCACTGTGGTGCCAAGGCTGGTCTTGAACTCCTGGGCTCAAGCAATCTGCTCACCTCAGCCTCCCAAGGTGCTAGGATTACAGGAGTGAACCACTGCGCCTTGCCTGGTAAGTATTTTAAAAGGTGAAATTTAGTAATATTTTAAATATTTTACGTGTAAAATAACTTGAAATAAGCAATTTTAAAAATATCTTTCCAACAATAGAGGTGTTTTTGTTTTGTTTTGTTTTGTTTTTGTAAAATGATATGATATAACAATCCACTATGGTGCATTTGATCCTGATTACATTGCTAGGGAAGTTAGGCAAAGCACTTTAACATCTAAACATTTAATGGGACACACACAGTAAATGGAAGCAACTGAGAATATTTTAAATTGTGAATTGAGTATAAATTTTCTAAATTGCTGAGTTTATTCTTTTTCTACTTGATAGGCTATGCCATTTATGTTCAGAAGATGGTGATGCCCAAATTATTGGACTCAATTTTTCGTCCCTCTATCATAGTATTATACTGTATGTCCATACCCTTGTCATGGCCTCATGATGGGTAGAGTGGACTTTCCTGCCCTTTGTTTGGGGAGTTGGTAGAGTGATATCCTTGGGCAAAAAGTGTTAGCAGGTGTGACCCGAACAGAGGCTTCGCTCAGTTGGCTTGCCCTCTTGTGCTTCTGCCATAACCATGAGAAGCACCTCCTGAATAACCACTGCCCCTTCACTCTGGGCTCCTGAAGGAGATATTTGGAGCAGACCTGAACCCAGCTGGAAGTCTGGGGACAATCCCAGGTGAACCCAGCCAACATCAGCAAAATCCAGCCAACCTGCATGCAGAGGAGTGAATGAGAAAAGTAAATACTTGTATTTTAAACCACTAAGATGATTTTGGCGATAGGTGACCAACATGATGCTTTTGCAGAACTTTAATTGAATTTTATTTCTAAAATGTCCACTATAGGATTAAATACTATCATCACAAACATGTCAAATAACTGTGTAAGAGAAATTTTATCTTTTAGTAAGTTTTAAAATGCTGTGAAAATTAACCCATTGGTACAATAAATAATTTGAGTAAATGCAATATAAATTTCTTAAAATCTTGCTTTATCTTCTTTAACCTCTAGTAGATTTTTATAAGTTGAATGACCATTGTAATATCATTTGACTTTTTAAAAAAGTTTATTTTAGGTTCAAGGGTACATGTGCAGGTTTATTATGTAGCTAAATTTATGTCATAGGGGTTTGTTGTACAGGTTATTTCATCACCCAGGTACTAAGCCTAGTACCCAATAAGTTTTTTTTTTTTTCTGATCCTCTCCTCCCACCCTTCACCCTCAAGTAGGCCTTAATGTCTGTTGTTCCCCTCTTTGTGTCTCTGTGTTCTCATCATTTAGCTTCCACTTTTAAGAGAGAACACGCGGTATTTAGTTTTCTGTTCCTGCGTTAGTTTGCTAAGGATAATGGCCTCCAGCTCCATCCATGTTCCTGCAAAGGACATGATCTTGTTCTTTTTTATGGCTGCATAGTACTCCATGGTGTACATGTACCATATTTATGGTCATTGATGGGCATTTAGGTTGATTCCATGCCTTTGCTATTGTGAATAGTGGTGCAATGAACATACATGTGCATGTGTCTTTATTGTAGAATGATTTATATTCCTTTGGTTATATACCTAGTAATGGGATTTCTGGGTCAAATGGTAGTTCTGATTTTAGCTCTTTGAGGAACCACCACACTGCTGTCAACAATGGCTGAACTAATTTATGCTTCCACCCAACAGTGTATAAGAGTTTGTTCCCTTTTCACTGCAAACCTCACCAGCATCTGTTGTTATTATTATTATTTTTTACTTGTTAATAATAGCCATTCTGACTGGCATGAGATGGTATCTCATTGTGGTTTTGATTTGCATTTCTCTGATGATCAGTGATGTTGAGTTTTTTTCATATACATGTATGTCTTCCTTTGAAAAGTTTCTGTTCATGTCCTTTGCCTATTATTCAATGAAATTGTTTGTTGTTTTCATATATATTTGTTTAAGTTCCTTATAGATACTGATATTAGACTTTTGTCAGGTACACAGTTTGCAAATATTTTCTCTCATTCTGTATGTTGTCTGTTTTCTCTATTATTATTTTACCTTTGATTATCTTTCCTTTCTCTTTTTGACAGATAAAAATTTCAGATACTGTTCCATTTATTCCCAATAGCACTTAAAAATACTAATGAAAACTCTAAATATTTGGCAAAATGAAGAGGGGTATCTGATATGGTTTAGTTGTGTCCCCATCCAAATCTCAACTTGAATTGTATCTCCCAGAATTCACACATGTTGTGGGAGGGACCCAGGGGGAGGTAATTGTATCATGGGGGCTGGTGGTTCCCATGCTATTCTCTTGATAGTGAATAAGTCTCACAAAATCTGATGGGTTTATCAGGGGTTTCTGCTTTTTCTTCTGCCTAATTTTTCTCTTGGCACTGTCATGTAAGAAGTGCCTTTTACCTCCTGCCATGATTCTGAGGCCTCCCCAGCCATGTGGAACTGTAAGTCCAATTAAACCACTTTTGTTCCCAGTTTTGGGTATGTCTTTATCAGCAGCATGAAAATGAGCTAATATAGTAAATTGGTACAAACAGAGTAGGATGTTGCTGAAAAGATACCCAAAAATGTGGAAGCGACTTTGGAACTGGGTAATAGGCAGAAGATGGAATAGTTTGGAGGGCTCAGAAGAAGACAGGAAAACATGGGAAAGTTTGGAACTTCTTAGATACTTGTCAATGGCTTTGACAAAATGTTGATAGTGATATGAACAATAAGGTCCACGCTGAGGTGGTCTCAGATGAAGATGAGGAACTTGTTGGGAACTGGGGCAAAGATGACTCTTGTTATGTTTCAGGAGAGACTAGTGGCATTTTGCCTTTGCCCTAGAGATGTGTGGAACTTTGAACTTGAGAGAGATGATTTAGGGTATCTAGTGGAAGAAATTTCTAGGCAGCAAGGCATTCAAAAGGTGACTTGGGTGTTGTCAAAAGCATTCAATTTTAAAAGGGAAACAGAGCATAAAAGTTCACAAAATTTGCAGCCTGATGATGCAGTAGAAAAGAAAAACCCATTTTTTTTTTTAGGAGAAATTCAAGCTGGCCACAGAAATTTGCACAAGAAGCAAGGAGCTTAATGTTAATCCCCAAGACCATAGGGAAAATGTCTGCAGGCCATGTTGGAGACTTTCACGGATCTCCTCCCATCACAGGCCTACAGGCCTAGGAGGAAAAACTGGTTTTGTGGACTGGCTCCAGGGTCCCTATGCTGTGTGCAGCCTAGGGACTTGGTGTCCTTGTCCCACTGTTCCAGCCATGGCTGAAAGGGGCCAATGTAGAGCTTGGGCTGTGGCTTCAGAGGGTAGAAGCCCAAAGTCTTAGCACTTCCATGTGGTGTTGAGCTTGCAGGTGTGCAGAAGTCAAGAATTGAGGTTTGGCAACCACTGCCTAGATTTCAGAAGATGTATGGAAACACCCGGGTGCCCAGGCTAAAGTTTGCTGCAGGGGTGAGTCCCTCATGGAGAACCCCTGCTAGGGCAATGTGGAAGGGAAAGGTAGGGCAAGAGCCCTACTGGGGTACTGACTATTGGAGCTATGAGAATAGGGCCACCATCCTCCAGACCCTAGAATGGTAGGTCCACCAACAGCTTGCACTGTGCACCTGGAATAGCTGCAGACATTCAATGCCAGCCCATGAAAGCAGCCAGGAGGGAGGCTGTAACCTGCACAGTCACAGGGGTGGAGCTGCCGAAGACCATGACCCGGAGGTGAGACCTGGAATCAAAGGAGATCATTCTGTAGCTTTAAAATTTGACTGCCCCACTGGATTTCAGACTTCATGGCCCTGTAACCCCTTTGTTTTGGCCAATTTCTCCCATTTGGAATAGCTGTATTTACCCAATACCTGAACCCCCTTTGTATCTAGGAAGTAACTAGCTTGCTTTTGATTTTACAGGCTTATAGGCATAAGGGACTTGTCTTGTCTTAGATGAGACTTTGGACTGTGGACTTTTCAGTTAATGCTGAAATGAGTTAAGATTTTGAGGTACTGTTGGGAAGGCATGATTGGTTTTTAGATGTGAGGAAATGAGATTTGGAGGGGCCAGGGGCAGAATGATCTGGTTTGGCTGTGTCTCCACCCAAATCTCAACTTAAATTTTATCTCCCAGAATTCCCATGTGTTGTGGGAGGGACCCGGGGGAGGTAATTGAATCATGGAGGCCGGTCTTTCTGGTGCTATTCTCATGATGGTGAGTAAGTCTCACAAGATCTTTATCAGGGGTTTCCGCTTTTGCTTCCTCCTCATTTTTCTCTTGCTCCCACCATGTAAGAAGTGCTTTTCACCTCCCACCATGATTCTGAGGCCTCCCCAGCCATGTGGAACTATAAGTCCAATTAAACCTCATTTTGTTCCCAATTTTGGGTATGTATTAGCAGCATGAAAACCAACTAATATGGTATCGAATAGAAATTATTTACAATTAAGTTATACACTACATGGCAAATCTAAATGATATCACATAATATCAAAAATAGTAAGAAATTGTCATCTAGAAAGTTGTTAAATTACAAAATCAATATTAATTCTAATGCAACAGTTCAAACTGATAAATATTTTTTCATGGCTGTAGTTTTTTCCTATGATTCACTTTTGATGTCAGATTGTTTTCCCTGGAAAATCAATTCTAATCTAGGAAGGTAATTGCAGTATTATGGACTAATTTGAATCATGGCAGTGAAGATGCTAAGAGCCTTGATTCTAAGCAACTGAAGGACTGAAGCTTAAGGTTTGAGAAATATGATTGAAGAAAATATAATGCATATTTTAAATTGCTTAACTTACTAGTAGTTTCATCTCTTTCCTGACTTTTTAATGAGTACTCACTAAGTAGATTTCTCTAGGTAAAATTTTGATAAGTGCTATGTAAGAGTACTCAGAATGCTAGGGAAACATTGAAGGATGACTTCTAAGTTATCCTGAAAGAGAGAATGGTCATTGTGTTGGAAGGCTTCTAAAATGCAGTGTCTTCCAAGGTGAATGTGTCACTTTGGTTGAAGATAACAGAAACTCAATTTGTTAAACAGGAGATTTATTGACAGGATAATCAGGGTTTATAGAATTGATGGAAGGCTGTAAGATGAGGATTGAAATGGACAGAAAAAAAAATGCTGTTCTAGAGGACCAAGAAGTAGGAGGTACCACAACTGTCTTTTGGCAGGAAAATCTGTAAGGGTGCTGCTGTCTTTGCCCAGGGCACCGTTATTGCTACTTTCATCTTGATATTATTTGCTAAAAATTCAAAATCTTAAACTAGAACACATACTTGGCCAAGCTTCTGTCATATTCCAACACAGAGTTCTGAGAAAATGTGATCTGCCGTTTTTGACTTTTGTAGTGGACGATGAAACACCACTTCCCATTCGTATTACAAGAAGAATTCCCCAGGTAGCATGGAAGGGTGATTGGATTCTCCAGATCCAAAATGTTGACAAATATCTAACACCCAAGTCTTGATACGAGAGTAAGCATTTACCTGGTGTCTGGTATTAGGGAGCAGAGGGTGGTGTGTGTTTGTGTGAGTTTGTGGCAGCAGTTGAGGAGTGAGTGGGCAAGTGTATTTTCAGACAGAGGAAGAGCATGCATGAAGTTATTAAGAAAGGAGAGCTCATGATGTGTTTAGGAAACTTAAAAGATTGCTATGAGAGAACTGTGGAATTTAAAAATATTTTTTAATTGATTACATGGCAGTGGTAAAAGTTTTAAAAATAAAGAAGATTGGGCCGGGCACAGCCTTTAATCCCAGCACTTTGGGAGGCCCAGGTGGGTCAATCACCTGAGGTGGGGAGTTTGAGAGCAGCCAGGCCAACATGGTGAAACCCTGTCTCTACTAAAAATACAAAAATTAGCTGGGCGCGGCGGCAGGCACCTGTAATCCCAGCTACTCGGGAGGCTGAGGCAGGAGAATCGCTTGAACCTAGGAGGAGGTTGCCGTGAGCCGAGATCGCTCCATTGCACTCCAGCCTGGGGGACAAGAGCGAGACTTCATCTAAAAAAAAAAATGAAATAAAATAAAGAAGACTGGTTAAAAAAAAAAAAAAAGCAGAACAAACCTGGGCAAGTAGGCAATAATGTAGTTTTTGAAAGCATAATTATGTCATACTAAGTGGTTAGGATGGTTTTGACATGCTTATTTTCCTAATTGCTAATTAATGGCCATTTCAGGTCTATATATATAAAATAATTTTTTTAAAACGTATTAGATTTGTCATGTCAAAACTTCAATGTAGATGACTAATTAAAGGGAGAAAGGGGAGGTATGACTTTATTATATTTAGTTTTCATATGTGAATTTTCTAAATATTCTTGTCATTTTCTGTAATCATTGTGGGTCTCCTATTAGCTTAATTGTGCTCAACCTCTTTACAATTTTTCCCCACTGAGTTAAAATGGCAAATTTATCATATATAAATTTTATGCTTTTTCTGTAATCTTTCATTCTACTGATATATATATAAATAAAATCAGTAGATACATATAGAAAATCAGTAGATATATATAGAATAAGTAGATATATGTAATATATGTATGTATTTGTGAATTCTTCCTTATATAAACATGTTCTGTTGTCTTCAGTATAGAATCAATGGGTTGACTTTTTTCTGTAAATGCAGTATAGTTTCAATTGATTTTTATATTATGCAGAAGAATTTTTTATTTGACCTTCCTTTTATTCTTTTTATTCAGTCTTCATTTTATTATGAATAACCTGGTTAACAGTTTGTATTTTTTATGCTTTTAACACTTTTCTAGATCTCTTGAAATTAAAACAAGCAAGCTAGCAGAGTATTATTAAATACCACAGTCTTTTCATTTTTATTTTATCTGGATTATGGTAAGCACTGTTGACATCTAGGATTTGTTCTGTAACATATGTAGTTTATGGCCTTTATCAATTTCATTTTTTCATTATTACCTTTAACTTACTACTTTTCTAGGAGTGATATGTCAGAGAAGCCTGAGATCAAATATTGTAATTTCTGTTTTAAATATAAAAATACACTCAAAAAACAAAAAAACTTAATTCTGAATTGAGGTATTTCAAGTTAAATTTTCTTTCGAAGTTTTAATTTTTTAAGGTAGTTCATTTCGTAGGACAATCCCTGTACATTACATTTGCAGTTTTTTTTTTAAACAGAGCTCTGTTTCCCAGACTGGGGTGCAGTGGCATGATCTCGGCTCACTGCAGCCTCTACCTCCTGTGTTCAAGCAATTCTCCTGACTCAGCCTCCTGAGTAGCTGGGATTATAGGCGCGTGCCACCACGCCCGGCTAACTTTTGTATTTTTGGTAGAGACGGGGTTTCACCATGTTAGCCAGTATGGTCTCAAACTCCTGACCTCATAATCCTCCCACTTTGGCCTCCCAAAGTGCTGGGATTACAGGCATGAGCCACTGCACCCGGCCTACATATGAATTTAATCATAAATGCTCTTCCCCATTCTTCCATATAGTATTTTACACTGGTGAACATTTGTAAAATATATACATTTGCTCGTTAGTAGACGTAGGAATTCTACAAGGATTTTTAAAGGACTTATATTAGATAATTCTATTGCATACTACCTTTAAAAATAGGCGTTCTTTGTTTAAATTCGCCCTCTGGTGGTTAGTACATAGCAGAACATTCTAGGTGCTTTGTTTACTCACTGACGGGTGCTGAGGACACTGGTTGCTCCAAATTTTCTACGTAGAAAGAACTTACGAACAGCAATTTGATTTAAAGACATAGCTACTTTTGGTATGATAGGCGTGCTGGTTTGTTTTGGGGGAGCGGCATTAAGACACTGAGGAGACATTAAAGCACTGTCAAGCCACTTTTTGCCGCGGCTTCTGGCAGGATATGCAAGTATGTACAATATTAGAAACAAATCATTACTATGTTCTTTAAAAACGAATAAAGGTCTTTCACACAGCATTGCATTTATTCTTTCGAAATTGAATACAAATGTGGTGGAGACGGGGCCAGGGCAGGTGGAAATTTATTTTTAAGTCCTGATTGGCTAAGCTCTGGTCACGAGACCGTAAAAGAGCGACGTCTCTCTCTCAGAGCGACTCCCACAGCGTCCTTAGCAACCAGCCTTGTGGTTTCCAGCGGCCCAGAGCGCAGCGGTGAGTGATTAAGAAGTCCTGCTTCAGATCACTTGGGAGCTCAGGTTATTGTCATATTTACCATCCCAGGGCAACTGGAAGACCCACAAAGATCCTCACAGGGGAATATTGAGCTTCTTTTCTCAGGGTCCCATAGCTTTGTTAGAAGAAACTTGCTACTATTTTGGTAGGTAAAATGTCTGCTCACAAATGCTTAACATTTTCCAAAATGTGTCCTGTATGTAATTCTAGGAGATGATGTTCTAAAGATTTCTCTGGTCAATACATTTAAAAAAACTATATGTCACACTGCTACTTAGAGAGATTTAGAGTATATATGAGCACAGTAACACTGAGAAATAGCAAAGTACTCGCAACCCCAGACCGGGCCTGCCATTTGGGCCCCTCCTAAGAGTCTAAGCAGTCCATCCTGGAACAGCCACCAGGTCATTTGATAGGGGAAGCTTTTTACTGGGGAGAATAAAGGAGGTGGGAACTTTCTTATTTCTATGAATAGGGAAATTCATTTAATCTCCCCTGGACTCACTTATCCTGGAGCAACCCTGAATTCAGAAGACCAGTCTTCACACATCTTCTGTGGTTGGTGAAATTGCACCTTTTCGATTTTTATTTATTTAATATGAAGACTGTTTTGGACCTCAAAAGAGAAGGTTCAAAAATTTGGCGCTGTGTGTGTGTGTGTGTGTGTGAAAGAGAGGGGGGATACACTGAAGATGTGTAATAGAACAGTTTTTAAAAGCCATTAATCTTGAGAAAAATATCCAAGTTGTCTATTGGGAAAAATTTCTAGGAGGGGATAAGATGTAAGAGTCTTATATACCTTACCATCTTAACAGTATGTCTGAACAAATTCTATCATTTGGTTGGTCAAATAATTTGCTTCTTCAGGTTAGAGTCTAAATCTTGTATTCTCTAATGCATGTTACCTTTCCAAAGTCTTGATATAATTTTAGTATTATCTGTTTTTCAGAAATTGTCTTTTAAAGTATGCATTTTAACCTTATTTTAATTGAAGCTTTAAAAAATATATGAATAATTAATAGTAAAACTAAAAAAAGAAATCTGGGTCTGTGCCAGGTTGCAGATGAACTGCCAAGCACCCATGCA
Organism: Macaca fascicularis; assembly: GCF_037993035.2. NCBI lineage: Eukaryota > Metazoa > Chordata > Mammalia > Primates > Cercopithecidae > Macaca > Macaca fascicularis. The sequence continues at coordinate 117,175,533 of NC_088380.1, read as the reverse complement.
GACTGCTATAGCCATTTCATGAGCTGAAGCATTTCTCTTTAAAGGATAAACATTCTTGGTTTTGGCAATCCACATACATACTTGATTCAAGGTAGCAGATTTTTATTTCACTAAGACCTATTCTGCATGAACCCTTATCATCTTAATGAGTAGTGCTATATTGTTGCTGAACATCTGATTATCAGAATCATTCATTGTTATGATAAATTTGATAAGTGTTCCTGTCGTGAAGTTCATTGTCCATCCAGATCTCCTGGTAAAGTGTCTGCTCACAAATGCTTAACATTTTCCAAAATGTGTCCTGTATGTAATTTTAGGAGATGATGTTCTAAAGATTTCTCTAGTCAATAAATTTGAAAAAACTACATGTCACACTGCTACTCAGAGAGATTTAGAGTATATATGAGCATATTAACACTGATAAATCTTAATATATGCAAACCTACTTACTTTTGTCTAATCCAGTGGTTTCTCAAACTTATTTAACAACAGAAAGCTTTTCGAGGTAATTTAATCCCAAGAAGCTGTATTTTACAGAATGTATTTTAAAAATTAGTGTTCTAAACTGTATATCACACTTATTTTTGCTTATATTTCCATAAAACCAAATGAAAATTCATTTCTTTAAAATGTTTCCTACTGATTCATTACAATACTGAAGAAAATAAATCTCTTTTAAAAATACACCACCTTAGTAAATTATTTTATTCCTGTTACTTTCATTGCATTTTCAACAGTAATATAATCACTTGCTAAATCCATATTGACTTTAGGTTTACTAGCTTCTTACCACAACATGTCAAGTTTTTTTGTTGAAACCATATTTTTAACATTATAATATGTATTATGTAGCAGGTGCTCTATATCTATCTGGTGAATGAATAAATAAAAGATAATTGATTCCTCTTTTAGAGTTCTTTTCTGCAGAAGACCAGTTATTTAACTATTTGGTGAATGAATAAATAAAAATAATTGATTTATCTTTTAGGATGCCTTTCTGCAGAAGGCCAGTTAAATGATTTTAACAGTAGTCCACCAGAAAAATGATGAGAACCTAATCTCATGGAAGTGGCCATGACCTAGGATTTGATTACTTATTGTTTTGGGAAGTTATAGAGAGCATGGAATTGAGAATAACTCTGAAATTCCTAGCTTGTCAGTTTGAGTGATTATATTAACTGAGATTTATTAAAGTAATACTGGATTAAGAGCAGTGTTTAGGGACCTGAAGTGAGAAAATAACCGGTTAAGTTATAGACAGTTTAGATTTTTCAAGTACTTGTCTTTAAGCTGTGTGCCCAGAATTCAGTTGTAAAACAAATCTAGAGCTCAAGAGAGGTCAAGATTGGAGGCAGGTACTTGGGAGTCATTGTTCTACAGTGCAGTTTGCAGCATAGGAATGGATGGCATCGACTCCAGAGAGGTGAGAATGTGAAGAGAAGGGTATTCTGGCCACAGGACTGATACGAATATCAAAAGATATAAAGTATGTGAAAGTACTTTGCAAACAATAAAGTACCATGCAAGAGTTGTTATTATTACATCCCAGAAGCCTTACTGAAGAAATGGGTTTGAACTAGGTTTTCAGGAAGGTGTGAGATATCCTAGGATTGTATTTGATGTTATATAACAGAAACTCAACTCCAACAACTTAACTAAATAGGGATTTGTTTTTCAAATAACAAGAAGACAAAAAGTAGAAATCTCAGAGTTTTTGTGGTTCATCTCTAATGCCATAAATGTTCCAGGCTTCCGTCTTTGTGTCCCATCATTGTTGTATGTGGGCTTCATCTTCCTAGTCATCTCCTGATAGCAAGGTGACTGTTCTATCACCATTCTTATGTCTATCATCCAGGGAGGTAAAAGAAATCGAGAAGGGACAAGGAAGAAGGTATTGTGCCTCTATCATGAAAGTGAACTTTACCAACATTCCCTACTAAGCTTTAGCTAGAACTGATAGGTGCAAAGAAAGCTTCAGGAGAAATGTTTTTTAGCCAGAGACTTTGCTACTCCAAACAAAATTAGGGTTGCTTTAATAAAACAATAGAAGAATGAATATTGGATAGGAAGCTAGTGGTACCAAGAGATATAGTAGTCCCCAAGAGTATAGATGATAATGTATATAGGGAGAGTTGTGTAAACAGAAGTAATACTTTGCTAATAGCTAACAGTCTATATAGATTTTGAGACTTGTAGGATACTCATTTAGCATCTAATTTAAACATAATGGTACCCATGGATGACAATCTCAGTAGGCCCCCAAATATAAATAACTTGTGATCAATATCCTAGTCAAGAAGTAGCCATGATTTATTATATTTGAGCTCTATTACATTGATAGAAAAATGTAATAGATATTTTGCCAAACAGGAAAACACACAGCCCCACCTCTCTCTCTTGCACTTGAGATATGTTTCTGTTTGAACACATAGTCTTCAGGTTATGTGTCAACTGGTCTAATGCCTTAAAGGAATTTCAGTTCAAAACAATAACCACTGCCAAAAATCACAAAGGAGAAAATAGATAATCTGAATAGACCTATAACTATTAAAGAAATGGAATCAATAATTAATAGCCTTCCAAAACGGAAAGTAGCAGGCCCAGATAGGTTCACTGGTGAATTTTACCAAACATTTAAGGAAAAAATTATATCGATTATCTGCAAGTGTCTTTCAGAAGATAGAAGCAGAGGAAATACTTCCTAACTCATTATTTCAGGCCAGCATTACCCTAATGCAAAATAAGACAAAGACATTATAAGAAAAGAAAACTACAGACAAATATCTCTCATGAAAATATACTCAAAAAGCCTCAACAAAATATTAGAATATTGAATTCAACAGTATATAAAAAGAATTAACTCTGTGTCTACTTCTGCTTCTGGATTTGTTTACTTCCACTAACATACAGATAGATAACACATGTAAGCAAATAAAAAGTATTATGGCTCTGGTAGCCAGCCTCTAAGATGCTCCCAATAATCTTCGCCTCTTGACATTCACACCCTTTCATAGCCCATACTCACATTGAATCATGGCTTATCTGTATGACCAATAAAATGTGGTTGTGGTAAAGTAATGATACAGGCTTTGCAAGGCTAGGTATAAAGGTATTTAAGCTTTCATCTTGGTTTCTTGGATTGTTCTCTCTGGGGGAAGCCAGCCTCCATGAGAGCACACAAGAAGCTCTGAGGGGACGTCCACATGAAGAGGAACTGAGGCCTGCTCCAACAGCCAGTGTTAACTTGACAGCCATGTAGTGAACAAACCACCCTGGAAGTGGATCCTACAATCCTAGTCAAATTTTTAGGTGACTGAAACCCCTAGCTGACTGACTGAACCTGCAGCTGCCATTGGACTGCAACTTCATGGGAAATCCTGAGCCAGTTATACCTAGCCATGCCACTAACAAATTCCTAATCTGGAGAAACTGTGAGAGATAATAAATGGCAGTGAGTTTTGGAGTGACTTGTTACACAAATTAGATAATACAACAACCAAGGCTTTTGTGAGTTTGTTTTTCTAAAGATGTAGGGGAAAATGTAATTTCATTGTCTAAGAACTTTTACTTCTGCCATGTCCTTTCTTCTCTCTTTCTGTCTTGCATTTCCACCCTACCACATCTCTATCTTCTGCAGCCTCCACTTAACCCCCAACCCCTGACAATGTTTTACGTGATATCAATAAAATACTACCCTGGAATTCAACTCTCTAATGGTTTGGCTGCTGCAGAAATAATATTTTTATGGGTTTTAAGAAGTGATTCTAACTATCGGGCAGTGCCACCTGCTAGGCAACATCTGTAAATGCATGGATGTGCTTCTGCTTCTCTGCCATAGCTGCCTCTTCTGAGATTCCTTTTTCTAAGCCACCCTGGGATTCTGATGAATAAAATTATATTTCTCTTCTTGTTTTAAACTATGTCTTTCTTATTTGGGGATCTAATATACAAAACAGGTTAAAATGGAGCTCCTCTGGTCAGTCTAGGGAGGCAGAACCACCCCCTCTTACTTCCCAAACACTGACACACACAGGTATATATATACACACACACAATATGCAAACTCACACATCTCACACATATGATAGCTTATGAGTCATTTCTGTGGAACATAGCTTGAAATTCAAAATTCTATATCAGTATTTCTCAAGGCAGGAGAGGTTGTGATACTGTTATCTTGAGAGCAATAGTTCTTACTTACGAGGTACTCTCTCAGAATTGAGGAATATATTTAGCAACCCTGGACCCTGGGCACTGAATGTCCTTTATCAGAATCTTAGACATTATGACAAACAGAAGTACATCCATGCATTTCTAGATGTTACCCAGAAGGTAGTACTGCCCATAATAAAACCACTTCTTAAAACACACAAAAAAACTTCTTTTGGCAGCAGTCAGACTGTTAGAGCTACATTTTATTGGTGTCTCACAAAATCTATCAGTGTTTGTTGTAATGTCATATATTTATATTGAGTGTAAAAGACTGCCCCATGAAACCATTTATTATTTTTACCTTCAGGAGGTTATTCATTACATTATATTCTATCTTCTTTATGATGGCTTTAGAAAAATTGTCTTATAACTTTACCAGGAATAACTTTTTCCCCTTAAAAACTGGTTTGTTTTTAAGCAGTAAATGGTTGCTTTGAGAATTATTTTAAGATGAATGTATACTATACCTTTAGCAAGTGAGTATATATGAATTTGTGGCATAGATTTTGTATGTTCATCTCACTATATCTCTTTCTTACCCTATTTTATTCTTATCTATTTTTTGCCAGTTTAACATTTAATTTTCTCTTATATTTATTTTTGGAACTCATCTGAAAGACTTTTATAAATGACAGTGCACCAACAATTGAGCATGTATTAATGTGGAGTGGTATATTAATAGGAAGAAGCATAATATAGCACAGAGCACTCAGTCAAGCTTCTAGTCCAGAAAGTGTATGATTTTATCTGAAGTAATTTGGAATAAATTTACTTGAAGGCAAACTGTTCTATATGAGAAGTTGGACCAAATGTTGATTTGGGCAAAAGTGAATGTAGTAAAGTGGGAAAAAAATCTTGAAGGCTGGCATCAAAATAACTCTTAAACAATGAACTATTACAGAGAATTCCACTTGAGTCATGACTCATTCCATCTTCCCCTGTAAGTACAACATAAGGTAAGCTGAACTTCGTGCAGAGGTGGCCAAGATGGTGGGACTCCCTCTCCCCTCAGCTTCCAATCTAGGGTTACTGTATCTTATTAGTAGGGGCAGTCTGCCAGCATTTCTAATCCCCTTCAACTCAAATTTAAAAGACTAATTTCCTGGTGATTGTGGCTGAGAGGTTGGGGGCTCTCTTACTTCACCCAGTCTTCATGCATAAGAAAGAGGCTTTATATTAGCATCAGCAAGACAAGAATATTGATACCCTAATTTCCCTCATTGCAACTCATTATAGGAGAGAAGTTTCACAAGAGAAGAGGCAAGCCAAGAAGACTGGAACCTACTGCCCTGCTCAGCTCCTAGAATAGTGGCTTGGAGACTGCCCAGGGGAAAAGGCAGTCTGTAAGAAAAAAACTCTGAAATCCTCCCCAAAGAAATTAACTTTATTTGAAACATAAGGTTCAAGCCTAATGCTGCTCTTGAAAATAATTTCTTCTCTAAATTAAGAGCAACAAGCTGTACTTCAGGACATCTAGTTCACCAGAGAGAACCGGAACAAGGGACAGCTAAGAACAGCCCTCAAAACTGTCTCTGCCTGAATTTAATTGGATCAGACTGCTCAGCAATTTATACTCTAGAGCATTTTTTTAAATCAGTAGAGTAATTAGTTGGTAATTATTGGAGACTAATTGGCTGGCATGTAACACAGAATGAGGCACACAGTTTAACAGAGAGAGTACAGAAAAAGACAAAGAGAGCCTTGCCAAATTCACTGTCATCCCAAGGTGACAGTGTGAATGCCCAAGGCTGTACCCTCTGAAGAGTGGCATCGAAAGCTTCACAGAGTAGAAAAAAATATAATTTGCTAAAATATCCTAGCCAAGTCATAAAATAAACCAACAATAACAAAAACAAGCTCAGAAGACGGAGGAAGCAAATCTGTACCCACAATTGCTACAATATATTCCCTAAAATAACCAATTTCCAACAAAAAATTAAAAGACATCTAAAGAAGCAGGAAAGTGTGACTCATATACAGGAGGGGGAAAAAGCTGCAAAGACTGCCTGGAAAAGGGACCAGATATCGGATTTATTAAAGACTTTGAAGTAGCCATTGTGAATATGTCCAGAGAACTAAAGGAAACCATGTTTAAAGAGGTAAAGGAAGATATGAACACAATGTCTCCTCAAATAGAGAATGTCAATAAAGAGAAAAGAGTGAATTTTATACACATGCACAATTATATATGCGTGTGTGTGTATACACACACACATGCACACACACAGAGTCATGTGCTGCATAGTATTTCAGTCAAAGATGATTGCATATGTGACAGTGGTCCCATAAGACTATCATGGCAAACCATAAAGCCTAGATGTGCAGTAGGCGCTACTATCTAGGTTTGTGTAAGTAGACTCTTTGATGTTTGCACAATGGCAAAGTTGCCTAACAACTCATTTCCCAGAACATATCTCTATCATTAAGTGACACATAACTATATATGTGAACTATATTCCATGAAATAAATGGAAATTCTGGAGTTGAAATTTATTAGAGGGTCTCAATCATAGATTTGAACTGGCAAGCTAAATTATCAGTGTACTTGAAGATATAATAATAGAGTTGAGTGCAATCCAAAGAAAAGAGAAAAAACAAAATGACAAAACGAGTAGAACCCTTAGAGAAATAATGGGACTCCTTTAAGCAAACCAACTTTCATGTAATGGGAGTGTTGAGAAGAGAAAGAGAAAGGAGTATAAAAAATATTCAAGGAGATAATGGCAAAAAACTTCACAAACACTAAAAAATATTAATCTTCACACTTAAGAAGTTCAGTGAACTGCAATTAGGGTAAATACAGAAGAGATCCACTCTCAGACATTTCATAGGAAAAATGCTGGAAGCTAACTGCAAAGAGAAAATCTGGAAAGCAGCAAGAGAAAAATGACTCATCACATACAAAGAATGCAAATAAGATTAACAGCTATTCAGAAATGCTTCTCATCAATATAATTCTTCAATTTAATATTTTCACCTTAAAAGGTATTCTGTTTTGAAAACTTCATAATAATCCTGGTATGGATACAGTTCTTTATCAGTTGTCTGAAAGCCCTGAAGGTAGGCTTTTGTAATTCAGATTTTTTCTGATTTTTAAAATGATAACACCGAATATCCCCAATGAAGTCTATCTAGCACGACACTCTATAATCAAATACATAAATATATTTGCAAACAAATATATGTAGATTTATACTAAATTTGACAAATATGTATAATTTTAATATTACAGTTTATATTGAAATAAACTGACAAGTGAAATAGTTGGATAATTATAGACGCAAAATATTTGGATACTTCTTAGTTCTAGGAAAATATTCAATATACTCTTAAACACATACAGATTCAAACTAAGTTAAAGACCTTGTATTAGTCCATTCTCACTGCTATACACATATTACCTGAGACTGGGTAATTTATAAAGGAAAGAAGTTTAATTGACTCACAATTCCACGTGACTGGGGAGGCCTCAGGAAACATGCAATTGTGGCAGATGGCAAAGGGTCAGCAAGGACCTTCTGCACATGGTGGCAGGAGAGAGAAGAGTGAGGAGTGAAAGGGGAAGAGCTCCTTATAAAACCATTAGATCTCCTGAGAACTCCCTCATTATCATGAGAACAGCATGGAAGAAACCGCCCCATGATCCAATCACCTCCCACCAAGTTCCTCTCTCAACATGTAAGGATTATGGAGATTACAATTCAAGATGAGATTTGGGTGGGGACAGAGCTAAATCATATCAGACCTGTATATAAACACAATGACTTTTAAATCATACCTCAGGTTGCTTAAGGACATTGAACAAGAGGACATATCGGTTTTGCTATCTTTGTTGTCAGGTGGTGTTTGAGCATCTTATGATGGGATGGAAACAGAATTACTGAGTAATGAGTTAATACTTTGAAAGTTGGCCTTTTAAATGACTTTTTCAAGGATCATGTCAAATCAACATGGGTCCAGGTATTAGCAACAGAGGAAATGGCATCATTAATACTGAACTCATTCAGATCTTGGTTTCTTGGACCTCTGTTAAATACAGCTAGCCCACAGTTAAAGAAAATTTTATACTTTTATTAATAGAATGTAAAATTTCATAGCCATATGTCTTTGTCACAGATGTTACATTGTGTGTGTGTATGGGGGGGTGGGGTAACAAATATTGAAAATATTACTTTTTACAAGAGGACCAGGAGAGGATATAAAGAGCAGTTGTCTGAGAAGAATAAATTTTACAGTTTTTGTTCTAGTCCAGATTGCCTATAGTGACCTCATGTCCCTGGTACAAAGTGGTCTTTCAACTAGTCAAGAAATACTTCTCTGATGATCCCTTCTTTATTGTCCACTTAGTGATGTAGACAAATTGCTATATACTTCATACACCATGTACATTGGCTTTTTCTAATTACGGTCCAGTTTATCCTGTACCATTGGTATACACACACAAAAAGCCAACCAGTGCTTAGTGTCCTTAAAACCTGTAGCTTTCCTTCCTTAGTCATGGTTAATGTTCTTCTAAAACATAGCACTGGTACAGAACTGTTTCTTTAAGTTTAGGACTAAAGTTTTGTTGGCAAAAAGAGTGACAATCTTTAAAACAGGGATCCCATACCACTGACTACAGACTAATGCTGTGGCCTATTAGTAACGACAGCAACAGGTAAGCGGTGAGTGAACAAATGAAGTTTTGTCTGTATTTACAGCTACTCCCTATTGCTTACATTACCACTTGAGCTCCACCGCCTGTCAGATCAGTGGCAGCATTAGATTCTCATACGAGTGCAAACGCTATCGCAAACTGTGCATGCAAGAGATCTTGGTTGCAAACTCCTTATGAGAATCTAATGACTGATGATCTGTCACTGTTTCCCATCACCACCAGATGGAACCGTCTGGTTGCAGGCAAACAAGTTTAGGGCTCCCACTGATTCTACATTATGGGGAGTTGTATAATTATTTTATTATTAATTACAATGCAACAATAATAGCAATAAAGTACATCATAAATGGAATGCACTTGAATGATCTGGAAATAATTCTCCAACCCTGTCTGTGGAAAAATTTTCTTCCACCAAACTGGTCTCTACTGCCAAAAAGGTTGGGGACCTCTGCTGTAAAATATTTGAAGAAATGTATTCTGAGCCAAATATGAGTGTCCATAGCCTATGACACAGCCCTCAGGAGACCCTAAGAATATGTGCCCTAGGTGGTCAGGGTACAGCTTGGTTTTATACATTTTAGGAAGACATGAAGCATCAATCAAATACAATTAAGATATACATTGGCTTGGTCTAGAAAGGTGGGGTGGTGGGTTCCAGGACATAGGTAGATTTAAAAATTTTCTGATTGGCAATTGGTTGAAAGAGTTATTATCAGTAGAAAGGAATGTCTGGTTTATAATAAGAGGTTATAGTGACCAAAGTTTTATCATGTAGATGAATTCTCCAGGTAACAGGCTTCAGAGAGAATAGACTGTAAATATTTCTTAACAGACTTAAGGTCTCTGTTGATGTTAAATGCTGGCCAGCTTTCCCTGCATTCCAAAAGGGAGGAGGGTATAATGAGGCATGTCTGACTGCCCCCTGCTTTCCGTCATGGCCTGAACCCATCTTTTAGGTTAACTCTGGAGTGCCCTGGCTGAGAGGAAGGAGTCCATTCAGATGGTTGGGGTTGAAGCGGGCTTAGAATTTTATTTTTGGTTTGCAGCTTTCATCAGATATCACCTTAGAAAATGTGTTAATGTAATTTTCAGAAGAATGTTTTTTCATAGAGATATTCAGATATTTTATATCAAGAAGCTTCCTAACTTTCTACAGCCAATCTTTTGAATATTTACGCTGACATTCAGTGTTCAGCTCTTCTGTCTTGTTTAGTGAGCCATAAATCAATCATTTCCTCTATTCAGTTTAGGATTATTTCTTATGTTCACTGGTCATTTACATTTAGTCTCTATACTTTTGCTTGCTTTTCTTAGTCCTTTTAATTACAAAATTTACATTTCTTCAGCCTAGGATTTTTTTTTCATAATTTCTTTAATTACTGTTTCATCTCTGTTGATTCCTTTGCTCCTTCATGAATGACGTAAATGACATTGATTTAGGCTGGTTAGATTACAAAACAATTAAAGGCCTTCATGTTCCTTTATGGTTTTGAAGAGAAAGAATAATATTTTTAGCTGCTTTCAAATTTTAAGTATATTGTTTGTTCATTGGATGAAGATATTTATATTCTTTGAATGAAGGGTTGAAATAGACAAAAAACCCTATTAAGGGACAGATATGTGTAAAATATGTCTTATTCATATTTAAATTTATATTTGTCTATTCTCTAGCTCTTGTCATACTTTTATAGAATGTGATATTAATCAAACTTTTTTCTTGGGTAATTATTTTCCTAAAATCACACCAGCATTATCATGGAATTTAGCATCTTCAGATGTGATAATGTTGGTTTACAGGTCAGTCCTTTTTCTCTAGATTTAATTTCTTAAGGAAAGGCACCATATTTTAATTATATTTGTATCTCTCAAATACAGGAATCTCAAACATTATTAGCACTTTTATGTTTTGTGAAAACTGAATCAAATTGAGTTTTCTAACTGACAGTCACTTAAAATGAATAATTTGAATTCTGTTTGGTATTGCTAAATATAAACTGGTCAAAAACAATTCTTTATTTTTAGTTTGTGTTTGTGTGTGTGTGTGTATTTATTTCACATTGTATGTTGGACGTTGTGTCAACTAAAAGGTTAAATAACAGACATTACACCTTAAAGAAATTTTAAGTTAATTTTATTCTAAGCCAATTTTGACGATTAATAGCCTGGGGAACACAAAACTCACCCCAAACTGAAAATATGTCCTCGAGTGGGCTATACAAGACACAGTTCTGTTACACAGAAAATAGGAGAAGGGGAGCAGTGAAACAAAGGTGACATTCTTTCAATTTTGATTGGTGCTCAGAGACTTTACACACAAGATAAAGCAAATATGTGGTTACCATTGTATATAGGTAAAAGGTTAATGAGCTATAGGTTTTCTAGAGATGATTAATTATATCCTGTTTTATCTGATGGACAAGGTTGTTATCAGTACATGTCAATGAACTATTTGACAGCCTTCAGCCCTGCAGCAGGGAGTTCCAACTTGCCAAATTATACTCTCAGTTGACAGACCAGATGAACTTCCTGTGGCTCAAAAGTAAAAGTAGACCCAAGAGTCCATGGCAGGGTGAAGGGTGCAGTCCCATTCTCTGTCCTTAGAAAGTATTGCAAAATTTGTTTTTCTGCAACCAAGTCAAAGAATAGTTCCTGAAAACAGTTGCAGCTGAGAATTCTTCCTGACTATTAAAGACCACCTGATGCCAACCCACCAACCACCTGGAACCAACCAATTAAGAGAGGCTGGTGATTTGGGGTTTAAGTCCACCCAATCAAGACTGTTCTTCACTGCCCTGACTACAGTTCCTTGCAATGCAGTTTGCCTTTATAATTTCTAACTCTCTGCCACCCAGCTTGGGAGTGCACTTCTGTTTTACAGAAGGCTGCATCTCCCCAATCTGAAGATTGATTATGTTTTTAAGAAGATAAGGCATCTTTTCTCTCCATAGATCTCGTGATCTTTTGTTAACAAGCTTTAGTTTATAGGCCTGGTTTTTATTATCCATATGTCAAATCTGCAGCCATCTTGGGTCACTTAAAGTTTTTTTTTTTTTTCAAATTTTGAAATGAATAGCTTTATTGCTTTAGCTCATAAACTTAAGTCTTATTTTTTTTCTTATGGGTGCATAGTAGGTGTATATATTTATAGAACACATATTATATTTTGATACAGGCTTGCAATGCATAATAATCACAATATGTTAAATGGGGAATCTATCTCCTCAGCATTTATACTTTGAGTTACAAACAATCAAATTATACTCCTTTAATTATTTTTAAATATATAATTAAATTATTATTGACTATCGTAAGCCCATTGTACTATCAAATACTAGGTCTTATTCATTCTTTATACATATATTTTGCACTTATTAACCATCCTCACTTCTGTCCCACTTATTAACCATTATTAACCATCCCCTTATTATTCTGTCCCCTTATTAACCATCCTCTCTTCTGACCCTTCCCAGCCTGTAGTAACAATCCTTGTACTATCTCCATGAGTTCAACTGTTTTGAATGTTAGATCCTACAAATAAGTGAAAATGTATGATGTTTGTCTTTCTGTGCCTGTTTTTATTTCACTTAACATAATGACTATCCATATTGTTGCAAATTAGAGGATCTTTTTCCTTTTATGGCTGAATAGTACTCCATTGTGTGTAAATACATTTTCTTTATCCACTCATCTGCTGATGGACACTTAGTTTGCTTCCAAATCTTGGCTATTGGCTATTATGAAGAGTGCTATGACAAAAATGAGAGTGCAGATATCTCTTTGATATACTAATTTCCCTTCTTTGGGGGTATATACACAGCAGTTATATTGCTAGATGTTATGATAGCTCTATTTTTAGTTTTTTGAGGAAGCTCCAAAATGTTCTCCATAGTAATTGTACTAATTTACATTCCCACCAACAAGGTATGGTGGGCTACCTTTCTCCACATCCTCTCCAGCATTTGTTATTGCATGTCTTTTGGACAAAAGCCAATTTAAATAGGGTGAGATTGTGTCTCCTCGAGTGGGCTATACAAAACACAATATTTATATATTTTGATACATAGAAAATTGGAGAAGGGGAGCAGTGAAACAAAGGGGATGTTCTTTCAATTTTGATTGGTGGTCAGGGACTTTATATACAAGATAAAGCAAATATGTGGTTACCACTGTATATAGGGTAACAGGTTTTGATTTGCATTTATCTGATGATCAATGATGTTGAACACCTTTTTACATGACTTTTTGCCTTTGGTGTGACTTCTTTTGAAAAATATCTATTCAGATATTTTGCCCACTTTTTGATTAGATTATTAGATTTTTTTCCTATAGAATTGTTTGAGCTTCTTAAATATTCTGGTTATTAACCCCTTGTCAGATGGATAGTTGGCAACTATTTTCTCTTATTCTTTAGGTGGTCTCTTTGTTGATTTTTTTTTGTTGTTGTTGTGCAGAAGCTTTTTAACTTGATGTGATCACATATGTCTACTTTTGCTTTGGTTGCCTGTATTTGTGGGGTATTACTCAATGAATTTTTGCCTAGACCAATGTTCTGGAGAGTTTCTTCAAGGTTTTCTTGTAGTAGTTTCAGAGTTTGATTTTTTTTTTTTTTTTTTTTTTTTTTTTTTTGAGAAGGAGTCTCACTCTGTCAGCCAGGCTGGAGTGCAGTGTCACCATCTCGGCTCACTGCAAGCTCCACCTCCCAGGTTCACACCATTCTCCTGCCTCAGCCTACCTAGTAGCTGAGACTACAGGTGCCCGCCACCACACCTGGCTAATTTTTTGTATTTTTAGTGGAGATGGGGTTTCACCATGTTAGCCAGGATAGTCTCGATCTCCTGACCTCGTGATCTGCCCGCCTCAGCCTCCCAAAGTGCTGGGATTACAGGCGTGAGCCACCATGCCCGGCCCAGAGTTTGATTCTTAAATGTAACTCTTTAATTCATTTTGATTTGACTTTTGTATATTTCAAGAGATAGGGGTCTTGTTTCATTCTTTTGCTTATGGATATCCAGTTTTCCCAGCACTACTTATTGAAGAGACTGTCTTTTACCCGGTGTATATTCTTGGCACTTTTGTCAAAAATGAGTTCATTGCAGGTGTGTGGATTTGTTTCTGGGTTCTCTCTTCTGCTCCATTGGTCTATGTGTCTGTTTTTATGCTAACATCATGCTGTTTTGGTCCCTGTAGTATAATTTGAAGTATATTTGAAGCTCTGTAGCGTAATTTGAAGTCAGTTAATGTGATTCCTCCAGTTTTGTTCTTTTTTTCTCATAATAGCTTTGGCTATTCTGGGTATTTTGTGGTTTCATATAAATTTTAGGATAGTTTTTTTTCTATTACTCTGAAGAATTTCATTGGTATTTTAATAGGGATTGCATTGAATCTGTAGATTATCTTGGGTACTGTGGACATTTTAACAATATTGATTCTTCCAATCCATGAATGTGAAATATATTTCAATTTTTGTGTCCTCTTCAATTTCTTTCACCAATGTTTTATAATTTTCATTATAGAGATCTTTCATTTCTTTGGTTAATACCTAGGTATTTAATTTTATTTGTACCTCTTGTAAATGGAATTGCTTTCTTGATTTCTTTTTCACATTCTTCACTTTTGGCATATAGAAATGCTACTGATTTTTGTGTATTGATTTGTATTCTGCAACTTTACTGAATTTGTTCATCAGTTCTAATAGTTTTTTGGTGAAGTCTTTAGAGTATCCCAAATACAAGGTCATATCATTTGCAAACAAGGATAATTTGATTTCTTTCTTTCCAGTGTGGATGCCCTTTGTTTCTTTCTCTTGTCTGATTGCTCTAGCTAAGACTTCCAGTACTATGTTAAATAGCAATGGTGAAAGTGGGCATCCTTGTCATTTCCCAGATTTTAGAGGAAAGGCTCTTTCCATTTTCCCCCATTCAGTGTGATACTAGCTGCAAGTCTGATATATATGGCTTTTATTATGTTGAGGTATGTTTCTTCTATACCCAGTTTTTTCAAGGATTTTTATCATGAAGGGATGTTGATTTTTATCAGTCATCTCACCAATTGAAATAATTGTATCGTTTTTGTCCTTTATTCTGTTGATACAGTGTGTCACATTGATTGATTTGCGTACATGGAAGCATCCTTGCATCCCTGGGATAAATTTCTCTTAGTCTTGATGAATAGTCTTTCTAATGTATCATTGATGTTGATTTGCTAGTATATTGTTGAGGATTTTTGCATCGATATTCATCAGAAATATTGGCTTGTAGTTTTTTTTTTTTTTAATATGTCTTTGTCTGGTTTTGCTGTGAGAGTAATACTGGCCTCAAAGAATGAGTTTAGAGATATTCCTTCCTCCTATACTTTTTGGAATAGTTTGAGTACAGTGGTATTCTTCTTTAAATGTTTGATAGAATTCAGCAGTGAAAACATTGAATCCTGCACTTTAAGACATTTTGTTATGGATTTGATATTATTGCTCATTATTGGTCTCTTCAGATTGTGGATTTCTTCATGGTTCAATCTTGGTGGGTTGTATGTGTTAAGCAATTTATTTCCTCTAGATTTTCTAATTTTTTGGCATAGAGTTGCTCATAGTAGCCATTAATGATCCTTTGAATTTCTTGCGGTATCTGTTGCAATTTCTCTTTTTTCATCTCTGATTTTATTTGAGTCTTCTACCTTTTTTTCCTTCATTTGTCTAACTAAAGGTTTGCCAATTTTATCTTTTTAAAAAACTGGCTTTTATGGTAATTGATTTTTTAAAAAATGTTTTTCTTCATTTCAAAGTCATTTGTTTTTGCTCTAATCTTCAGATTAGACTGGGTCTCACCTGCAGTCAGCATGTCATTACTTTTCTTCTACTAATTTTGGGTTTGATTGGCTCTTGCTTTTCTAGTTCTTTAAGATGCATCATTAGGTTACTTATTTGAAGTTTTTCTTCTTTTTTGATGTAGACATTTATAGCAATAAATTCCCCTCTTAGTACTGCTCTCATTATATTCCATAGATTTTGGTATGTTGTGTTTCCATTAACATTTGTTTCAAGAAATTTTAAAATTTCCATCTTAATTTCTTCATTGACCCACTTGTTATTCAGGCGCACATCATTTAATTTTCATGTGTTTGTATAGTTTCCAAAATTCCTCTTGTTATTGATTTCTAGTTGGATTCCATTGTGTTCAGAGAAGATGCCTGATTACAATTTCATTTAAAAAAATTTTTTGAAACCAGTTCTGTGACCTAACATATGGTCTATTCTAGAGAATGATCCATATGCTGAAGAGAAGAATGTGTATTCTGCAGCTGTTGGATGAAATATTCTGTAAATATTTATTAGGTCCATTTGTCCTATAGTGCCAATTACATTTGATGTTTCTTTGTCAATTTTCTGTTTGGGAGATCTGTCTAATGCTGAAAGTGGGGTATTGAAGTCTCCAGCTATTCATTCATTGAGATCTATTTCTCTCTTTAGCTCTAATAACACTTGCTTTATATATATGTGTGCTCCAGTTTTAGGTGCATATATATTTCTAATTTTTATATCATCTTGCTGGATTGACTATTTTATCATTAAACAATGACCTTGTTTATCTCTTCTTACAGTTTTTGTCTTGAAATATATTTTATTTAAACAAGTATTAAACTCCTTCTGTGTTTTGGTTTTCATTCACATGGAATATCTTTTTCCATCTCTTTATTTTGAGTCTATTTGTGTCTTTACAGGTAAAGTATGTTTCTTGTAAAGGAGGAATCATTAGGTCTTGTTTTTTCATCCATTCAGCCACTATATTTTTTTTTATTGAAGAGTTCACCCCATTTACATTCAAAGTTATTATTGAGAAGTAGGGAGTTACTCCTGCCATTCTGTTATTTGTTTTGTGGTCTTCTCGTCCCTCTTTCCTTTCTTCTTGTCTTTTTTTCTTAGTGAAGTTGATTTTCTCTGGTGGTATGACTTAATTTCTTGCTTTTTATTTTTTGTGAATCTGTTGTATATTTTTCAGTTTGCCTTACCATTAGGCTTCCGAATACTGTCTTATAACCCATTATTTTAAACTCATGACAACTTAGTGCTGATTGCATAAAGAAATAAACATACAAAAAGAAAACTAATAAAAACTCTACTGTTTAACTTCATCCACCTGCTTTATAACTTTTTGTTGTTTCTCTTTATGTCTTATTATACTACTATGTCTCAAAAACTTTTATAGTTATTATTTTTGATTGGTTCATCCTTTAGTTTTTCTACTTAGGAGTAGTTTACATACCACAATTACAGTGCTATAATATTCTGAATTTTTCTGCATGCCTACTATTCCCAGTGAATTTTGTGCCTTCACATGATTTCTTATTTCTCATTAATGTCCTTTTCTTTCTGTGAAGAAGTCCCTTTAGCATTTCTTGTGGCAGATGACTGGTGTTGGTGAAATCCCTCAACTTTGTTTGCCTTGGAAAGTCTTTATTTCTTCTTCATACTTGAAGGATATTTTCATCAGATGTATACTATTCATGATTCCCAAGAGCCTGCTTATTGCTCTATCCCTTCTATGGCCAAGCTGGTACCTAAAGTGCAAGACAATGTCACATTTACTTGCCCCATTGCTTTTTTGCAGACAGAAGGAGTCTTTTACTATAGCCACCAGAACTGCAAGTGTACTGGGTCTCACCTGGAGTCAGCATGTCTTAGAGTCTCACCCAAGGCTCATGGCGTAATACCTGGATATTTCTGTTGGTTATTTAGAGCCTAAGGGCTCTTTAGTTAGCACGTGATGAATCTTGCCAGGACTGAGTTTTTCCATTCAAGGCAGCAGGTTTCCTTTTGACCCAGGTGTCTAAAAATGTCTTCATAAGCTGGGGTCTGGAACAGGGGCCTCATGACTCTGCATGGTGCCTATCCTATTGTGGCTGAGCTGGTATCCAAGATGTAAGACAAAGTCCCCTTTACTCTTCACTCTCCTGTTCTTAAGCAGAAGCAAGGAGTCTCTTTCATTGCTGCAAGCAGCACTGCCTGGGGTTGGAAGAGGGGTGAAGCAAACATTCCTTTTAGCTGCCCTGGCTGGTGTCTCTCTAAGCTGGTGCCATTCTAGTCCACTGGTTCTGAGCCCAATCCAACACTAGTTGTTGCCTAGGAATTGCAGTCTTTGTGTCCACGACTACCCGACTACCTTTCAAGTTTGTCTAGGCTGCAGAGCACTTTGGCCTGTGGTGCCAAGGCTTGCCAAGAAACTCAAATTTCAACTGCTAGGATGGGTGATTCCCTTATAGTTAAGTCTGGTCCAACTGCTACTTTCATGCACAGGCACTGGCTGAGCCCAGCAGAGCTTTGTTCTCCACTGTGATAGGGCAGCA
Organism: Macaca fascicularis; assembly: GCF_037993035.2. Lineage (NCBI taxonomy): Eukaryota > Metazoa > Chordata > Mammalia > Primates > Cercopithecidae > Macaca > Macaca fascicularis. Next base: position 117,157,328 of record NC_088380.1, on the reverse strand, counting down.
TTGAGTTCAACATTAAGTCCTGTAGTCACTGCACTCTCCCTCCTCCAATTACACACATTCTTTCTCTGTGCCATGGTGCCATCAGCTGGGGAATGGGGTAGATGTGGTGTCGATGATTCATGACTGTCTCTCTGACCCTCTTCAATGCCTCTTTCAGTAATATGAAGTTAAAACCAGGTACTGTAATTGCTAACCTGATTTTTGGTTCTTGTGATAGTGCTTTTCTGTGTGCACATGTTAAAATTTGGTGTTCCTGCAAGGGAGGAGGTGCCAAAAGGTATAGACTTCTATTCTGCCATCTTGCTTCTACATTTGCAATTTTATTTGGATGTTCCTTTTTCTGATAATTTCTCCCTTTTGGTTGATATCATCCAAAGGAGGACTTAGAAGACTATATAAAATAATTTAGAGATTTGAAGAGGACAGGTCTCATATTTTTAGAATCATAGTATTTAGGTGATCAAATTGGAATTCTGAAATGCCCTTGTTCTCTTTTTAATTCCTATGTGAAACACTGTCATTTGCTATGTCAATGAGGATGCAAAAGCTACTGTATTTCTTTTCATTATGTGAAAAGGCTCTTATCCTATGCTGATGTCTTTTCATTTCACAGATAAATGAGATGATCACTGCATCGGGATTATTTCTTTAGGAACTCTTGAGATGTGATGAGGTGTTGCATTGTCTGCAGTATTGCTGAGATGCCTTGAGGAGTTGGGTGGAAGAATATTCAATGTGATGTACTTTTAATAATTCTTAAGAATTTGAGATTAAAAATAAAAATGAAAAGCCCTTCCTCAGTCAGTCAGAAATAGAGGAAAGAGACAAAATGGGCATTGGAAGATCGTTTATGCACTTTCTGTGTCCTCTGGTTCAAATTGATGAACTATAATTTTGGTTAGAGTTGTACTCCTTTTGTGACATTTGTAACCTTTGCAGCATTTATAACATTTGTAACATAGAAACATTAGAAAAATAATCAATAATGTAGTGAGTAACTGAGAGGTCCACTGTGGTAAAGACAATAGGAAAGAAACAACATATTATAGAAAAGAACATACATTTTGATAGTTGGAACATATATCACCTGAACGTACATTTTGGTAGTCTGTGAATAATCAGATAAATTTTTCCTTTTTGTTTGTATTTGTACCTCAAAATATCTTTGATTTCATTTAGAACTGTAATTAACTGATCACTTATAATATCTCATTGCTGGTTCGGACAATCTTTTGCTGCTGGTAGTACAGCTTGAGAAGGATGGAGTTCAAATTCCCAAAATACTTGATTATCAATGTCCTCATTATTATAAGTGTTAATTTTTCCTAGACGTAACTTCCCTATGAAGCCAGTATTACACCAAGTAGCAGTTTAATTTAAATCAAATATTATCTGATTGTAAGCAAACTCTGAAACAGTTATAGTCTCATTCTTTTTCCCTTCCCAACAGAAGCATCTTTTTCCTATATAGCATATATTATTTTGGAGGGGGATTGAAATTCGGGTCCATGATTTCAAGATTCCAAACCTTTTTGGGACAGTATCATTCTTCCTGAATGTCTTTACTATCTAGAACTGAAATTGAAGTATTACACACACACACACATATATATACACACACACACATACTGTATATGCAGGGTGCTTAACCCCCATAGTAATTTTTCAGGAAAAAGAAGGTCTATATTTTTTCCATAAATGTATACCTTGTGCTTCTGCATCCAAAATGGTTGGTCATGTTTTAGAGGCACTCTGCTTCCATTTGAATTGGAAGCAGACAACATGGTCAGTAAACCTTGTTGAGTTTGAACACATGCTTTTTTCCATTGCTGAGTTTTGGCATAGTTCCTCATTACTTGAGCAGTTTGATTTACTGACTTAGCAATAGCATCATTATGTTTCCATACAGCTTCCCAACCCTTTTATTCCTTCTGAAAGAGTATTCCTTCTAATCTATTTAGATTGGTAAGTATTGACTCTTCTTGTCAATATATTTCTTTATTAAATACATTCTCAACTTGTCCTAATATCCTAAGTCCTGCCCCTATAGCACCGAATGCTGTTTTCCCCTTAGTTGGCCAGTGCTGTGTTATCAAACATGTTTGGGTTGTTGATAAGACATGTTTGATAAGAGAGCAAACATGTTGTTGCCATTGGGCATTTATAGCAGAAGTGCAGTTTGGGTACAGGTTGACAACACAAAAATGTTGGGTGTACCAAGTTAAGGTGAGATGGATAGTAGTTACCTGTAGATGTAGTTTAGTCTGGATATGCCAAAGGCTTTCCACGTTCTCTCTGGTTGGATCCTCAAATTATCCTTCAATGATATCCTTGTTCATACCCATTGTATGAATCCCAGTTTCATTGTAATGTTTCATAGACCTCCACTCACAAAAATAAGGCCCCTGACCCCTAGAACAAGAAACACTATAAGGTACACTAGCTGAAGCTGTCTTCCATTTTATCAGGGTTTTTGGATACTAACTGATTAACTATATTCATAGCAATACATGATGTATTTGCAAAGTATTAAAAACTACCCAATCAGGCATGGAATTGGGAGGAACTTCCTGGATGTGTTTCCTTAAATGGGGGCCCTGAGAGTATCTTATTCCTAAAAAGAAGATGCTCTAGGAGCATTGGGCTGATTACAAAAACTTGACATCAGGGTTTCAATGTCCACTTGATATTGAAAAATAAAGGTTTGCCCTGCTTCCATATTAATTAGATTAGTGGTTTCCTAGTAAGAGGAGTGGGAATCAAGCAAAGGAGGGGGAATTACCAGACATTCAGTCATAATAATGAAAATACAAAAACAAAAGATATATGTAGAAAAAATTAACATGAGTACAGACCTGGTCCAGTATTTTGGAAAATGCTGTTTACTCAGATGTCATCTACTTTCCATCCTTGAAGGGCTCAGGAATCTTAGAGATCTTCAATCGGAGATCTCTGGTAGACTCAGAAGTTCATTCAGGTGTTGGAGTTTTCTGTAAATGAGAAATGTAACACCAGGAGTCAACCGCATCAAATTTAGTTGCACAGTGATTATAGCTGCACAGGGATGGTATGTCAATAATACTTGATAAGGGTCTTTCCAACAAAGTTCAGGTGAACCCTTTAGTTGATGTCTCTCCCAATAAACATAGTCCTATGTCTAGTGATCATGATACTTAAGACCTTCACCCCCAGCAGTAGTGCACTGTAAACAGAGTTTTATCAATTTAGCTTTTTGGGACAGAAATTTGGTTAAGCCTTGACAGAAATGGAGCATATCCCCTTTCAATAAGGTTGGTTTCTTTATTGAATGAGGATGGAGAAATTCTCCATCCAGTCTCATCCAGATTAACCTGTAGTTATCTCGCAGGTGGATAACTGATGTTTTCCAAAAGGAGTTGCTCTTAGGTTAACCAAAACCAATGGAAGAGACTTGGGCCAAGTAATTTAAAACGGCCTCGTTAATTTTGCCAGTTGAGTTTTTATTATTCTTTTTGTTCATTCCACCAATGCAGAGGACTGTGGATGGTTTACACAATAAAAATATTGGAAAATGGGCCTGATTTTACAAACTGAGAGAACTATCTCTCCCACAAAATGAGTTTCCTATTACTATGTAATTTGGAAGGAATTCCCCAAGAGGGAGTTATCTGTTCCAAAATAAATATTTTCCTACTGCTTGTGCAGTGACTGTTCTACAAGAAAATGCTTCAGCATATTGAGAAAACATGTACATCTTAACTAGTACGTATTTATAACCTTGGTCTGGAGGTAGTTGGATAAGATCCGTTTGCCAAATTTCAAAAGCTCTGATGGGCAAAGAGAAATGCCCTTGAGATCTGTGAAGAGGCTTCCCTGGATTATGCTCTGAACAAATCGAACATTTTGCATAAACCTTATGAGCTATGCTAGTAAGGGTTTCCCATAGTATTGGTTTCCCCAGGCAATCATTTTCGTAGGTCCCCAGTGAGTAAGCTTATAAACATGTTGTAGCATAGCAAACTGAAATCCCATCAGCAAAATAGGTCTGTCATTGGGTCCATACCATAAATTACAAGCGAGGGTGGGGGACTTTTGTCAGGGGGTAGCACTCCTCCTTGATTAGCCATATCTGCCTTTTTCTCTCTGAAGCTTTTTCTTGAGCTTCACGGAGCACCTTTTTGATATAGTTTCTTTTAAACATAGCTACCTTTGTAGTTTCACCTGCTATTTGTGTTAAAGTAGCCTTTTTGGCTGCTGCATCAGCAAAATGATTTCCTTTACCCTCCAGAGAGTCAAGTTTGGAGTGTCCAGGAACTGTAATAGCCACTTATTTTTTTGGTAATTGGATGGCTTCTAAGAGGTCAGAAACTTGACAGCTGTGTTTGATAGGTTGTCCAGAGGAGGTTAAATACTCTTTTTGCTTTCATAACATTCCAAGGTCATGAGCTACACCAAAAGCATAATGTCTGTCAGTGTAAATATTAGCCATTTGTTTTTTGGCCGAATGACAAGCTCTGATGAGTGCTGTTAACTCAGCTAACTATGCTGATTTTTCTTTAAGTAAGGGATTGCTCTCTATGATGTCTGCAAGGGACATAATTGCATAGCCTGCCCATTATTTCCCAAATCTATCCCTTAGATATGATCCATCAACGAATTAGATAACATCAGCATTTTCCAGGAGTGTCTCCTGTAAATCCTGTCTGGACATCAAAAGTGTTCTGTGAGAACAATACAGTAATGAGTTATCTCATCAACTGTTTCAGGCAGCAAAAACAGCAGCAATGAAGAGTGTTACAGGGAGAGATAGTAACATGTGGATCAGAGAGTAAGAACACTTCTTAAGAATCCAGTCTGCTAACAGAAAAATGCTGAGTATAATATGTGAATTCCAGAGAGCTTCTACAGAATGAGATACATATAAAGTCAACAGAGCCTCCATTACAATTTCCTGAGTAGCCTTAAGGAGCATGACAATGGCTGAAGTGGCCCTCAGACAAGGGGGTATGCTACAGGGTCTAACTGCTGACTATCATAGCCAATAGATTATTATAAGAAGGTAGGACTGTGCTGTCCTCCATGTTTTTGGGTTAGAACACTCAGCATCCTGCCATGGCTCTCATGAAAAAAAGGAAAAGCAGCAGCCCAAATATGGCCCAAAACAGGGGCTCTTGTAAGATTTTCTTTTATTTCTTGAATAGCTCTTTGTTCTTCTGATGTCCAGTACATGGGCTTAAGTTGATCTTCTTTCAACAATGTATATAACTGCTGTACCATGAGAGTAAAATTGGAGAACCAGCTAGGGTAGCCAACTAGACTTAAAACCCCCTTAGCTGTCTAGTTTTTGGAGTGGGGTATACAAGAATTGTAGTTGCTCAATTTGGATTTATGTGTAGTCCCCCCCTTAGAAATTAAATGTTCCAAATATTTTACTTCTGTTAAGCAAAATTTGAGTTTTCCTTTGGATGCCTCATGATTTCTCTTTGCTAATTGTTCCAGCAAGTACAGGGAATAGGTTCTACAATATTGCAGATTTGTGAATCATTACAAGAGATTATCCATATACTTAAGTAGTATGGAATTTCCTTCAGAATTTAACTCAGCCTTGTCAGTTGTTAATATTTACAAAAGATAAATTGGACTTTTGGTATAACTTGGGGCATAACATTCTAGGTATATTGAAAGCCATCTCAGGTAAAGGCAAACAAATATTTACTGACAGGGTCTATTGGTATGCTAAAGAAACACGTAATTAATTACAGTGAAATATTAACTGCTTACAAGTATATTGGACAAAAGAGTGTGAGAGCTTGGAACTGCTGGATGATGGGGAATCATAATATTGTTAAAATGCTCAAATCTTGTACAAATCTCTATCTTTTCATATAATATTTTCTTACTGGGAGCATGGGGTTATTACAAAGACTGAAGTAAGAGATAATCCTTTATCAATGAAATCATTGATTATTGGTTTTATTCCTATTACAGCTTCCTGTTTTGATGGATATTGTTTAATATTCAAAAGTGGCTTATTTGGATCCACCTGTACTTGTATTGGCCACTAAAATTCCTTCTATATCAGTGGATGATTGGAACCATAGTTAGGAATATGTGTTAATAAATCATCAAGTTCTTTTTCTGTTTTAATACTTGGTGGTTGAATTTTAATTTTAATCTGATTCAAACTTTCTGATCTGTCATTTTTAGTCAATTATTTTTCAGTCATTTCCAAAATCATTTTCCTTCTTTTCGAGAAGAAATATGATTTATAAAGTTCCAGAAAATCTCTTCCTATAAAATGTTTTGGTGTGGAAGGCACCAAAAGGAAAGAATGGCATTCATCTAAATTTCCTAATTGTAAAGGCAAAAGTTTTGATTTATATACTGTCATTGGTTGATTAGACACCCCCAACATTTGAATAGTTTGATTACTCCGAGGAATAAGGCTCTTTAGAAAGGTAGGGTTGAGAATAGAAATATATATGTGTGTGTGTGTGTGTGTGTGTGTATGTGTGTGTGTGTGTATGTGTGTGTGTGTGTGTGTGTGTGTGTGTGTGTGTATGTGTGTGTGTGTGTGTGTGTGTATGTGTGTGTGTGTGTGTGTGTGTGTATGTGTGTGTGTGTGTGTGTGTGTATGTGTGTGTGTGTATGTGTGTGTGTGTATGTGTGTGTGTGTGTGTGTATGTGTGTATGTGTGTGTGTGTGTGTGTGTATGTGTGTGTGTGTGTGTGTGTGTGTGTGTGTGTGTAGAGAGAGAGAGAGAGAGAGAAAGAGAGAGAGATATCTTCACTTCCTCCAGATTATTACTTAAAATCAAGGGAAAAGCCCTCTTTATTTCCTCAGAGGCTCCCATACCTCTTCTTTGTTTTATATTTATTCTTTTTTATTTCTGTGCCCATTTCAGCTTTTTGCAATCTTTCTTTAGATGTCCTGGTTCCTTGCAATAATAACAGACACATTTAGATGTTTCTGAGGTTCCCTTTGGAAAGGGAGTCCTCTGTTTTGATCTGGATATCTGACCCGTGAGTTGCTGGAGTTGTAAATTCATGATTTTAGTGACCCTGTTATCCTTCTTTTGCTGTATAACTTTGGTCAGTTTATCAGTTAGTTTCCCTAATTCCAAAGTGTGTACACAATCCCAATTTATTTGGTACAATTTGACCACATTGGCCAATTGCTGATCCAATATGTTAAGAAAGGTTGAATTTAATAAAGAATCATTCTGACAATTCCTTAGACTGTCTTCATTCATTCCCAAATATTGTTGAAAACCTTTTCAAATCTTTCAAAATAGTCTAGCATAGTTTCATGTGGTCCTGTTTACACTGCTGGACTTTAGACCGATCAGCAAGCAATCTTAGAAAATATCTGAAGAATTACTTGTGCGAAACAATTTACTAGTTCTTGGGCCTTCTCCCTGTCTTCAGCTGTCTGCTTATGAAAGTTGCTTAGTGGATTTTTCCAGTCAACCTTTGATAGCCTTTCTTCAACTTTTTCTTTCAGATACCAGCATATGAATTAATTGTTATAAATCTCAATAGTCAGGTTCATAAGTTCTGGCGGTTAGATTGAATTTCTTAGTGATACCTATAGGATCTTGGGTAGGATCAGGAAACTCCTTAGCACTGTCTCTGAATTATGCCTTAGTCCTGGAGATATAGGTTATTGAAGGTTCCCAACTTGGATTAATTTTCTCCCTAAAGAGTGCTGCTAAAACCTCAGAGGGTGGTGGAGGAGGGAGTGAAGAAAATCTGGACAAGGCAGGTCTGAAAGCAAGTGAGCGGAAGGTTCAAGAAGCAGAGGGGAAGCAGCGGTAGCGAGAGAAGGCGAAGCAGTGGAAACTTTGAATAATTTTTTCAGTCGAGAAATGGTTTCCAAGATATTGTGGTTCACTTCATGTATAGAAGCAATTTTATCATTCCCCTTTGTAAAGTTTCTGAATGCAATTTGAAATTCTATCCCATTCTTTCTGCTTAATTCTTGAGCCAGCTCTTTGCAATTGTGCCCGTAGGTAAACCAGTTTTGGGATCTCAAATGAGCCCCATTTTGGCCAAATTAAACTAATTTCCTTTTTGATGATGTTGGTCTAATGAGTCAGAAATTTACAAGATGAAGCATTAAAATTTTTAGTCATAAATCCAGCTGGTGTCTTAGGAGGTGGTTTTCCCTATACTTTCAGTTAGATGTCTTATTTCTTATGTTTTCCCCTCTTCCCTCTGTCTACACCAAACCAAGGATGTGTTTAGGGTCAAAGGTGTATTGCTAAGAGGTACACTCCTCTGGCTCTCAACCCCAAGTAGGTTACCTCATGTGTCTCAAGAAAGCTCAGCTTCACGGGAGGCAGTCCATTACTCCAAATGCTAGGTGACCACCCATTTTGTGAGCATTTTCCAGAGGACCTTAAGTATTTTACCTGTTTTTTTGGTTTGTTTGTTTTTGTTTTGTTTGTCCTTCTGAGGGAACCCTATGGGACTGCCCACCAGGAGAGATCCCCTTCCGACACCTCTAAGAGATTCTTAGTTACCTAAGAATATCAGAGATTTGGGCTGGAGGGAGCAAATGTCTCATAGCTTTGGAGCAATTTTATCGCAATTGCTCTCAGAAGGACTATAAAAGGTTGGTACAGACAAAAGAGGTTTGAAAAGAGAAACATACAGCTGATCGAAGAAACCACCGTTTTAACTGCAGCAATGCTTGGTTGACCTTACTTTTCTTTCCTTTCTTCCTGGCAATTTAGAACAAAGGGATAACCCTAGGGAGAACTTAGCAAACACATGATATACTACTCCTCTTAGAGATCCGAAAACACATGATACACTACTCCTCTTAGAGGTCCTAAATAAAGCTGATTTAGACCGCTAGCAAAAGAGAAGGAGGTCTGGATTCCTGGTAACCCACTATGTAAACCCAGTGGTTCCCCTATAGTTGGTTCAAACCCAGTGCTTTTGTGTTGGTACCAAGCACTGACTTGGTACCGATACAGAACTCACTCCTTAAGATGAGTCTTGTGTGTCCCTGAATCTGGCTGGAATTCTGCTGACCACGCCATCTGTCAACCTAAAGTTTAAGTAAAAGACATTGTACCTTAAAGAAATTTTAAGTTAATTTTGTTCTGATGCAAGTTTGAGGACTAATAGCCTGGGAAACACAGACTCAGTCAGTGAAAACTGAGAATGTGGCCGGGCGCGGTGGCTCATTACTGTAATCCCAGCACTTTGGGAGGCCGAGGCGTGCAGATCACGAGGTCAGGAGATCGAGACCATCCTGGCTAACAGGGTGAAACCCCATCTCTACTAAAAATACAAAAAAATTAGCCGGTCGTGGTGGCGGCCTCCTGTAGTTCCAGCTACTCCCGAGGCTAAGGCAGAATTGCTTGAACCCGGGAGGCAGAGCTTGCAGTGAGGGCACTCCAGCCTGGGTGACAGAGCAAGACTCCATCTCAAAAAAACAAACAAAAAATAAAACAAAAAAACAACAAAAACAAACAAAAAAACTGAGAATGTGTTCCCAAGTGGGCTACACAAAATACTGTATTTATACATTCTGTTACGTAGGAAATGGAAGAAGGGGAGCAGTGAAGTGAAAGTGACATTCTTATAATTTTGATTGATGCTCATTTACATTACATATAAGATAAAGCAAATGTGGTTACTGTATGTACAGTGAAATGTTAATGAGCATGTTGGTTTCTTACGGTCTGTAAAGTGATGACTTATTGTATCTTTCCTTTGTGTTTTATCTGATAGACAAAGTTGTAATCAGTAAACATCGATGAAATGTTTGACAGAATCCAGCCCTGGAGAGGAGAGTTCAGCTTTAGTATATAGGCCTAGTTTTTATTATGCATATGGCCAACCTGAAGCCATCTTGGCCCACTTTTAGAATTTTATTTCAAATTTTCTTTCTCTGATAGTTGCAAATAAATAAAAAGTACTGGCACACAACATAAATCCAATATAAGAATTCATGAACAATTACATCTCTTTTGTAGCTCCTTCCTAAACCATTCATCACATTAGTTGTTTGCATCAAAGACAAACAAACGGCTTCCTATGGTGAATAAAGGAGGTTTGAAATACTTAACTAACTATGCCAGAACAGGGTTTTATAATTTCAGTATCAGCTCATTGTGAATTTCCCAAATAAGTAACTAAATAAGTGATTGATTGGAGAGGAATGAAAATAGTTCCTGTTTAAACTTTAATGATGCTTTTTAATTCATTTTCTTCATTGTCCAAAGCTTGCTTGCTCGCTCGCTCGCTCGCTCGCTCGCTCGCTCGCTCTCTTTCTTTCTTTCTTTCTTTCTTTCTTTCTTTCTTTCTTTCTTTCTTTCTTTCTTTCTTTCTTTCTTTCCTTATACTTTAAGTTCTGGGATATATGTGCAGAACATGTAGGTTTGTTACATAGGTATGCATGTGCCATGGTGGTTTGCTGCACCATCAACCCGTCATCTACATTAGGCATTTCTCCTAATGCTATCCCTCCCCTAGCCCCACACTCCTAACAGGCCCTAGTGTTTGATGTTCCACTCCCTGTGTCCACGTGTTCTCATTGTTCAACTCCCACTTATGAGTGAGAACATGTGGTGTTTGGTTTTCTGTTTCTGTGTTAGTTTGCTGAGAACGATGGTTTCCAGCTTCATCCATGTCCCTTCAAAGTACATGAATTCATCCTTTTTAATGGCTGCATAGTATTCCATGGTGTGTATGTGCTACATTTTCTTTATCCAGTCTATCATTGATGAGTATTTGGGTTGGTTCCAAGTCTTTGCTATTGTGAATAGTGCTAGAATAAACATATGTATGCATGTGCGTTTATAGTAGGATGATTTATAATCCTCTGAGTATATACCCAGTAATGGGATTGCTGGATCAAATGGTATTTCTGGTTCTAGTTCCTTGAGGAATCACCACAGTGTCTTCCACAATGGTTGAACTAATTTACACTCCCACTAACAGTGTAAAAGCATTCCTATTTCTCCACATCCTCTCCAGCAGCTGTTGTTTCCTGACTTTTTAATTGCCATTCTAACTGGTGTCAGATGGTATCTCATTGTGGTTTTGATTTGCATTTTTCTAATGACCAGTGATGATGGCCTCTTTTCATATGTTTGTTGACCGCATAAATGTCTTCTTTTAAGAAGTGTCTGTTCACCCACTTTTTGAAGGGGTTGTTTATTTCTTGTAAATTTGTTCAAATTCCTTGTAGAATCTGTAGATTCTGTCCCTTTGTCAGATGGACAGATTTCAAAAAGTTTCTCCCATTATGTAGATTGCCTGTTCACTCTGATGATACTTTCTTTTGCTGCGTAGAAGCTCTTTAGTTTAATTAGATCCCATTTGTCAATTTTGGCTTTTGTTGCCATTGCTTTTGGTGTTTTAGTCATGAAGTCTTTCCCCGTGCCTATGTCCTGAATGGTATTGCCTAGGTTTTCTTCTAGGGTTTTTATGGTTTTAGGTTTTACATTTAAGTCTTTAAACCATCTTGAGTTAATTTTTGTATAAGGTGTAAGGAAGGGGTCCAGTTTCAGTTTTCTGCATATGGCTAGCCAGCTTTCCTAACACCATTTATTAAATAGGGAATCCTTTCCCCATTTCTTGTTTTTGTCAGATTTGTCAAAGACCAGATGGTTGTAGATGTGTGACCTTATTTCTGAGGCCTCTGTTCTGTTCCATTGGTCTATATATCTGTTTTGGTACCAGTACCATGCTGTTTTGGTTACTGTAGCCTTGTAGTATAGTTTGAAGTTAGGTAGTTTGATGCCTCCAGCTTTGTTCTTTTGCTTAGGATTGTCTTGGCTATATGGGCTCTTCTTTTGGTTCCATATGAATTTAAAGTAGTTTTTTCTAATTCTGTGAAGAAAGTCAATGGTAGCTTGATGGGGATAGCATTAAATCTATTAATTACTTTGAGCAGTATGGCCATTTTCACAGTATTTATTCTTCCTATCTTGTCCAAGGGTTTCTAAAGCACCTGTAAACACTTTAAATGCTTCAGTTTTCAGTATTTTGAATATTACTGTTTTGTATTAATTACAGATTATATTTATACTTACTATTTTTGAAAAAAAAATTGCCAATTTTTAAATATAGTACTATAAAGTTAAAATTTACATAGTAGTTATGAATCAGTTCATTAACATACATATGCAATAAATAGTGTTTCTGTACTTTCTATAAATTTCTACTCCAAGACTCTGTTCTGCTTGACTGCTTGAATATTTGCTCTCAATTGTTATTAGACCTGCCCTTGCCCCAGGGTTTACAAAGGTCCTGGGTACTGTCAATGGAAGACAAGTCTCAATCATTTTTGGAGATTTATTTGCCAGAGTTAAGGACGCACCTGGGAGACAGGTCTATGCCTTTCTCTGAAAATGATTTTCAGGGGTCCAAATTTAGAAGGGAAAGGGTGGTATATTGAGAAGCATGCAGTTTTCACATAAACAAAAGGGTCAAAGGAAAAATGGGGGTAATCTTCATTTACATAAGATAACACAGACAAATGGGGTAGGGGAACAACCGGATATGCATTTGTGTCTGGAAAACTGGGGTGACTGCATTTGTATAAAGCTATCAATGTGCATTGCCATGGTGAAGTTTTAACAGCTAACCAGGAATTTCCTTGTGGGCAAAACATGGAGGAGGCAACTAGCTTTTCATCTTGTAGCGGGCCATCTTATTTAGCAACCAAAAGGTGGAGGCAGGTTTGCGTGACCCAGTTCCCAGCGTGACTTTTCCTTTTGGCCAGATGAGTTTGGGGTCCCAAAATTTAATTTCCTTTCACAGTGCTCATACATCAACAAAGCATTGGAGAGATACCTCAGGGTATTGGGTCAATTGTCCCATCTATACGGCCTCCTCTGGTTTGACATACCTCTTATGGGCCACAGTTAGGCCCAGGAAAGATTTTTATGCCTCTTCTAGGCTGTGGGGTCCAGTCTCCTAAGGCACAAGGCCCAGCCATTTCTTTTGAGGTACTGTCACCTCCTGGGAGTGCCACTCCAACAGAGGACATGTATCTGAATGACTTCTGCTACATTCCAGTCTCAGGAGATATCTCTCTTTCTCCACAATCCCAAGAAATTTGTTTCTCCCTATGTAACACTTACTGTCATCTCTTCCACAAGCTTAGCTTTTTACTTTTGTCTTTTTAAGTCATAGCATAAGACAGCTTCAGTTTTCTGCCTTGAAGTTCAGGCATGAATGGAAGAAAACCTTCTTCTATCCAACTACGTATGTCTCTATGTATCTATATGGTTATCCATATAGAAATGAAATTCTACATTTATCTTCTGCCAGAACACTTTTGTGAATAAATTAATAACTTAATTGTCAAAACAAAACTATTAAAAATTACACACAAATACACACACACACACGCACACCCTCAGAGTAGAGAAGTACAAACCATGAAGACAGAGGAGTTACTAAACAAAATATGCAAAGCCTTCATACTTAAGAGACATCAGTGATATCCCATCACCTATGTGTCTCTACTTCACCTTTACAAACCAATCATCTTTATTTTTTTAACTATTTCCAAAAGGGACATTTTGTTACATTGCCTCACTTTTCCCTTCACACTACTCTGTAAGTTTCCAAATGGTGTTTTCTAATGTAAGTGTGTGGGACCCCAAAATGAATAAGATAATCCATTTTCCAACATATTTTGCACCAAAGGTTTGCAATTAGGATTTATAATATATATGTGTGTGTGTATATATATGTGAATATGTGTGTGTGTGTATACACACACATATTCACATATATATATAGAGAGAGAGGGAAAGACAGAGAGAGAGAGAGAGAGAGAGAGAAAGAGAAAATTTAACATTATAATAGAAACCAAAACTACATTTTTTTCCCCAAAACAATAGATATAAATATAAAGCATATATTCAAACCTTATGCTCCAGGAATCTGGATAGTCCCTATGAGTTTGGATTTTATTTTATTGGCAATAAGGTTGTATTACAGGGTCTGAAATTAAAGGGTCTGAAAGGCTGGTAGAAGAGTGAAATGATTAGGAGATTTATGTTTCTGAATCATGTAAAAGATGAGACTAGAATATCAACCTAAAGGAAAAAATGGAGAGAAAATTAATATAGAGAGTTTATTTGGGTCAGATTTGAGGACTGCAGCCCAAGAGACAATTCAAGTTGCCGTGAGTATATGCTCCAAGTAGCAGCAGTTACATGTGGGTTTTTAAAGGAAAGAAGAGGCAGTTCCTAAGTTGTTTACCAATAACTTACATTAAAATAACAAACTGTTGATTAGGTATACCTGGTTTTTGTGCCACAGATTCCAAGAACATGAAGATAATGGGTGAGGCAGCACTAGTCAGACTGCTCTGAGTTATTTCTCTTTTCTCAGGAGGAAGAAAGGTCAGAAGGAGAATGATAGATAAGCAGTTATTGTATTAATCGAGGATAGAGATAATGGCATCCTGAACGTGAGAGAATGACAAAGGGATGAAAAGCAGACTTGATTAACAGTGCTTCTTTGAAGATGAGGATCAATAATACATAGTGACCAACAGTGGCTCCCCAGTGATTTGATGCTACATGAGCCTGTGAACAACTTGAACTCAGGGGAGGCCTAACAAGGACCATGAAAGGAAGATTTAGACAGAGGCTGATCTCATGATTGTGAAGCTGCCAAATACACCGTACATTGTTTTTGAACTTTTAGATTCTTTTCTTTTTTCTTTTTGTACATCAGAGAGAAATATGCTTCTATACTGTTTGAGCCCTTTTTATTTCTGTTATATGTCACTAATTCCAATACAGTATTTTCTCTTATAATCTTATTTGTACTGAGGGCAAATTTGCGTGTAGTGAAATGTACAAATGTCCACACAATTCAGTCAGAGTCCTGGTTATCTATAACTTAGTGGCTTAAAACATTTGTTTTAATCAACTCTCACAGTTTTGGAGTTGACTGTCTTGTCTGGATAATTGTCATTTGGGGTGTCTCCTTAAACCACAGGATGTGGTTTGATGTCAACTGAGTCTGTAGTCATCTGAAGGGTTGATTGGGTTGGACAACCAAAATGGCTCTCTCACATGCCAGGCAGTTTCTGCTTGCTGTTACTTGGGTACTTGGTTAGAACTATAAACCTGATCCTCTAAACATGGCTCTCCATGTGACATTGTCTTCTCATAGCATGGTGGCTGGATTCTGCATGTCCCAAGAGATCCAGGAGCAAATTGTAGGGCCTTTTTAGTAGTTTGGCCTCTAAAGTCCTAGAGTGTCACTTCTGCCACATTCTGTTAGTCAACTAAGTCACTAAATTAAGCCCAGATTCACAAGGATTGGGATTAGACTGTATCTCTTGTTTGGGGGAGTGGAAAGGTCACATTGCACAACAACATACAGTATGGGAGATATTACTGTGGTCATCTTTACAAATTTAATCTGTTTCATTGAGTTTTGATACATACGTACACCCATGTTACCACCACTAATATATACTATATCCATCATGCCACCTTCCATTCAATCCTTACACCTCCCATAGACCATCACCATGCAGTAGTTTTGTCTGTGCCTGAATTTCGCATAGATGAAATAATATAGTATGCACACTTTTGTGTTTGGCTTTTTTCACTCAGTGTAATATTTTTGATATTTATGCATGTCGTTGCATGTAGCAGTAATTCGTTCTTTGTTGTTACTGAGAATAATCCTATTATATAAACATACCACAAATTGTTCATCCATTTTCCCACTGACAGATGGTTGAGTTGTTTGTAGTTTGGGACTATTGCGAAAAACAATGCTATAGGCATTCTTGTACAAGTCTTTTTATGACAGTGTTTTCATTGCTTTGGGAATGAAATTTCTAGGTCAGGGTGTAGGTATGCAGTTAACTTACAAAGGCACAGACAAATAGATTTCCTACATTGTTATAGCTTATTTTCACTTCTATCAGCAACGTATTAGAGTTTCATTGTTCTATATTCCTCAAAATTTGGTATTGTCAGTTTTTTTTTTTAATGTTAGCCATTCTAGTTAGTGTGAAATAGAAGTTCATTACGCTTTTAATTTGAATTTTTCTGAAAACTAATTATTTTTATCATATTGGCTTTGTTGACTGTTGTCAGATTTTGTTCTGTATATCACCGATATCTGCTCTTAAAATTTCTCTTTACTTCTACTTTTTTTGGGGTCTATTTTGTTGTTATTTTTCTCATTTCTAATGTTAGCTAGTTAATTTTTAGGTTTCCCTTGATGTTAGATGAATGTTTATGTAACATTTCCTCTGAAGTGCCATTTTCTTGCACATCATAAGGTTTTATATGCAGTATTTTACTCTCATTTAATTCTAAATATTTTTCAAATTTCATTGTTATTTCTTTTTTTGAGCCATAGGTAACCTAGAATTGTTTTTTTTTTTCTTTCCCAATATATGTAGGGTTGATTTATCCTTTTGTTATAATTTTCTAACTTAATTGTGTTTTGATGTCAGGGAATATAATCTACTCATGTAGATTACCAACATTTAGCAATTTGTTAAGACATACTTTCTAAGCTAGTATGTGATCAGGTTTTAGAAATTGTTGGCCTCCTGGTGCTTACCACCAACTGTGTGCTTGCATTGACTGTACAGAAAAAAGAGATAGAGTAAACACACCACATATACACCTCAGCCCAGGTCCTGTGCCAGGTCTATATTGTGAATAGGGGGGACATAGAAAAAATCAAGAGAGAGATAAATTGTTCTTGTGTGTTTGGGAAAAATGTATATTCTGTAATAAATAAATATAGAATTCTCTATATGTCCATTTGGTCAAGCATAGTAATTATATTGCTTGTATAGCTTTGCTAAATTTTTATTGTTTGTTGTTGCATACATATCAGTAGTTATAAAGAATAACTCGAACTCCTATTTACTAATTTATTCTTGCAGAGCTGCACTGACTAACCTCTTTCTCTAACATTTTTAAAATAGCTTTTCGTTTTCCAGGGGCTTAGCTCAAGTTTTTTTTTTTTTTTTCTTTTGGTCTATAGTATCCTGGATTTCAAGTTTCCTTCTTTAGTCCTTCAAAGTTGCTTTTAGAGACAGGAGCCAAAAGCCATCTTTACTGGCACTAAAACCCTTATCACTAACTTTTCTGTATTAATTGTTTATTCAGAAATCTCTTTTTATTTGGACATAATCTATTTTTTGTATGTACAGATTCTTCTGAGATTTTTATGTAAATGTTTAAAAAATAAATATGGTGTCTCTTCATGTATTTATATTCTTTTTCTTTTTAATATTATTCTTGACTGCAACTGCCTATTACATTTTGAATAGTAGTAATGATACGGATACCCTTGTATTGTTTCTGGCTTTTAAGATAAAGCTTCCAAAGATTTATCATTAATTATCATGTTTGTTTTAGTTTTTCCTAGATACATTTAATTAAAATAAGGAGAACTATTCTTAGCTTGCAAAAATTTTTTTATTTGTTTTTAGAATCATGAATGGAACTGAATTTAATGAAATTATTCTTTGGCATATATCAAAATATTCCCTACTATTTTGCTTTAAGTACATCAATACACCAGTGTTATGGTCTGTAAAAATAGATTTTACAGTATTAAATCATCCTTGCTCTTCTGAGACTAACCAATCTTCATTATATTCTTTTTTATTGATATCCCTAGGTATGGTTTTCTTATGTTTTGTTTAGAAATTTTTTGCATCTAGGTTAATAGGTAATATTTCCCAATAAGTACCCTTTCCTATATTGCCCCAGATTCTATAACCTTGGGTGGCTCAAAATTTCACATATTTTTGTATAGAATATAATAAGATTGTTGAAACTCTAAAAAGGCATAATAATGGGAAAACTACTAAAAGCCTTAGGAAGATATTCTGGAAAGAAAGAATAAGCAAATAAAAATAGATAATGATAAAAATAATTTAAATAATTTTATTAACAACTTTAAAAGCAGTTTTTGTTTAAGTGTGCTGGTTATTCTTTTGATTAATATAATATTAGATATTGTATGTTTTTGGTTGTTTAAACATCTAAGAGAATCACATGTACTCTATATATATTACAAGGCCACAACATATATGTGTGTGTGTGTGTGTGTGTGTGTGTATCTCTTTGTAATTTATAATTTAATGCTGAAAAATTGTTAAATCTATGTAATCGTGAATCAGTACTTTCAATATTTTATTATAAAAGGCCAAGTATGCACAAAGGTTAATAAATCCCCATTTATTTTCAACCTAGATTTTATAGTTATCAATTAAACCCACACATTTTGATGTACTAATTTTGTAATATTTTCATGTTTAAAGTATTTATTGCTTAGTGCATTTATATAATTAATTAAAAGGGTATTACACAAAAAAACACCTAATAAGTATGCCTTTCCACTTGGATAGTAAGGTCTCATTAACAAGAAATACCAATATAATCCCTATTTGCAGATGAGATAACTGAGGCACCTGCAGTTTAAGTAATCTGCACAATGAAACAGACATAGTCTGTTCTGGAGCAAGGATTAAAGTAAGCTGCTGATTCCTGCGTTGCACACTTACCCACTGTATCACACAGAAGTCTGAGAGGGAGAAAAGCCAAATGTCCTAGGAGTGTAATGATGAATGAAAAAGAAGACATTTAATTCCAGAAGGGATGGTTGACAGGATCAGATACCATGGAGGGATCAGGTAAGGTCAGTACTGAGAAGCTCATAGTGGATTTGTCCACTGGGAGATTCTTGTCAGCCCAAAGCTGAGGTCATAGGAGAAACTATATTCCAGATATTATATTTTTTTGTACTAGAATAAATTTAAGAGTAAATATCACTTAATTATAAAAACCATATCTGATGTAATTACAGCCTAAAATCAAGCCATTTTTTTGGCCATTTCAGATAAATATGCTAGGTAAATCTTTGAAATCTATTTAAATTATCAGAATTTACCCCTGGGAAGTGATAGAGAAAATGTGGCAGCTACTTTAGACCATCTTCCACAGTGGGACGCTTTGTAAGCCAAGAACATTAGAGCAAGCAGAGAGCTGGGTCCTAGAAATAGTTGGTGTCTAAAATAACTGGTTTTTTTTTTTTTTTTTTTTTTTTTTTTTTTTTACCTTTCATTTCATTATTTGGGAAAGGTTTTGCTTATTTTAAAAGGAGAGCAATTCAGTCATTCAGATCATTTTTATTCGCTTAACATTTTATTTCCATTTCTATCCACAAATTCAATGAGTACTTTGTGTTTTGGGACTGTAGAAAATAAAAGGATATTTTAATCTTAATAATAATTTTAATTAAAGCTAATTTTTACTTTTACATCATGTTTTGCTGATTCAGTACAAATTATGGCTACTTCTTGACAGTGATGTAAAAGTGAAATAATCCAATTTAACAAGTTCATTTTAGTTTCTTTACATTTAATTGTGATTTTCCTGCAAAGTAAAAAAAAAAAAAAAAAAAAAAAAAAAAGTGTCTTAATAGCAGAAGAAGTTAAAATTTTTAGCCTCATTTTATTTTTTTATTTCTGTTGTAAAATGGTCTGGGGGTTACTAACGACTATGAAATATCATGAAATATGCTACTGTTGGCTCCTTTTTGTCCAATTCACAAGTCAACATGCTGTATATATAACTGTCCTGAGAAGGAGTGAAATGTTATGAATTATTTCTGCAGTAGGTTTTAATAGATGGTTCAAGACTCTCTTTTTAGCAAATAGCATTTTAGAAGCTGAATGTTTGAACTCCATTACTGATTAGCATTTTTGACCAAGTTCTATTATTCAACTCCACTTGAACTTGTAACTGTAACTTGTTTTTGCTCATCTATTCTGGTAAATGGTTCTCAACCATTTATATAGTCCACTCTACTTTGAAGTCTCTTTGAGAATTTAGGTCCAACAATGAATAACACAATCCCCCCTTTTTTGGATGAAGATAGATATTTAATCTCTCTCTCACGCTCAACTATTAAACGACTATCATTTACTGACACCCTACAATATGTGAAATATTTTATCTTGCCTAATCCTCAGGCAACTCTGCTTAGATATTATCATTTCTGTTTTACAAATGAGAAACTGATACTTGAACAAGTAAGAAGCGTTTATTGAATAATCAGGGAGGAGGGATCCAGAAGCCAAGTACCTAGCATTCCTGCCCACCTTCCTGCTGCCCTGCTCCTCCCGGAAGCAATTGCCATAGAAGATACAGATGTGGCTGTTAACATTCCTCCATGGTCTTCAGTTAGTCCTTGGGATGGGACTCCCATCACTGGGAGTCTCACCCCTCGGCCAAATTTCTAGTTTTTTATGGTTATCAATACCGCCTGAGAAATTGTCGTATACAAGTGGTTTTCAACCAGTGAGCCCATGCGGAACTACCTCCCCTGGCTTTTATGAACTGTATGTTTCCTTCCTCCTCAACCTCTCTGCTGAAGCTCTTAGAGAGTCTAGGTTGGTACTGGCAGAATCCTGGTGTTGGAGTGTCATCGTGTATAGTATGAAACAATCCCCATTTCGCTTTGCCCTTGCCCTTCTCTTTTCCCTCTCTCTTTACCCCTTTTCTTCCTCCTTTCTCTTTGCAGATTCTTCTCCACCCCTACCCATACCCACTTTTCCTCTCTCTTTTAAGGAAAATCAGATTAGATGAGTTAATTTAAAACTTCCTTGGGTGATTTTACTTTCTTTTCCCCTCCTTCCGTAACTCCTGTGGTCATCTGAACCCCCTTCCTCAAATATGAAACACATGTTAATGTCAGTGCAGTTATTTTAACATAGGTTTTCTGATTCTAATTATTTTCCATTTTTTTCAAAAAAGAAAAAAAAGACATATCTAGCCTGCTCATCCTATGATAAATGTTTAAATTTTAAGGTAGCTTCTTTTTAGAGAAGGTTTTTTGCTTTAGAATATGGTTTTACTCAACAATAGAAAAACGTTTATGTTAGAGGAAGGGACTGTACTTTACAAAGCTAAAGGACAAAATAAAAGAAGACCAAGAAAAAGATGATTCTACTTCCTACATCTCTGCAAACCTTATATTTTTCATATTTACGTCAAAGCTCTGATTTTGTTATACAATTACTTTAAGCTACTCAGGTTGCATTTTTTTTTTTTTTTTTGAGACAGAGTCTCACTCTGCTGCCTAGGCTGGAGTGCAGTGGCACAACATCGGCTCACCGCAGCCTCCGCCTCCCAGGTTCAAGCAATTCTCGTGCCTCAGCCTCCCGAGTAGCTGGAATTACAGGCACGTGCCACCACACCCAGCTAATTTTTTATTTTTAGTGGAGATGGGGTTTCACCATGTTGGCCAGGCTGGCCTTGAACTCCCTACCTCAGATGATCCTCCTGTCTCGGACTCCCAAAGTGCTGGGATGACAGGCGTGAGCCACTGCACCAGGCCTCGGGTTGCATATTAAACTCACCTGGGAAGCTTAAAACAAAATAAGACAAACACACATTCCTGGACAACTCCAGAGGCTAAATGTAATAGGTCTGGAGTTAGGATGTAAGGAATCAGCAGGCATATAGATTACTTTTGAAAAATGCTTTTCCAACTCTCTATAAAGTACCAATTTTAAAACTTCCAAATTGTCATGGAAAAATTAAAATGAAAGATAATTACCATAAAATTAAAAATAAAGACACCCCAAAACCAAATGTAAATAATTTGAATCAACAGACATAAAGTTGCTTTTGAGTAAATATAATCAAAACAAATATAACACAGGGGAAAGGAAAACAATTACAAAATTATGTATATTATTGAGTGAAAATGCATGTAACTAATATGGAGATAAATATGCTCATAACTTTTTGTCATTAGTCATAACAAAACAGATATTAGTGAAAGAGTAATTTCATGTATTAAAAATCTATGTGCAGATAAAAATCTAGATGACTTGGAATATAATGATATAATGGTGACTTTTTAGATATGACACCAAATACATCATCTATGAAAAAAATAATTGATAACGTGGACTTCATTAAATTTCATTATTGGGATTGTCCTGTTAAAGACAATCCCAATAAAATGAGAAGGCAAGCACAGACTGTGAGGAATCATTTGCAAAAGACTCATTTGATAAAATATGTTATTCAAAATATACAAAGAACTCTTACAAACTTGAAAAGAAGAAAAAACAAACAACATGATTAAAAATGGACCGAAAACAGCACCTCAACAAAGATGAAATATAGATGGCAAATAAGCATGTGAAAAGATACTCTATATCATAAGTCATCAGATAAATGCAAATTAAAGCAATGATGAGACACCACACACCCTATTAGAATGGCCAAAAGTCAGAACACTGACAACATCACATCCTGGCAAGGACATGGAACAACAGGGGCTCTTATTTGATGCTGGTGGGAATAAAAAATGGTACAGCCACTTTGGAAGACAATTTGGTGGTTTCTTACAAAGCTAAACATACTCTTACCATAAGATACAGCAATCATGCTACTTGTTGCTTACCAAGAGGAGTTGAAAACTTAAGTCCAGAGAAAAACCTGCACATGAATGTTTTAGCAGCTTTATAATTCTTAAAACTTGAAAGCAACTAAGATGTCCTTCAGTAGATAAATGGAAAACAGTGGTACATCAATAGAGTAGAGTATTATTTAACAGTAAAAATGAATGTGCTATTAAGTCATAAAAAGACATGGAGGAACCTTAAATGCATATCACTAAATGAAAGAAGCCAATCTGAAAAGGCTACATAGTGTTAAATTCGAACTGTAAGACATTCTGGAAAAGACAAAACTATAGACAGTAAAAAAACTAGTTGCCAGGCGTGGTGGGGGATCGGGGTGGTGGGGCTGATGAATAGACAGAGCATAAAGGATTTTTAAGGCATCAAAAACACTCTGTACAACAATAGTATAATGCATACATGACATTTTACATTTGTCCAAACCCATAGAATATACAACACCAAGAGTGAACCCTAATGGAAACTATGAACTTTGGGTAATTATGATGTGTTGATGTAGATTCATCAGTTATAACACATCTACCATTCTGGTCCAGATGTTGATAATAGGACAGGCTGCGCATATATAGGAGTAGGAGGTATATGGGAAATTTCTGTGCTTTCAATTTTGCTCTAAAACTGCTCTAAAAAAAACATTGACAAACCTGAGAGAAACAAGAAATGGGGAAAGGATTCCCTATTTAATAAATGGTGCTGGGAAAATTGGCTAGCCATAAGTAGAAAGCTGAAACTGGATCCTTTCCTTACTCCTTATACGAAAATTAATTCAAGATGGATTAGAGACTTAAATGTTAGACCTAATACCATAAAAACCCTAGAGGAAAACCTAAGTAGTACCATTCAGGACATAGGCATGGGCAAAGACTTCATGTCTAAAACACCAAAAGCAACGGCAGCAAAAGCCAAAATTGACAAATGGGATCTCATTAAACTAAAGAGCTTCTGCACAGCAAAAGAAACTACCATCAGAGTGAACAGGCAACCTACAGAATGGGAGAAAATTTTTGCAATCTACTCATCTGACAAAGGGCTAATATCCAGAACCTACAAAGAACTCAAACAAATTTACAAGAAAAAAACAAACAACCCCATCAAGAAGTGGGCAAAGGATATGAACAGACATTTCTCAAAAGAAGACATTCATACAGCCAATAGATACATGAAAAAATGCTCATCATCACTGGCCATCAGAGAAATGCAAATCAAAACCACAATGAGATACCATCTCACACCAGTTAGAATGGCGATCATTCAAAAGTCAGGAAACAACAGGTGCTGGAGAGGATGTGGAGAAATAGGAACACTTTTACACTGTTGGTGGGATTGTAAACTAGTTCAACCATTATGGAAAACAGTATGGTGATTCCTCAAGGATCTAGAACTACATGTACCATATGACCCAGCCATCCCATTACTGGGGATATACCCAAAGGATTATAAATCATGCTGCTATAAAGACACATGCACACGTATGTTCATTGTGGCACTATTCACAATAGCAAAGACTTGGAATCAACCCAAGTGTCCATCAGTGACAGACTGGATTAAGAAAATGTGGCACATATACACCATGGAATACTATGCAGCCATCAAAAAGGATGAGTTTGTGTCCTTTGTAGGGACATGGATGCAGCTGGAAACCATCATTCTTAGCAAACTATCACAAGAACAGAAAACCAAACACCACATGTTCTCACTCATAGGTGGGAACTGAACAATGAGATCACTTGGACTCGGGAAGGGGAACATCACACACCGGGGCCTATCATGAGGAGTGGGGAGCGGGGAGGGATTGCATTGGGAGTTATACCTGATGTAAATGACGAGTTGATGGGTGCTGACGAGTTGATGGGTGCAGCACAGCAACATGGCACAAGTATACATATGTAACAAACCTGCACGTTATGCACATGTACCCTAGAACTTAAAGTATAATAATAAAAATAATTCAAAAAAAAAAAAAAACATAAAGTCAGGCTGGGCATGGTGGCTCACGCCTGTAATCCCAATGTTTTGGGAGGCTGAGGCTGGTGAATCACCTGAGGTCAGGAGTTCAAGACCATCCTGGGCAACATAGTGAAACCCCATCTCTACTTAAAATGCAAAAATTAGCTGGGTGTGGTGGTGGGTGCCTGTAATCCCAGATACTCAGGTGGCTCAGGCAGGAGAATTGCTTGAACCTGGGAGGTGGAGGTTGCAGTGGACCAAGACTGCACCATCACACTCCAGCCTGGGTGACAGAACGACACTCCATCTCTAAATAAATAAATAAAGTCTTTAAACAAACAAGAAAACAACCCATGTGCACATAGGGAACACACATTAGGTATATCAATATCAAAATTTTTATTGTGACCAGTGATCTTTCTGATGCTTCTTAATTTTATCCAATTTAGATTGAATTTCAGTACTATTCTTTGCATGAACTAATGTAACTCTCCACTGTTTCTGTATTTTGTTTGAATAATATTCATAGTAGAAAAATGAGTCTCACCTAAGTATGATGGGAATCGAAGAAATTTTTTTCAAATTTCATCAATTTAAGAATGTTACATTTTTTGCCTACAAAGTTACGCTGTATTTTCAAAATTTAATGTCAAACTTTTTACCAGCAGCCAGTTCCTATAAGTTCTCCTACAATACCCAAACAAATTATGTTTTAAAGAAAGAAATGAATTCTGGATTCATGAACTCCTTATGTGTGAATCTTCTTTAGAAAATAAAATCTAAACATTCCATCAAATAATACGATGCTTAGTGATAACTTTTTACAGACTGCAGTAAAAAGATTATCACCCACTTCAATGATAATTGCTAAATTACGGGGTATCTTGTTTTAGTTTTCTATTGTAACCAAAACAAATTACAACTTAAAAGGTTTAAAATAATATTCATTTACTATCTCACATTTCTTTTGGTCACAAATCCAGGTAGATTCAGCTGGGTTCTCTGCTTGATGTCTCACAAATTGAAACCAAGATAGCAGATGGAAAACAATATTTGCATACCACACAGCCAAAAAAAGGTTAATATCCAATATATTTAAGGGACTCAAACAACTCAATAGAAAAAAGAACAGACAATTAAAAAAAATGAACATAGAACCTGGATAGACATTTCTCAAAAGAAGACATACAAATGGTCAATAGGATATAAGAAAAGATGCTCTGCATCACTAGTCATCAGATAAATGCAAATTGAGACCACAATGAGATATCACCTTATATCTGTTAGAATGGCTGTTACACAAGAAATGAGGCCGGGTGCAGTGGCTCACACCTGTAATCCCAGCATTTTGGGAGGCTGAGGCAGGCAGATCACCTGAGTTCAGGAGTTCAAGACCAGCCTGACCAACATGGTGAAACCTTATCTCTACTAAAAGATACAAAATATTAGCCTGGTATGGTGGCAGGCGCCTGTAATACCAGCTACTCAGGAGACTGAGGCAGAAGAATCGCTTGAACCCAGGAGGTGGAGGTTGCAGTGAGCCAAGATCACTCCACTGCACTCCAGCCTGGGTGACAGAGCGAAACTCCGTCTATTTAAAAAAAAAAAAAAAAAAAGATGAAGCGTCCAGCGTGGTGGCTTACTCCCATAATCCTAGCTCTTTGGGAGGCTGCAGTGGGTGGATCTCTTGAGCTCAGGCATTTGAGACCAGCCTGGGCAACATAGTGAAACCCCATTTCTACAAAACAAATAAATGCATACATACATACATACATACCTACTTGCATACATACATACATACATACATTAGATGGGTGTGGTGGCTCACACCTGTAGTCCCAGCTACTTGAGCTGCCAAAGCGGGAGGATTGCTTAAGCCCAGGAGGAGGAAGTTGCAGATTGCAGTGAGCCCCAAGATCGCAGCCAGTGCACTCCAGCCTGGGTGACAGAGTGAGACCCTGTCTTAAAAAAATAAAAGATGACACTAACAAGTGTTGGTAACGATGTGAAGAAAAGGGAACCCTGTACGCTACTGATGTCAATGTAAATTAGTATAACCATTGTAGAAGTTCCTAAAAAAAATTGAAAATAGAACTACCATAGGAACCAACCATCCCACTACTGGGCATATGTTCAGTGGAAATGAAATCAGCGTGTCAAAGAGACATCTGCCCTCTCATGTTCATTGCAGCACTATTCACAATAGCCAAGATATAAAATTAACCTAAGTGTCCATTGATGGATGAATGCATAACAAAAATGTGGTATATATACATATACTTTTTAGCCTTTAAAAAGAAGGAAATTCTGTCATTTGAGATGACATGGATGAACTTGGAGGACGTTATGCTAAGTGAAATAAGCCCAACATGGAAAGACAAATATGCCATGTTTTCACTTATATATAGAATCTAAAACTATCAAACTCATAGAAGCGGAGAGTAGAATGATGGTTGCCAACAGCTAGGAGTGGGAGGTAGAAATGGGGTATGTTGGTCAAAGGGTAACAAGTTTCAGTTAGAATCAATACATTCTGGAGATCTGTTGTACAGCATGGTGACTATAGTTAATACATACTTGAAAGTGACTCAGAGGGTTGACCTTAAATATTCTCACTACACACACAAAAAGATAACTGTGAAGTAATGGAGATATTAATTAGCCTGATTGTGGTAATCATTTCACAATGTATGCATATATGAAAACATCACATTATACAACATAAATATATACAATTCTTATTTGTCACTAACATTTGCTCAGTTATGCTGGGGATGGGGAAAAGGGGCCAGCTGAGCCAGTCTGTTACCTGGAGGCTCTGGTAAAGAATGTACTTCTAAGATCATCCAGGTGGTTGGCAGAATACAGCTCCATGCAGTTGTAGAAATGAAGTCCCTGTTTTTCTTCTGTTTTAATTTCGTCATTTTCGTTATTTGGCTGGAGTCAGTATTTCCCAGCTTTTAGAAGGTTTCTATTGTAAACTCCTCCATTTGAATAACTACTTCAAGTGATTACATTCCATTGCAGTGGTCCTACACAAAGCTTACTTATAAGAATTTTTAAGGCCAGGCACGGTGGCTCATGCCTGTAATCCCAGCTCTTTGGGAGGCTGAGGCAGGCAGATCACTAGAGGTCAGGAGGTCAAGACCAGTCTGCCCAACATAGTGAAACCCCGTCTCTACTAAAAATACAAAAACTAACTGGGCATAGTGGCATTCGCCTGTAATCCCAGCTACCTGGGAGGCTGAGGCAGAGAATCACTTGAACCTGTGAGGTGGAGGTTACAGTGAGCTGAGATGGCACCACTACACTCCATTCAGCCTGGGTGACAGAGTAAGACTCTGTCTCAAAATAAATACATAAAATAATAATAACAAATGCAAGCTTTTCTAGTTTTATTCCATTCAGAGCTAATTATACTTGTAAATAATGGTGCTAATCCAACAGTTCTACCTTTATGTCACTAATATGTCCAAATTGCACTTGTGGTAAAGCAATTGCTGAAGTTTGCAACATCTGTGCATTTCTTAAGTTGCAATGAAAAATAGTTTACTAGATTTATTTGTTCTCTAAGTTTGTCTCCATATTGTCAACCAGTGCTGAGTACATTGCACTATGTGGTCGACCAGTGCTGAATACATGGCAAAGATTCATTGGAAATCTCTGATGCAGTCTGTGACTCTTGTTTGTCAATTAACTATACTTTTTTAGTCTTAGCAATACAAAGTGCTGTTGGCTACAGCCAACAGATGAAATATTGATACTTTTCAGGTTCTTGTAATACTTTCAAGCATTTTTTAGTTTGAACTTCTTTATGGTTTACATAAATGGCATTTAAAAGGTGATGTTTGTTGCTTCATTAGACATACATATTCAGAAATAACATACTTTGGTTTTAGCACCTCAAAACTCAAACTCAATACGTAAAAGACTAGTAGAAATTCTTGGTTTCTTATTTCTTTGGAATAACATCATTATTATTTGCTTCATTACTTTTTCACATTCATGCAAGTTAAACATTTTTACCTTCATAATTTTATGTGATTCACAGTAAATACTTGTCAAATTTACATTTATTACTACATTTCTCAAATTAACTCCTTTTCACATTCCTGCTTCTTGACTATTGTTTTTTCTTGACCAAGAAAGGTCTAGTAAAGTTTATTTTGTCATCAAATTAGAATAAAATGACGATTTTTTACTTTGCTGGTTTAGCTAATTATGTTAAAAGTGGGTTAAAAAACAGACTTGATGTAAATTAGAATAATTGCAAAATAACATGTAAAAATTAAATGCTTACATTTTCTCAGATATTTTGTAGTTTGTGTTGGAGTTGGAAAACAAATCTTAAAATAATGCACAATGCAATGTGGCCCTGTTGTACATGCAATAACAATAATAATAGCAATAATACTAAATTCTTTTGTTGATAGCTCCAAGCTTTGGGATGTACTGGGAATTTGATGAAGAATATCTTTAGAAAAGAACTAATATTTTCCTGAAAGTTGATGACAATTTCAGATTCTCTATTTTTATTTTTAGAGGGGGGGGTTATTTTGAAACTTTTTATTTGTTTATTTACTTTACTGAGGATTTAATTCCAACATCTCTATGCAAAATATTTCTGGAGGCATTAATTTTTTTTCTTTTTGGAAATTTGAAGTTGTTTGGCTATTTTTTCCCATTACTCTTAATCAAAAGCAATCCTAAGTAATAAAATATATTAGAGGGCACAAATTGTCTCTCTTGTATATCACAACACTACTCAAATAGTGGTTTACAAACTTGTGTTGGTTAAATACTTTTACCAGTACTGCTAAAATAAGCCAGAAATTTAGAGTAAGCATTTAGAAACTTACATTTTTGATGTTTTTATCCCATCCCACTGGAGAAGTTTCTTTAACAGGGCATTGTGGAACTTACATGTTGAGCAGAAAGTGCAAATATCTACCACTATTAGCAGCAGATGTGAGGAATCGTTGGACAATAAGTTCAGTGATTAAAAGATAATATATGAAATAGTTTCTAACTTCTTGAAAATCAAAAAATGTGATTAATTATATCCAACTCTGTGAAATATCTCAGGAAATAGCCAAAAGCTACAGATCAGTTTGCCTAACATAATGTACATGAAAACCAGTTTTAGCCTTCAATTTCCCTTCAATTTCTTTTTTTCTTTCTTGATGGCGTGTATTTTTTTCTTTTCCATTCATTTGGCATTAAACTCTTTAAACTAATTTATCTAAGAGTGTGTCTAACACAAATTTATATTTCTAGATATTTCTGATATATGCAATGTTTTGTGTTTTTATTATACTTTAAGTTTTGGGATACATGTGCAGAACATGCAGGTTTGTTAACATAGGTATATACATGCCATGGTGATTTGCTGCACCCATCAACCCATCGTCTACATTAGGTATTTCTCCTAATGCTATCCCCCCCTTGCCCCCCCACCCCATGACTGACCTTGGTGTGTGATGTTCCCCTCCCTGTATCCATGTGTTCTCAGTGTTCAACTCCCATTTATGAGTGAGAACATGCGGTGTTTGGTTCTGTTCCTGTGTTAGTTTGCTGAGAATGATGGTTTCCAGCTTCATTCATGTCCCTGCAAAGGACATGAACTCATCCTTTTTATGTCTGCATGGTATTCCATGGTGTATATGTGTCACATTTTCTTTATCCAATCTATCATTGATAGGCATTTGGGTCGGTTCCAAGTCTTTGCTATTGTGAATAGTGCTACAATAAACATACATGTGCATGTGTCTTTTTAGTAGAATGATTTATAATCCTTTGGGTATATACTCAGTAATGGGATGGCTGGGTCCAATGGTATTTCTGGTTCTAAATCCTTGAGGAATCGCCACACTGTCTTCCACAATGGTTGAGCTAATTTACACTTCCACCAACAGTGTAAAAGCATTCTTATTTCTCCACATCCTCTCCAGCATCTGTTGTTTCCTGACTTTTTAATGATCACCATTCTAACTGGCATGAGATAGTATCTCATTGGGGTTTTGATTTGCATTTCTCTAATGACCGCGATGATGAGCTTTTTTTCATATGTTTGTTGGCCTCATATATGTCTTCTTTTGAGAAGTATCTGTTCATAGCTTTTGATGTTTTAGTCATGAAGTCTTTGGTGGGCTTGCTTTTATAGCCTCATGAGTTTCTTTTGGTCTTCTTTTGAAGATGTTTTCTTTTCCTTAAAAGAAACGTCTTACCTTCATAATTTTTTATAATTTATCTTTAGTTAAACACCTTACCTTCATAATTTTTTATAATTCACAATAAGCACTTGTCAAATTTGCAAAATTTGTTACTAGATTTATCAAATTATCTCCCTTTGCAATTCCTACTTATTGAGTATTGTTCTTTTAGGTTGCATGTGCTTAGCTGTACCTTATGATGCATTTTTATTGATAATATGAATTTGTTATTTTCCTGAGTGCATTTTAAGGTAGAAATGCCCAGTGTGATTTTGTTAGCTGTTAAAGAAAAATAAATGTCTGAAAATATTAATCCTGCTTGGGAATAACTTTTGTTTTACATTAGTTAGACCCAGTCTGGATGGCACTCGTGTATATAGCTCAGCACAGCTGCTGACTTAAAAAAAACCCATTTGTTTTATATTCTGATGAATGTGGATTATTAGAAGCAGATCTTGCTATATACCAATAGCAATAGACAATGACATTTTGTGTCTATGACCCATCTTTTGCTGGATATTTTCCCATTGCCGCTCAGATCTGCTTCCCATTCTTCTTCACTTCGCCCCTGTACTTTCTGGCTTCTAGTTTGGTTTGGCAAATGGGTAGCACAGGCAGATGACTAAAGTGGAGCATGCAAGGAGACTGAGATTGGAGTTTCTATCCTCCAGGCTCCCTCTTAGAGGGCAACCACAGTTTGACTGCATTTCTCTCTTAAAGGCCAAAGCTTTTTATTAAGCACATCTCCTCAATAGTTATTCTGTCTTGGTCTATCTTCCTCTTCAGCCCTAAGAGTGATAACAGTTTATTTTGTTCTGTCCCTGAGAACACAACCATCTTGTTTTATAGCTCTGCCCATGTCTTTGGAAAGAATTCCTTCATTCAGGTACCCTATTTGAGTGTGCGCTGCATTTCCTACCAAAACTTTGACTGATCTAATGATCAATTTTTAAATGTAGCTATTTAAAAAATGAAAGACAAAAAATGCAGTAGATATGACTACCCATTTCATTACTTCATTTTGCTGACTAAAACTCCACTAAACACAAATAGGATGTCTTAGTTTTGGTTATGCACTCATAGAATATACTCAGATATGAATCAAAAGGAAAAAATTTCTGGGTGTAAAAAACAAGCAGAGAAAGCACTAACTATCTAAATGACAAAAAGACAGGAGACATGAAAAGGAGTTTACAAGAAATTTTAAAGAACAGACAACAGTGATATGATCACAAGTGATTACATAAAGTTTCCTATATACTAGGCTCATTCTAAGCAATTTACATGTATTGAACTATTTATTTCTCACAGGAACTCTATGAGGAAATACTATTCTCATTTTACAAGTGAGGAAACTGCGGCACAGAGCACTTAGTCTGGTTGTATAGCCTATTCTCTTAGCTACCGTGCCATGCTGCTCTTTCAATGATTTTGCTGATGAAACTGCTAAAGCATAATAAAGACTAGATATATAGAT
This sequence comes from Macaca fascicularis, assembly GCF_037993035.2. Taxonomy (NCBI): domain Eukaryota; kingdom Metazoa; phylum Chordata; class Mammalia; order Primates; family Cercopithecidae; genus Macaca; species Macaca fascicularis. The sequence continues at coordinate 117,125,234 of NC_088380.1, read as the reverse complement.
GGATACACTTGTAATAATAACTTTTTGTCCTTATTTCCATAATATCCTTATAGTTTACTTATTTATTTAAATTCTTCCTTAGTATAGAATTATTCTTAAGCCTAACTTTAGTTCTTGCTATTCTTTTCCAAAAATAATGAATTTGCATAACATTATTTGCTACTATGAGTACATTTGTATGCTAACATACATTTAATATTCCTTTTAGAATTTATGATTGGTGAATATGCCTGTTAACAAATCACCTATGATTAATACATATGGAGGCATATCTTCCCCTTATCATGAAAAGCTCTGGAAATTAAATTTTCAACATTTAAGTGGAGAAAGGAGTCATAAATCAAGGTAAGCTAGAAAATAATTATAGGACCCATATGTATTGTAGAGAATTTAGAAAATATGGAAAACTGTGAAAAATAAAAATTCACCCATAGTTCTCTAACCAAAGATTAAAATTTTAAAGTTTATTGTTTTTTAATAGCCTTGTTTATTACAATTATATGCTTTCTAAAATTTTGAATTCTATACTTTTTGTTTGAAATAATTATCTATACTCATATGTTTTCTTAATTTGTCATAATAATGCATAGATTTCATGAGAAAATATTTGATAACTCCTGTATCATGAAGCATTCTATTTAGGTCTAAGATCTTTGATATTTCAAATTTAGACAAAACAGAATGTTTTTCTATTTTGAAATATTTCAAATTATTTCCTTGGGATAAAGTTTCTACTACGAGTGCAAGAGCAATTTGAAAGAACTGTCACAAAGACTTTACAGTCACAAATAATGTACTTTTTCTAGTTGTTTTCTGTGGTATCCTTGTCCCAATACCATAGTGATCCATACTGTAAAAAAAGTGGCAGGAAAAGTTGTTATCCACCTAGAATCCTACAGAGAAGAAAATAAAATTCAAAGTGTATCATTAAAAAACTGAATGGTTTTGCTATTAGTCATATAAACATAATATGCTGAAGAAATATGTAAAACTGGTCAGTGCGTCTAAATGGTGAAGGATGCTACAAATAAAAAGCAACAGAACCTAAATATACAAACCGTGACTAGATCGTTCTGTTACTAATAGGATATAGATAAACAGCGGAAAAATAATTTGTATTAAAATGTTCAGAGTAGTTTTAATTAATTTAAAAATTGAAAATAGCAAATGCTTTATAATGGAATGATCAATTAAATATATCTGAATAGTAGAATACAATAGAAATGTTTATAAGAAAAAATTGAAACAGAAATTAGTATACAATGATTAAACTGATTATATCAAATGTGTATTATGGATACCACAATTCACCAAGAATGGAGTATAATCTTTTTCAGCCTACCAGATAGTAATAGATACTATGCTAGAAAGGAGCAGGTTAGATTCTTCATGTAAACAAATTTCAAAAGCCCTGGATTTAACAAAGCACAACTGTTTTCTTTACTCCAAAATTTCTCAGCTTTTTTATTTGTTTATTTACTTATTTATTTATTTTTAGAGACAGGGTCACCCAGGCTGGAATGCAGTGGCGTGATTATAGCTTACTATAACCTTATTATAACCTATAGCTTACTATAATCCTGGGCTCAAGTGATCCTCCTGCCTCAGCCTCCTGAGCAACTGGCACCATGGGCACATGCCAGTATGGCTGGCTAATTTTAATTTTTTTTTTTTTTTTTTGGTGGAGATGGGGTCATGCTTTGTTGCCCAGTCTGGTCTTGAACTCCTGGCCTCAAGTGATCGGCACTCCTTTTCCTCCCAAAATGTTGGAATTACAGGCATGAGCCACTGTGCCTGGCTCAGTTTTAAAATATGCTCATGTGTAGTATAAGTCCGCATTAGGGGGACTGATACAGTTTGGCTCTGTGTCCCCATTCGAATATCATCTTGAATTATAATCCCCATGTGTCAAATGAGGGACCTGGTGGGAGGTGATTGGATCACAGGGATGGATTTCCCCTTGGCTGCTCTCATGATAGTAAGTGAGTCCTCATGCAATCTGGTTGTTTGGTAAGTGTCTGGTGCTTCCTCCTTCGCACTCTCTCCTGCCACCATGTAAGAGATGCCTTGCTTTCCCTTCCCCTTCTGCCATGATTGTAAATCTCCTGAGGCCTCCCCAGCCATGCAGAACTGTGAGTCAATTAAACCTCTTTTGTTTATAAATTACCCAGTCTCAAGTGGTATCTCTGTAGCAGTGTGAGAATGGACTAATACAGAGACAGAGCTAGCCTTGCCACCACTACCTATACAACCTGCTTCATCAGAATGAACTCATGGAACATGTTTTAAGTATTATTAATTTCTGTTCAATGTCCAAATTTTTATTAGGAAAAATAACTTGCTAGATCAAAATGTGTTGTTAATAGATCAAAATTTCTTAAAAACTGTATGTGATTTTTAAGTTTTAAGAAATTGCTGAAAACTTAGAAATGTATAATGGCATACATGCCATAGAATTTAAGATGTTGGCATATTGTTATGGGCTGAATGTTTGTGTCCCCACACAATTCATATGTTGAAGTCCCAACCTCAATGTGTATTATGGCCGCTGTAATTCACAAAGAAGAGAGTGTGATCTCATGGCAAACCAGATCGTAATAGATATTATGCTAAAAAGGAGGGGTTTAGGTTCTTCATTTAAACAAATTTGAAAAGCCCTGGAGTTAACAAAGTGAAATTGTAACGCAGTTTGATGGTATTAGGAAGTGTGTTGGCCGGGCGCGGTGGCTCAAGCCTGTAATCCCAGCACTTTGGGAGGCCGAGACGGGCGGATCACAAGGTCAGGAGATCGAGACCATCCTGGCTAACATGGTGAAACCCCGTCTCTACTAAAAATACAAAAAACTAGCCGGGCGAGGTGGCGGGCGCCTGTAGTCCCAGCTACTTGGGAGGCTGAGGCAGGAGAATGGCGTAAACCCGGGAGGCGGAGCTTGCAGTGAGCTGAGATCCGGCCACTGCACTCCAGCCTGGGCGACAGAGCGAGACTCTGTCTCAAAAAAAAAAAAAAAAAAAAAAAAAAAAAGGAAGTGTGGCCTTTGGGAGGTAGTTGGGCATAGATGAGGTCATGATGGTGGAGTTCTCATGATGGGATTAGTGTCTTTACAAGAAAAGGAAGAGCTACCAGCACTTACTATCTCCTCTGTGTGAGGTTGCAGCAAGAAGGTAGCTGTCTGCAAGCCAAGAACACAGCCCTCACCAATACCAGCCCATGCTGGCACCCTATCTTAGATTTCCCAGCTTCTGGAACATGAAGAAATAAAATGTTTAAGTCACCCAGTTTACACTGTTTTGTTATAGAAGCCCCAGTAGCCTGAGACACATATTGTTACATTTGTTTCAAATATTTTTCTTGAATAAAGAACACTTCAAGAACTACAGTTTCAGCTGTTTAACCCTATGTGCTTTCGACTATAGTAATTGTGGCACGTATCATTCCAGTTCATTTTTCTACTTTAATATACATGAATATGAAATTGTATTTTTCACATTTATTAATGTAATTCTACCTAATACATTTTTCTGTGACTTAGTTTTTTAAAAAATGCTGCATTTTAACTTTAATCCATATGGATAATTATGTATTTTCTCCATTTTAATGGCTGAGAAATTCTAATATAATAAATTTTCCTTATTTATTATTTTCCAAATTTTTGACAACAAAATCAATGCCATAGTGAAAATCATTGCATATTTCTCCTTGTGTATGTGTGCAAGTGTTTCTTTTTTTTATATTTTTACTTTTACAGACAGGGTCTTACTCTGTGTCCCAGGCTGGAGTGCAGTGGCACAATCGTAGCTCACTGCAACCTCGAATTCCTGGGCTCAAGAGAGCCTCCTGCTTCAGCTTCTGGAGTAGCTAGAATCACAGGCACATGTAACCATACCTGGATAAAGAAAAAAGTTTTTTTTGTAGAGATGGAATTCGCTTCGTTGCTGAGGCTAGTTTCAAACTCCTGACCTCAAATGGTCCTCACCCCTCAGCCTCCAAAAATTCTGGGTTATAGATGTGAGCCATTGTGCCCAGCTAAGTATAATTTTTGATTTATTATTTTAAAAAATTTACTTGATGCTTTCTATGGGTCTCCAAAAGCATTTGAAAAAAAAAATACATACACACACACACACAGACACATATTTCCTTCCCCAGTCTATAAGAGTATGAGAGGATCACTTCCCCTTGTCTTCACCAACACCTAACAGATCAGTTTGGGGAGACTTAACATCTTTATCATAACCATATTATAATTTAGAAACATGGCATATCTCTTCATTTATTTATTTATAAAAATTGTCTCAATACAGTTTTAGTGTTTTTATTTTTATATGGGTATTGTCTTAGATTTCTTAATTTTTGACAGTATAATAGGTCAAAAGTGACACTTATAACGAATTTTCTAAGATTCCCTAATAACTATGTGACTATATTTTTATGTTTGTTGCTGTTAGAATTACTTCTATGTGTTGTATTATTCTTATTAATATGTTGGTATTATTAAATATTTATTGTAAATTCTCCCAAGGTATGCCTTATCCTTTAACTTTGTTTTAGTTGTGCCTTTACTTACATGGAAGTCTTAAAAATTGTTATAGTTATTATGTTTTTAAGATTCATTAATGTTGTTGAGTGTAGCTATGTCATTTTTATTGTTTGTTTTTCATTTCACTGTTGCATTTTATTAACATACTGAAAATTATCCATTAATTCTGTTAATTTTGGACACTTCAATTATTTTCAGTTCATGGTTATTATGAACAATGTTTCATACATTCCTGTATGGGCAATTTGCTTCATTGCTGAGGCTAGTTTCAAACTCCTGACCTCAAATGGTCCTCACCCCTCAGCCTCCAAAAATTCTGGGTTATAGATGTGAGCCATTGTGCCCAGCTAAGTATATTTTTTGATTTATTATTTTAAAAAATTTACTTGATGCTTTCTATGGGTCTCCAAAAGTATCTGAAAAAAAAAATACACACACACACACACACACACACACAGACAGACATCTTAATGTACAGACTTATGAGTGGAATTGCTGGGTCAGAGGATATGTATATAAAATTTAGTGACTAGAACATAGTAATTTTTATAAAGTCAGATATCTCAATCTTTTAGGATTAGCCTTTTTTTTTCCTGTATTTTGGTTAAAAAAATCTTTCCCAACCACAAGATCATGTAGATAGTCTTGTATATTATTTTCTAAAAACCTTATTGCTTTCTCTTTCATGTCTGTAATCTATGTGGAAATTTTTATAAATAATATTAAACACAAGTCTGATTTTCTTTTTAAAATGTGCATAGTCAATTCATCAATACCACAAAAGGAAAAAATCCTTTCTCCACTATTTCTGTAGTACAATTATTGTATAACTCATGCGTTCACATGTAATTGATATGCTTAACTGCTCTATATTCTGCTTCACTGGCCCATTTGTCTAATTCCACACCAACATCACACTGCCTTAATTACTATGGTTTGGTAATAACATTTAATAGTCAATATGATAGATTTTTCCAAACTTGTTTTTCTTCAGTGGTATCTTGCACATTAATTTTGAAACCAGCTTGTCATAATTTTTCTTTTCAAAAAATTGCAGGGAGTTTTTAATTGGATTTTTCAGAATCTATAGATCAATTTGGGGAGAAAACATCTTTATCATAACTATATTCTAATTTATAAACATGGTATATCTCTTCATTTTTTAGTTATTTATAAAATTTTCTTAATACAGTTTTACTTCTTTTTTCATATGGGTATTGTCCATCATTCTCATAGCAGTATCGTTCACAGAGGCATTGTTAGATTTATTTCTATGTATTTAGTATTTTTGATGCCATTTATAGATTATATGCATATATAGATTTCTAAAATTTGTATTTTCTAACTTTTTTTTTACCAGAAAAAGAAGTAAATTTTTATATATTGATTTTACACACACAAATATTGCTAAATTTCCTTATTAATTCTGAATATTTTTGTCTCCGTATTGACTTAAAAGGAATATTCTAAACATTTGACTGACAAGGGACTATTAACCAGAATATATAAAGAACTCAAACACCCTAATAACAATATCCCAAATCATCTAATTGAAATATGGGCAACAGATCTGAGTAGACATTTCTCAAAAAAAGACATACAAGCTGGGCACGGTGGCACATGCCTGTAATCCCAGCACTGTGAGAGGCCGAGGCCGGCGGATCATGAGGTCAGGAAATGGAGACCATCCTGGCGAACACGGTGAAACCCCGTCTCTACTAAAAATACAAAAAATTAGCCGGGCGTGGTGGCCGGCGCCTGTAGTTCCGGCTACTTGGGAGGCTGAGGCAGGAGAATGGTGTGAACCCGGGAGGCGGAGCTTGCAGTGAGCCGAGATCGCACCACTGCACTCCAGCCTGGGCTACATAGCAAGACTCTGTCTCAAAAAAAAAAAAAAAAAAAAGACATACAAATGGCCAACAGATATATGAAAAAATTCTCAAAATCACTAATCATCAGAGAAATGTAAACTAAACCCACAATGATATATTATCTCACCCCAACTAAACTGGCGTTTATTAGAAAGACAGTAATGGATGCTGGTGAGGATATGGAGAAAGAGGAATGCTCCTACACGGTTGGTGGGAATGTAAATTAGCATAACCATTATGGAAAACAGGATGGAGGTTCCTCAGAAAACCAAAAATAGAATTGTCATATCATCCCATAATCCCACTGCTGGATATGTGTCCAAAAGAAGGGAAATTAGCAGATTAAAGAGCTATCTGGGCTGGGCAGGGTGGCGTGCTGGGCACCCGTTATCCCAGCATTTTGGGAGGCTCAGTTGAGTGGATTGCTTGAGCCCAGGAGTTTGAGATCAGTCTGGGTAACATGACAAAACCCGCCTCTACAAAAATTACAAAAATCAGCCAGGTGGCTGGGCGCGGTGGCTCACATCTGTAATCCCAGTACTTTGGGAGGCGGAGGTGGGCGGATCACGAGGTCAGGAGATCGAGACCATCCTAGCTAACACGGTGAAAGCCCGTGTTAGCTAAATACAAAAAATAAGCCGGGCGTGGTGGCAGGCGCCTGTAGTCCCAGCTACTGACCCAGGAGGTGGAGCTTGTAGTGAGCCGAGATGGCGCCACTGCACTCCAGCCTGGGCGACAGAGACTCTGTCTGAAAAAAATAAATAAATAAAATAAATAAATAAATCAGCCAGGCATGTTGGTGTGCACTTGTAGTCCCAGCTACCCAGGAAGCTGAGGTGGGGGGATTACTTGAGACCTGGAGGTAGAGATTGCAGTGAGCAAAGACTGCAGCACTGCATTTTAGCCTGGGCCACAGAGCAAGACCCTACCTCAAAAAAAGAAACAATAAAAGAGATATCTGTTTTCTCATATTAATTGTAGCATTAGTCACAATAGCCAAGGTGTGGAATCAATCTAAGTTTCCATGCATGATAAATCGGTAAAGAAAATGTGATATATGTACACAATGGAATATTATTAAACCATAAAAGAATCAAATCCTGTCACTTGCAACAACATTGGTGGAACAGGAAGACATTATGTTAAGTAAAATAATTCAGGCACAGAAAAATACCGCTGTTGTCACTCATATGTGTGTTCTAAAATAAATTGATCTCATAAAGGTAGAGAGTAGAATGATGGTTACCAGAAGCTGGGAAGGTTGAAGAGGTGGGGAAGAAGAGAGGTTGGTTAATGGGGACAACATACAGTTAAATAGAAGGAATAAGATCTAGTGTTTAAGAGCGTAATAGGGTGACTATACTTAACAACAATTTATTGTATATTTCAAAATTACTAAAAGAGTGATATTGCAATGTTCCTAACACAAATAAATGATAAATACTAGAGGTGGTGGATATTATAATTAACCCTGATTTGATCATTAAATATTGTATGTTTGTATCAAAATATCACATATATCTCATAAATATGTACAACTATGTATCCACAATCATGAAAAATAAAAAATAATAAAGCAAAAGGTAAATCTAAGTATGTTTGTTTTTTAAAAAGTATAATATTTTTTCTCAAACTTTATCTGGTATTCTACTTTATGTGTTTTATAATTTATCTCCACTAAAGTTTATTACCATTTTAAGTAATCAGTGTTCCCTTTTATTTTATTTCCTGTTTACCATTTTCATTGCTTTTTAACTCTTCTTTCTTCTTAGGCCTCCTTTCTGGACTTGTTTATTATTTGCCTGCTGTAAGATATTTTGAATTTTCCTTACTGTCAACAACAAAAATCTCTGAATATATATTTTGTTTGTCTGAATATATTTTTTATTCTTATTCTTGAAAAATATTTAAAACTAAACATAAAACATCTTTGAGCAATTATTACTTTTATTCTTTTTTCCTCTAGAACATTGTTGGTATCATTTCACTATCTTACAGTTTCCATTATTGCTGTTGAGAAGTTAGCTGAAATTTTAATGTCATTTCTTTAAGATTATGTTGGCTTCCTTCCCCCCAAACCTGGCAATTTTAAGTTTCTTATTGTCTTCTGTTTTCTTCAGTTTTACTCTGATGTGTCAGAATATAATGTTAAAAATTATCTTACTTAGATTTGATGGAACTTTTTGAATCTGTGGATGTATCTTTCATCATTCCTGAAAAATTATTGGGTATTGTTTATACATATATTGCATTGACAACCCCGTTTTTTCTTTTCTCTCCTTCTGAGACTATTGAATATATGTGTATGAGATCATCTCATTAAATCTGTTACATCTTTTATTCTTTCTTCTCCATTTTCCAAATTTTTATCACTTTCTACTGTATTTTGAACAATTTATTCTGATCTGCGATTTGTCTTTCATGTGACTCATTTTCCCATTCTCAAATGTATCCATTGAATTAAAAAATTATATCTTACATTCTATTAATTTATTTAGTTTTCCTCAAATCTGTTATGTAGACTTAACGTTTCAGGTTCCCCGCAGATCTTTTTAAGCCTGTGGTGGGATGAGCATGATAATTTTATAATATATGTCTGATTATTTCAGTGACTGGAGTCTTAGTAGTTTTGTTGTTTCTGCTTGTTCTCATTTCTGCCATATTTTTCCTTGTATCTTGTCATTACTCACTTTCCTTTGGATGGAAAATATTTCTGCATGTTTTTTGAGAACTAAGATAAATGCGTCCTCCTCTAGAGAATCTTTGCATTAGCTTCTCTGCCAGGCACCTGTAAGTGTACCAGCCTGGGACAACTGAAACTAAATTCACTGCCTGAGTTTTCTTGGCCAACAATCTATGTTTGTCTAGGGTATAAATCTGTGTCAGGACCAATCTTCTCAGCAACAGTTCTTTTTCTTTTCCATCCTCATTCTTTTTCTGCTAGACGCCAAGGTAGCCTTCTATGTGGCTTCCTGAGGTTAGGAAGAGGGGATCTTGCAAGATACTACATACTTTATGCAGATAATCCTAAAAGAAACTATACTACAATTATTATTATTATTAATTTATTCACTGACACCTGCTTTGGTCACTCAGACTTGACTCCTTTCCTAACACCTGTATCTCCACTCGAACTAGCTGACATACAGAGTTCTCTGGCAAAAACACATATTATGGGAAGAAGATAAGCATGTCTAGGGTTCTATTCCATTTCCTTGTTTGAGGTATTGTTGCCTTACATTTCTGGTGAGCTCTTCCCCAAGAAGTGATGTCCTTGCTTTCATCAAACATTTCGTTGTGGCTTCAGTGGAAGATTAACCCATTGTCAAAAAGAAATTTTTATGCATGGTTTTAAGATGAATCTATCAGACTCATTTACTTTTACTTTCATTGGCTAATGACGAAGATAAACTTTGAAGCTCTCTTTTTTTTTTTTTTTAAGCCAAATAATGCAGGCAGTTTGTCCATCTTCGGTAGTTAAATACATAAATTTGGGTATTGTTGCCTCTGCCTACCAATTAACCCTGTTTGGGATTAATAATTACATTTCACAAGAGATGACATTACACTTGAGAACCTTAGTTGTTTCTAAATGGGCTTCTTACGGACAACCTTGAAAAGATAATGACTGTTACCAAATGCAGAATAGAATGTTTCCAAGTATAAAAGCAATCATTTAGAAAAGGAAGTAGGATTTTACTTTTGAAAATATTTTCGGCCTTCAATTTTCTTCTAAATGGCTGTCTGCTCAAAATTCGGTGGGTGTCAACAGTCCCCTCTCCCCTAATCTGTTTAGGGTTCTCTTTATTCTTATAAGCTACTAAGAAGGAGGGCTTGCATTTCAAAGCTTAAGACAGTTGCTAAGATTGAAACAGAAAAGTAAAATCTAAAGAAACACAAAGGCAATAAAAGAACATGTAAAACCATAGATATTTTTAGAAATGAAATGAGGACTGTATTCTGGTTTCATACCATAAAGCCTTTGGATATCTATAATGTGATGATGCTGTAATCAATCACACAGGCATCAGGATGACAGAGGATATTTCCAGTGTCTGACTCAAAAGCCCAGACCCCAAACCAATGAGTCAGAAATGACAAATTCAGGGGAGGTATTCATAGAATAAATTTCTGCAGGTGTTCACATCACCTGCTCTTTATTTATGCCCTTCAGATTATTAAATCTGTCCCTGAATTCCTCAAACATTCAAACGTAATATACACACCAAAAGGAGCAGACCTTCCTTTTATTCTTCTGCTACTTCTGATACTTAGGAGAAACCATATTAATTGTTATTTGAAGTTTATATATCAATTCCATTTTTTTTTACCTTTTCATAGTACCAAACTTATCAAAAGAGTAGTCAATATTTAATATTTTTCTTTTTAAAATCCATATATTGATTAGCACCCTAAAATCTGGGTTCTGTTTTTCTGTAATGAAATTGCTGTATTAAAGATCTCTACCACTTTAAACATGTATATTTCTTTGTGGTGACAACATTCAAAATCTTTTCTTCTAGCTATCTTGAAATATTCAATACACTGTTATTTACTATAGTCACCCTACTGTGTAATAGAACACCAAAACAAATTCTTCTTAACTGTAACTTTGTACCCATTGACCAACCTCTCCCAGTTCCCCGCAACCTCGACCCTCCCCAGCCTCTGGTAAAAACAATTCTACTCTCTAATTCTATGAAATAAGCTTTTTAAGATTCCATATGAGTGAGATCATGTGGTGTTTATCCTTCTGTGCTTTAACGTAGTGACATAGTGTTATCCAGGTTCATTCATGTTATTGCAAATGACAGGATTTCATTCTGTTTTATGACTTTATAGTATTCCACCACACACACACACACACACACACACACACACACACACACACACACACAGGTATATATCCATTCATCATTAGATGGGCATATAGGTTGATTCTATGTCTTGGTTACTGTGAATAGTGTTGCAATAAACATGGGTGTACAGATGTCTCTTCCACATACTGATTACATTTTCTTTGGATATATACCCAGTAATGGGATTGCTGGATTATATGGCAGTTCTATTTTTAGGTTTTTGAGAAACCTCTATATGTTATTCATCATGGCTGTACTAACTTACATTCCCACCAACAATGTATGAGTTCTCTTTTCTTCTATTTGTTATTTTTGATAATAGCCATTCTAGCTGGGATGAGGTGGCTTTCAATGTTGTTACCACAAAGAAATGATAAATATTGAAAGTGATGTATATGGCAATTACCCCAGTTTTATCATTAAGCTATGTACACATGCACTGAAACATCACATTTTATCCCATAAATATGTACAATTATTAGGTGTCAGTTATAAATAAAAATTCAATTAAAAATATCTCCACTGACTTTTAAAATATTAACTCTAATGGTTTTCTTTTTGTATTTAGTCTTGATATTTCTGTGGATGTACATTTGCCATCATTGTCTTTATCTTTAATGTATTCTTTGATATCTCAGTCTAGGATACTTGTTTGTATGAAACAGGCACACAATCAAACTAACTCAAGCAAAAAACAAAACAAAACAAAACAATTAACATAAGGATATAAGGCTGTGTTGTGGAACTTGAGAGCAGAAAGTATAGCTAGGCCTTTCCCCCTCATTCAGTACTCTTAACACACGTGGAGATAAAATGGCCAGCTTGGCAGATATAGTCTGCATGTACACTACGATAAACTTGAAAAGGATTAAAAACTCTAGATTTACATCAGTTAATCATTTGGCAAACGTGATTGGGGGTTAAAATGGTGAACATGCAGCTGTCTGAAATTGGAGGTGCTTTGTTATTTGCTGTCTTGAAAAAGCTGTCAGCAAAAGCCACAGGTTTTGGCTCTACATAACCTTTCAGTTCTAACCTCAACCAATTAGAGTATTGTTTTATTTAAAATCCTTAGAGAACTGAATTGGCCCAGCTGGCATCACATGTCTACTGTGACAAAATCAACAATGGCCAGGGTACATGAAGTCATACGGACTAATATAGAACTTAGGCCCCAGTGCAGCAGGGACTGTTAAAAGTGAACACTTTTCAGAGAAGGAATTTGCACCCCATATTTTATATACATCTCAATTCCATTGTAGTACTTTCCTAAATCTCCTCTTATATTTATTGTTTCTTTTTTCCCTCTTGCTTCCTAACTCTGGGATTTACCAAACAAAAACTTTCCTTTGATTGATTATTTTTTTCCTTAGTATTCTTCCTCTTGAAATTTTAAGACTTTGATCATCACTGATATGTAGGTGAATCTGAAATCTTTATTTCCAGATCTTATCCAATTCCTAATGCTTGACTTACAAGTCCTTTTGGATTATAAACCTTTCCACTTGGATGTCTCATAGGTAAATCATCCTATGTCCAGAATGGCACAGATCATCTGCTCAGATTCCTCCCGTCCAATTCTCTTGATGTCTTCCTACTTCCAGTCATGTGGGTCAAAAACATTGAGTTTATCTGTGTCCTTGGCATCATGATTTCTTTTCTCATATTCCATTATTCATCAAGCCCTATTGATTTAGCTAGATCAATTTCAACTTGATTTAGCTTGACCTCCACCTAATCTCTAAATTCTAGGTGATCATGTGCCCAGGAAAAAGCAGAGAAAGAACTTTGAAAGGACAACTGCTATTCTGCCCTTTCCATCTCCTGCCTAGTCTTCAAGGCTCACCTGCTATTTCCACAAAGAAGCTTTTTCTGAATCTCACCAAAAAGAGTAATGCTTATAACTAACAGTTTTCTAGCACTGAATATATGCCAGGAACTAGGCTGTGTGACTTGATTTGATGCTTTCCAAAATTCTGCAAGATCTTTTCACTATTTCTACAGATGGAAAATTGTAGCTCCCACAGATTAAGTGATTCAGCAAAGATTATAGGACATGGGAGTTCTGGAATCATGATCTCTACTTCTAAACTCCCACAGAGTTTTATTTCTTTTTTAAAGAACATCTCCTTATGTTGCATCACTGTGAAGTGTCTCACTTCCCTCCCAAGAATGGGAACTGCCTGAGGCCAGACCTGATTTCTCTTCTAGCACTCATGGTATCTAGCAAAATATTTTGTATGTAGGTGGCTTTCATTAAATAGTCATTGAACAAATGAATTGTCAGCTAAAAAAAGTTCTGAATTCACAGATAATGTAAATACAGTCAGTTTGGATGGAGTGCCTATTTAACCAGGAGACATCAGTATAAATATTTTATAAATAAAATTAGAATGATCTTTATTTACTGTCTGCTCCACAGGACTGCTCTTACATATTTAGACTAGATTATCTTTGTGAAATCCTTTGATATTTCAGAGATATTGGAATGCATAAAGCTGAAGTCTGTTTTTTGAAATGCCTGTATTTACTTTATAAAAGTTTCCCTTTGCTTCTTACCAGGTGTTATATATGTCACTAAATAAGTTTTAATTTTTACAATAATGTCTATTGTGATGGGCAGGAATTGGTTAAAATAGCTATGTTTATTTCTCACTAAATATTTAACATGATCTGTAGGAGACCAATTAAAGGACTCAGGATTTATATAGAAAGTTAAAAATAATTAGCTTTCCATGTTTTCAATAATGTATTACAAGCCATAATCCATACTGACAAATGTTTGACAAACGTAAAATTATTATACAATGTAGTTTGAGCATAGAAATTGAATTAGATATTATTTTCATCCTAAGCCTGCATTTTGCTTTAGAAATAAAATGACATAACTATACTTTCCCTAGAGCCTATGAAAAAGCTGAAGTAAACTATCTAATTTCAGAAAATGTAATTTTAATTTGTATTTGAAACCCTGGATACTGTGTGTGTTTTGTGTGCTTGGGGGTTGTCTGTGGTTGGTAATGAGGAAATCTAATTGAATTGAATTTACTATTATTTTAAAAGAAGAATGAATTGCACATTATTATACTATAAATCATTCTTAGGGATCTTAGAAAGACAGCTAAATGCAAAGACTTTGAGTCAGACAGTTCATTTCAAATTTGGCTCGGTTTACTTTCAAGATATAACTTTGAGTGTGATACTTAAACTCTGTCAACCTATTTCTTCTTGTAAAACAAAGTACATTTTATACATTTCAAGCAGTATATATAAAGCAAACACCAGATTTTCATTAAGCAAATTCTATATACAACAGTAAAGAGAAACTTAAGCAACTAAAGTTACATCAAGGATTATAAGGCAGGTACATTAATATTACATTATGAGGCAGATTTTTGTAGGCTTTAGAGGTAGACTTGCGTGAGTTTCTGGCCCTTTGTAATTATGTGACCTAAAGCACAGTTTCTTCATTTCCACTGCCTCCACCACTTGCCCCACCCCATAACCAAGTGAACATGCTTGAATTCGTGTCATTCTGCCACACATTCCTACTGGTGCCCCTGTTTCTGCTCTCACCCCCTTGTTCTCTGAACAGCAGTCTCAGTAATGTTTTAAGAATGTTAATAAAATTGTGTCATGCTCCAATTTTAGCCCTGTAATATCTTTCCATTACATCCAGAGTAAAACACAAACTCTACCCCATGGTTTAAATACCCTGAGAGAACTTGTCCCTAGCCTGCTCCTTGATCTCTTAACCTCTTTCTTTTCTGTTCTTTCCCTCCCTCCTCCCTCCCTCCCTCCCTTCCTTCCTTCCTTCCCCCACTCTTGTTTTTCTAAGTCTTTTGTTTTCTGTCTCTTGCTTTCTGTCTCTTTCTCATTTCAACTCAAATGTCTCTCCCTCAAGTATTTTAAAAAAGTATTTTTTTAATCTGCTATAATTAAATACATGCATACTCTTGTAATTAAAAGTATAAACACTCATATTTTTTTGCTGTGAAATGCTAACACACATACAGAAGATTATATGAACATAAATATAATGATTAATGAATTATTATAAATCAAATACTTGTGTATTGACCAAGTGAAGAAATAAAATAACTTTCAGAAACTTTTTACGTAACCCTTTTAAATAAAGAAATCCTAGTGCTGTCTTCATCAACATATAAACCAATTAAAAAGTCTTCTCTCCTTAACTTTTTTTACTCTCTCAAAGTTTCTTTTTCTTTACAGTTTTATGCTTTATATAAATGTAATATTGTGGGGGTATATTCTTTTGTGTCTGGATTAGCTGTATGTTTGTAAGATCATCTATATTGTTGCAGTTTGTTTATTTTTATTCCCTTAACATTGAATACTTACCTTTGGGCCTTCAAACTCAACTAGACAGACTAATATGATTTTTTTTTTTTTTTTTTTTTTTTGAGACGGAGTCTTGCTGTGTCGCCCAGGCTGGAGTGCAGTGGCCGGATCTCAGCTCATTGCAAGCTCTGCCTCCCGGGTTTTTACGCCATTCTCCTGCCTCAGCCTCCCGAGTAGCTGGGACTACAGGCGCCCACCACCTCGCCCGGCTAGTTTTTTGTATTTTTTAGTAGAGACGGGGTTTCACCGTGTTAGCCAGGATGGTCTCGAACTCCTGACGTCGTGATCCGCCCGTCTCGGCCTCCCAAAGTGCTGGGATTACAGGCTTGAGCCACCGCGCCCGGCCTAGACAGACTAATATGATTATTATAGGCCACACTAACTGCTGACCTCACTTAGCAGGATACAGCACAGGGAAGAGCATGTCAGCACACCAGTAACTGTTTACTTTCTGAAAGAGTTCTCAACAGAACAGAAATGGGAGCTAGTCTTCTGTAGCTACTCCAAATGACTGTGTGTGTAAGAATGTGAGACTTAGAGAGCTGAGTATAATAGATAGATAACCTTAGAATCCTTTGTCCCAAAGTGGAATCAATGACTTAAAAAGTCCTGCAAAGAACATGCGCTTAGGACAGCCCAAAGTTTCTCCTAATAACGTATTTATAGTTTATTAGCAGTCTAGGTATAATGTGTCAATCAGGAGGTTTTTTTTTTTTTTTTTTTTTTCCTTACCATAAGTGGTGGTCCCAGTAACACAGCTGACATCTACTTTTCCTATGTTCTTAGGGGAATGGAATTAGAAAATAACCCAAGCTCAAATTTATGCATTATAAAAAGAAAGAACATTTTGCTTCACCCTTTATTCACAGACATACCATACTTTTTGGTTCACAAGATAGAATGTTGTTTGATTCCATGTTTTATCCCTTATGAAAAATGTTGCTGGGACCATTCTTATACATGTTCCCTGGTACATAGGACATATTTCTATTGTACATATATAAAGTTGTGATATTGCTAAGTCAGTTTGTATGTCTGTCTTGAATCATCTTGATAGAAAACACCCAACTGATTTCCAGTTGGTGGTTTTACCAGTTTACACAACCAGACGCAGTTTGTGAGAATTTCTATTACTCCATATTCTCTTCAGTTTCTGGTATTGGCATTCTTTTAAGTGTTAACCCTTCTGGTGAATGTGAAGTAGCATCTAATTTTGGTTTTAATTTGGATTTCACTATTTATTATCTTGATGATTATTTCCATATTTATTGGCCACTTGGATTTCTTCATTTGTGAATTACCTTTTTATGACTTTTCTCCATGTTTCTATTTATTGGGAGTTCTTTGTATGTTTTGTGTATGAGCCCTTTATCAATTACATGTTGAAAATTTGTTCTACCACTTAAAATTTTGCCTTTTCATTCTCTTATACTTTCTAATTCAGTTTTTGGAAGATGCAGTCTTATAGTAATAAAGTAATCATATGTATAATGTATTTATAAGCAGAGGTGGTAACCAAAATATTTAACTATAGATATAGTGCGAGGGTTGATAAAACAGAAGTGCACCTGTTGAATGTCAGGTCAGTATAAGGCTCTTTTTATGATGATGATTACTATTACTGCATTGGTTAGCACAACTAACATTTTATAGGAAGTAATGTGAAATGTCAATCAATAAAGGAATTATTGGATTTGTTGAAGTACATCTATATTCTGCATATTAGGATCAATTGAACTTTAGGAGCTGACTGTTGTAGTCTGGAAGGATGAAAATCCCAAAAATATAATTCTGTGAAATATTTTGAAAATTCTTTAAGTGGTATTTATTTACATTTTTAAAAGGAGATTTATATGTGAAACATATAAAAATATGACAAAAAACTTCATAGGCCACTTTACACAAAATAAGCAATAATAACATACCTATTTTTGCAAGCATAAAGAGGTATATTAATGACCACTGCATAGTTATAACGGTTATGAGTGACAAACCATATTCATAAAAATTGGACAAAAGGACATGTGTAAGTGCATATTACTGTGGTTGGTAATTGTGTCCACCCAAATTTATAATTGTGGTCATCTGACATTCTTTGATGAACAACGTAAGTCTTGACAAGATTGGCACAAACTGTGATGGGTCAACACCACATGCACAGTAACCTAAAAGAACCAACATCTCAATATATTTTATCTTTCACAAATGCAGCTGTACAAAAAGGACATGTCTTCATTTACTGAGAAAGTTTTAGCATTTTTTTGTACACATACAGTGCTTGCACACAAAGTCAATGTTGTTATAGTGCACTTTTTTGTAGGCAAATTTGCAAAAAAAAAATGCATAAAATGAATTATAACTCTCTGGAAGTCTCTATACAACTTGTACTTCCAGTATACCGTAGTAAAATATTTTTTAAAATGCTGATCATTTAAAATAGTTGAAAAAGACAAAAAAAAAAAAAAAGAAGAAAAGAAGAAAAAAACACAAAACCTTTTCACATGCCTGTTGGCCATCCATATGTGTTCTTTTAAGAAATATCAATTCAGGTCCTCTGTACATTTTTTAATCAGGTCATTTCTTTTTGGCTATTGATTTTGGTTTCTTATATATTCTGGATATTAGCACCTTTCCAGATACATGGTTTGCAAGTATTTTCTATCAATCC
Source organism: Macaca fascicularis (assembly GCF_037993035.2). Taxonomy (NCBI): domain Eukaryota; kingdom Metazoa; phylum Chordata; class Mammalia; order Primates; family Cercopithecidae; genus Macaca; species Macaca fascicularis. The sequence goes on along the minus strand of NC_088380.1, from coordinate 117,106,936 downwards.
ATAGATTGCCTGTTCACTCTGTTGATTGTTTTTATACTGTGCACAAGATTTTTAGTTTGATGCAATCCCACTTGTCTAGTTTTGCTTTTGGGTTCATAGCCGAGAAATTATTGTGAAGACCAGTATCAAGAAGCATATTCCCTATGCATTCTTTTCATAGTTTTACAGTTTCTGGTCTTACATTTAAGTCTTTAAGTCATTTTGAATTGATTTTTGTATGTGGTGTGGGATAAAGGTCTAATTACATTCTTCTGCATGTGGGTATTCAGAGACTATCCTTTCCTCATTGTGTATTCTTTCCCATGTCAAAGATCAGTTGACTGTAGATATATGGATTTATTTCTGGATTTTCAATTCTGCTCCATTGGCTTTTAGGACTTTTTTTATGCCAGTACCATGTTGGTTTAATTGCTGTGGCTTTGTAATATTTTGAAGTCAGGAAATGTGATGCCTCCATCTTTGTTCATCTTGCATAAGATTGTTTTGGCTATTCAAGGTCTTTGTGGTTCCATATGAATGTTATTATTATTTCTGTAAAGAATGTTATTGGGATTTGATAGAAATTGAATTGAGTCTGTAGATCTCTTTGGGTAATATGGACATTTAAACAATACTGAGTTTTCCAATCCATGAACACAGGATGTCTTTCTATATCTTCTTTGTTTTTTACAGGTCTTTTTTTCTGTGTTTTCTGTAAATTGCTTTATCAATGTTTTATAATTTTCAGTGTACAGGTCTTTCACCTCTTTGATAAGTTTACTCCTTAGTATGTTATTATTTTTGTTGCTATTATAAATGGGATTGTTTTCTCCATTTCCTTTTTTGGATAGTTCATTGTTTATATATAGAAATGTTACTGATTATTGTATGTTCCCTTTTTTATCCTGCAACTTTATTGAATTCATTTATTAGTTCTAAGAGATTTTTGTGGATTATCTAGGAATGTCTACATATATGTCATTTGCAAGAAGAGATAATTTTCTTCTTTTCCAATTTGGATGCCTTTTATTTATTTTTTCTTACTTAATTGTTCTGGCTAAGACTTGCAGTACGATGATGAAAAGAAGTGGTAGAAAGGGACATCCTTGTGTCTTAGAGGCAAAGTTTTCCATTTTCTTTCATTGATTATGGTATTGGCTGTGGGTTTTTGATACGATGGTCTTTATTGTGTAAAGTAAATTGAAGTAAATTCTTTTTACACCTGTTTTCTTGAGAATTGTAATCATGAATGGAAGTTAAACTTTGGCAAATGTTTTTTCTCTGTTGAAAGGCCCTTTTTTTTTCAGTAATATGGTATATTACACTGATTTATTTTCGTATGTTGAACCATTCTTGTACTCCAGGGATAAATCTCACTTGGTCATGGTATATAATTGTTTTAATTTGTTATTATATTTACTTTGCTAGTATTTTATTTATGATTTTTGCATTGACATTCACTAGGGATTTTGGCCTATAGTTTTCTTTACTTGTAGTGTCTTTGTATAGTTTCAGTATCAAGTTGATGCTGGCCTCATAAAATGAGTTTGGAAGCGTTCCTACTTGTATTTTTTGCAAGAGTTTAAGAGAGTTGGTAGTAATTCATCTTTGAATGTTTGGTTGAATTCAACCATGAAACCACCTGGTCCTGGGCTTTTCTTTGTTGGGAGGTTTTTCATTACTAATCTAATCTTGTTTTTCTATTGGTGTGTTTAGCCTTTCTATTTCATCTTGATTCAGTTTTGGTAGCTTGTAAATTTCTAGGAATTTATTCATTCTAGGTTATCCAATTTGTTGGTATATAATTGGTCATAATAGTTTCTTATGTTTCTGAGGCATCTGTTATAATGTTTTCACTTTCATTTCTGATTTTATTTATTTGACTTCTCTCTTTTTTCTTGATTATTGTAGCTAATGGTTTTTCAATTTTGTTTATTTTTTCAAGAAAACAACTCTTGGTTTTGTTGATTTTTAGTTTTTTATTCTTTAATTTATTTCTACTCTTAATATTTATTATTTCCTTCTTTCTGCAAACTTTAGGATTATTCTTTTTATAGTTCCTTGAGGTATAAAGTTAAGCTGTTTTTTTTCCCAGTTATTTCTCCGCGTAATGTGAGTATTTATTGTTATAAACTTTTCTCTTATTACTGCTTTTTGCTGCATCCCAGAAGTTTTTGTAAAGTGTGTATATAGGTTGGTTGGTTTGTGAGCACTGAGAAAGATATGTAAAGATACACAATAAGTCATTAATCTTGGCTGTTAATCTTGACAGTTCAAATTGGAGGCAGTAGTGTTGGGAAGCAATCTATTAACTTTTACATTATGCATCTCTGAATGTTTGGGTTATTAAAAACAGCACTGTTATTTTCATATTTTAAAAAACATAATTCCTAATGATATTGTAAAAATTAAATGGATGATGGGGCTATCTTTTTTAACTTCCAAACTCTTCATACAAATGAGAAGATTAAAGCTATTTTGGACACTTTATGTAGAGTAGGTTCACATAGATAAAAAATATGTTATCCCAGATGACTACTGAGAAACAATTTTCAGCCAGTGCTCACCAAATATCTTCAAAAGCAAGAATGGAATGAAAATCAGGAAATCAAAGATGAGATTACTTATTTCAAAATGCCCAATTATCACAGACTTTGTATATTCTAACATGTGAACACTTCCTCTATTGTACTGCAAGCTCCATTAAGGCTGAATTATTTATCTTTTTTGCTACTGTATCCCCAATGCAAAACTTAGTTCCTGATATATAGAAGACCGTCAATAAATTCTTAGTAAATGAATTAATAAATGCTTATTTTAAGATTGATATTTAACTGCCCATTTAAAAAATAGCAGTTAAAGGGTTATTTCATTAATTGCTCTGTACAGAACACCTTATCATTACCTCTGTTCAGCCTGTGATCATGTGGCACTGTTGTTATTTTTAGTAGATCTGTCTCCTCAGTAGGACTGTGAATTACTCAGGGACAAAATCTGATTTCTATTCATTTTTTTCTTTATCTCAGATAGCAACAAATTTAGTAAATTCTATTTCAGTAAATACAGTAATTTAAAATGTTTTATTTTTTCAGATTATTCTTTCTAATAGCATGACTCCAACAATAATTTTACTTCACAAAAACAAAGTTCATTGATTCTACTGTTCACTATTCCTTTGATATCACTTTGATCCCATGTCCATCTTCAATTTTGTGGTACATCCTTATTATCACTTCACTTATTCTCTTGCATACGCCTTCAACTTATTTGTCCTACTTTTCTTTGAAATTCTCATATACTCTCTCTACATTTTCTCTATGGGATCCATTTAATTCATAAGACTTTAAATTCCATGTGTATGCTAATGACTCGAATACTGATATATCTTGTCTGAATTTTCCCTGAAATTCAAACTCATATATCCAACTGCTCACACTCCATCTCCACTTGGATGGCCATGATAATCTCAAACATAACATGTCCAATACTAAAATTATTCTCTATCTTCACCCCACATCCACTCCTCTAACAGTTTTCCCCATCTTAGTAAATAGCAATTTAGACTCTCTAGTTACTCAGTTGAATCACGACTTCTTTCTTTCTCTCATGCCTAATTTCTGATTCATTGGCCAGTCTGGTTGGAGCTGAAGTCAAGACATACCCATTATCTAAACTCTTCTCCTTGTTTATATTCTATAATCCTGATCCAAGCCACTACTACGTCTCACCTAACTACATGTAAGCTCCCCCTTTTGCTACATCCCACCTCCCTACATGCTAATTCTTAATATAGCATTGGAGAAAATTGGTTAAAGCTCAAGTTAAATCATGCCACGCCTCTTCTCAAACCCTGCAGTAGTCTCCCATTTCATGTAGTTAATATGGCTACTTGCTACCTCTTTGACATTACTTTATACTTACACTTCTTTCTTCCCTTGCTCCCTCAAATCCAACCATGTTTGGGCTGATTCCACTTGCATAGAAGGAGTAGAAGTTTAACTTAAATGAATCAATGCTGATTTATGTGAGGAGACTAATCAGCCTTCAACATAATTGAAGCCATGCTGGATTTTATCTGAAGAAGGCTTATACCAACAAGACTTCTAGCAGTCATCTCAGAAACTTTTTCTCAGGGGCCACAAAGGTCTTTAAAAATGGGAATTATGTTTCTTAATCTAATAGTATGACAGGATCAATCCAGGAGGCTTGCATATATCTTTTACTGATTTTTTTGTGTGTGAAACAGTTTTATTAAGAAAGTATTTTTTTCTAGAATATAGTTATACATAGCCACTGGAAGTTGATTAATTGAAATTTGGAAATGATAGCTATAATTTTTGAATGTTAATTTTTCAATGTTTTATTTAGGCCAACATTTTCAATCACAAAAGAATTCATCTTGAGATTCAATCAAACACAAAATTCCAAAGAGAAGGAAGAATTGTTGGAACTAGCTAGAAAAATCATTCTCAGATGTAAGGTAATGGCATATCATTGGATTGTTCAGCATGTTAACTTCCTTTTCTAGTTGGTACATGATTACACATTCTAAAATATTGTAAGAAAAAATAGGAATACATCTTTCTTTAATTATAAGTAGGGATAGTTAAAATATTAATGCAAATTAAAGTTAAAGCTTATAACCAAATAATAAAAGCTCCTGTAAATTTTTGTGGAAATATACCAGTCCAGGAGCCCATAGCAAAATGTTAAGTCTGGCAAATAAATTTTTGATTATGAAAATTCTATTTTTTCTTAAAAAGTTAATTGAGATATACTGTGTCTCAAAGGAGAAAAAGGCCTTTCTGAACCTTCATATATATACGCATGAAGTACTCTGTTCTTTCTCTGTAACAAACTATTCTTCACCTGAATTGTGAAAAATATATTCTTTAAGAATATGACATTAATCCCCAAATTTACAAATAGATATCAAAATAGAACAGGAAGTAAAGTAAGTCCTTGCTTTTCCTTTTCTACATTGGATTCAGTTTAAATTTTACAGAGAAATAACATACGTATTTTGCTTTGATATGAATAATTCATTCAATAAAAGCTGCACAAAACTGGTGTATAAATTAAGCCACCTTTTTTGTGGTGTTGTAGTGGTTGTTATTTTCCAGTTCATGGCTGCCCATATATTTGAACATTTTGAAAAAAAATGGATTGGAAAAAGAGTATACTTTTGATACGTGTATATGCAGACAGGTGCCAGGAGGTGCATTCATCAGTGAACTTTTCTCCAATTGAACGAGTGTTCTCTGCAACAGTCCCAGGAGTGGGCACAATAAGGGAAGTGGAGCAATCCTGATCATCTCCCTCGTGTTCATTAACTTCTGCACATCAACAATGAAGTAACCAGGGTTTTCCAGCAAACTGGCATCAAACTCGCTTCTGTTTTATCACATTTCTTCAGTGTTTTTCCTCATAAAATAAAAAAAAATAAATGCATTCTCTTGGGGAAAAATTAGAAGTAATCACTAGACAGTAAAAAATGAGAATTATTTTCAGCAAATAGCTAATGGTATTACTTATAGTATCAACATTTTTTACATCTTAGCACTAATACAGTTTGCATAAAATCTCCAAAAATTTGAGTAATAAAAGCAAAAATATAAAATTGTATACAACTCTGGCCACTGAGCATTAACTTCATAGAATGACTTTTGGAACACAAGTAAGAGTTAAAAATTAATAAATATATAAAAGATGTACATTTTGATTTGTCTTTTTCATGCTTCCTCATAATAGAGAAAATTGGGTCTCAAAACCCTGGGCTCTGGGAAGCATGTGCATCTTCCTGCTGCATGGATTGAAGTAATATATCTGGCTCAATGCAAAGGGGAAATCCAAGATGGTATGTACTTTAAATTCTTATTAGGTATCCTAAGCATTTTCTAGATTATCAGTGAAGGCATAATTTGAGAACTTTAATTTTTAAAAATTGTGCAGAAGACAAGAAATTCTTCTACTCTATCGAAATACATTTTATTTTGAAAATTCATTTTGTAATTTAGAATTTATGATTTTAACTACTTAGCTTTTTAGTGATAAAATTATTTTCAAAACTTTACTCAGCATAGTCTTTATTACTTTTTTGCTAAAATTAGCAACTAATTAAAAACTAATATAAAATATCATTTAGTGATTTCCAATTACAATAGGCACTAGACTTTAGAGAAATTTGCTACTTCATTTTATAATTATTACTTATAAAACATTAATCAAATGACCATTTGTTTTCCACTTATTTTAAATAGCAAGCTTTACTCATTACCTTTTCATTTATCACTCCTCGTTTATGCCTCCTTTAAAACATCCTCTAACTAATCTAAAAAAAAATTAACGTTATTTCTAAGGGGGTAAAATTCCTTCCATCACTATTGTTAAATTGTATATATATGCCTTTTAAAATAGTTTTAGAATGTTAACCACATGAGTTCAGAGAGAATTTCCCCCATGTAAATTAGGTTTTGTAGTGCTATCTAGGAGTTTTCAAGCAGCAGGAAGAATTATTTTGTATTTAACTTGCCTTTATGGTCCTTCATCACAGTGCCATCCACAGCCTGACCTCTATTAATAATTTAAATGATATTGAGGTAAACACTCTTGGTTTACCAGCAAGAAGAGGCTGTTTGCTCTTCATTGACAATTAAATTTCAGTTTTAATTAGTCATGTGATTTAGAAGAGGACTGGCCCTTGCCCAACCCGACGGGGGTGAATCATGGATGGTCTAAATCAGAGGTCCCAAAACCCTGGACCATGAACTGGTACCAGTCGGTGGTCTGTTAGGAACTGGGCCGCACAACAGGCTATGAGCAGCCAGTGAGAGCGAGCATTACTGAGCTCCACCTCCTGTCAGATCAGCAGTGACATTGGATCCTCATAGGAGTGTGAAGTCTATGGTGAACTGCACACGTGAGAGATCTAGGCTGTGTGCTCCTTATGAGACAAAGCCAGTCCCTGGTGCCAAAATGGTTGGGAACTGCTGGTCTAAATCAATTATGGTAATTCCTTTTCACTTGCCAGTGATTTGATTAGGGTTAGTCACATGACCTGATCCTCAGCAAAGTGATGTAATGACAGCTCTATTTCCTGTACTTTTTGTTGACTTGCTTTCGAAAAAGACATGCCTGGGAAAAAAGCATTCCTTTCCTCCCTATACTCTTGTTTGTTCCTGTCTAGTTTGCTTGGTAAGAACATGATGCCTGGAGTTTGTGCAGTCATCACAGTTCTCATGCACATGAGGGGGAACTAGAAGATGAAAGAAATGTGCGTCTAAAGGGCAGCTATCTTAGCTGTCCCTGGAACCTTTCCAATTTCTAATCTTGTGAAATAATAAACCTCCTTATTTTGAAGACGTTTTTGTTATATTTTCTGTTACATGCAGCAAAAGCATTTCAATACACTCACATATTGAACTCTAAATAATACTCTCAGTATGACTTCTTACTCTCTTCACAACTAAAATAACTGAATGGGTGTTTTACCTGTACTTTTGTCTGCTCCTCATTCTGTAGTCCACCCTCCACTCAACAGCTTGTGATTACACTCAAATGAGCCCCAACTCCATATCATGGCCTACAGGACTCTGCATGTGCTGGCTCCTGGCTACCTCCCTACTTACTCATTATGTTCAGCCCTACTGACCTCCTTCCTGTCCCTTGAGCATGTCAGGGTTCTTCTTTCCTCAAGTCCCTGTATTTGCTGTTTGTCCTCATATATTTACATGGAAGCTCTTCCAAACTTTTGTATGATTTGACAAGCTGTTTTCTCTAGGCTCTTGTCTCTATATTCTTCCTCCTTCAGCTTCACAGGGTGGCCCTGTTTCCTCTACTTTGATTCTCTAGTCTTCTGCTCTTCCCTTTTTATCTTGAGCACTGCCTTTTATCATCTGGTTCTGTCCTATTTCTCCACCACTATGTGTGTGACCTGGTGATTTATTTAGTGTTGGGCCTGTATAGTGTTGGATCTATAATAACTGAGCCCCCTTGCACATTTCTTCTTCCTCTAGCCTCTCAACCTTGGTGGTTTCTGTTTCAGTTGCTTCATGCCATGAGGTTGAACTTCCTATATGGCAACTTAGGGTTCCAAAGCTAGTATCTTGAGAGAGTGAGAGAGATCCAGGTGGAAGCAGTGGTGCCTTTTCTGATTCAGTCTTAGAAGTCACATAGTATCATTTCTGCCACATTTCATTCTATTGGTTGAAACTGTCACAGGGTCTGCTCAAGTTTAAGGAGAAGGGCGTATAGACATCACCTCTTGATGAAAAAGGTGTCAAAGAATGTGTAAATACATTTTAAAACTGCCGTTTGGTCTTAATGGTAGGAAATAATTTTAAAAAGTAATTATAGCATGTAGACAAACAGGACGATTTTCAAATGATGCAGTTTCTATATTTTTAATATTTCAGAAGCTTTAAATATGCTTTATGCATCTCTGGACCATGCTTCCTTTGATTATGATCATCTGCCTGCCTTATTTTTTGTTGCGGAATCGATTTTATACAGACTCTGTTGTGATGCATCCCTCAAAACGTATTTATATTCAGTGGAAATAAAGCTAGTAAAGGTATGTTTTGAAAAACTTCTTAATGTTCTTAAATATTTCATATACTACATGTAACAACATGACATCTGTTTTAGGATCAAAACAGAACATTTAGTTTTATTATAGAATATTCTTTTGTTTGGTAGTTTAATCTTCTCTAATTGTGAGTAGTACATTATTATTGCTTAATATCTAAATGGAGATAGTAGTTTGAGAAAATATAATTTCACAAACTACATAAGAAAATAACATTTCATTAAAAAACAATATACTTAACTGTTTTTCTAAGTGTATATATATATAGTTTTTATTTTCTATTTTAAAGGCTTTTAAATGCCACCTCCTCTACCATTTAAAAATGCTAACAAATAACCCTAAATAACTGCCCAATTTGGGAAGCTTAGTTATTCTTCTAATATTCTATGTAACTTTAGATCTACAAAATGAAAGACTCTTTTCAGGTAACTCATATTTTATAAGATCCTTGAGATCATATTGTTTCACTCTCGGTGATGATCATGGTTGACTGCTGTAAAATACATTGTTAGTCAAATAAATATAGTTTAACTAATGGTTTTACTGCAAAGAGAGAAAAGAAAGGCTAAAAGTATTTCTTTAAGATGGTTTTTTATATATATATGTATACACACATATTTATATGTATGAATGAAACAAATTAAATCAATGATGCAGAAATTGTTTTTTTAATTAAATTTTGATTATAAACTGTTAGAAATTGAACATGAGAGAACATTGATGAGTCAGTCAATCAGTTGAACATTTTGGGGAGACAACCACATTTTAGTCATGTAAGTCAAGCTTAGATGCTCTCTGACACGTTTGGTAGTAAAAGACTTGTGGAGACGAGGCAAAAGTAGATACAGAGAACACATAATAGAAATTAACTATGCAAAAAACTGAGCTTTGCATAGAAGGAGAATTGAAGAAAATAGTCAAGATATTACCAATAACTGTCCTGGGATGGTGCGAGTATGATGATTTTTTTTCTTTTTTCTGTATTTCCAAAACTGTCCACTAAAAATACGTATTTATATTTATAATGAAAATAATATATATGTAAACATAAAATATATAAAATATAAAATATAAATATACATATTTCTAATGAAAAAAGAAATGTAATAAAATTTTTTAAGTGGAATAAAAAAACATGGAGCAAGTCTGGCTTTTATCTCCTCTTTCTCATCTCCTTCAGTGACCTTTCTCCATTTCTTGCCTTTTGTATTTCTGCTAGCAAGAAAAAAATAGCTACAAAATATAGTTTTATGCATTGAGCATATTGCTTATACTTTGCACATGCCCTGTTATCTGCCAAGCCAATTTGTACCAGTTCTGATAGCAGCTGCAAACACTTAAACCTTACTTAACTATGTGCCTTACACAATGATAAGTGCTTTAAATATATTAGACACATTAACTTATTTTATTCTCACAACTATCCTAAGAGGATTATTCATAATTTCATATTCCACATTCGTCACTGTGGCACAGAGAGTTTTAAGTGACTTCCCCAAAGTCTAAGCAGAGAGAGTTTTGATATTCAGTGTGGTTCCGGAGTCCAGTGAACTCTCAGCTATGATGCTACACATCTACCTTGGTTCTCAGATTTACTAATTTTTACCTTATTCTTTCTTCTATTGATATATAAATAACATTTTAAACATTTATGAAGTACATGTTAGTGTCTGTTACATGACTAGCATGTATAATGATCAAGTCAGGATATTTAGGCTATCCATCACTTTGAGTATTTATTATTTCTATGTATTTGCATCATTTCAAATCCTCTCTTCTAGTTACTTTGAAATATGCAAGGCATTGTTGGTAAGTATAGTCACCCTATTCTGCTATAAAACATTCTTTCTAATGCTATATTTGTACCCATTAACCAATTTCTCTTTATTTTCCCCTCCTATTTACCCACCCTTTTTGGTCTCTAATATCTATAATATTATTCTATTATCTTTGTCCATGAGATCAAGTCTTTTAGCTTCCACATGTGAGTGAGAACATGTGATATTTGTATTTCTGTGCCTAGCTTATTTCACTTAACATAATGACTCCCAGTTACATTCATAGTGCTGCAAATGATATTTCATTATTTTATGGCCAAATTGTATTGCATTGTGTATATACACCACATTTTCTTTATTGAATCACCCATTATGGATACTTAGGTTAATCATATCTTTACTATTGTGAAGAGTGCTCCAGTAAACGTGAGAGTGCAGGTATTCCTATAATACACTGATTTTCTTTATCTTCCTAAAAGATAAATGCCCACTAGTGGAATTGCTGGATAGTATGGTAGTTCTGTTTTTAGTTTCTTAGAAAATCTAAACACTGTTTTCCTTAGTGGCTGTAATAATTTACATTGCCACCAATAGCATATGAGTTTTCTTTTCTCTGTATCCTCACCATCATGTGTATTTTTTTTGTCTTTTTAATAACAGCCATTCTAATTGGAGTGAAATGATATTTAATTGTGGCATATGGTCTTTATTATTTTGAGGCATATTCCTTCTATGCATAGTTTAGAGACTTTTTATCATGAAGGGATGTTGAATTTTTTCAAATGCTTTTTCTGCATCTGAGATGATCATATGGTTTTTGTCCTTCATTCTGTTGTGATGTATCATGTTTATTGATTTGTGTATGTTGAATCATTCTTGAATCCCTGGCATAAATCCAACTTGAACATGTTGTATAATCTTTTTGATGTGCTATTGGATTCAGTTTGCTAGTATTTGGTTGAGGTTTTTTGAGTCTATGTGCATTAGAGATATTAGCCTATAGTTTTCTTTCTTTGTTGCACGTTTTCTGGTTTTGGTATTAGGGTAACACTGGCCTTGGGAAATGTGATAGGGAGATTTCCCTTGTCCTTAACTTTTGGGAATTATTTGAGAAGGGTTGGTATTAGTTTTTCCTTATCGATTTGGTAGAATTCAGTAGCAAATCCATCTAGTACTGCACTTTTCTTTTTGGGGGGAATCTTTTCGTTAATGATTCAGTCTTGCTACTCATTGGTATGTTCGGGTTCTGTATTTCTTCCTGAGTCAATCTTGGTAGGTCGTATGTTTTCAGGAATTTATCCATTTCCTCTAGTTTTCCAGTTTGTTAGTGTATAGTTGTTTACAATAGTCTCTGATGATCTTTTGTACTTCTGTGGTATTAGTTTTAATATCTCCTTTTTCACTTTTGATTATGTTTGAGTGGGCCTTCTCTCTTCTTTCCTTGGTTAGTTTAGCTAGCAGTTGATCAATTTTATCTTTAAAAAAAGTTTTCATTTTGTTGATCTTTTGTGTTCTTTTTTAGTCTCCATTTCATTTATTTCTTCTTTGATCTTTATTATTTATCACCTTCTATGAATTTTGAGTTTGGTTTGTTCTTGCTTTACTAGTTCCTTGAAGTGCATCATTAGATTATTTGAAATCTTTCTGTTTCTTTGATGCAGGAATTTATTGCTATAAAAACCCTTCTTAACACTGCTTTTGCTCTGTCCCTCAGGTTTCAGTATATTGTGCTTTCATTTTCATTTGTTTCAAAACATTTTTTTAAATTTCCATTTTAATTTCTTCATTGACCCAGTGGTTGTTCAGAAACATGTTGTTTAATTTCCATGTATTTTTATAGTTTTCAAAGTTCCTCTTGGTATTGATTTCCAGTTGTATTTCATTGTAGTCTGAGAAGATACTTGGTATGATTTTGATTTTAAAAATTTGTTGACTTATTTTTTGCCTAGCATATGATCTAACCTGGAGAATATTCCATGTACTAATGAGAAGAATGTACATTCTGTTGTTGTGTTGGGAAAAATATTATGTGAATATCTTTAAAGTCCGTTTGGTCTAAAGTCCAAGTTAAATACAATGTCTCTTTGTTGATATTATATCTAAATATGTCTCATGCTAACGGGCGAGTGTTGAAGTTCTCCACTATTAATGTATTGGAGTCTATGTTTCTCTATAGATCTAGTAGTATTTGTGTTGTGAATCTGGGTGCTCCCCGTTGGGTGCATATATACTTAGAATTGTAATATCCTCTTCTTGGATTGATTCCTTTGTCATTATTTGATGTCCTTACCTTTTTAAAAAACCTTTTTTTGACATAAAGTCTGTTTTATCCAATAGAGGTATAGCTACTCCTACTTGCTTTTAATTTCAATTTGCGTGGAGTATGTTTTTCCATCTCTTTACTCTCAGTCTGTGTCTTCACAGGTAAGGTGCATTTCTTGTAGGCAACATATAGTTAAATTATGTTTGTAAAAAAGTGTATTAAGCCAGCCTATATCTTTTAAGTGAAGAATTTATTCTATTTACTTTTAGGTTATTATTGATATGTGAGGTTTTGTTCCTGTCATATTGTTAATTGTTTTCTGGTTTGTAATAGTCCATTTTAACACTGCTATAAAGAAACACCTGAGACTGGGAAATTTATAAAGAAAAGAGGTTTAATTGACTCACAGTTCTGCATGGCTGGGAGGCCTCAGGAAACTTAACAATCATGGCAAAAGGCGAACGAGAAGCTCGAGCCTTCTTTACAAGGCAGCAGGAAAGGGAGAGCAAAGGGTGAACTTCCAAAGACTTATAATACCATCAGATATCTCGAGAACTCACTCACTATCACTAGAAGAGCATCTGGGAAACCATGCCCATGATTCAGTCACCTCCCTCCCTCAACACGTGAACCTCCCTTGACACATGGAGATTACAATTTGAGATGAGATTTGGGTAGGAACACAGAGCCAAACCATATCATGGTTGTTTTGTGTATTCTTCTCTTCTTTTTCTCTTATTGTTTTTCCTTGTGGTTTGCTAATTTTCTGTTGTGGTACCATTTGAGTCTTTTCCTCTTTTGTGTCTTTGCTTTACTCACGAGTTTTACACTTTCATATGTTTTCATGATCATAACTATCATCTTTCCTCTTCCTGGTTTAGGACTCCCTTGAACATTTTTTGTAAGGCTAGTCTAATGATGATGAATGATCTTAGCATTTGCTTGTCTGTAAAAGACTTTATTTCTTCTTCATTTACGAAGGATAATTTTGCTGGATATAGTATCTTTGGGTCTTTCAAGTGTCAAGTATTTTTTCTTGCAGCAATTTGAATATATCGTTCCATTCTCTCTTGGCCTGTAGTTTTCTGCTGAGAAATCCACTTTTAGTCTGCTCAAGGCTGACTAGATGATTTTTCTTTCTGTTTATTTTAGAATTTTCTCTTTGTCTTTGACTTTAGACAGTTTGACTGTAATGTACCATGGAAAAGTATTTTGGGTTTGTGGGGTCTCCTCAATCTGGATGTCTAAATCTCTTGGTATACTTGGGAAGATTTCAAGTTAAATTTTGTTAAATAAGTTTTTGAAGCCTTTCATTCACTTTTTACCTTTAGGGATACCAATAATTCATGTATTTGGTCACTGTGTTGTGTCACATATATCACAGAGGCTTTGTTTTTTCTTTTTCATTATTTTTTCTTTATTTTTCTCTGAGTTACATCAAAAGTTGTGTCTTCAGGTTCTGAGATTCTTTTGTGTTGCTGTTGTTTTAGTTTATTGTTTAAACTCTTGATTGTACTTTTTATTTAATTAAAGAAGTTCTTCAATTCCAGATTTTGTTTGGTTCTTTTGTATGATATGTATCTCTCATAAATTTCTCCTTCAAATCTTGAACTGTTTTCTTCTGACTTTTTGTATTATTTTTTGAAATTCTCTTGTATCTCACTGTGTTTCTTTAGTGTCATAATTTTGATTTTTTTCCCTGTGATTTCACACATTTCTTTTTGATTGGGATATGTTGCTGGGGAATTATTGTGTTCCTTTGGAAGTGTCATATTTCCCTGTTTTTCATGTTTCCTTACATTGATAACTGTGTATCTTGTGTAATATTCACTTATTCCAATTTTTTGAATTTGCTTTCACAGTAGAGGATTTTTTCCTGAAGATGTGTCATAGTGTTGGTTAGTAGGACCCTTTGCATTTGATTCTGAGTGCATGCAGTGGTGCAGTCCCTGTATGATTTATTTGGCTGTCAACAGCATCAGTGGTATCTATGATTTCCCAGTGGTTTAGAGTGTGGTTAAGAGTAGAGGCTATGGTGAAGTTTTGCTCAGGGACAGGGATTCCAGATGGGTTAGTCTTTGGTCCCCAGTGGTGGCAGCAGTGGGATGAGTATGCCTGTTTTTGTGCCCCTGTGTACAAGATACTTGCTCTGGTATTAGCAGGACCAGGCAGGCCAATTCTTGGGCTTCTAGGTAGTTTACTTAGATCATGGTAGTGACACTGGTGGATCAGGCAGGTGAGTGAGTTCTTGATTCCCTGGGTAGGTGGCGTGGTGTAGGTAGTGGCAGTAGCAGTTGTGGGACAACCTTCTAGGTCCTGAGCCGTGCATGCTGATGTTGGAGATAGCTACAGTGCAGTCTCCACCTGCAGCCCCAGTCATGCAGCTCTCAGGCTTGCCTGTTCTCAGTTGTAGCAGCACTGCAGTGGTGCACATAAAGGTAAGCAGCCCTGCCCTTTGCACATGAGCTTGATCATGGAAGTCATTCAACCAGTAGGAGTGTGGTCACTATCCAGGCCCACTCAAGGAGCCATCCGGTTCACCTGCCCTAGCCTCCAGTGGCAGCAGCGGTGACTGAGCCTGCAGAGGTATGCAGAGTGGGAGAGAGAATCCCTGTGCATGAACCTGAACACAGAGGCCACTCCACCAGTGGAAGTGGGGTCACTGCCCTCAGCCCCAGATAGCTGGCTCTCATTTGGATTCCCAGTGGCAGCAACTGCTGCTGCAGTGTTAGGTGGGGGGTGTGAATGGATCTCACTCTGCTTGCAAGCCTGAACACAGAGTTTGTGCTACTGGTGAGGCAGAGTTTCTTCTCATAGCCCCAGACAGGAAGCTTTCAGGGTCTGGAAAGTGTGTGCCTTGGTTTCCTTTGTCCCAGAGACTGCAATGTTAATGCACTGCACCATCTCTTTTCTGGGAAGTAATACTACTTGTGGGCCACAGTACTGGGGCCCCGTAGCACCTTTGTTTCCAACAATGCTATGCCACTGTAGCCCACCGGGTAGGCGCTAGGGAATGTCAGTGGGGGTTCCTGGGACATGGAGATATGAAGGCTATGTTTCTAAAGGGAGGATGTAACCCCATGATGGCTGTACTCTCACAATGGTACCCTGCTGTAGTTGCTTAGGTCTCAGGGGTGTGAGTGAACCAGCAAAAGTTCTCTGTCTGGTACAATGTCCTTTGGGGGTCTCTAGCTCACTGTCCATGTTAGTGTCAGGAAGTATGTGTGTCAAGGAGCTCTGCCATGGTTCAGGTTGTTGCAGTCCATGGTAGGAACATAGACCACTGAAGTTCTTACACCCTTTCCGCCAACAGCAAGCCCCTATGTGTTCCCAGCCGATTTTGCTTCCCTTCTGTATTAGTTGATTCTCACGCTGCTATAAAGAAGTACTTGGGACTGGGTAATTTATGAAGAAAAGAGGTTTAATATTCTCACAGTTCCACAGGCTTAACAGGAAGCATGACTGGGAGGCCTCAGGAAACTTATAATCATGGCAGAAAGTGAAGGAGAAGCAAGCACATCTTCACATGTTAGAGAAGGAGAGAGAGAGTGAAAGGGGAAGCACCACACACTTTCATACAACCAGATCTCACTGTCACAAGAACTGCAAGGGAGAAGTCCACCCCCGTGGTCCAATCACCTCTCACTGGGCCCCTCCCCTGACACGTGAGATTATAGTTCGGGATGAGATTTGGGTGGGAACACAGAGCCAAACCATATCACCTTCTGTGTCTCAAGTATTTCCTGTAACTTCTCTATTGTACTCCAGTGTTCTCTCCTAGTTGTTCCATCTGAGGTGTGATTATTGATTCATAATTTTGGCTCTTCTTTCTGGAGAGAGTGAGTATGCAGTGTCTCTAGTCAGCTATCTTCAACTGGAGTCCCAAGATTTAATATTTTTAAAGCTTGCTTTTTATTATTCTAGTTCGTATAACTATCTATTGGAAATAAGCATACTCTGTAAGTACTTTGAACCCAGGCAAGAAAACATTTTACTTGTCCTCCTTGCCTTTGTAGGGTTTTCATTACATATCTGAAAGACTATTGGAAATCTCCCTTTTGTTCTTTTCTTTTTGATGGAATGCTTTATTAAAGGATATTATCATAGAGGCATCACCCACTCTATATGCATTGTTTTGTTTCTCCTTTGGAGAAGTAGCTCAGGGTTGAATAGATCTAGAAATATATGATCCACAAATATTATTTCTTTTATGTTTTGTTTACATTCTTTCCTTTCTACCTAGCTCTAAGTGTACAATATTCTTAATGATTGAATTCTGTTTACAGAAGTATAGAGAATAACATAAAAGCAACAACAGTTTTATATGTATTACATAGAAATATATGCAGTGATCGTCAAGATTCTATGCAGGAACCAAAAACATACAACTATTAAAATACAACACATGATAAATATTATCCAGCCTTCAATTTTACAGCCAGCTAAAAGGGTCAGAAAAAAGAGAAGAGATGAAAATAGAAAGAGAGGAGGAGGAGGTAAAGGTCAAATGAAGGAAATGTAGGAGAGCTCAGAAAGAGAAACTGACAAGCTAAAATTCAATGTAGGAGGCAAAGCTTGAGTTGTCAGACAACAAAGAGAATATGTACACAAATAATACATGAAGAACAATACATAGAAAATCCAATATACAATATGGAAAGGTAGATTTGTCAAAAATTTGACCTTCAAGAATATTAAGATGAAAGCTTTTAAAATCATTTTCAAGTATAGCTATAACTAAAGATAGTCTCTGGGTCAGGTAAAATCCATGACCAAATTGAGGTATAAACACAGATGTTATTCATACTGACATGCTTGTCATGTATTTTCTATTTTGTCCCCTGTTACATTTTTGAATATTGTGTTCCTTTCAGTATTTATCTATAGTCCTTGAAAAATATTAACTTATCCCCCTTCTGATCAGTTATTCATTCATTGTCTATATCTATGAGAATAGTTTCCTTTAATTCTGTCATCTAGAGTATTTCATTATTCTTTTAAATGTTTTTTTCACATTTAACTTCAGCATCGTAGAGAAACACAGTACTATAACAAAGCTGTTTGTATGAAGACACCCCTTGGGCATGCCTTATAAACATGTTATTTTTATATACTTCAGAAGTCTACAAATGTATATGTTTATACTTTATGGATACATTTATAAATATTAATGATGCATTCTCAAAATTTATTAGTAGTGATAGAGGTTTGTAATAAAAAATGTGGAAATCACTGCCATAGTAGAAAGCTCATGGCTTTTGGAGCAGTACATACATTCCTGGGTTCAAATTCCAGTAATGTTACTTATTTACTTTATAGTGTTGGATGATGCACTGAGATTTCGTTAGATTTATCTTTCTAATTTTATTTTCTTTTTACATGTATATTGTTACGTGATACCCTGCGTTGCTGTTAAGAGGATTTGGAGATACATACATACATACACACACACACACACGCACACACACACACACACACACACACACAGACAGGATAATGATAGCTATTGCTGTTATTTGGGTCTTCTCCATAATTTAGAAACTGTATTCCATTTATTTCTATAGTTAATGTGTTTTTTATAATTTTCTGTAAAATCTTGCAAATTATTTTTGCAGACATTCCATTTTATGTAGTCTGTGTAAAACAAACTATATGTTTACTAATCTTACAGATGTAAGGTTTTGCACTGCTTATTTAATAATGACCCCGTGAGAGGTCTTTTTTCTTGAGGGAATAAGGAGCTTAGCTCAGCATATTATGCAGAAGTAGGATAGTTCTCAACACTATGTAATGTGATGGTCCTCAAACTGTTGACTGATATGCATAGAAAGAAATACCCTTTGCATTGAAATCCAGATAACATAATATATATTCATTTATATACTGAAACAAGGAATTGTACAATAAACTATGTTTTGTTTTTTCTTCCCTTTTATTTTATTTAAAAATCTCCTGTCAATTGATTTCATGACTCACTTAAAGAGTATAACTTGTAATTTGAAAAACACTGTTCTAAAGGACATAGAACAAAATAGCATTTAGTGTTGGTCATTATATGTAGTATAGAGATGATTTATAAAAGTTTTTTGGCTGAGCTAGCATTTCAATCTTGATATAAATGTTTTAATGTTATTTCAAAACCACATAATGTTGAACAAGTTTAAAATTGTTTTCTCAAAAGAAAATGTAATAAAATAATGGTTGATTTTTCTTATGGTTTTTAAACATTTATTGATGTAACATAAAACTGCATTTTTCTTTTCTCTTTTGACAGATTGGCTATTTGGTCTTCTTACGACTTTTTATATTTTTCCTGCATGGTCATCTAGAAAGTTTTAAGCAACATTTACTTAGGCTTCAACCACATTTATACGGTAGAATATCTTTTATTTTTTACACTTATAAATGTTTTATGTTATATTTTGAGAAACTTAGACTGTCACTATAAAGAATGTAAGCTGCATTTTATTTTTTATAAGATAATAGGTGCAGTGTTGAAGAGCACAGCTTCAGGGCCAGATTGCATTTGTTCAGCTCACTGCCCCTCCAACCCCCATACTTTTGTTATTTCTTTGTGGTGAGAACATTTAGAACCTGACTCTTCTTTTTTCCCAGCAATTTTGAAAAGTGCAGTACATTATTATTAACTATAGTTATCATGTCGTGAAATAGATCACTAGACCTTATTCCTTCTATCTAACTGAAGCTTTGCACCCTAATATCTCCCCTTTCCCCATCCATTCCTGCAACCTACTCCCTGCTCCAGATGCTGGTAATCCTCATTCTGTATTCTGCTTTTTACTTTGCCACTTAAGTGTATGAGCTTTTTTGTGACTCAGTTTTCCTATTTGTAATAGTATCTACCTCCCTGAATTTCAGGAAAGTTAGATTCATATTTTAGTAAGGTTCTGGACCTGGTGATCCACTGAATCTAAGCTATATGTAAATAAGAGTGAGAAATTCAAGCAGGAGCTGAAGTTTTGCATATTGAGTAATAGAATTGAGATGATG
Source organism: Macaca fascicularis (assembly GCF_037993035.2). NCBI lineage: Eukaryota > Metazoa > Chordata > Mammalia > Primates > Cercopithecidae > Macaca > Macaca fascicularis. Next base: position 117,087,318 of record NC_088380.1, on the reverse strand, counting down.
TTCTGAACTAGGAATAATTTGGAGAAATATTGGACATACTGAATTTGAAGGTCACTCAGGTATATATACCCAACAAGCAGTTGAAAACATAGGTTTGGAACTAGGGAAATAAGTGAAGCCTGCCTGGGATATAGAATTGACAGTCATCCATGTTAATGTGGCTGTGGGCAAGGGGCAGGGAGAAACTAATTCCAGGAATGAAATCTTGGGGAACATACATTTAATGGATTATTGGTGTAACAGGGCCCAGGAAAAGAGAAATAAGGGAGGTGAGAGGGAGTGATTATGTTTAAGGAGAGAAATTCAAGATCAATATTGCCATAGAAGTATTAAATAGTAGAAGGTCTGAAAAATAATGAGTTTCTACAATCAGAAAATCACTGCTGATCTTGGGAGCATACCCAGTGGAGAGGTGGAAGCAGAATTCAGATTGGAGGTAAACAGCGAGGGAAATTTTAAGCATAAGTCAAAAATTGTTAACTATTTCAAAAAAAGCTTAGCCATAAATATTTATGCTGATATGTAAATATGTCAATAGTTTAGATGGATAAAACAAAGTCAAAATATTAGTGTGTTGTAGGATAAGGGAAGGAGAGACTCAAGATAAAGAAAGGGAATAATATTTGATGAAAAAAGTCATGGAGGAGGGAACAGAAGGTAATAGCAGAAGCGTTATGGAGACTGATCAATTAATTCCATTAGCGTAAGTCCTGATCAGATGTGGCTGTAGACAGATAGAATAGGAATTCTTGTCTAACATTTCACTTGTTTTTATATCTTCATTAAATTATATGACCCCTTCTTAACTCCTCACTGTGTTCAGCATAGTGACTTATCAAATATTCAGATGATTATGGCAAATCAACTTTGAAAAATTATTTGAGTAAAACCCTCAAGTTCTCATATTAGCTTGTTATTGAGGATATACCACCCTCAAAAAAATCTGTCTTTCATATATAATAATAAAATCCCCCAATTTTGTCCTCTTACCAAATATAATAGAGCCTTAGGTAACAGCTCTTCCTTTAACAATAGGCTGTTTTCTACCTGAAGCTATCAGCAGCTGCTATCTCTCCACATAGCTGTCCAGTAGAATGGTCATTATTAATTTTTCCATTATGTGGATGGACTAAAACCCAAAGTTTGTCTAAAAGTTTATAGAAAGAGCAGCACTGAGATGATTCTGTTAAATATAACGTGGTGTTGTGTTAAATTACCTTATTGTTGTAAATAATAACATCTTGTTTGTATTATTTACAACACGTTGTTGTAAATAATAACATCTTGTTTGTATTATTTACAACATATTGTTGTAAATAATAACATCTTGAGAAGGAATAAAACTGGAGAATGTAGGTCTAGAATCAATGACATTGATTCCTTTGTAGAATTACAATGTCAAAGTATCCATTATGAATGCAGCATCTATTACAACTTGATTTATTTTCATCTGGAAGTTTCCAAGCTTTGTTGAACAGTAACTATATTTAATTGGGCATTCAATGATTATGAAATTGCTGTTCTGAAATATATAAACTCTTACGTATAAATTATTTACCGTCTAGTGTTCTATTACACCACCAGGGGGCATACATAACACTATAAATCTTAAATAGGAAACTACAGCAGTTTCTGCATCTAAGTACTGAATTTAATTATAGTTTAATAGCTAAAAGACAAATGAAACACAATGCAAAATATTAATAAAATATTTCTCACAGATGATTTTTCTTACAATAGCACTTTCTTTCTCTGGAGCATCATATCACAAGTATCCAAACATCTTTTCAAATGTGCAATTCATCCTGAAAGCCTCGGAAATTATAGCTAAAAGAGAACTCCGTTCTGAATCAATTTTTAGCCCTGTGGAAAATAAGAAAAGACATGAGAACACAGATTCTGATATGGTGGGTAATCTAGTATGGTGAGTATATCCTGTTGTATGATACATCAGATATGATTACTATGATTAAGTAATGGTGCTTGTCAATACAGTAGGCATTGAGGAATGATGCATTTAGCTGTGGAGGAGGGGTGAACAGCAAAGACACAAATTTCATGCAACCATATGCACAGTTCCTGGAGAGTAGTTAATAGGATGAGTAGTGAGGTATCTGTATATAACACTACTACTTTAAATGGAGTAATGCCATAACACCTTCTTCTTCATAAGTTCCATCTCACCTACTTAACTAAAAATTACAACATAATTTAGACTGACTTGTAAGTTAACATTTTAAGATATTATATTTTTATTAAAGGGAAAGTGTGTACAGAGCAAGTTATTTATGAAAGCAGGCATAGAATTTTTATGCTTTCATAATTCATATGAAATAACATTCAATGGCCAGGCGTGGTGGCTCACGTCTGTAATCCCAGCATTTTGGGAGGCCAAGGCGGGCGGATCACCTTAGGTCGGGAGTTTGAGACCAGCCTGACCAACATGCAGAAACCCCGTCTCTACTAAAACTACAAAATTAGCCAGGTGTGGTGGTGTATGCCTGTAATCCCAGCTACTCAGGAGGCTGAGGCAGGAGAATCGCTTGAACCAGGAGGTGGAGGTTGCGGTGACCCGAGATTGTGCCATTGCACCCCAGCCTGGGCAACAAGAGTGAAACTCCATCTCAAAAAATAAATAAAAATAAAATAAAAAATATCTCACACCAGTTAGATTGGCAATCATTAAAAGGTCAGGAAACAACAGGTGCTGGAGAGGATGTGGAGAAATAGGAACACTTTTACACTGTTGGTGGGATTGTAAACTAGTTCAACCATTATGGAAAACAATATGGCGATTCCTCAAGGATCTAGAACTAGATGTACCATATGACCCAGCCATCCCATTACTGGGGATATACCCAAAGGATTATAAATCATGCTGCTATAAAGACACATGCACACGTATGTTCATTGCGGCACTATTCACAATAGCAAAGACTTGGAATCAACCCAAATGTCCATCAGTGACAGACTGGATTAAGAAAATGTGGCACATATACACCATGGAATACTATGCAGCCATCAAAAAGGATGAGTTTGTGTCCTTTGTAGGGACATGGATGCAGCTGGAAACCATCATTCTTAGCAAACTATCACAAGAACAGAAAACCAAACACCGCATGTTCTCACTCATAGGTGGGAACTGAACAATGAGATCACTTGGACTCGGGAAGGGGGACATCACACACCGGGGCCTATTATGGGGAGGGGGGAGGGGGGAGGGGTGAGGGATTGCATAGGATTTATACCTGATGTAAATGACGAGTTGATGGGTGCAGCACAGCAACATGGCACAAGTATACATATGTAACAAACCTGCACGTTATGCACATGTACCCTAGGACTTAAAGTATGATAATAATAAATTTAAAAAAAAAAGGGGATTTGTGGAAAGAGAAGTAAATTTAAAAAAAAAAATAAAATAAAATAAAAAATAAATAACATTTAATATGCTATTAAAGTCAACTGAAAACTTTAAAAAATAGTTTAAATGGGCAAATGATAATAATCTTTAGATTATGATAAATCTCTTAATTTCTAACTCAGATATTAGTAATCTTTAAAAAAAGCCCTAATTAAATAATTTGTTGGTATTTAATAAACAGTACTATGTAAACACAAGTACAGTGAGCCATATAATTGTGCATATACCTTATTGATTAATACACTTCAAAAGACAAATTTTAATCTCTGGGGCTAATAATGCCTTTCTTTCCTCACATATTTTCCAAAAAAGACCAGCAAGCATTTCATAACCTTCTTTTATTTTTTGTTAAACATATTTTTTATTTTATAGCTTATAAATAGAAAATTTGTTTTTCTTACAACTTCTAAAAAAGGAAAAATACATTTAACATTACACAAGTTGAAACACCTAAGGAAATGTGAGGAAGATTCTCTTTTTAGATGATATTGTGTGTTACCTTATAATTTTCCCATGCTTCCTGTGAGCCCTTTCTAAAATCAGCTATAAATTAAATATATAAGAAAAAACATTCAAACACATCTATTTGTAAGAGAAAATACTTTCTGGGCCTAAGTGTTTTCTCTTTGGCACATTACTGGTTCACCATTTATGTAACAAGTGACATTTACCAAGTAATTTGAGCCTTCTGGTTATAATTACTAATGAGCACAAATTGCCTTATGAGAAAGGATCTGTTTTTAAGTGTAAAAAATGTTTTAACAGTAAATAGATAATGAAAGATATCGAGCAACAGAAGGAGCACTGATCATGAAGAGAACAGACCTGCTTATGAACTGGTTCTGTGATCTAGGAGAGGCCCACCGATCTCACCAAACTCCATTTGTGTATCTTTAAAAAGTCGTCATTATTGTCATAGTCATGATCATCATCATCATCAATCTGTCTGAACTCTTTTATAGCATTGTTATAAAGATTGCAAAAAAAAGCATGTGCTTTATAAAAGTATTAAATGCCATGCAAACATGAAAAATAATTATTGAAAATATGTATTTAGGACCTCACTTTACCCTAGACAGTGAACTATAGTATTTTCATCTAAGGATGTAAGTATGTTGACTTACTGTTGTGATTGGAATGTTTTTCCTTTAAACAAATAAGATTCCATGAAATCTTAGCAATGTGAATGGTCCAGTTATGAGGTAGGCAACTGTCAATGTTGATTCTGATGCTCTTTAAGAATGAATCCATTTTGTCTCTCTTGGTGCACACACACAGCAAGCAAATGGAAGCTTACTGCTGTACAACTCAGCCTGAATTAGAAGGGGCAAAAATGTCAATACAGGAAAGGAACATATCAGCTTAGAGTTAGACAAGTCACTAAATCTCTCTGTGCTTTTTTCCACTTTGTAGAACAAAGCTGAGATTCAACCTCTTCTAAATTCTATTTCAGCTCTATCCATGTGATACCGTAAGGGGATTATAACAGAGTTTGGCCTATCAGGTTTATTGCCCTTCTTTTTCTCCTCCTCTTATCTCATAATATAAAGATATAAATATAGGATAGCATAGCCACAGTGCTGCTAAAAATACTGATTTGGCTAATCAGCACTCAGTCAGTGCTGGACTGCATATCTTAAAGTTCCCCAGTTTCAGCCCAATTTATCCAGTACAGCCGGCCTTTCCAGTTCAGTTGAGTATTTACTCATTCAATACCCATCTCTCTCACCTGGGAAAGGAAAGAGGAAAAAAGATATAAAAGTGATAGAAATGGAAATATAAGAGATACATTTGCATCAATCTCTTCTCCTTTCCTTATGATTGTTTTAGTATATTATAGCAGAGGATTTGTGAATTTATTCCTACTGCCCTTATCATTTGATAATGCTAAAAGGTCTATAGCACATATTTTGGCCACTGTAAAATATTTGATTTTTAGTATTCTTATATGCATTGGAACAAAGTCATAATTACTTAATTTGTTGTCAAAGTGCTACCAAAATTGCACGGAAAGTTCAATAGGATATTACGATACATTAGGATACACACCATATGAGCATGGGTTCCACTTAAGAATAGGAAATTTCCTTTCCTCTGCTGTTGGACCCCATTTCTCTTTTTAATGTCTTTTTAAGTGAGCCAGACACAGGGTTTCCATTGACTTTGACAAATGGTACACTTAATTAGCTCTTTGGATAGCAGAGCCAGAATGCTGGATTGAGTTTTCCACTCTGTCCTTTGCTCACTAGCAAAGCTGAATTTTCTAAGCAGAGTTGTCACCTGGTAGTAATAATAGTTATTTGGAGAATGTAGATTTAAACCCTGCTACAATGTAGTAGACCTTTTATTAAATAGTTTCATCTGTTCTGAAGAACAAATAGTTCTCTGAAAACTAGCAAACACAGAGTTTACATTCTAGTATGATTAGCAATCTCATTCTCTAACACTTTTTGGTAAGCCAAAGTCATTACCTAATTTTGGGACATTTTGTGTTGTCCTGTAATTGTAAATGGTTACTAGGAATTATTAGACTGAGACATAAATTCCTTAAAATTAGGAGCATTATCCTATGATTCATGTCAAATTACCCAGGTAACACTTCGTATTGGGAGATCCTTTCATGGCAATGTCAACCATCCCCCAAATGACTGAAAACTACATGAAACCCAGAAAGCTGTCCCTGAACAGCCAAAATAGAGCCCATGCTTCAAAGCTCATTTATGTGATAAAAGAAAGCCGAGTCAGACACTCAGAATTTATGTACTCAAATTTGCATAAAATCTAGGCTGGTGTTGTTAACTGAATTTTCAGCCAACAGTAGATTAACAACACTTTTGTAGGTGGGCTTCTCAAAGTAGGCATTGTTCCAGCTACAAATGACAGCCCAAAGCTGGACAGCAAGGGAGGGAGATGAAAGAACTGTGGAAAGTGGTTATAAAAGCCAAAAAAGAAAGGAAGAAAGGGAAGTAAGGAGGGAGAGAACAAAGAGAGGGAGGGAAGGAGAGAAAGAAGGAAGAAAGGGAGGGGAAAAAAGTTCTCTGGGAGTCATTTAGGGCGGTGCTCAGTGCTTTTCAAACTATCTGTGGTAAAAGATCTCTCCTAATTTATTTTTAAATTTCCAAGCCATCACAGATGGATAATTTTGTAAAATATAATAATAATAATAACAAATTACTGAAAACTAGAATAGAAAAGACGAAAAAACACAAGCTTTAATTTTTAATAGACTGAATATATATATAATTATTTTTCAAATTGTTATGAAAGTTTCTAAATACATATTTTTCATTTTTTGTGCTCTCATTAACAGTTTGCAAATGGCAGTTATCTGCCAACCACACCTTGAGCAGGACTGACTTAGGGTAAAGGCACAGAACTCCAAGAGTAAGCAACATTGCTCACTCTTGGTCTTCTGCACTGATGATATACATGATGATTGTATTAAATCACATAGTCATCATCATTACATTAATTCATTTAAGTTTGATAAATTTATTTTTTATTTGGAAAAATGTTTCTTGCTGAAGAATGCTCGATGGGCCAGGCGTGGTGGCTCACGACTGTAATCCCAGCACTTTGGGAGGCTGAGGAGGGTGCATCACCTGAGGTCAGGAGTTCAAGACCAGACTGACCAAAATGGTGAAACCCTGTCTGTACTAAAAATATAAAAATTACCTGGGTGTGGTGGCAGGTGCCTGTAATCCCAGCTACTTGGCAGGCTGAGACAGGAGAATTGCTTGAACTGGGGAGGCGGAGGTTGCAGTGAGCCGAGATCACACCATCGCACTCCAGCCTGGGTGACAGAGCAAGACTGTGTCTCAAAAGAAAAAGAAAAAAAAAAAAAAAAAAAAAAGAATGCTTGAAATACATAAAATCCCTGAGACTAAATAATAAGTCCTACTTATCTGGAAAATTCACAGGTGTGGCAGGTTCCTTTCCTCTTGATGATCCCAATGTTCTACTGCCAAAGACCACCGGGAACACATCTGCAATTAGGCATATTGGGTTTATTACTTGTTGCAGAGAGAGAGAGAGAGAGAGAGAGAGAGAGAGAGAGGGAGGGAGAGAGAAATACATACTACAAGGAACTATGGGATGTCTTAATAAGAGAGTGTTAGAAGGAATCTACTAGAGGATTTGGACTTTATTTGGATGATCTTGGGAAGACTCTAAGGAAGCAAGGGTTCTCTCTAGAGGTCTGATGCTGTCAAAAAGTGGGGGCAATTCTATGAGTAGGTATTTTTTGGGTGGCACAGTGACTTTGTTTATATCTGTGCTTAGAAAAAAAATTGTCCAGTGGCTTTGTTTGTTTCTTATGGTCTCAGAGTAATATTGTCTGAAATTGCTATTTTTTGAGTTTATGTCCAATAGGAGATCAAAATCACCTGGCTGTATCAGACTGGCTTGTAATAGTATGTCAAATCAATCCCAGACATGAGAGGATGCTTTTTATTTCTCCGCGATGTGTAAAATTGGCATAATATAAAATTGAAGATAAAACTCAAATCTTGTTCATTGTCTAAATCCTGATTTTTTTCTTTACCAAATGCTTTCTGAATTTTCTCTGATGATGGTACATAAATACATTAATGCAAGAATGGTTGACCTAATTGAATAGTTTATGTAGTCCTATAATATCTATGATTAAAATAATATTTATTATAAATTAATCATTCAAGTCATTCCAAAGTTTTAAAACATATTTATTTACTTATTTATTCAAAATAAGTTTGCAATCTGAGGATTGTCAGGCATCCAGGCTGAGACAACTAGAGCAATTTGAGAAAAGAATTTCATTTATATGGGTTCCAGTTTTGGGGTAGACCCTACCCATAAAGCAGAAATTGAGTTATATGTGGATTTGCTGAAGTCAGTATGTCTCAGACTAATGCTTTACATTATTTTAGAATAGTGCTTTTGTGTGGTGTATTCTAATACTCTAAACACTGAATTGTTTTCATTTGCTTTTCTGAATTATTGTTCCCCAGAGTCAGTAGCTTTGTACAGATGTTGTCTTCCTCATGCCTTTATCTCCAGAATCTAACAGAATTCCTGACATAAAGTAGATAAATACACAACTATGGGACTTAACTAAATTCTTTATTAGAAACTTAAAATAGCTTAAAATTTATGTATGAACTTCTTGCCTTCTATCTGAAAAGTACTCAACATAAAATTAAATTGTAGTCCTGATGTTGTTTTATATAATATATAAGAATTATGAAGCCCTTTAGATTCTGTTTCATTTTAACATAAAAATCACAAAGTATCAACTAAGTTAACAATTGGAGTACCTATCACAGGATGTGTGTTTGAATCTTCACTGTTGGCAAAAATTTAGAGAATGCTATGTCATCATTTTCTACCAATTACTTTAGTAGACCAATTAAATGTATAAAACTGTTGGGAAGCACTCTAAGAAAAAAACTAAACAACAGCTTATTTGTTATCTGAATTTTTAGACTTTAAGAATAGCTACTTAACAGACATTGACGATGTCTTGCTAGGCATATATTTTGGTCCTTAAAGTAGAAATCCACATTTTAAAACATGATTTGCTGTTAGTGTTTTGTTCAAACTTTCCCCATTCCTTCTTTCTCAAGTGTCAGGGAGAACTAAGTCACATAGAATCTACGAACCACAATTGTGTCTAATAGCCATCTCTTATGGGATCCAGAATTTTTGCCATATTGTAGAGCTGACATCATTGAACACAAGGGACCCATGTGAAAAATACATACGTTAGGTTCAGGTTAACTATATGTACTTCAAAAATATGCTTATGTAAATTGCTCCACTTGGTGAAATATAAAGTGTAAGAGAATATGAATTTTCATTTGTATATTTAAAATTTATTTTCATGTTTGTTCAAGTCAGAGTATTCTTTCTCAGATATATTTTTATATTTTAATTCCTGAAACATTTGCAATTTAATCAGGGAGGATATGAAATTAACCACCTGCTCTGGCACTGTGTTGCTGCTTGGTCTTGTGTTCAGAATAACAGTCCTCAGTTGAATAATGTGCTTGAACATCTCATCTTCCATAAGACACAGCTTCAAAAGAAATGCTGGTAAGAGTGATCCTATAAATCCAAAGTAACTCATGGAGAAATCTTTGTGCTTAAATGTTAAATAACCCTTGTACCTAAATGTTAATCACACCTCAGTTGACTATGAAACAAATTTATAATCTCAGTTCCAAAGGCAAGGGCAATTTACATGTTTAGTATTAATTCATTTCATCAATACATTGTTTCTCTCTTTTTCTGTTTTGCTAGATATGCATGCATGCACTGCATGGTTTTTTTTTTTTTATTAAATGCAGTTTTTATTGACAAGAAATTTATTCCTGCTTTGCAAACAGCCTTTATATTCCAAGTTGTTAAACAGAAGCAGCGAAGTACAATATACTGTTGGAGAAAATATACTGATACTGTATTTCTTTATGCCTTACTTATAATGTATAACAAAAATGAATCTTAAAAAAAAATTTTTTTGGTCTCACTCTATCACCCAGGCTGGAATGCAGTGCGGCAGTGCCGCGATCTCGGCTTACTGCAACCTCCATCCCTGGGGCTCAAGTGATCCTCCCAGCTCAGCCTCCCAAGTAGGTGGGACCACAGGCATACACCACCATGCTGGCTATTTTTGTAGGGTTTTTTTTTTCTTTCTTTCTTTTTATTTTTTAGTAGAGACAGGGTCTTGCCATGTTGCCTAGCCTGGTCTCTGGTCTCCAACTTCTGACTTCAAGTGACCTGCCTACCTCAGCCTCCCAAAGTTCTGGGATTACAGGTGTGAGCCACTGCACCCATCCAAAAATAAATCTTGACTGACAAATATTAGTTTTCTCCTATACATATGTTAATTTAAGATGAGAAAAAGAAGAGTCATAGTTTTGGCATGAGTTCAGTGTAGGAAAGATTTTTTAAATTGACAATAATTTTATATATTTATGAGGTACAATGATATGTTAGGATATATGTGTATCTTGTGGAATGAGTAAGTCAAGCTTATTAACATATCCATCACCTCACATCCTTATCAATTTTGGGTTGTAAGAACAATTAAAATTTACTCTATTAGCATTTTTGAATTATGCTTTTTTTTATCATAGTCACAATGCTGCGCAATAGATCACTAGAACTCATTCCTCCTGTCTAACTGAAACTTTGCACTCTTTGACTGACATCTCCTCTTTTCCCCATCTTCCTTACACTCCATCCCAAGTCTTACACCATTCTATCTAGTTCTACAAGTTCAGCTTTTATAGATTCCACATGCAAGTGAGATTATGCAGTATTTATCTTTCTGTACAATGCTTATTTCATTTAGCATAATGCCTCAATGTCCATTCATGTTTTTATAAATGACAGAACTTTCTTCTTTTTAAAGACTGGATAGTATTCCATTGTGTATATATACCATACTTTATTTATTCATCAGTCAGCGGACACGTAGGTTGATTACATATCTTGGCTATTGTGAATAATGCTGCAATGAACATAGTTCAGTTATCTCTTCAACATACTGAGTTCACTTTTTTGGGATATATATGTAGAAGTGAGATTGTTAGATCATATGGTAGTTCTATTTTCAATTTTTGAGGAATCTCCATACTGTTATTACATCAATAATGTAAAAGGATTCCCTTTACTGAACATCCTCATCAACATCTGTTATCTTTCATCTTTTTGATAATAGCCATTCTAACGGGTGCGAGGTGATATGTCGTTGTGGTTTTACTTTGCATTTCCCTTATGATTAGTGATGTTGAGCACATTTTCATATATCTGTTTGGCCATTAGTATGCCGCCTTTTGAGAAATGTCTGTTCAGGTCCTTTACCCATTTTTTTCATTGGGCTGTTTGTTTTCTTGTTATTAAGTTGTTTCAGTTTCTTCTATATTTTATATATTAACCCTTTACCAAATGTATGGTTTGCACATATTTTCTTTAAATATGTGGGTTGTCTCTTTATTTTGTTAATATTTCATTTTGTAATTAAAGTAGACTTTAATCCATTTTGAGTTATCTTTACTATATTGTGTGAGAGAAGGGGCTAATTTAGTTCTGCTTGTGGATGTTCAGTTCTCCCAAAACCATGTATTGAAGAGATTATTTTTTCCCTATTGTGTATTCTTGGTAACTATCAAAAATCAATTGACCATAAATGCATGAATTTACTTCTGGTCTTTCTATTCTGTCACTTTGACAAATGTGTCTGTATGCTATTGCCATGCTGTTTTGATTACTATAGCTTTGTAATACACTTTAAAATCCAGTAGTGTGATGTTTCCAGCTTTTTTTCTTTTTGCTCAGGATTGCTTTGGATATTCAGAGAATTTTGTGGTTTCATACAAATTTAATTTTTTTTTCTGTTTCTGTGAATAATAACATTAAAATTTTGATATGAACTGCATTGAATCTGTAAATCACTTTGGGTAGTATGGACATTTTATCAACATTAATTTTTCCAATCCATGAACATGAAATATCTTCCCATTTAATTGCTTAGGCTTTAATTTTTTCATCAATATTTTAGATTTTTCAGTGTACAGATTTTTTACTTCCTTGGCTCAATTTATTCCTAAGTATGTTATTTTTTGCTATTGTAAATGAGACTGTTTTCATAATATCTTCTTCAGATGTTCTGTCATTAGTATATAGCAGTGCTATTGATTTTAATATGTTGATTTTATCACCTGCAAATTTCAATTTTACTGAATTCATTTAACGTTCTAACAGTCTTTTAGGTTGCTTTTGTAGACATTTTAGGGTTTTCTATGTATAAGATCATTTGGTCAGCAAACACAGACAGTTTTACTTTTTCCTTTCCTGTTTGGATGACTTTTTTTCTTTTTCTTGCCTAATTGCTCTGGCCAGGACTTTTAGTATTATGTTACATAGAAGTGGTGAGAGTGAGCATTCTTGTCTTGTTCCTGATTTTAGAGAGACACTCTCAACTTTTCACCATTGAGGATAATGTTAGTTGCAGGCTTGCAATATATGACCTTTATTGTGTTGAGGAGTATTTCTGGGGAAATTGATCAGAGGGCACTCCTTTCCAATATTTAAAGAGGATCACAGTTTTGAATTATTTTTCAATGAATATAGAAATAGTAATAACTTGTAATACCATACCAAGTTGAAAATGCAATTGCCATATATATTTATTTAATTAGTTCCTGGTTTTCAGCCTCTGGCAGCCCATTCTACACCAAAGGCCTTTGTATATGTAAATTCTAAGTCCCTCAGAATCAACTGCAGACCCTTCTAAAAGTCTGGAACATTCTTTATGAACAAAAGTTATTTTCCCACTTGTATTTGGAAGTTTGTGGGATTCCAGATTAAGTAAAGATTTTTGGAGAATGGCTTAAAGTTTACCTAATTTCCTTAAAAATACGTTAGATTAGAGTTCATCAATAATTTGTTCTGTCTCATAGTGTGATGGGAGACACCTAATGAGTATTGCAGTTTGACAAAGATTGCAATATTTTTTACATTTTAAAAATAAAGAATAGTATTTATAAATATGAAACTAAAATGCAAACAGATTATATTTACTACAAATAGCACTTAATATAATTTTACTTAATATATTTTAATACAGAATTCCTAAAAACAACAAAATTTAGAGGTTCTCATTGGTGCCAGTTAGGTTATTCTGGAAGTTTTGGTGATTCTTTCAGACCCTTTTTAATGATAGAAAGTAAGTTGTAGGAGATTCAAATATTTAATTTGGTTTTCAAAATGACAAACGACTAGAACTAATTAAGCTCTTGGAAAACTCTAACTGTATTTACAACACAACTAAAATTGCATTTTAACATCTAAAAATAAATGTTATGTGACTTTGTCAAATTTATTTAAAAAGTACTCTAATAATTACCAGATAAACAAGTTTAAATGATTGCCAAAACAGTAAATGTAGCTGATTACGAATATTGAATGGTGGAATTCAATTCTTTCTTTAACCGATTTTTAGATTTTGCTATATTGCATCCACATCTATTTAATTTAACTTGCTAATGATTTGTGTTTAAGGTTGCAAACACTGATGAACCAGTTTTTAAAAAAATATTTAGTATTTTATAAAGGTAGGGCATTCGAGACAATACAAAACTATTTTTATTTTAAAAATAAAGAAACTGAGGACAAATTTATTAGGCTTATTGATGAGTGGAACCAGATTTTAAGTTTTGATATAGCACTCTCTCCAGTGTATCATTCAACTGTCATGCTAGTTGCATTGTTGAGCAGATAACTGCTTTGAGACAGCCTGTTACTGAATCCTGACTTTTCTTTTTCTGAGAGAATATTTTGGAAATTATCAAGTGAAGAAGGGGATAGCAGTGTTTAGACAATGCTCAGTTAACAGAGGAATAAAGTGAAAAACACAATGACTGCTCATAACAGAAAGGAAAACAATAATTGCTTAAAACAGTACTACCAAATGATTTTGATTCTATTTTTTATATTTATTTATTTTTTTATTTTAAGGAAAAGATTTAAACTTTTTAAAAAAAATTAGTTGGCTCTAGCAAACAAAAACTATTGACATTAAAAGAATAATTTGTGTTTTTAGGTTAGCAATTTGACTAACTATTCTGTTAATTGTAACATTATAACAAATATTTTAAAATCAACTTTTCTCCTTACACAATATTTATTTATATAAAGGCCTATATAGGTGTGAAGAGGCCATTACTCCACATAAACAATACACACTGTAATATAATTACCAAAATAAAACCAGAAATGATTTTATATTTCTAGAGAATCTTTAATATTGGTCTCATATACTCCTAAGATACCACTGGGTACATGAAAAAAATTAAGAAAATGAACTGCATGCATTTAGAATGAAAAAGAAATATCGAGGCACCAGGCCCTGATGATACATTAAGACTTCATCAGGATTTGCTGGACCAAATAGTCTTAAAATTGTGACACTTGGTGGAAGGCACCTCTGGTTTAACACCTAAAATTCAATGCCAGTGACCATTAGCAGCAGTAACCTGAGCAATTTCATTTGCTGTACATCTCAGGAAAGTAACATAATGTTGAACAAATGTTCTGAGATTTAGAAAGCAAAGAGACCATTCAACTGAAGTATCTGAAGAAATTTTATTTATAGTGGCAAAAATTGCTTGTGCTTGTGCCCATGAAAGTGAAATATACTCATCTGCCCATTTCTGATGCTATTGGTCAGTAGATAATTCATCATGTATCTACCTGCGTGACTTCTTATAACCCCTTTTATAAAGATCCTACAATACAAAAAGAAACAAATAGAAGCAAATGGTTTCAGCTGAGCCTGGAAAAGAACAGGTTCAGGATCACAAAAGGACTCAAGGAAGGCAATCACAGAATTAGAGCAGCCTCGCTGGGGGACAGGGAAAATCTGGGGAAAGAAGACACTGAAGACAATAAATTATAAACCCGATGAAGTAAAGAAAAAGAGACTGCAGGAACCCCCTCCCAGCTGCCATGCATTGGCCTTTATCTGCCCATAGCTGGAGATAAGCAGCTTGCTGGAAGGCAGATTTCCATTTAATGCAGTTAAATTTTATATGATGCTTCATACTCTCAATGCTCCACCCTGTGGTTTGGCCTTTTATAAACGGCACCATTTGCTCTGGGGAGATAGCTCAAGTCAACGCAAAAGGCTTTCTAATCTAACATGAAAATAATGAATTGTGTTTATAATTGAATTATTAGCCAATGAAGACTGCTGAGAAAGGCAGTATGGTATTTCATTCAAGCAGTATGACATAAAACTGTATCTTCCAACACAAAATAACTGATTTAATGTGCTCCATAAGTGTATTCCAAAAAAAGCTTGACAATTTAAAACTGTCTTGAACATGGCAAGCGTTTTCCAGACATACAGTGTTTATGTTTGCATTGAAATGAATGAAACAAGGAATTCACTGCTTTGTATGGGTGGCAAGGCACTTCCTTTTCAGTTAGATCACTGATATCCACATTATTTATAACTTTGATCCTACTAATTATAATGTCCATGTGATGGTCTAACCTAGACCATTCAAACAAAAGTTTGCATCAATACTCCTTCATTTCTTGTGAACTGAAATGTCAATGTAGATTCTCGTTGTTCGTTTATTTCCTTGATGCTTCTTGATTCATTTCTTGGATTTCTTATTGATCCTTTGGTCCCTGGAGCCTATTATAACTTAGTCTGTATCAGGTAAATACTCACTATACCCACTATATATGCTGCTACATTATTGTACAGCAAAAAAGCAATGCAACCTGAAACCAGAAGACGTGAATTTTAGTCTTGTCTTTTGCTTCCTGTGTAACTTTGAATGTCGCTTCACCCCTGTGAACCCCAGGGTCTGTTTAGCAGTTGTATCGAGATAACAGCCACCTCAAAGAGCTTTTGAAAGATTTAAATGAGATAAGTAATATGAAAAACACCTATTAGACTGTAGTTCTTCCCTTCCATGTCCTGCCAGTTCATATTTGAACTAATTTTTCCCCCAGTCAGGCTCCTACCTCTTGAATTTCTACCTCAGTACACATCGTCATGCCCTTTCCTCCAGCTAACCAAATCAGACATCTTATCTTCTCCATCTCACTTTCTCCATCCAGTTCAGGATCTGACAGTGTTGTACGTACATTAACTACACTTCAAAACTGTTCCTCTGCTCTCTCTTCCCACTGTCATGACCTTGGTTTGGGCTCTTACTGTCTCTTGACTATTGTAGCTTTTTAACTTGTCTCCTTGCCTTATGTTCTTCCCCTCAACAATCTGTCATATACTGTGCTGCCAGGGCTATAGCATAACTGTGACTACAACACTCTCCAGCTTAAAATTATTTAATAAGAACTATTTTACATGATAACAGAGGCTGCAACCCCAATCAGTGTCTCATAAATTGCCATTATGTTGAAAAAAATTAAAACAAAAATGATGACTGAAAGATTCTGCTAGTAGGATTAATTACCACCAACCAATCAATAGCCAGAAAAGCCTGATGGGTCTGGGTGGAGGGAAACAATTAGCGCTCCACCTCTGCCTTCTCTGATGAGAGGGCAGTCATTACTTGTCTGAGGCTCCATCCCTTCACTCCCACACCAGCTTCCCTGGAACTCAAAGAATGAAGTCCTGTAAGCAGGAGAAAAATCCTTTTAACAGACAGGCTAAAGCCTACATTTTTGTCATCCATCTTTGCTGAGTAAAAAAATCAGGCAATGGCAAAGTAAATTTATTCGTAAACTAGTTTCCCTAAGTAGTAAAAATCAAGAATGAAGTGCTGACTGCCCTCTTCTCCATGTGCAGTAAAGACCAAGACAAATTTATTTACACGAATTCTCCCCTTCCTAGTCTGTTAATATAATCTTGAGTTCTGATAACATTATAGTTAACTAATTATTTTTAATGTTCTGTCTGCTCCTTAAAGAATGATTTATATATCTGCATTTAATTATTTGGTCATATTTATAAAATTATTTTTCTTTATTAAAACTTACCTATTTTTCTTTTACTCACCTGCAGCCATTTAACACTAGGATTTTCCTTTCTTAAACTGTTCAATACTGTTCATTTCTTTCTTAGCTTGAATAAATTTCTAAATATGTTTTTTGATTGCTTATTATATTAGGTAAGGCCATGATTATATACAAACCTTGACTAGCTATAACATTTATCACCATTTATTTTTTCCCTAAAAAGTATGATGTACATTTTGTCTGGTAATAGACTTCTATGATTACAGTGTTTATTTTTTGTTTGATTCCTCCTTCAAATCTCTAAATGTTGCTATGCTGTTTCCTAACACAGTTATGATGAGATATTCAAAGTCATCAGTCCTCTTTTTTTTAATCTGTTTAATTTTCAGTCCAGAATTTTTAAGGAACCTCTTTGTGATTTAGTAAGCAGGAGTTAACTGGCACCCTTTCTTGTCCAAGTTAGGAGCCTATTGAGGCAAATCCTGTGCTTTACCTAGAGAGAAACTTCACTTTGAGAAGCTGTGCACAAATACTATGGCTGCTGGTCTACATTTTTTCAAGGTGTTGTATTGACTACTTATAGTTCATATGTGTTCCCAACTTCTGCCTATCTGATGCTTAGGGTTTTTTTATTTATTTATTTTTATTTTATTTTTTACATTATGGTGGGAAAACCCATATATTTCTCATGGATAACTGCATTAAATTTTGGACTTTTTGTTATTAGAAATATTTTCCTTTAGTTGGGCCCCATTTACTTCATAACTTAAAATTTTTCTCCCTCCCTTCACTCACTCACCTTCCTACCTCCCTCCCTCCCTCCCTCCCCTTCTTTCCTCCCTTCCTCCCTCCCTCCCTCCCTCCCTCCCTCCCTTCCTTCCTTCCTTCCTTCCTTCCTTCCTTCCTTCCTTCCTTCCTTCCTTCCTTCCTTCCTTCCTTCCTTCTGTACTTAGATAGTAATAGGTATGCTTTCCACATTTTCCTCTAAATTATGAAATACTTTTCTCTGTTATTTCTGTAGTTAACTTCCTCAACTATAGATTTTAATTATATTTTTACATTTTAAATTCTTTGCAATCTCTTATCTTACTCTACTACCTTTCATCTAAGAATCAAGGCTTTTTATTGTGGTTTATTATTCCTGGGCTTTATTAAAGATGCCTACATGTCTTGTAAAAATAACTTCTAGTTCCTGTAAGAAATCATTTTCAGAATTATGACCCTCTCTGAGTACTGAGACTAATATTCTCTTTAGCCTTTGCTGTAATCTATTTTCCTCGGTCTTGTATAGGTCCCTCTTCTTCACTTTCCAATTACTTATTCTAGAACCAGGAGAAATATAGAAAAACAATATTTTTAAATAAGAGGTCTGTATTCACAGCATTCATAACAAAGTTGGTAAAAATTACAACACTCAATGTGTAAAATGATCAGGGAGCCTCCTGTGTTCTCCTTACTCTTTGATAGTTTACCTGTGAGGAAAAAATGCACTTCTGTATTCCAATTTTATCGTCCTCCCTCCTGCCTTCTCCCATCCTACATGTGTATAGGCACTGTATACTACCCTTTTCATTACCAGGATGTTATCATCTCTGAATAAATATGGAGAGATGAGAATGAACCCAGGAATAATACTCTCACTACTTAAAAAAAAAAATCAGTATCTCAAGATAAAGGATTGGCTGCACTTTCTCTGATTCTATGCAAAACAGGGTAAACAGTAGAGATTATTATTTTTTAAAAATGTTTTTTTCTCTTACTTTTTTGGGGAAAACAAGGTTGCTGTGTTTCAAGAAGTGGCATGTGGTTGCTCCTTATTGCTTTGGCTTCATCAGCTTTATGGTTTATGGAAATTCCTTGTAAGTTGCTATTATTAGTGATGTCTCATTCTGTTTTAGGGATCATGTGGATTTTTGACATTGTCAGTGCTTTCTGGAATATCTGTTGCAATGTTGAAATAAGTTGGCAAGGGTTGCTACTTAGATATTTTAATTCCATTTAAACATTAAAATCTTCTAATTGAGGAAATGGATATAGAGGAGTAAGAAGAATCTAGGAAAACTTTTAAATGCTGATGTTTCTAACTTCTATAAATGTGTGCATGTGTGTATGTATATATCATTATTTTAGACAAGCCAGTAAAACTCTGGCTCAGTTTCTTTATTTACAAAATTAGAGCAAATCTATAATAGTTGCATATTATTTTGTACAACTTTAATTTCACGGCAATGTAAAACCAGGTCAATATGCTGATACTTGAGACTTTCTGTATTATAATGAATTCACAAAGAAGCTAGTGCTGTATGGAAATTTCTAGCCTAATCCAATTTGAATTCCATTCTATGTGCATTGATTTTCAATTTTACTTTTGTTTTTGACAAACTGTACTTTATAAGTATTGATGTTTGTTTTTGATGAAAGCATTTTCATTCACAGACAATTTTGTGATCAGCAGCATTAATTGAAAATAGTGTGTTTCTGAGCATTTCTCTACCATAGGTGGCTAACACTGATGGATCTTTTTCAATCCATAGTTCAATCCTAGGTTAGCTACAATTTTCCAGACTTAAAAGAGAAAAGAAGAATCAAAACCTTCTGATTATGAAGTATATTCAAGGGAAAAGAAGTTTTATGAACTCTATGAGTATCCTCTCTTTTAATTGACCATAATATGAAGTATAAATGATAAGTCGTCTGGGGAATGACTTAGTTTCCCTCTTGGTGGTCATCTGGATGGACTTCTCCTTCCAGTCACTCTATGACTTTAATGAGAAAGTTATCAAACTCATATCTTTTTTATGTCAAAGAAATAGTATGTTTGTAATTGAATTCAATTTAGCATTCTGAATCTTGACGTTTTACATGGAGTATTTCATTCAAATCTCACAATAATCTCTAAAAAGTGAGTTTTGCTGTATTTTCTTTATAGACAAGTAAATTAAGATGAGGTAGGATACATAAGTTGCCCTATAACATATGCCTAATTAGTGGCAGAGCTAAGATTTCATCTTGATGTTTCTGACTCTAAAGTTCATGTTCATAAGCATCATGTTAAGTGCATCAATTAGGATTTCGTCTTCTTTATTTGGCAGAAACCTGACTACAATTGCATAACCCAACAGAGCTTTCTTTATTGCACATGACAAGTAGTGCAGTGCTGATGTGAGTACTTAAGGAAATCTTCAAGACCCAAGCTTCTTCTAGCTTCCTTTTCTGTCTTTATAGCAGGTGATTTTTGTCCTCCTTGTTGAAAGAAGGCTGCTGTGCCTTATGATATCATGGAATATATGCACTACAAGCAGGAAGAAGAGGATGAGCAAAGGAGAAAAATAACACCTGTTATTTAATTAAAAAATTTTTTTCTTAACCAGAAAAATAATAGTTTGCCTGGAAGTCTTCATAATATGCTTCCTTTTCTAGCTGATTAACCAAATCTACACTGTATGGCTATTCCAAGCTTCAAGGGAGTCTAGGCAGTCAATTTTAAATCAAACTTACTGAAATATAAATTAGATACCATGAACGTCATACATTTATGTACATAGGTCTATGACCCTGGGGAAATGTATACACTCATGTAATCACTACTCCAATCAAGATACAGAGAATTCCATCTTGAGGGGGCTAACTTAATTGAGCATATTGCCATTTTGAACAAAATGCATGTTCCATTAGAAAAGGAGACAACTAGTATTAGGGAGGGCAATAGGCAGCACCTGCCACACTAAGATTAAATATTGACGTTTATGTAATGGTTTAGAAAAGCAGAATTGCAAGACAGAAAATACTTCTTGGTGGGAGAAAACATGAGTTACAACTAATCTAGTTTAAAAAGGGAACTTGGACAAGTCCTTCGGACCTATTTATGTCTCAGTTGTCTAGTATGAAAAAAGGTCTAGAGAAATCTTAAATGTGTCAAAAATTGTTTTTCGAATCAAATGAAATAATTTATGTGAAAGCACATTGATATCTGTAAAGCCCTAATTAATATAAAGAATTGTCTTTGATTTTCATAATAAGAATGGTTTGATTTAGAAAATGATGATGACCTTGAACTTATGGGCCTGAAATATCACAGTTGTGAAATTCAAATAATCTTGTAAAATATACTAACTTTTAAATTTATTAATGGCCTACAAATCAAGACAGTAAACAGCTATAGACCAAAGTAATTTTTAATTTGAGCTCTTATCAGTTCTTTTTCAAACTATTTTTTGTTTAAGTAAAAATATCACAAATATATAATTTTCAAAACATTCAAAATATATGTACATTTATAACTAATAAATTCTTGTGTGATTTCCCAGTTTTTTAATATTTAAAAAATAATAGTCTTCTATTCATGTGAAATATAAATTTTATTTTGAGAAATTGTACTTTTTCCAAAATCAAAGAGTGTTGAATCTTTGGAGTATCTTAGAAGAAGGCGGTTTTTAAAAAATTGCTCTGTTTTGAGAAGAAAACACGCTCTTGAAATTCACCTTGTGGAATCAGTTGCAAGAGGTTAAACATTAAAACCTATTGTGAGTTTTTGGGGGTACTCTACAACCAGAGCCCCTGATTGCCTGTTGTTCAGGATCTATGAAGAAATGTGATTATATGTAGTACTTATTACTCAGATTTGTCAGACCACTACTCTGAACTCAAACATATTACCAAAATGTGTCTCATCTTTGAAGATTTTTACCATAATAAGTGAGAACCAATACTAATCTTTATTGAAAATAAATATATCTTGTAATCCAGACATGCATTTCCTCTGACCTATTACCTTTTTTTACATTAAAAAGTTGATTATTATTATTTTCCATTACAATCTTTATCCTTTCGTCCATAAAATTTTCAGGTTGGATTCAGTACTGGCTTTACTGGTCCTTGGGGAGGCTGCCAAATTAAACATGGCCTGCTTGAAAGCTTTAATGGACATAGTGAGAGATTTTGTTTCAAGCATTATGTCTGTTCAAAATCAGGTAACATTGCTAATTTATATGTGAAAAGAGAACCGAAGAGAAACAGATTTTATTTTTTCCACTATTTAAATTGTATATTGTATTAGGGCATATAATATGCATAACTTTATAATAATAAATTTAATTAAATATAAAAGCAAATTCACAGTTACCATTTATCATAAACATTTTTCATTTTCATTACCTAATATTAAAATTTATAATTTGGTTGGGGTAAGATCACTTATTGAAACATTTCTGTATTGTTGGTTATTAAATTTGTTTCTACTTGTTCACAGTTAATTATAAGTAATGTTGAATTGTTATTCTCATACATAAAATCTCTATCAACACTTCTATTTCTTTACAGTAGGCTAATAAAATTAAATTACCAAGTGAAAGACTGTGAAGTTTCTTTCAAAGTTTTTGGGCAAGATGTCCAAACTTTTCTCCATAAGATATATTAATAACTTTCTTGCATTCCTATGAACAATAAATGAAAGTGTCACACATTAGAATTGAGCTGTACATCAAAAGGTTCCTTTTGAATATGATATGGAAAATAGTATCTCATTGAATTAATTTACATTCCATTGACTGCTAATTAAATTGTGAAGTTGTTCTTTATATAATTATTAGCTGTCTATATTTTTTATTCTTTGAACCGTATTTTATGCAATCTACTCATGGTAAACCCATTTTTTAATGAACACATTTAGAAATATTAGTTTATTACGGTCTTTTAACAATTATTATAAGTACACTATATAGTTATTGATATGCAAAGACATACTTTGATGATCGGATATCTATTTTATTTCAGGGAGAAAGTTACAAGGTAGATGATTTTTCCTGGGCCTGGAATGTAGTCTACATATATACAGTAATTCTTGCAGAAATCTGCTTGTATGCAGCCACTTCTGATTTGCGAAAAACTGCTCTAATTGGTTTCTGTCAATGTAAAAGTTCACGAAAAAATATTTTACGCTTGGACAAATCAGTCCCTCCAGAATTAAAGGAAGCAAGTATTTTAAGTCTTTTGGAATATTTCTCTTCAAAAATGTCAGAGAATTGTAAGTAGATTGTTTTTAACTTGGATGAGTAATATTTTTTTTAAATTTATTTATTATTATTATACTTTAAGTTGTAGGGTACATGTGCATAACGTGCAGGTTTGTTACATATGTATACTTGTGCCATGTTGGTGTGCTGCACCCATCAACTCATCATTTACATCAGGTATAACTCCCAATGCAATCCCACCCCACTCCCCGCTCCCCATGATAGGCCCCTGTGTGTGATGTTCCCCTTCCTGAGTCCAAGTGATCTTATTGTTCAGTTCCCACCTATGAGTGAGAACATGCAGTGTTTGGTTTTCTGTTCTTGTGATAGTTTGCTAAGAATGATGGTTTCCAGCTGCATCCATGTCCCTACAAAGGACGCAAACTCATCCTTTTTGATGGCTGCATAGTATTCCATGGTGTATATGTGCCACATTTTCTTAATCCAATCTGTCACTGATGGACATTTGGGTTGATTCCAAGTCTTTGCTATTGTGAATAGTGCTGCAATAAACATACGTGTGCATGTGTCTTTATAGCAGCATAATTTATAATCCTTTGGGTATATACCCAGTAATGGGATGGCTGGGTCATATGGTACATCTAGTTCTAGATCCTTGAGGAATCGCCATACCGTTTTCCATAATGGTTGAACTAGTTTACAATCCCACCAACAGTGTAAAAGTGTTCCTATTTCTCCACATCCTCTCCAGCACCTGTTGTTTCCTGACTTTTTAATGATTGCCATTCTAACTGGTGTGAGATGGTATCTCATTGTGGTTTTGATTTGCATTTCTCTGATGGCCAGTGATGATGAGCATTTTTTCATGTATCTGTTGGCTGTATGAATGTCTTCTTTTGAGAAATGTCTGTTCATATCCTTTGCCCACTTTTTGATGGGGTTGTTTGTGTTTTTCTTGTAAATTTGTTTGAGTTCTTTGTAGGTTCTGGATATTAGCCCTTTGTCAGATGAGTAGATTGCAAAAATGTTCTCCCATTCTGTAGGTTGCCTGTTCACTCTGATGGTAGTTTCTTTTGCTGTGCAGAAGCTCTTTAATTTAATGAGATCCCATTTGTCAATTTTGGCTTTTGCTGCCGTTGCTTTTGGTGTTTTAGACATGAAGTCTTTGCCCATGCCTATGTCCTGAATGGTACTACCTAGGTTTTCCTCTAGGATTTTTATGGTATTAGGTCTAACATTTAAGTCTCTAATCCATCTTGAATTAATTTTCGTATAAGGAGTAAGGAAAGGATCCAGTTTCAGCTTTCTACTTATGGCTAGCCAATTTTCCCAGCACCATTTATTAAATAGGGAATCCTTTCCCCATTTCTTGTTTCTCTCAGGTTTGTCAAAGATCAGATGGCTGTAGATGTGTGGTATTATTTCTGAGGACTCTGTTCTGTTCCATTGGTCTATATCTCTGTTTTGGTACCAGTACCATGCTGTTTTGGTTACTGTAGCCTTGTAGTATAGTTTGAAGTCAGGTAGCGTGATGCCTCCAGCTTTGTTCTTTTGACTTAGGATTGTCTTGGAGATGCAGGCTATTTTTTGGTTCCATATGAACTTTAAAGCAGTTTTTTCCAATTCTGTGAAGAAACTCATTGGTAGCTTAATGGGGATGGCATTGAATCTATAAATTACCTTGGGCACTATGGTCATTTTCATGATATTGATTCTTCCTATCCATGAGCATGGTATGTTCTTCCATTTGTTTGTGTCCTCTTTTATTTCACTGAGCAGTGGTTTGTAGTTCTCCTTGAAGAGGTCCTTTACATCCCTTGTAAGTTGGATTCCTAGGTATTTCATTCTCTTTGAAGCAATTGTGAATGGAAGTTCATTCCTGATTTGGCTCTCTGTTTGTCTGTTACTGGTGTATAAGAATGCTTGTGATTTTTGCACATTAATTTTGTATTCTGAGACTTTGCTGAAGTTGCTTATCAGCTTAAGGAGATTTTGGGCTGAGACAATGGGGTTTTCTAAATATACAATCATGTCATCTGCAAACAGGGACAGTTTGACTTCTTCTTTTCCTAACTGAATACCCTTGATTTCTTTCTCTTGCCTAATTGCCCTAGCCAGAACTTCCAACACTATGTTGAATAGGAGTGGTGAGAGAGGGCATCCCTGTCTTGTGCCAGTTTTCAAAGGGAATTTTTCCAGTTTTTGCCCATTCAGTATGATATTGGCTGTGGGTTTGTCATAAATAGCTCTTATTATTTTGAGGTACGTTCCATCAATACCGAATTTATTGAGAGTTTTTAGCATGAAGGGCTGTTGAATTTTGTCAAAAGCCTTTTCTGCATCTATTGAGATAATCATGTGGTTCTTGTCTTTGGTTCTGTTTATATGCTGGATTATGTTTATTGATTTGCGAATGTTGAACCAGCCTTGCATCCCAGGGATGAAGCCCACTTGATCATGGTGGATAAGCTTTTTGATGTGTTGCTGAATCTGGTTTGCCAGTATTTTATTGAGGATTTTTGCATCGATGTTCATGAGGGATATTGGTCTAAAATTCTCTTTTTTTGTTGTGTCTCTGCCAGGCTTTGGTATCAGGATGATGTTGGCCTCATAAAATGAGTTAGGGAGGATTCCCTCTTTTTCTATTGATTGGAATAGTTTCAGAAGGAATGGTACCAACTCCTCCTTGTACCTCTGGTAGAATTCAGCTGTGAATCCATCTGGTCCTGGACATTTTTTGGTTGGTAGGCTATTAATTATTGCCTCAATTTCAGAGCCTGCTATTGGTCTATTCAGGGATTCAACTTCTTCCTGGTTTAGTCTTGGAAGAGTGTAAGTGTCCAGGAAATTATCCATTTCTTCTAGATTTTCTACTTTATTTGCATAGAGGTGTTTATAGTATTCTCTGATGGTAGTTTGTATTTCTGTGGGGTCGGTGGTGATATCCCCTTTATCATTTTTAATTGCGTCGATTTGATTCTTCTCTCTTTTCTTCTTTATTAGTCTTGCTAGTGGTCTGTCAATTTTGTTGATCTTTTCAAAAAACCAACTCCTGGATTCATTGATTTTTTGGAGAGTTTTTTGTGTCTCTATCTCCTTCAGTTCTGCTCTGATCTTAGTTATTTCTAGCCTTCTGCTAGCTTTCGAATGTGTTTGCTCTTGCTTCTCTAGATCTTTTAATTGTGATGTTAGAGTGTCAATTTTAGATCTTTCCTGCTTTCTCTTGTGGGCATTTAGTGCTATAAATTTCCCTCTACACACTGCTTTCAATGTGTCCCAGAGATTCTGGTATGTTGTATCTTTGTTCTCATTGGTTTCAAAGAACATCTTTATTTCTGCCTTCATTTCGTTATGTACCCAGTAGTCATTCAGGAGCAGGTTGTTCAGTTTCCATGTAGTTGAGCGGTTTTGATTGAATTTCTTAGTCCTGAGTTCTAGTTTGATTGCACTGTGGTCTGAGAGACAGTTTGTTATAATTTCTGTTCTTGTACATTTGCTGAGGAGTGCTTTACTTCCAATTACGTGGTCGATTTTGGAGTTAGTACGATGTGGTGCTGAGAAGAATGTATATTCTGTTGATTTGGGGTGGAGAGTTCTATAGATGTCTATTAGGTCTGCTTGCTGCAGAGATGAGTTCAATTCCTGGATATCCTTGTTAACTTTCTGTCTCGTTGATCTGTCTAATGTTGACAGTGGAGTGTTGAAGTCTCCCATTATTATTGTATGGGAGTCTAAGTCTTTTTGTAAGTCTCTAAGGACTTGCTTTATGAATCTGGGTGCTCCTGTATTGGGTGCATATATATTTAGGATAGTTAGCTCTTCCTGTGGAATTGATCCCTTCACCATTATGTTATGGCCTTCTTTGTCTCTTTTGATCTTTGATGGTTTAAAGTCTGTTTTATCAGAGACTAGTATTGCAACCCCCGCTTTTTTTTGTTCTCCATTTGCTTGGTAAATCTTCCTCCATCCCTTTATTTTGAGCCTATGTATGTCTCTGCGTGTGAGATGGGTCTCCTGAATACAGCAGACTGATGGGTCTTGACTCTTTATCCAGTTTGCCAGTCTGTGTCTTTTAATTGGAGCATTTAGTCCATTTACATTTAAGGTTAAGATTGTTATGTGTGAACTTGATCCTGCCATTATGATATTAACTGGTTATTTTGCTCGTTAGTTGATGCAGTTTCTTCCTAGCCTCGATGATCTTTACATTTTGGCATGTTTTTGCAATGGCTGGTACCGGTTGTTCCTGTCCATGTTTAGTGCTTCCTTCAGGGTCTCTTGTAAGGCAGGCCTAGTGGTGACAAAATCTCTAAGCATTTGCTTATCTGTAAAGGATTTTATTTCTCCTTCACTTATGAAACTTAGTTTGGCTGGATATGAAATTCTGGGTTTAAAATTCTTTTCTTTAAGAATGTTGAATATTGGCCCCCACTCTCTTCTGGCTTGGAGAGTTTCTGCCGAGAGATCTGCTGTTAGTCTGATGGGCTTCCCTTTGTGGGTAACCCGACCTTTCTCTCTGGCTGCCCTTAAGATTTTTTCCTTCATTTCAACTTTGGTGAATCTGGCAATTATGTGTCTTGGAGTTGCTCTTCTCCAGGAGTATCTTTGTGGCGTTCTCTGTATTTCCTGGATTTGAATGTTGGCCTGCCCTACTAGGTTGGGGAAGTTCTCCTGGATGATATCCTGAAGAGTGTTTTCCAACTTGGTTCCATTTTCCCCCTCACTTTCAGGCACCCTAATCAGACGTAGATTTGGTCTTTTTACATAATCCCATACTTCTTGCAGGCTTTGTTCATTTCTTTTTCTTCTTTTTTCTTTTGGTTTCTCTTCTCGCTTCATTTCATTCATTTGATCCTCAATCGCAGATACTCTTTCTTCCAGTTGATCGAGTCGGTTACTGAAGCTTGTGCATTTGTCACGTATTTCTCGTGTCATGGTTTTCATCTCTTTCATTTCGTTTATGACCTTCTCTGCATTAATTACTCTAGCCATCAATTCTTCCAGTTTTTTTTTCAAGATTTTTAGTTTCTTTGCGCTGGGTACGTAATTCCTCCTTTAGCTCTGAGAAATTTGATGGACTGAAGCCTTCTTCTCTCATCTCGTCAAAGTCATTCTCCATCCAGCTTTGATCCGTTGCTGGCGATGAGCTGCGCTCCTTTGCCGGGGGAGATGCGCTCTTATTTTTTGAATTTCCAGCTTTTCTGCCCTGCTTTTTCCCCATCTTTGTGGTTTTATCTGCCTCTGGTCTTTGATGATGGTGATGTACTGATGGGGTTTTGGTGTAGGTGTCCTTCCTGTTTGATAGTTTTCCTTCTAACAGTCAGGACCCTCAGCTGTAGGTCTGTTGGAGATTGCTTGAGGTCCACTCCAGACCCTGTTTGCCTGGGTATCAGCAGCAGAGGCTACAGAAGATAGAATATTTCTGAACAGCGAGTGTACCTGTCTGATTCTTGCTTTGGAAGCTTCCTCTCGGGGTGTACTCCACCCTGTGAGGTGTGGGGTGTCAGACTGCCCCTAGTGGGGGATGTCTCCCAGTTAGGCTACTCAGGGGTCAGGGACCCACTTGAGCAGGCAGTCTGTCCCTTCTCAGATCTCAACCTCCGTGTTGGGAGATCCACTGCTCTCTTCAAAGCTGTCAGACAGAGTCGTTTGCGTCTGCAGAGGTTTCGGCTGTGTTTGTTATTGCCCTGTCCCCAGAGGTGGAGTCTACAGAGACAGGCAGGTTTCCTTGAGCTGCTGTGAGCTCCACCCAGTTCGAGCTTCCCAGCAGCTTTGTTTACCTACTTAAACCTCAGCAATGGCGGGCGCGCCTCCTCCCCCAGCCTCGCTGCTGCCTTGCCGGTAGATGCTGTGCTAGCAATGAGGGAGGCTCCGTGGGTGTGGGACCCTCCCAGCCAGGTGTGGGATATGATCTCCTGGTGTGCCTGTTTGCTTAAAGTGCAGTATTGGGGTGGGAGTTACCCGATTTTCCAGGTGTTGTGTGTCTCAGTTCCCCTGGCTAGGAAAAGGGATTCCCTTCCGCCTTGTGCTTCCCAGGTGAGGCAATGCCTTGCCCTGCTTCAGCTCTCGCTGGTCGGGCTGCAGCAGCTGACCAGCACCGATCTTCCGGCACTCCCCAGTGAGATGAACCCAGTACCTCAGTTGAAAATGCAGAAATCACCGGTCTTCTGTGTCGCTCGCGCTGGGAGTTGGAGACTGGAGCTGTTCCTATTCGGCCATCTTGCTGATGAGTAATATTTTTAAGTGTCACTGTCTACATATAGTAATAAGCATTTTACATAAAGTTGATATTTAGAAATAACAAATAATTTTAAATTTCTACAAATTTTGGAAGAATATAACATGATTTCTTTTTCTTTTTTTCTTTTTTTTTTTTGAAACCAGGTGTCATTCTGTCACCAATGCTGCAGTGCAGTGGCGTGATCTCTGCTCACTGTAACCTCCTCCTCTGCTTCAAGCCTTTCTCCTGCCTCAGCTCCCCAAGTAGCTGGGACTACAGGCACTTGCCACCATGCCTGGCTAAATTTTGTATTTTTAGTAGTGCTGGGGTTTCGCCATGTTGGCCAGGCTGGTCTCAACCTCCTGACCTCAAGTGATCCACCACGTCTGCCTCCCACAGTGCTGGGATTACATTCATGAACCACTGTGCCCAGCCAGAAAATTTTTACCAATAATTTTAAAACATCTGAAATAAAAATTAGTTTCAGTTGACTGATGATTCAAATTATATTCCTTGAAAGCAAAAAATGGATTTAGGCAAACCTGGGTAGTGTATATGAAGTTTATTTCCTCTTTATTTTTATTATGTTCCCCATAGGATTTATCTTCTTTCTTCCATTTTCTCTAGGCATTTACTGTTTCCCTCTTGTTCTTTTCCTGCCCAGAGGATTTCTCTACAATTACTTCACTCAAATATTCTAGTACAATATTCACACCTGACATCTTATAGTCCATCAAATAGTAGCTGTCTTATGTCTCAGGACTAAAGGTCATTTTGCTACTGTATTTATGGGAGATAAGAGAATAAAATATTTTGATTTTTCAAAGAGTAGTATGGGGACAATATTAACTCAAAGTAGCCTTTTTTGGTTGAATAAAACTTTATAGATTTATTGTGAAAAATAATTGCAATTTATATATTACTATAGTCTATTGTGTATATGACTCTCACTTCCATTAAATGCTGAGATAATTGATACTGAAGAATCATGTCTGAATTCTATTTCTATTAACCCAGCATCTAGCATAATAACACATAATAGGTAAGCAATTATGATAGTGGATTTATAAATACATCATTAAATTTCAGATATAATTGCAAGATTTGGGAAGGATTTAAAGAAGTAAGATATTGTCTTTAGCCAAAACCATAATTCACTGATTTTTGGAGAAATTATGATTGAATATATTTTTAAATAGTAAGACTTTAGAAGTAGATAGAAATTTCATTCTCAAAAACTTGCTCACTATTTTTAAATTGCCTTCAATATATTTTTGGCTTAATCAATATATTGAAACCCAGCTTCTGAGTGTAATTAGTGTGACCTTTTCCCACTTTTCAAGCTTTTATTTTTTTATTGGTGCCAATTTTAAACAGATCTTTATTCTTAAGTACATAAATTGTATTTCTTCCATGTTTATATTATTAATAAAGTGAAGATAAATGAAGGTATTCATTTCTTTTGCTGTTCACAATTTTAATTATTCAGAATGTCAGAAATTTTCCTACATAGCACCTCAATACATGATTTTTAAACCACTACTAAACAGACTCATCTACAATGTTGGCCTTCAAGGCTTGTCTGCCTATGTAGGTTAGTTTTTCCTGACCTCTAGTGGTAGGTCCAGAAAAGACCCTCCATGGGAAGAATCTTTACTCCCAGAAACCTCTTGGCCTCTCTTTGCTCATGACCCCCTGCACTCTGGCATAATCTTATGATGATGGGATTGCACATTTCTGTGGACACTCACAAAACTCACATTTTTTTCCTCCTCAATAGTCTGATTTTTAAAATGTATTATTATACTTTAAGTTCCGGGATACATATGTAGAACTTGCAGGCTTGTTATATAGGTATATATGTGCCATGGTGGTTTTAAAACCCATCTTCTTGGTTTTAAGCAAGACGTTATTATGATAGTGGATTTATAATGTAATTAAATACATCATTAAATTTCAGATATAATTGCAAGATTTGGGAAGGGTACACCCTTCTCAGCACCACATCACACCTATTCTAAAATCAACCACATAATTGGAAGTAAAATGCTCTTCAGCAAATGAAAAGAACAGAAATCATAATAGTTTCTCAGATCACAGTGCAATCAAATTAGAACTAAGGATTAAGAAACTCACTCAAAACCACAAAACTACATGAAAACTGAACAACCTGCTCCTGGATGACTACTGTGTAAATAATGAAATTAAGGCAGAAACAAATAAGTTCTTTGAAACCAGTGACAACAAAGGAACAACATACCAGAATCTCTGGGACACAGCTAAAGCAGTTTTAAAAGGGAAATTTATAGCACTAAATGCCCACATCAGAAATCAGGGAAGATCTAAAATCAATACCCTAACATCACAGTTAAAAGAACAAGAGAAGCAAGAACAAACAAATTCAAAAGTGAGCAGAAGACAAGAAATAACTAAGATCAGAGCAGAACTGAAGGAGATAGAGACATGAAAAACCCTTCAAAAAAAAATCAATGAATTCAAGAGCCAGTTTTTTGAAAAGAATAAGAAAATAGATAGAACACTAGCCAGACTATTAAAGAAGAAAAGAGAGAAGAATCAAATAGATGCAATAAAAAATGATAAAGGGGATATCACCACTGATCCCACAGAAATACAAACTACCATCAGAGAATACTATAAACACCTCTATGCAAATAAACTAGAAAACCTAGAAGAAATGGATAAATTCATGGACACATATACCATCCCAAGACTAAATCAGGAAGAAGTCGAATCTCTGAAGAGACAAATAACAACTTCTGAAATTTAGGCAGTAATTAATAGCCTACCAACCAAACAAACAAAAAAAGCCCAGAACCAGACGGATTCACAACCAAATTCTACCAGAGGTACCGAAGAGGAGCTGGTAACATTCCTTCTGAAACTATTCTAAACAATAGAAACATGGGGACTCCTCCCTAACACATTTT
The DNA here is from genome assembly GCF_037993035.2 of Macaca fascicularis. Lineage (NCBI taxonomy): Eukaryota > Metazoa > Chordata > Mammalia > Primates > Cercopithecidae > Macaca > Macaca fascicularis. The sequence continues at coordinate 117,055,275 of NC_088380.1, read as the reverse complement.
ATGAGGCCAGCATCGTCCTGATACCAAAACTCGGCAGAGACACAACAAAAAAAGATTTCAGGCCAATATCCCTGATGAACATCGATGTGAAAATCCTCAGTAAAATACTAGCAAACAAAAGCAGGCAGCACATAAAAAGCTTATCCACCACGATCAAGTCAGCTTCATCCCTGAGATGCAAGGCTGGTTCAACATATGCAAATCAATAAACATAATCCATCACATCAACAGAACCAATGAACAGAACCCTTGTCGGGTTTCTGCCAAGAGATCCGCTGTTAGTCTGATGGACTTCCCTTTGTAGGTAACCTGACCTTTCTCTCTGGCTGCCCTTAACAATTTTTCCTTCATTTCAACCTTGGAGAATCAGACAACTGTGTGTCTTGGTCTTGCTCTTCTCATGGAGTATCTTTGTGGTGTTCTCTGTATTTCCTGAATTTGCATGTTGGCCTGTCTTACTAGGTTGGGGAAGTTCTTCTGGATAGTATCCTGAAGTGTTTTTCCAATTTGGTTCCATTCTCTCCGTCACTTTGAGGTACACCAATCAATCATAGGTTTGGTCTTTCCACATGGTCCCATATTTCTTGGAGGTTTTATTCATTCCTTTTCATTCTTTTTTCTCTAATTTTGTCTTTATGCTTTGTTCATTCAGTTGATCTTCAATCTCTGATATCTTTTCTTCCACTCGATCAATTCAGCTATTGATACTTGGTGTATGCTTCACGAAGTTCTCATGCTGTGTTTTTCAGCTCCATCAGGTCATTTATGTTCTTTTCTAAACTGGATATTCTAGTTAGCAGTTCCTGTAACCTTTTTTCAAAGTTCTTAGATTCCTTGTATTGGGTTAGAACATGCTCCTTTAGCTCAGAGGGGTTTGTTATTACCCATCTTTTGAAGCCTACTTCTGTCAACTCATCAAACTCATTCTTCATACAGTTTTGTGCCCTTATTGGAAAGGAGTTGCGATCATTTGGAGGAGAAGAGACATTCTGGTTTTTGGAATTTTCAGCATTTTTGCTCTGGTTTTCCCTCATCTTTGTGGATTTATCTACCTTTGATCTTTGATGCTGATGGCTTTTGGATGGTGTTTTTCAGTGGGTGTCCTTTTAGTTGATATTGATGTTACTGCTTTTTGTTTGTTAGTTTTCCTTCTAACAGTCAGGCCCCTCTTCTGCAGGTCTGCTGGAGTTTGCTGGAGGTCCACTCCAGACCCTACAGGGGTTATAACCAGACCCTGCAGCCTGGGTATAACCAGTGAAAGCTCCAGTATGGCAAAGATTGCTGCCTGTTCCTTCCTCTGGTAGCTTCATCCCAGAGGGGTACCTGTCTGATGCCAGCCAGAACTTTCCTGTGTGAGGTGTCTGTTGACCCCTGCTGGGAGGCATCTCCCAGTCAGGAGGCATGGGGGTCAGTGACCCACTTGAGGAGGCAGTCTTCCACTTAGCAGAGCTTGAGCACTGTGCTGAGAGATCCGCTGCTCTCTTCAGAACTGGCAGGCAGGAAAGTTTAAGTCTGCTGAAGCTGCATCAACAGCTACCTTTCCCCCAGGTGCTCTGTCCCAGGGAGATGGGAGTTTTATCTATAAGTCCCTGACTAGGGCTGCTGCCTTTCTTTCAGAGATTCCCTGCCCAGTGAGGAGGAATCTAGAGAGGCAGGCTGGCCACAGCTGCTTTGCTTTGAATTTGGCTTCCTTAAGACTGTAAAGGGAAAACTGCCTACTGGAGCCTCAGTAAGGATGGAAGCCCCTCCTTGCACCAAGCTTGATCCTGCCAGGCTGTCTTCAGCAAGAATTTCAAGACAGTAGCTCTTGGCTTGCTGGGCTCCATAAAGGTGGGACCTGCTGAACAAGACTACTTGGCTCCCTGGTTTCAGCCCCCTTTACAGGTTAGTGAACAGTTCTGTCTTGCTGGGGTTCCAGGCACCACTGGGGTACAAAAAAAAAACCTCCTGCAGCTAGCTCAGTGTCTGCCAGAACAGCCACCTAGTTTAGTGCCTGAAACCCAGGACCCTGGTGGTATAGGCACAGGGCTGCAAAAACCATGGGAAAAGTGTAGTGTCTGGCTCAATAGCACAGTTTCTCATGGTATAGTCCCTCAGGGCTTCTTCTGGCTAGGGAAGGTAGTTCCCCAGCCCATTGCTCTTCCCAGGTGAGGCAATGCCCCACCCTGCTTCTACTTACCCTCCATGGGCTGTACCCACTGTCTAACCAGTCCTAATGAGATGAACTAGGTACTTCAGTTAGAAATGCAGAAATCACCCACCTTCTGCGTTGGTTTCACTGGGAGCTGCAGACCGGAGTGTTCCTATTCAGCCATCTTGCCAGACTCCCCCAACGGTCTGATTTTTAAAAAATTTTAAAATGTCAACTTTCGAGTGTACATAGTAGGTATATATATTTATCAGGCATATGGGATATTTTGATACAGGAATTCAATATGTAATAATTACATCAGGGTAAATGAGGTATTGAATACCTCAAGCATTTAACTTTTGTGTTACAAACAATCCAATTATACTCTTTAGTTATTTGTAAAAGCAAAATAAATTATTATTGACTCTAGGCACTCTGTTGTGCCATCAAATACTAGAGCTTATTCATTCTTTCTATTTTTTGTACCCGTTGACCATCCCTATTTCCCCCTCATCACCCTATTGCCCTTTCCAGCCTCTAGTAACCATCATTCTACTCTCTATCTCCAAGAGTTCAATTGTTTTAATTTTTAGCTCCCACAAATAAGCAAGAATATGCAGGTTGTCTTGCTGTGCCTGGCTTATTTCATTTAACATAATGACCTCTAGTTCCATACATGTGATTGCAGAAGACAGAATCTCATAAATTTTTACAAGTGTCTGTCAACAGATGAATGGATAAAGAAAATCTGATATTTTCCCCCAGGAAGTTCATAATTTTATTGAATTCATTTACTCGTTGTTAATCTTTTAATTTGAATTTTTTAATCTTTTCCTGAAGACTTTATTTTGATGGCCTAGAATTTGGGTGAATTCTTGGAAGACATTTTGTCTTTCTGCTAATCATCCAGAGCTTAATAATTCCCGGTTTTCTGCAAAACACATCCAAAATCTTCCTAGCTCAAATATTGTTCTTTTTACTTATAATGGCATCAAAGCAGACCTACTGAGAATCTTTTTGGCATTATGTGAGCTTTCTTCCTTCTGAGAAGTGCCATACATTATGGACAATTATGTGAGCTCACACTTGCTAAGAATATAGTCATCCTTGGTCATTGTTTTCTCATCTTTATGAATTTGAATAAACACACTTGTTTCTGTTTGGTATGACATCCAAGAACAATCAATTCTGATTTTTGTCATATGTATCCCTAGATGAGATAGCTTACCTAGATACTTGTATGGTGAGCAACAGTTTCATCAAAGTTGGTACTTTTGTATAATTATTTGTCATTGAATAAACTCAGAGGTTCTGAATACCATTGTGTCAACAGCCAGACAATGTTACGAATCAAAGAGCTATCTCTACAGGTTACATGCTATCAGCATTTCAATCTTTAAAATGGCACAGTGATAGAGAGGCAGAAGGTAATCACTAACAGACTAGATTCTAGAAGAAATTGCCCTTTGTACATTCACAAGTGGTTTAGAGGAAATGGATAACTTTTTTGTTTGTTTTTGTTTTTGTTTTCATTTCTTTTTTTGCTTTCACTGATGCCTTTCTTATGTTCTCACTTGAACTAAGAAATCAAAGAATAACCCATATTTTATCAATGTTTTCTCAACGCAGTGGACAAATAGATGTTCTAATGTTGAATGCTTTTAAAGGTTTGATCTGCATTAAAGAGAATAGACATGAAAAGTGCCTCTTCATAGTCAGAAGTCAGTACATTTTTCTATGGCATCTAACTTCTTGTAGAAGCCATAAATAGTACTAGTGGCATTTGTCTCACTGATGATTCTATTTTGAAGTGCTCAATTCTGACCAAAGCTTTGTGGTTTCTTGTGAGAAATGATTGAAGTAGGCTGATAACATGTTGAAAATTTAGGTAAAGATATCCCAAGGATATATTCTGCAATTTTCTTTATCTCTGTCATAAGCAGAGAATATAACACCTCAGGATGTAAACTTTTGATCTCTGCTTCATGTTTCTACTGGATCTTTGGCTTTTATATATGTCACTACCAAGAAAAGCCATTACTTGACAACTACATTATCAAGTATCTCACCAGTCAAATGATAGGAATTGAAAACTGTACTGATGTGGTCCATTGTAACATGATACTTTGTAGCATTACTGAATAATTTTTCCACATAGAGAAAATGATTTTTTCTGGGTGTCCTGCATGCATGATCATTGGTAATAAAGCCCAGTTCCACAGGACCACAGAAAACAGAGGGTTCCAAAGGTAGTATCATCTGTGTGGGCTTTTACAACATACTTACTGGGCGTTAAGGGTCTGTCTTTCTGAAAAGTGATATAAATAATATGGAGCTTCTGCTTTATTTAATTGAAATTATTTTTTCTCATGATAATACCTCTAATGTTGTTTAGAGTGAAAAAAAAACCCAGAATCTGGAGTCAAATAAACTCATACTGTATTTTAATTTTGTCACTTGAAAATCAGAATCCTAGATGAAAGCATTTAATTTTTCTAAAACTTACTTTCATTACCTAATAATTATAATAAGAATACTGTCCATACGATAGGAGTTTGGGTGAGAAAAACTATGGAAACATACAGATGCTTGGCATATTACCTAGTGCATGGTAAAGGCCTAGTAAATGTTAATAGATGTTATGGTTGTTAATATAGTCTAATATTATTATAGTGAGAAACTATACGTGAGGAAGTATTTCTTTTTGTAATGCTTATTCCTATGTACATTATATATCTGTAGGATGCTTACTTTATTTATGTATAAGGTATACGTGACACTGAAAATCGTTTAAAATAGTATCAAGCGATTCTCATTTGACAGCCTCCCAAGTAGCTGGGATTACAGGTGTTTGCCACCATGCTTGGCTAATTTTTGTATTTTTAGTGGAGACCAGGTTTTTCCATGTGGCCCAGGCTGGTCTCAAACTTCTGGCGGTAAGTGATCCACACATTTGGGCCTCCCAGAATACTGGTATTATAAGTGTGAGATACCACACCCAGCCTATCATAATGTTCTTATGGACCATTTTTACATAAAGCCTTTATTACAAAGAAACAATTTAAATCATGGTTTTGTGAAGGCATTATTCTAAGAAATTAAAATAATGACTCCTGATATGGTTTAGCTCTGTGTTCCCACCCAAATCTCCTCCAATTGTAATCCCCACATGTTGAGGGAGGGACCTGTAATCTCCATGTGTCTAGGGAGGGAGGTGACTGGATCATGGGAACGGTTTCCCCCATGCTGTTCTCCTGATAGTGAGTGAGTTCTCACGAGAGCAGATGGTTTTATACGTGTTTGGAAGTTTCTCCTTTGCTCTTCTCTCTCCTGCTGCCTTGTGAAGAAGGTGTTTGCTTCCCCTTCCACCATGATTATAAGTTTCCCGAGGCTTCCCTAGCCATGTGGAACTGCGAGTCAATTAAACATCTTTTATTTATAAATTACCCAGTCTCAGGGAAGTTCTTTATAGCAGTGTGAAAACAGATGAATACAACCCCCATTAAGATAATATGAAGATATTTTCCTTTGATCTTATCTCAGCGGTCCCCAAACTTTTTGGCAACAGGGACATTTCCTGGAAGGCAGTTTTTCCACTGACAGTGGGGTGGAGTGGGATGAGGGATGGTTTTGATAAAACTGCTTCATCTCAGATAATCAGGCATTAGTTAAATTCTCATAAAGAGCAGCAACCTAGATCCTACTCATGCACAGTTCACAATCAGGTTCATGTTCCTATGAGAATGTAATACCATTGATCTGACAGGAGGTGGAGCTCAGGTGATAATGTTCGCTCACTGGCCACTCACCTCCTATTGTATGGCCCAGTTCCTAACAGGCCATGGACTGATAGGTTTGGGGTCCCCTGTTTATCTGATACAGGAGTAGAACTTGAAGAATTTCGAGGACAAGAAGGCTACTTAACATGTCTCTTTTCCACTCTGAGGTTTGTGTGAGACAAGCTTTGCATAGAGTCAAATGGCTATTAATTCAAGTTGGGGTCTCTGGCTAGTGACTGAAGTGCTGAATGGTGGTTTTTTTAATTGAATAGAACATTTTTTGTATGCTTACAAATATGACTTATGCATTTAACATTTGGTTGAAATTCAGAGAGTCTGACTTTTATTATTCCTTTTATGGAGAACCATCCTACACATGTCTTAATGGAGTTGAGCTACAGGAAGGTTTGAATATGTTCAAGTGCCTAAATAAGCCCTTATTTGAAATACAAATTTCTTCAGCATAGTCTCAAAGAAGAGATTATTTTGAGCTGGAAAACTAGGAGGGAAGGTGATGAAAATTAATTTATTTAAACATACAGAATTTTTGCTTGATCCCTGTTGAGATTCTGATTTTGAAAAACATTTTGCCCTTATGGGTCATAAAGAATATTAATGATTAACTTTATTTTATGTATTTATTGAACTCTTTGAATGTTTCAGGCTTTTTTCTAAGCACTTGGCATGCATCATTTAACTCATTAATAATTACAACAAGATTATAACATAGATACTCATATTATCCCCATTTTCGAGCGAGAAAACTGAGGCAATAAAAGTTTATTTGTCGAAAGAAGTATAATTAATAAATGGTACATTTGAGACTTAATGAAGGCATTCTCATTTTGGAGTGTATATTAATAACTGCCTCACTATACTGAACTAACTAGACTGGATGGTCCATTCAATGAAATTTTAACAAACGTCCACCTGCATGTTGAAGAATGTGCAAAGGGTGACATTGAGAAATTCTCTCAGTCATTGTCTTCTAGCACTATTTGCCACAGACCCTATATCATGTATGGTCCATATTTTTAATGTAAGTTCCTGGGCCTTTTCTAGAACTTTGCATCAGAGTGGTCCAGGGGTCTGTGTCATTAAAACACTTTCCACGTTATAGGTTGAGAAAACCTAGCCTAAACGTTTAGCTGTTAAACATGATAGTAAAATGTTCTCATTACAGAGGAAAATATTTAATTCCTGTTACAGACCTGTATGCATCCAGACTGTTAATATTTATTTCTGATGACTTATATATATCTTTACTAACAGGGAAGCACAGCTTTGTGTTCTTTCAAATTTGAAATGCCGTCTTCCTGTGTTCCTACTTTGGTTTCACAGCAAAAAAATGATAGATTTTTTTAAAAGCCTGAATTATCTGGAGTCTGTGTTGTAATAACAAAACTTGGAAATGATGTCTTCTGTGGGAAACCAACAGACACTGAGTTAGTGTGTCTTGTAGAAGAGGGTGAAATATTTAGGAATAGATAATGAATGATAGACCCCAAAATATCTCAGAGTAGTAAGTCTTCTCAATCATGCAGCACTCATCTAATGCACAAATCTCTTCCCGATGTTTGCAAACAGTGAACAAAGTCTGCCTATAAGTCAACAGAGAGGTAGGACTCCCAATATCCCAAAGCAGGTCATTCCACTTTTGAACTCTGAAACATCTGTCCTTATACTACAATGAAATTTTTCTTTCCATGTTTTCCAAACCTTGGCTTAAATTTTGTGCCCTCGAGGTAACCAAAATAAATCAATTCCTTTTCTCACGTTCTAGCCCTTCCAGTATGTGAAGATAATTGCATTGGTTTCCCTCACCACCTCTCCACCCTGCTGTCATCTCTCATCTCTTTGCTTACTGCCAAGTTCTTGTGGTAATTTTTTGTAGTACATGAAAAACATATTTTCCATATGGCTTATAATTAACTTCTTAAGTTTGCTGGGAGTTTGTTGTGTTGGCATCTTTGCCTGGATTTACAATAATTTATTCCAATAATATAATATGATGTGAAGACATGTGCATTGGACCCAAGTACTTTTCCATTCAGTGTTGTCTCAGAATGGCAAAAGTAAAATATAGCATTCTTTCTTTCATTTGTTTGTTGAGAATGATTTTCTAATCTGGTTCTCCAGTGATAGTGGTGAATGAAATATGTGTCACAGTTGTGAAATAACTTTGTATGCTTCATTTTGATTCATTTTAACTAGGAGAAAAAAACATTAGCACAGAGCAATAATTCCTTTTTAAAAAGTAAATGAAAGTTAATTGAAATCTTAGAACCAATTGAAACTTTTAATGATACTCTGTTAGATCTTTAATATATCTCTTACCTTGGTGAAGGTTATTCAAGAAAGTATTCAGTAATAAGGTTGTGATTTGTATACATGAAAAATATTTTACTCTTTAAAATATATATATATATATATGTGTGTGTTAGCAATAGAAATGAGGCAATCTTAATCATTCACTGTTCTGTGTGCTGACACATCTAAAAGTATAATATCACTGATCATATATATGTATACAGAAGTTAACCAAATGTATCTATTTTTTAGATTTCTAAAATAATTTTACTGAGGTATAATTGACAGACAATACAATGTACATAAACTGTACAACCTGACCAGTTTGACATATATGTGTATATATGTACCCATGAAACCATCATCATAATAAAAGATGACCCATAAGAATTATTTCCTAGGATCTGGGTACAAAAGTGGCTTCTATTCTCAAGGAAAGAGTAAGGTATGACTGGTCGGTTGGCAACTAAATATAGTAATGACTTTCCTTTAACAGAGAAAATGTCAGGTTTGTGCACAACAAACTAACGTAACTTAGTTATATGTTTTATTGTCTGCAAGTTTTAATAGTCATGGTACTAACAATTTGAACAGCCACAATATTTACACATTTGGAGTTTACCATTTTGTTTGCTAACATAGCAAATGTCAGAGGGGTTTTGTATATGCTAGAGATTTATGAAGTCTAACAGTTTATTTTATAAGCTTAGTGAAACACCTGTAAAATGTTTTATTTTAATATTCACCTGGTGTATTTTGTGTTATTTTTGTTTTAACCTGAATTTATTATGTATGTGTCTATGGGTGTATATGTATATATGTGCCTGTAGAGATACACACACACATACATATATAATGCCTCATTATGTTGATCTGCTAAAACAATTGATAACTTCTGTCCTTATTTAAAATGGATGAATTGTCATTTTTGGATACTGAATTATTTTAGTTACATTTGTCTAATACTGCTTTATTATTAATTTCTCTTTTTATAACTTACAATTTTCCCACTGAAATTGTGTTGCTCTTTTATGTCCTCCAAGTTTTTATTTTATTGGTTGGTTTTTTAAATAAAATAACACTCAGAAGCTCAATTACTGTGTTGTTTTGAGAATGTTATAACATTACACTTGATTCTTGTGCATCTGGGCCTTTAACTATAGTAGTAATAAACTTAAATTTAAAAATTTATGAGGAGTAACATAAACTCACCCTCTGATTACCTATGGCTTATTATTTTTGTAAGTCTATCAATAGGATGTGAAAGTCTTTCCTTGCTGTGCTATTTTGTGTTACTGTGCTCTATCTTTCAGGTAAGCCATTGCTAAGCAGCTCTGGGCTTTTGCTATCTATGTCCCATTCATATTAAGAATGTTTTTGAGGTGAAAAAAAAATATCTCGATATACATTTGTGTGTATAATTGTGTGTGTGTGTGTGTGTTTGAAAGAGTGTGTACGGAAATATGCCTTCTATGCTGATATTTCATAAATGTAGCACTTTCTTGGGGGAAGGAATTGCCAATAATGTTTTGATAATTAATTATTATTTGACTTTTTAAAAGTGATTATTAAGTACCATAACCACACATAAGTTCCAAAAATTTTTCATAAATTAAAACTTTTAAAATAGGAGAAAATAGAGCACAGTACCTTTATGACTATCAAACAAGAAAGGGTTTCATAAACAAAACAAAAATCACAAATTATAAAATATGTGATTGGAAAATTTATACAAAAATGTAAAATATCTGAGCAGGAAAAGAATGAGAAAAAATTAAAATAAGTTAAAAGTGAAAGTTTGGAAATATATGTACCTATTATAAAATAGAAGTAATAATAAAAGAAATACCACTTGTTACTATTGACATGCTTTCATTGTGGTTTCTAAGCTTGCTAGATGGCCATAAATGGACCAATTTTAAATCTTAACTTGACCGGTATCTCTTTCTCTCCACTGTCCGTGTACCCTGTGATTAAGCTGTGTGCCACAAGTTGACCCTGTAAGTCAAAAGTTTGAAAAATCTAACAAATTCTTTCCAAACCTGCAGACTTCTGTGAGAAAATGTATGTAGTGACTAGTTTGGGATGAGTTTGTCAAATCTCTAGGTTGCAGCAATATGCGTTTACCTTTCTTGTTTGCATTAGTACTTCAGGGTAAGGGTGAGAAGGGCCTGGAACTGGACATGTCAGGAGAATAGCCATAAGCCAGGGACTTCAGAGACCACAGGGAGCAGGATGAGAAACTGCTGCAGGCACTCTTTCCTCCCTCATGCTCACTGCAGCCTTGGGCTAAGTTGTCACCCAGAGCCCTTGGAACTGCAGGGAGGGCAGAGGAGAAGACTTTCAGTTTAGAATGTGTGGGAAGAAAAGCTAGAAATTTTAAATATGAGGTGAGGGAAGAATCCCTGTGGCCAAATATTCTAAGACTGCCCACTTTTATCCATTTTCCAAATCTTGAATAGAAGCTATATTTTGTAGTCTAAAAATGCTTTGTCCCAACAAACATTGTGAAAACCTGACAATTTTCTACCCTGTCAACACTGCTTCAACAATTAAAGCTTAATCTATGGGGCCTGTGGAAAATAGTTATTAACTGTAGAGGTGAGACTTCACCCTGTAAATTTACTTGATCATTTTCACAAAGCCCCAAATAACCAGGATGAAGGGAAAGCATTGCTATTCTTCTCCAGAAGATTTGCTATCATTCCTACTAAATAATTTTAATCTAGCCCTGTACATGTTCAAACTAAAAGTTTACTATTATTTCCCATTCTGTTTATTCCCTTGCATGGTTGGTAACTATTTCTATTGTTGGGATGGGCTAAAAAAACATGCTGGAACCTTCAATCCAAAGCCTTTTACCACATAAAGGTCTTCACCTACTTAAGAAGAAGGAGCTGGGAATCTTATGGGAATAGTTCTCACATATTTGAAGCATAAACAATACAAAGTATTCCATTCAGATCCAGTGGCCTAAAATCCACCTGTAGCTGAACACAGAGGGAAAAGACCCATGAACTATGCAATGTTTCCAAAGTATTTATGGTGCTAAAGTACATTCCAACATGGCATTTTAAAAATTAATTTTTATAATAATGTATCATAGCAGAGAAGAAAAAAATAAGATAGATTTAGTCTTCTTACCTCAATTATGGTGATATATTCATTAATGAAAATAACTCGCTAAGTGCTTATAAATTTCTTTGTTACACTAGTGAGAATTATATTAAGATCCTTCAGCATGCTTCAGAATGTTTTTTCTGTCATTTAATATGGTCCAGAAATGAATGCTAAAATTATAGTGTCACTTTACTCTTCACTCCTCCCATCCATCAAGAGTAACATAGTATGTTCACAGACAGAGAAATCACTAATTTAATCAAACAAATGAATCCTGCATCTAGAGACGCAATGTTTTACAGCAGATCTCTAGAACGTATCCATTTTGTATTACTGAAATTTTATACCCATTGATTAGCAATTCCCTTATTCCCTCCACCAACCCCTGGTAATTACCATTCTATTCTTTGCCTTTGGCAGCTTAGCTATTTTAGATACCTCATTTAGTGGAATCATGTAGTATTTACCTTTCTGTGATTGGCTTAATTCACTTAGCATAATGTTTTCAGGCTTTATCCATGTTGCTGCATATTGCAGAATTTTCTTTTTTTTCTTGGTGTGAATATATTTCATTTTGTGTGTATATGACATTTTCCTTATCCATTCATCTGTCAACAGACATTTAGGTTGTTTCCATATCTTGACTATTATAAACAGTGCTGCAATGAATATGGGAATGCCAATATCTCTTTGAGATCCTGATTTTAATTCCTTTGGATCAATATCCAGAAGTGGAATTGCCAGATCATACAGCCATTCCATTTTTAATTTTTAGAGGAAATTGTATACTGTTTTCTGTATTAGTTATACCACTTTACATTCCTACCAGTAGTGTACTGCGGGGATTCCAATTTCCTCACAACCCTGCCGACACTTGTCTTTTTCTTTTTTTCTTTCTTTCTTTCTTTTCTACTTTTTTTTTTTTTTTTTTGATAATAGATATCCTAACAGTTGTGGAGTGATATTTAATTGTGCTTTTGATTTGTATTTCCTTGATAATTAGTGATATTGAGCATATTTTCATATACCATTTGGCTACTTCTATGTTTTCTTTGGAGAAATGTCTATTTAAGTCCTTTGCCCATTTTGTAATCAAGTTATTAGTTTTATTTCACTATTGAGTTTTAAGAGTTTCTTATTTTCAAGATTAATGTTTCATCATGTAGATATCTGCAAAAATATTCCCCCATTCTGTAAGATGTCATTTTACTCTGTTGATTTTTTCTTTTGTTGTGCAAAAGCTTTTTTGTTTGATGTAGTTCCACTTGAACTTGTTTCTGTTTTTGTTGCCTGTGCTTTTGGTGTTATTTCCATAAAATCATTGCCAAAACCAATTTTAAGAGTATTTTCCCCATATTTTCTTCTATGAGTTTTAGTTTCAGGTCTTCTGTTCATCTCTAATCAATTTTGAGTTGATTTTTGTGTATGGTATAAGGGTCTACTTTTATTATTTATGTATGGATATCCAATTTTCCCAACACCATTGGTTGAAGAGACTATCCTTTTCCCATTATATATTCATGGCACTCATGTAGAATATCAGCTGGCTGTATATGTGTGGATTTATTTCTGGGATCTCTATTCTGTTCCATTGGTCTATATATCAGTCTTTAGGCTAGTACTGTTTTAATTTATGTAGCCTTGAAGTATACTTTGAAATCAATAAATGTGATGCCTTTGACTTTGTTCTTTTTCAAGATTGTTTTGGCTAGTTGGAATCTTTTCAGGCCATTGAATTTTTGAGTTTCTTTTTCTATTTCTGTCTAAAATGCCATTGGGATTTTGATGGAGACAGCATTGAATTTGTAGATTATGTTAGGTAGTGTAAACATTTAAAAAGTATTAAGTATTTCAATCTAGGAACAAAGGATGCCTTTTCATTTGTGTCTCATTTAATTTTTTAAACAATGTTTTGTGGCTTTTAATGCAGAAGTCTAACTTATTTGGTTAAATTTATTCCTAAGTATTTTATTCTTTTTGATGCTATCATAAATGTAATGTTTTACTAATTTCCTTTTTGTATAGGTTATTAGTGTATAAAAACAATTTTTGTATATTGATTTTGTAGCATTCAGGTATATTAAATTAGTTTAGTTTATTGGTTTTAACACACTTAATTTTGTGGAGTCTTCAGGATTTTCTTCATATAAGATTATGTTATCTGCAAACACAGATACTTCTACTTCCTTTCTTATTTGGATGCCTTTTGTTTGTTTATCTTGCCTAATTGCTCTGGCTAGCACTTTCAGTACTCTGTTAGATATCACCAGAGTAAACAACCTTGGCTTGTTCCTGGTCCACGTAGTGAGCTCCAGGTTAGTGAACATGGTACCCAATAATTAGTTTTTCAGGCACTGCCCCTTCCCCTTGTTTCCACCTCTAGTAGTCCCAGTGTCTATTATTGCCATCTTTATGTCCATGTGTACTCAATGTTTAGCTCCCCCTTATAAGTGAGAACTTGTGGTATTTGGTTTTCTGTTCCTGTATTAATTTGCTTAGGATAATGGTTTGCAGTTGCATACATGTTGCTGTAAAGGATATTATTTCGTTCTTTTTATGGCTGTGTAGTATGCCATGGTGTATATGTACCATATTTTCTTTATCCAGTTCACCACTGATGGACGTCTAGGTTGATTCCATGTCTTTGCTATTATGAATAGTGCTACAATGAATGTACAAGTGCATGTTGTCTTTTTGGTAGAATAATTTATTTTCTTCTGGGTATATACACAGTAATGAGATTGCTGAGTTGAATCATAGTTCTGTTTTAAGAACTTTGAGAAATCTCCAAACTGCTTTCCACTGTGGCTGAGCTAATTTACATTCCCACCAACAGTGCATAAGCATTCCCTTTTCTCTGCAACTTTCGCTGGAATCTGTTATTTTTTGATTTTTAAATAATAGTCACTCTGTTTGGTGTGAGATGGTATCTCATTGTGGTTTTAATTTGCATTTCACTAATGATTAGAGATATTGGACTTTTTTATATGCTTTTTGGATGCACGTATGTCTTCTTTTGAGAAGTGTCTATTCATGTCCTTGCCCATTTTTTTTTAAACGGAGTTGTTTGGTTTTTCCTTGTTAATTTGTTTAAGTTCCTTATAGATTCTGGATATTAGACCTTTGTTGGATGCATAATTTGCAAACATTTTCTCTCATTTTGTAGGTTGTCTGTTTACTCTGTTGATGGTTCCTTTGACTATGCAGAAGCTCTTTAATTTAATTAGTTCCCACTTGTCAATTTTTGGTTTTGTTTTAATTGCTGTTGGTGTGTTCATCATGAATTCTTTCTCAGAGCTTGTCAAGAATTGTATTTCGTAGGTTTTCTTCTAGGATTTTTATAGTTTGTGGTCTCACATCTAAGTCTTTAATTAAGTCTGAGCTAATTTTTGTATATAGTTTAAGGAAGGGGTCCTAGTTTCAATCTTCTGCCTATAGCAAGCAAGTTATCCCAGCACCACTTATTGAATAGGGAGTACTTTCCCCGCTTCTTGTTATTGTTGACTTTGTCAAAGATCAGATGGTTGTAAGTATGTGGCTTCATTTCTCGGTTCTCTGTACTGTTCCATTGATCTGTGTGTGTCTGTTTTTGTACTAGTACCATGCTGTTTTGGCTACTGTAGCCTTGTTGTATAGCTTGAAGTTGGTTAATGTAATACCTTTGGCTTTGTTCTCTTTGCTTAGGATTGCTTTGGCAATTTGGGCTATTTTTCAATTTCATATGAATTTTAGAATAGTGTTTTGTATTTCTGTAAAAAATAACACTGGTAGTTTGATAAGAATAGTGTTGACTCTGTATATTGCTTTGGGCAGTATAGCCATTTAATGATATTGATTCTTCTCTCCATGAGCATAGAATGTTTTTCCATTTGTTTGTATCATCTCTGATTCTTTCAGCAGTGTTTTATAGTTGTCCTTACAGAGATCTTTCACCTCCTTGGCTAGATCTATTCCTAGGTATTTTATTTCTTTGTGGCTATTGTAAATGAGATTGCATTCTTGATTTGGCTCTCATTTGCTATTAGTTGGTAATTTCATTCCACCATGGTTGAAAAATATTTAGCATAGTTTCAATCTTCTTGAATTTGTGAATACTTTCATTATGACCTAATAAGTGATCTGTTCTGGAGAATTTTTTATGTGTACTTGAAAAAAAAATTCTCCTGTTTGGGGTTATGTGATCTGTATATGCCTTTTAGTTCTATTTAGTCTTTAGTATTGTGCAAGTCGGCTGTTTCTTCATTAATTTTCTGTTTGGTTGTCATCCTTATTATTGAAATTTCCCACTATTATTGTATTGCTGTATTTCTACCTTTAGTTCTGTCAATGTTTGCCTCATATATAGTCATGCATTGCTTAAGAATAAGGATATGTTCTTAAAAATGCATCATTTGGCAATTTCACCATTATGCAAGCATAATAGAGTATACTCACACACAACTATATGGTATAGCCTACTAAACACCTAGGGTACATGGTATAGCCTATTGCTCCTAGGCTACAAACATGTACAGCATGTTAATGTACTGAATACTATAGGCAATTGCAATACAATGCTAACTGTGCATCTAAACATAGAAAAGGTAACACATTGCACTACAATGTTACAACAGCTAAATGTCACCAGCTAATATAATTTTTTTCAGCTCTATTTACTATAATCTTATGGGACAACTGTCATACATGCAGTCTGTTGTTGACTGAAACACTGTTACGTGACAAATGACTGTATTTAGGTGCTCTGATCTTGGTTGCAGATACATTTATAATTGTTATATCTTTCTAGTGGATTGATCATTTTATATTACATAATATTTTTTAATCTATTGTGACAGTTTTTTGACTTAAACCTTTTTTTTTCCTGTATAAGTATAGCCAATCCTGCTTCTTTTCATTATCATTTGCATGGAGTGTCTTTTCCATGCCTTACTTTCAGCCTATATGTATCCTTAAATATAAAGTGACCCCCTTATAGATACCTTACGTTTGGGTCCTACTTTTTTATTCACTTAGCCACTTTATGTCTTTTGATTGGGAAGTTTAATTAATCTACATTTAAAGTAATTATTGATATGCAAGGATTTATGATTGCCATTTTGTTACTTGTTTTATTTTTGTCTCTCTTTTCCTGCTCTGCCTTTTTGTGTGTGTGTGTATGTGTTTGTGTTTGTTATTGGCATGTCTTGATTCCTTTCTCTTTTTCTTTTCTGTAACTTCTATAGGTATTTTCTTTGAGATTAATAGGGGTCTTATCTAAAATATAACAATCTATTTTATGTTTAAAACAACATCAATCTTACACAAAGTTCTACACTTCTCAAAGCTCTAATAAACATTTTATGCTTATGATGTCACAATTAACATCTATTTATATTATTATACATTAACAGATTTTTAAATTGATTTACTTACCATTGTTACACTAATATATAGTATTAAGTATTTGTCTATATATTTACCTTTACCAATGAGTTTTATATTTTCTTATGCTATCATATTGTGGTTTAGCATCCTTTTTTTTCAAGTTGAAGAACTCCCTTTAGGATTTGTTGTAAGACAATTCTAGTCATAATGTGTTCCCTCAACTTTTGTTGGTCTGAGAAAGTATTTGTTTCTCTCTTTAAAACAAAACAAAACAAACAACAACAACAACAACACCTGCAGTTTTCCTGGTATAGTATCTTCCCGGCAGATTTTTTTTTTTCTTTCATCCCTTTGAACATATCATCTCACTTCCTTTTGGCAGGGCAAAATTCCTGCTAAAAAAATCTTTGGGTAGTCTTATAATCATCCCCTTGTACCTAACAAGTTGTTTTTCTCTTACTGCTTTCAAAATTATCTCCTATACTTTTGATATCTTGAATATAATGTGTCTCAGTGTGAATTTCTTTGGGTTAATTTTATTTAAGATCTTTTGGGCCTCCTGGATCTGAATGTACATTTTTCTTCCTAGATTTGGGAAGTTTTCAGCCAATTATGTTTTCTAAATTGTATAGCACTGTGCAAATGGTAGGGGTTATGGCACAAAGGTGTTTCTGCTTTTACTACTGGTTTTAGTGTGGCTAGCTTTACACACTAAATCTAAGCCCTTCTACTAGTTTCTGGGTTTTTCATAATGGGAATTGATCCATTTGTTCCTATTGAATTGATGTTTCCGTGATAGAAAAGAGAGTCTAGTTTTTTCTATTATGCCATCTTGCCTATGTCACGAGAATTTTTTCACTTTTTAAAGAGATCCCTTCTAATCAGTTACTGAGTAGAAGAATTAATAAAAGTCCTCAAATGGGATGAAGTAGGAGATATTTAGGTAAGAACAGGAGGAGAAATAACACCAATACGGTTTCAAGAAAGGCAGTAATAGGTGAATAAATTTTCACTGAACTAGAATTGGTGTCACCAATTTTGGATGTTAGCAATTTTGAATGAGTTACAGCTCAGTTTTAGATTACCTAAGGCAACTTGTTTTATCTCTTGGAATCTTAGTTTCATCAAGATTATGGGTTTTAAAAAGTTTTTGCATATAACATAATGTATTTACAAAGGTAAAATATTATTTTTTACAATTTCCAAGAACATTTTTATTATTTTCTTCTTTATTTCTTTGTTGCCCCTGGAGTACAGAAATCTGTGGGAATTATCTACTTATAATTATTATTCTATATCTCTTGGTAGTATAAATTTAACTTAGTGAAATTTAAAATAAATCCAAAAGTCAGAAGTCTGATATTCCTCTAGTTTATTTATTAGAATCACAATTAATATTGAAAAGATAACTACTTTTATCCTTGGTTTCCGGTTAGAATTCCAGAAGTTAATTATTTTTATATGTTTTTGTAATTTCTTTTTTTTTAATTTTTAATTTTAATTTGTTAACTTCTATTTTAAGTTCAGAGATACAAGTGCAGGTTTGTTACGTAGGTAAACTTGTGTCATGGGGATTTGTTGTACAGATTATTTTATCACCCAGGTCACTATCACTAAACCTAGTACCCATTAGTTATGCTTCCTGATCCTCTCCCTCCTCCCACCCTCCACCCTCCACCCTGCACCCTCCAAAAAGGCCCCAGTGTATGTTGTTCCTCTCTGTGTCTCCATGTGTTATCATTTAGCTTCCACTTATAAGTAAGAACATGCAGTATTTGGTTTTCTGTTCTTGTATTAGTTTCTAAGGATAATGGCCTTAAGTTAAGCTCCACCCATGTCCCTGCAAAAGATGTGATCTCATTATTTTTTATGGCTGTGTAGTATTCCATGGCATGTGTGTACCACATTTTCTTTATCCAGTCTACTATTCATAAGCATTTAGTTTGATTCTATGTCTTTGCTATTGTGAATAGTGCTGCGGTGAATATACACATGCATGTGTCTTCATAATGAAATGATTTATAGTCCTTTGGGTATATGCCCAGTAATGAGATTGCTGGGTAGAATGGTATTTCTGTCCTTAGGTCTTTGAGGAATTGCCACACTGTCTTCCACAATAGCTGAACTAATTTACTCTCCCACCAACAGTGTATAAGCATCTCTTTTCCTCCACAACTTCACCAGCACCTGTTATTTTTTGACTTTTAACAATTGCCATTCTGACTGGTGTGAGATGGTATCTCATTGTGGTTTTGATTTGCATTTCTGTAATGATCAGTAATGTTGAACTTTTTAAAAATATGATTGTTAGCCACATGTATGTCTTCTTTTGAGAAGTGTCTGTTCATATCTTTTGCCCACTTTTTATGGGATCTTTTTTTTTCTTGTAAATTTTGTTTAATTTTCTTATAGATGCTGCATGTTAGACATTTGTCAGGTACATAATGTGCAAAAATTTTCTCCCATTCCCTAGGTTGTTTACTCTGTTCATAGTTTCTTTTGCTGTGCAGTAGCCCTTTAGTTTAATTATATTCCGTTTGTCAATTTTTGCTTTGGTGCAGTGCTTTTGGCATCTTTGTCATGACTTATTTGCTTGTGTGTGTCCTGGATGGTATTGCCCAGGTTGTCCCCAGGATTTTCATAGTTTTGGGTCTTACAGTTAAGTTTAAAATTGATATTGAGTGAATTTTGTATATAGTGTAAGGAAGGGGTCCAGTTTCATTCTCCTGCATATGGCTAGCAAGTTATCTCAGCACCATTTATTGAATAGGAAATCCTTTCCCCAGTGCTTGTTTTTGTTAGGTTTACTGAAGATAAGATAACTGTAGGTGTGTGGTCTTATTTCTGTGTTCTCTATTCTGTTCCGTTGGTCTATGTATCTGTTTTTGTATCAGTATCATGCTGTTTTGGCTAATGTAGCCCTGTAGTGTAGTTTGAAGTTGGGTAGCATAATGCCTCCAGCTTTGTTCTTTTTGCTTAGAATTGCCTTGGCTAGTCAGACTTTTTTTGTTGTTGTTCCATATGGATTTTCAGTATTTTGTGGTTCTGTGAAGAATGTCAGTGATAGTTTAATAGGAATAGCACTGAATCTATAAATTGCTTTAGGCAGTATGGCCATTTTAACGATATTGATTCTTCTTATCCATAAGCATGGAATGTTTTTCCATTTATTTGTATTATCTTGATTTCTTTGAGTAGTGGTTTGTAGATCTCCTTGTAGAGATCTTTCACTGCCATAGTTAGCTGTATTCCTTGGTATTTCATTCTTTTTGTGATACTTGTGAATGGGAGTTTATTCCAAATTTAGCCTTAGGCTTGACCGTTTTTGGTGTATAGGAATGCTAACAATTTTTGCACATTGATTTTGTATGCTGAGACTTTGCTGAAGTTGTTAATCAGCTTAAGAAGCTTTTGGACTGAGACGATGAGGTTTTCTAAAAGTAGGATCATGCCATCTGCAAACAGAGATAGTTTGACTTCCTCTCTTCCTATTTAGATGGCCTGCAAGGTGCTGTGGAAGTGAAGTCTGCAGAGCATCACTGCTCGGCACCCTGGATTCAGCCTCTTTCCTAGGAGTATGTATAGGGACCTAACCTCCTGCTTTGCTGGAGTTGCGGCTACTTTTGCCAGGAAGCCCAGAAAGCAAGAGTATCTAAGCTCCCGGCTCCCCTTGTATGCCTGAGCAGCTGCTCTGCTGAAACTCTACATAACCCTGTGTCAGACTGCAGGCCCTGGTGGAGTGGATTCATGATGTATCTCCTGACCTGAGGGTTGCAAAGATCTGTGGGAGAAGCATGGTTTCCCAGGGTCGCACATTTCACTCACTGCTTCTCTGAGTGGGGGAGGTTTGCTTGACTCCATGTTGCTCCGGGGTTGGACATCATTCTGCCTTGCTTTTCTCCATTCTCCATGGATTGAGTTGTTTCCTTGATTAGTCTCAACTATAGTACCTGAATGTTTCACTTGAAGGTGCTGTATTTACTCGCCCCTTCCATTTCTCTCCACAAGAGCCACACACCTTAGCTGCTTCTAGTCAGCCATCTTGGCCACAGTAATTATTTTTAATTAATATATTTTCATAATTGACAATTAGAAAAGATCATGAAATTTCAAGTTAAGCAAGTTCTACTCAGTGTCTTCATTATTCATCTACCTTTTGGCATCCTATTTGCTATTGTGCTTCAATCAACTACCACATTCTAATAAAAGAATCAGCTGACTTTTAAAGTTTGGTTTTCCATATTACCTACAACAAAATATGGGCATATAATACCTCTGTTCTCTTCAGTTTATTCTGTTGAATATTTGTTTAATATATGTAATGATCAAATATTATGATATATGCAAAATAATTTCACTACTATATATTATATACATATACGGTGATACATATATTATCATTGTCATTATTAGTATTACTATAACAATATTCTGAAAATAGTGTCCTAGAATTCTTTGTATCCTACTATCCAAAAGTATATTCCTAATTTTTCCCCCCCATCACTATTGTTATCTCCTCTGAAGTTCAAGAGTCCTCATGACTACCCTCTCTTTTGACACTAACTGCAAGTTTGGGGTCTCCAGAACCACCCTCCCTTCTAACACCAACTGCAAGTCTGGAGATCTCTAAGACATCCCTCATGTTTGACAATTTGCTAGAAGGACTCACAGACTTCAGCAAGGACATTTTACTCATGGTTATGGTTTATTATTATGAAAGGATATACATTAAAATCAGCCAAAGGAAAAGGTGCACAGAGCAGAGTCCAAGAGAGACTCAAGCACAGAGCTTCCCATTATCCTCTCCCAGAGAAGTTACGTGAAGAACATTTACTTCTAGCAATGATGTGTGACAATATACATAGAGTATGGTCAACTATAGAAGTTCACCTAAGCTTTGCAATTTACAATTTTTATTTGGGCTTGGTCGTACACACTTAGTTAACTGCCTGCAGCATGGCTGTCTCTAGTATCCAGCCCCACCAATGTTCAAGCTGATACAACGTGGCCCAAGTCACACCCCCCATGAATCAAATTTTATAGCATAGACTATTTAATATACCCAAAAACCCCAGGTAAATATGTCATTTTTATTAGTCAGGACATTCCAAGGCCTATGAGATTACCACCCAGAGCCAAGGACAAAAGCCACCCCTCTCTTTGAGCATGGTTAATTCTTTAGTGCACCTTTCCCAAGTCCAAACTATCAACACTTTGCTTCTAGATTACTTCAAAAAGTTAAATGTCTTCCTACTTCCCTCTTATATTCCATATAGTCCATTTTCTACCAAGAAGCGAAAAGGTAAAATGTGACAGTTCCTTTTCTCATTTAAAAAGCTGTAATACAAAGTAGCAGACATATAGGATGAACAAGTCTAGAGAGCCAATGTAGAACATGAAGCTTATAGGTGATAAAATTGTAGAAGAGGAAAATGTACCTTTTACTAGTATTCTGTTGAGAGAGGAGTGAGTTGTTGACTAATATTTAATAAGCATCTTATGATTTTGAATTAGTAAAAAAAAAAAAAAAATGCCATGATAGTTCTTCGTTATCCTGAGAATAAAATCTAAACTCTTTTCCATGGCCCACAAATTGGCTGTGATCATTCAGAGTGTACCTAAGTAAAGGTCATACCTACCTGATATAGTCTTGTCCCATGACCCTTAGTTGTCCTGTAATACATTCATTCTGTCTTTTCTCCTGTTTCTCTAAACTATCAAGCTATTCTAATTCCAAAGCCTTTGTATTTTTCATCCTCCACTCTTGGAAATGCTTTTCCCTTGTTCCTTCAATGATTAACTCTTTTTCATCAGCTAGATCTTAGCTTGACCATCACCTCCTCATAGAAGTTTTGCTCTCATTCTGTCTACAGTAGTTTTCTTCTTCTAGTCATTGTTGGTCCTATCACGATCTTCTATTCTCATAACATTCATAATAAACTGATACTGTTATATTTACTTTCTTTATATCTGTCTCTGTCCATTGGAATTAAGTATACCCAGAGAAGCAGTTTGTCTTTTTCTTTAGTACAGAGAACAGTGGCTGGCATCTAGCATTCATTCACTCAGTAAATATTAGTTAAATGCATGGCTGGCTTACTGGTTCTTGTCCAACTGTTAGTTTCTTGATGTTGACCTAGTTCCTTCAACTCTACATGGCATTGCATAGTCAGTGTTTTGAACCACATTCTACAGCTGAATTACCTTTAAGTGGCACATTTGATCTTGTAGTATCGTATTATATTTGACAGAATTGCAAAGGCTATACTCATTTACATTCATTCATGTAAGTATAAATATTCATATTTCGCTTTCACTAAATATATGAAATCTAAGTATCTTCAGTGGCAATTAAAGGTTACCAAAGGGTTCAAACACTGGAATAAGGTATTACTACTACAAAGAAAAGTGCATAATACTGGTTTTCAAGTGCAGTGGTGGTTTCTTAATAAAATTTTTGAATTTATTAAGAACTCGTTTTGGTTTGGCTTTTTTATATCCTAGGATACTGTCTGCTTAGCTGTGGACACAGACATATTTTCTCTCAGTATATTTAAAGTGACATCTTTGATAGCTGCCACAGGGTCACTCAAAGCAGAATAGAAGAGTGCCTTATGCTACAGCTTGGTCCCTTGTTGAAACATTTCATAGCAGGCATGCTTCTCAGCAAATGTCTAGATGTGCAAATTAGAATGTGGTCTACTTTTTATGACAGTTGTAACACATACCATCTGTCTTTATAAGGTTGTTTTCATCATTAACTGTCAGTCAATTGGATGTAATAAATTCTCCCTGCGAATATTATTCATCAGCATCACTTCAGTTGAGTTTAAATCAACAGGTGAACAGCTCACTTTTAAAAATATGAATGGAATTTAAAAGGAATTATGACTTTCTAAAACATAACTATCAGAATGTATCTTGTGGTTTCTCGTTGATCTTGTGGATTCTAAAACCAAACTATATTCTTTTTGATAATTCAACTATTGTAGTTTTATAAAATATTGACCTTCAAAAAGTGATAATTTAAAATATATAGAGGAAGGTGGTTTGTATGTATTTTTGTCAATCATTTGTGTTAATGTTGAGAGTCTGTAAGTAAATGTAGAAAGTAGTTAAAATTCACTGTAAGTTTTATTTGTAATATTGTTCAAAAACTTATTTTTTCTCTGAGGCTCACAATCCAGAATTATTAACTTAAAAATTAATGTGTTTCCTTACTTGTATTGACTTCAAGCTAATGACCCATAAATCAACAATCTCACTCTTGCTATTTTACTTGCATTCTAGCCATATTTTTACAACAAACTACAGGACATTGAACATTAGATTCCCCCTTCCCATGCCACATTTTCCAAATATTTATCTTCTTTTTCTTAAAAGTGACTCTTCTACACACTCTTCTCATTTCTTCAAGTGGTTTTATTATTGTTTCAGTCTCCTGAGCTTAAAAATGTACTTCTCCTTCCCCCTTTATTTCTGCCTCTTTCCCCATAGCTAAGAAGTCCAATTAGATCTTCTCTACAGTGTCTTAAGTTTGTGTCCCTTCCTTGCCAATCTCCTGCTGCCCATTGCAGTAAAGACCTAGATTACCTCATAAAACTATATTGGTTTCCCAGTTTATTGCTTGAATAAACATGACATTGCATTGAGCAGACATAACATTACTCCCTTCCTCAAACATCTACCATTTAATCTGATCCCATTTATCTTTAGATAACTTTGGTACCTTATCTTTTTTTTTTTTTTTTTTTTTAACCATAGATCACTGTAGCCTCAAACTCTGTGGCTGAAGTGATCTTCCCAACACAGCCTCCTGAGTACCTGGTACTACAGATGTGCACCACCATGCCCAGCTAATTTAAAACAAAAACAAAAACAAAAAAAACTATAGAGATATAGAGATAGGGTCTCAATAGTTTGCCCAGGCTAGTCTTGATCTGCTGGCCTGCCTCAAGCAATCCTCCTGCTTCAGCCTCTGAAAGTGCTAGGATTACAAATGTGAGCCACCGTGGCTAGCCTCTTACTTATTTTTAGCATAAACTCTCCGCTTCAGCTTCATTTGAGATCTCTACTATCATCTCTTCCCTTTTCTCTCTGTATAACTACCTCACTGCTGGGGGCCATATTCCTGATCTAAATATCTTGATTTGCTGTGGACTTTCCCAGTTTTGTCCTTGAAAGCTTGTGATCCAAGAAACCCTTCTGCCCCAGGCAAAGGGACATAGTTGTTCTCTCTACCTACTTCCCTAAATCAATAAACAGATTTTTGTAAATTAGATCTGCTATGTTGTAGGCACTTCGTTGTAGGCATTTTACTAAATGCTAAGAATATCTGAGCAAATAAAAGACATTCTGTCTTCTCCAGTAGTTTAGAATCCATAGGTGAGATATGCAATTACAATATGATACAATACATTAGGCACAGGGGCACCTAGCTAGCCATGGGGATTCAGAGAAGGATTCCTAGGAGAAAGAATGCAGGAGAATGGATAGAAGCCAGGTGTAGTGTGGAGTTATTCTTGGACAGGAAAACTTCTGGCTAAGTGAAAAGTTTATACAAGGGCTAGAAGATTAAATGAAATGTGTATTCTAGAACTTCAAGTAGTTTTGTCTGTTTATAGTGTATTAGCAAGAGGGGTGGGAATAAAGGAGTGGTGATAGATGTGTTCAAAATGATGTCATATTAGAAAGACAGTAATTACCTGGCCATGCGATTTGGAATTTACATAGGGACAAATGGCTATCCTTTGCTGAGTTGTGAGTAGAGAAGTAACATAATGAGATTTAGAAAGGTCAGTTTGCACAACATGGATTAATAATGGTGAAGCAGTAAATATAAGACAGGAAGATGAAAGAACTAGGAAGCTATTACAGTGTTTATTCTCAGAGCTAACCTTTTCAGATATCCTTCCATTTGAAATATTCCACCAATATCTTCCTCTGCACTTTTCCCAAATTTACCTATTGGACAAGTCTTGTAAACTCATACTTTCTCCAGTCCTTTCCTTACTCTTCTAGCCCTCATTGATCTCTTGCTTTTGTGATTGTTATATCAATGGCCATCATCTTTTCATTTAACAGTTACCCTCTAATTTCTCTTACAAATTATTCTAGTCTCCCAGACATGCCAATTACTTGAAGACACAGATTATCTTTTTCTCACCTTAGCCAAGACAATTCACAAAGACAATGGTTTAAGAAAAAAAACCCAAACCTTAAATTTGGGCTTTTTTATTATATTCCAAACGTTCAGTGCAAAAATATTAATGACATTCATTCAAAAAACATTTTTTATATTATATGTTATTTCAAATATTGTGATATCTCAATTTTAATTAGTAAAGTTCCTATAAGGAGAAAGTGACGTTTCAAAAATAATTGGCTGCTTAACTGTAGCTTCCTACTTCCAGCTTATACTTTCTCTCCTAAAGTTCCAATAATAGAAAAGGTAGATGATACCTTAAGATTGGAAACTGGATATATGCCTTCCTCCTCCTACTTGTAAAACATGTACATACTTTCTCTTCTGCCTCCTCTTTCTTTCAAACTCTTTCTTTCCTATGAATCAAATGGAAGGTCATGACTGGAAAGAAAAGTGTTTGTATAAATTGGAGAGACTGTGCTGCATGGGACAGGATTAGATCAGCCTTTACCTGCTCTATCATTCATTCAACAGCTGTCTGATGCCAGGGAGCTTTCTAAGCAGGTTCAAGTTTATATGTTCCCTTTTATTATTCTAAGTATATATAATAAAATCTACATAGCAGGATTGTAGTGAGAACTAAAGTTGGACGACATAGTTGGTACCCCCATGTGTACTAGCTATAACCATAATGATGATGATTATTAACCTGCATTATGAAAACTAGATTCATTTGGAAAAGTTGAGGATTGTGACTTTTCAGGTTGTGCTTCTATCTTTATTCAAAAAGGGCAACAATCATCAATGGACTGTCGCCAGGGTTTTGGAGAAAAGTGCAATATGTAATTTAAAGGGCTTTAAAACTCTTTCAGTTCCCTTTCTCAACCATTTCCTCTTCTTGTTCTTATCTGCTTCACATACTCATTATTTTCATGTTGCTTTTTGACTAAGTTTATCTCCTCTTTGATAACTGTATTATTTTATTCCCCAAATTTATTTCTCCCACATCTACCTAAATTGGAATTCCTTTTTCCTATTACTGCATAGAAATATACAATATCTAGGTAAGAAATCATTACCATAAAGAGTAAATAGAAATGTCTTTCTCCTTTCTCTAAGGAAAATACATATTTTGAAAGTGGAACTTGATAAAGTATATAAATTGCTAATTGCTGTGTAAGTTCTAGGAGTGTCTTAGAGTTTTTAAATCTCTGTTTTCATTACTTTTTCCTATATTCCAATTGATATTTCACTATTATTAAAATGATTTTTTCAGCTTATAATTATAACAGTAGTTTTTGTATGCTTTTCACATGATTTAAACATTTTCTTCTTGGTTCAAATACCATGTTTCATAATGTTTGACTTTTTTAATAACAGGAAGTATTTTTCTGGTTTTTCTACTTTATTATAAAAATTCACCATGGTGGTCTGTGTTCACATTCCTTTGAACAGATTCCTCTTTACTTGAATTCTAAGAATTTGTTTTGTATATGTAGTTCACAGTTTACCAATTTAACTTTTAAATTTCTGAAGTATACCAGTTAGGTGCAGTGTTGCTTTTCATGTGGTTAGAAGTTTTAAAATGATCTGTGGTCTTTTCTAAATGTAAAGGAGAGAAAGCAGTGAAGGGTCAGAAATTTCCACAGCTTAGAATTTCAGACTTTAGAATCTTATTATGAATTATGGTAAAATTGGTTTCTTCTTTTTCACACAATCTTACTTTAGCAAGGCGAATAAAATGATAATTCCCAAAGACTTTTTCTTTTTAAACAGGTGATCAAGTAGTCTGGACTGGTTACTATGGCTTAGTGTATAACCTGGTGAAAATTTCATGGGAACTTCAAGGAGATGAAGAACAGGATGGACTTAGAAATATAATATGGCAAACATTGCAGAAAACAAAGGATTATGAGAAAGACATACGAATCCAAAATGCAATCAATATCGCTCAGGTAAGGTAAAACGCTAGGCAATAAATATGTACATCTATCATTAGGAAGCATGGTTGTCATTTCTCTCCATGGTAAAAGGAATGTCTACATTCAGTGAGTATTAGCGACTTACAGCTGAAAATAATATTTTTAAAACTTAACACTGATCTATTTTTGATTAAAGATAGGAGAGTTGAGCTCTAGATGATAGTGTAAAGGCCTCCAAAAGTCTGTAATAGAAACAGAATTAAATTCATTTAACACATCTAGGGAAAAGTACACCTCAGTAAGGGGTGATTCCACCATAGAACTCTAACTTGGTGGGAAATTCTGATAGAATGTTAGGTACACTAGATTGAAGTAACATGTTAAGCCGTGATTCTTTTTCTCTTTTCTTGATGAAGACGTTTAGAAAGTAATGGAAGTTTTAAGGAGCATAACACAATCCTCTAATTTGAGGGCTATGTTAGGATGAGCTGTGAAAGAACTGTGTAGGGGTGCTTTTACTACCTCATAGCAAGGGCTGCCAAAAGAGGCAGGCTGTGGGTAAGATTCAAATAGTAGGGGTAAGGGGCGGTTTTATGATGTAGCTTTTTATGATGTTAGGAATCCAAAGACCTATTCTCTCACTTGGGCATTTCCTCCCTTGTCTAGTTCAGTGACCAGAAATACCAGGAAGAAGGCTGAACATAGCCATATTATGACACTAGACTAGAGAAAGGGTAAAGGCGGCCCTAACTTCAGAGATTTTAACACACATAGAAAATGAATAGGTAAAGGTAAAAGTTCCTTTGCTGGGTTGCCCACTAGCTCCAAGACTCTTCCCTCTCCTCTCAGCCTGCTTGACTACTATATTTATATTTATATTTAGATATTATACTATATATAAATCAACCTGTATCAGCTAGCCTTCTAAATTATAATTTAGAAGCTTAAAGGGCATCCTGTAGTTAGTGAGAGGATGTAAGAACTTCTATTTTTATATTTTGGGTAATAACACATTAAACAACTACCATATTAAAGTAAAAACACACAGAAACATCTGTTTTTTTCAATGCTGTATCCCAATACACACAATAAGTGCTCAATAAATATATGTTGAATGAACAATCCAAATGGGTTCCCTTTAAATATTAAAATACATGCTATAACTATGTTTAATAATTAAATTTAATATTGATGAAATTAATGGCAAAATTATTTTAAGATAAAAATAAAAATCAATAATTTTATTATTAAAAATAACAAAATTAAAGAGTAACCTCTGCAATTCTTTGGAAATTAAACATGCTTTGATAAATGATATGGTTTGTCTATGTCCCCACCCAAATCTCATCTTGAATTGTAGCTCCTGTAATCCCCATGTGTCATGGAAGGTACCTGCTGGGAGTTAATCAAATCATGGGAGTGGGTTTTTTCCCATGTTTTTCTCATAATAGTAAATAAGTCTCATGAGATCTGATGGTTTTATAAAGACAATTTCCCTGCACACGCTCTCTTGCCTGTTGCCATGTAAAACATGCCTTTGCTTCTCCTTCACTTTCCACCATGATTTTGTGGCCTCTCTAGGCATGTGGAAATGTGAGTCCATTAAACCTCTTTTTCTTTATAAATTACCCAGTCTTGGGTATTTCTTCATAGCAGTATGAAAATGGACTGATGCAGTAAATTGGTATTGATAGAGTGGAGTGCTGTTGTAAAGATACCTGAAAATGTGGACACAACTTTGGAACTGAGTAACAGGAAAAAGTTGGAACAGTTTGAAGAGCTTAGAAGAAGATAGAAAAATGTGGAAAAGTTTGGAACTTCTAGAGATGTGTTGAATGGCTTTCACCAAAATGCTAATAGTGATGTGGACAATGAAGTCCAGAATGAGGTGGTCTCAGATGAAGATGAGGAACTTGTTGGGAACTGGAGTAAAGGTCACTCTTGCTATGCAAGGAGACTGGCAGCATTTTGCTCCTGCTCTAGAGATCTAGGAACTTTGAACTTGAGAGAGATAATTTAGGGTATCTGGCAGAAGAAAATTCTAAGTGACAAAATGTTCAAGAGGAAGCAGAGCATAAAAGTTTGAAAAATTTTCAGCCTGCATCCCATTTTTTGGGAAGGAATTCAAGCCTGCCACAGAAATTTGCATAAGTAGCAAGGAGCCAAATGCCAATGACCAAGCCAAAGGGGAAAATGTATCCAGGATATGTCAGAGACATTCCCAGCAGCCCCTCCCATCACAGTCCTGGAGGCCTAGGGGGGGAAAAAATGGTTTCCTGAGCTGGGTCCAGGGCCCCCCTGCTTACCGCCGTGCATCCCAGCAACTCTAACCATGGCTAAAAGGGGCCCAGGTACAGCTCAGGATGTGGCTTCAGAGGGTGCAAGCCCCAAGCCTTGGCAGCTTTCATGTGGTATTGGTCTTGCAGGTGTGCAGAAAACAAGAATTGAGGTTTGAGAACCTCTGTCTAGATTTCAGAAGATGTATGGAAATGTCTGGATGTCCAGACAACAGTTTGCTTCAGGGGCAGAGCCCTGATGGAGAACCTCTGCTAGGGCAGTGTGAAAGGGAAATATATGGCTGGAGTCCCCGCACAGAGTCCCCACTGGGGCACTACCTAGTGGAGTTGTGAGACGAGGGCCGCCATCCTACAGACCCCAGAATGGTAGATCCACTGACAGCTTGCATTCAATGCCAGCCCATGAAAGCAGACGGGTGGGGCTGTCCCCTGCAAAGCCACAGGGGACAGAGCTGCCCAAGGCTGTGGTAGCCCACCTATTGCATTAGCATGATCTGGATATGAGACATGGAGTCAAATGAGATGATTTTAGAACTTTGAAGTTTCATGACTGCTCTATTGGATTTCGGACGTGCATAAGGCCTGTGACTTCTGTTTTGGCCAATTTCTCCCATTTGGAATGGCATATTTACCCAATGCCTGTACCCCCATTGTATCTAGGTAGTAACTAACTTGCTTTTGATTTTACAGGTTCATAGGTGGAAGAAATTTTCTTTGTTTTAGGTGAGACTTTGGACTCGGACTTTTGAGTTAATGCTGGAACGAGATAAGACCTTGGGGGACTGTTGAAAGGGTATGATTATATTTTGAAATATGAGGACATGAGATTTGGGAGGGGCCATGGGTGGAATTGTATGGTTTGGCTGTGTCCCCACCCAAATCTCATCTTTAATTGTATGGCCCATAATCCCATGTCCAGGGAGAGACCCAGTGGGAGGTAATTGAATCATGGGTATGGGTTTTTTTCCACATTGTTCTTGTGATAATGAATAAGTCTCACAAGATCTGATGGTTTTATAAAGGCCAGTTCCCCTGCACATGCTTTCTTTCCTGATGCCATATAAGCTGTGCCCTTGCTCCTTTTTCAACTTCTGCCATGATTGTGAGGCCTCTGCAGCCGTGTGGAACTGTGAGGCCATTAAACCTCTATTTCTATATAAATTACCTAATCTCAGGTATTTATTCATAACATAAAAATGGGGTAATACAATAAATACTAGAAAGGAATTAATTAATCTATTTGTAAGCACTAGCCATTGTTTTGTGTGCTAGCAATACAGTTTTAGACAAGCAGATAAATATTGTTTTAAATATAAAGTTTGGATCAAGGAGACTGACAATAAACTTGCAAATTAATGAATTAAAATATCAAATGGTGCTATCTATACTATGAAGAAAACAAAACAGGGCAAAGCTACTGGAATGGGATCAGCTAGAGTAGGGAGTGGATGTTTCAGTTGGAGCAGCCAGAGAAAGGTTTCCAATGAGGCATTATTTGAAATGAGACCTAAATAATAAGAAGGAAGTATCCATAAAAAATATACCCTGGTAGTGAGTTTATGGATACAAAAATGTGTCCTACAAAATGTGTCCTCTAAGAAAATAATTAGTTTGGTGTGTTAAGAGAGCAAGAAGACCATGTGTGCTGGCCTCTGGTAAGGGAAGGAAAGAGTGGTAAGAGATGCAGGTGGGCAAGGAGAGTTGTTTTAAGATGGCAATAGTAGCATATAAGTAGTAAGCTCTGGGAATAATTTTTTAAATGTTTGTAAAAAATAAGAAAAAGTTTCAGTGGGAAGTACATTTAGAAAATTAAAGCATGCTATAAAAAGCATAGAACTGATAAATCCTAAAATTGTTTCCTTGGGTAAAATAAAAATAATACATAAACTGTTTTAGACTAGCTAATATAATGGAAAAATGAGGGAAACTTTTATTAATCACAAAATCCAGAGGGTAAAGGGAATGTGATTATAAGAAAGTAATTTGAAAATGATTATAAAAGGATCAGTTTACAACTGTATGCTAATATATGTGAAAATATAGTACAATAAATGATTTTCTAAGAAAATATAAATGATGAAAATGGATTGAAAAAAGGATATAAAAATCTTAACAAACAAGATTTAGAGAAATTTGCAAGTGACCTACTAGATTTGTTCATATGAATATCAAGGACAAGACGAAGATATTCATTAGTATCGCTAATATTTAACATAGTTATTGACACACTAACCTGTGCACTCATATTTAGCAGGTAACTGAATATATGTTGGGTCATAACTGGAGAATGTTTAAATCAAGTTTGTCGTACCAAAGCAGTAGGTGAGAGTAGCTTAAACACTTGGGAACAGAGAAGAAAATAATTCAGTTTAAATTCCAACTCCATACAATATCTTTATACAGATGAGACTTGGAACAAGTTATTCCTCAGCCTTAGTTTTCTTTTTTTTTTTTTTTTTTTTTTGCGATGGGGGGGAGTATTTCTAATGCTCACAGACAGGAATAGTAACTGAAAATCACATAAGAGACAGGAAAGCTGAGTGATTTTGAGAGCACAGACCTACAGCAAAGGTTGCCTGGGTTCAAATGGCTGTTCTACCACAGAATATCTAAGTGACCTTGGGCATATTTTTACCTCAGTTTCTTTCTCTGAAAATGGGGCTAAGAATAGTATCTAATGCATAGGCTTGTTATGATGACTAAATGAATTCATGTTATAAAACATTTAAAGTTTTTGGTAAATAAATAAAATATACTGAGATGAAAGTTATTTGTTATAGTCTAAGTTATATTACTTCTCAATATTTCTAGAGATTATGATTTATTATTGTGCTGTTAGAACTATAAGAGGAGAACATTTGCTTTTAATAGAAAAAAATTCAACAGCAAATGTTGATGAATTTCAGCTGAAGAAAGTGAAAATAACATAGCAAAATATTTGGAGGAAGTAGAGATAAGTAAGCTATGAAGTAAACCAATGAATTTTTTTTTTTTTTTTTTTTTTTTTTTTTTGAGACAGAGTCTCGCTCTGTCTCCCAGGCTGGAGTGCAGTGGCACGATCTCCACTAACTGCAAGCTCCACCTCCCGGGTTCACGCCATCCTCCTGCCTCAGCCTCCCGTGTAGCTGGGACTACAGGCGCCCGCCACCGCCCCCGGCTAATTTTTGTATTTTTAGTAGAGACGGGGTTTCACCGTGTTAGTCAGGATGGTCTTGATCTCCTGACCTCGTTATTGTGGTGGTTTCTTACAGGTGTGCTAACTGAGGCAAGCTACAAATCTTCATGAAACTATGAGATAGCAGGCTTGAAAAAAGTTTACAACATTGATGAAGTAGACATAGTTTAGGGATTTCACTAGTGGCTTTATTTATCTGTTTCTAAAATAGGTAGGGAAAAATTGGGTTGGTATTTTCTTTTCAGGCAATGAGAATAGGTGGCCATCCTGATCTCTACAGGTCCAGCACTTGCCATTCCCCTGACTAAGCAGCCTGAAGAGAAGAGTTGATTTGTGGGAAGAGTAATTGTTCTGTTCTGGGTTTATGCCTTTTGGAGACATATATGAGTATGCTGACCAAGTGTTTTCCAATTTGCCCAAGTTAGCATGGGTTCATGACTGTTGTCCCAGCTTTCTCACTAGTAGTAAATTAATTCACTTTCAAAAGTTTCTCAATTTGGATGGCAAATTATTAATTTATGTTACTTTTAAGTTTTCCATTACACAATATGTTGCAAATCTGGACTTGCCAATACTAAACTCTTTTTGTTAAAGTTTAAATATATTTTACAGCTTCTTGCTTTTTCTAGCTCTGATTGAATGAACATATATATTTTTCTTCATATTCAAAGAAAACCATTTTGAAATTGGCCATTCATTCTTCATAAAATACACATGATTTTTCCAGTGATGCTTTATCCATATGGCATCCTATGATATTTCAGAGTGCCAACAAACACTTTTTTTTCTTATGTCTTATTTTGAGGCAAGTTAATCTGTTTGTAATCAGGAAATACACATTTTTTCTGTCATTGAAAATTTCTGGTTATTTCTAGCTTTCACAGGTGCAATTATCCTAATATTCCTAATGTCCTGTTTTTAGATAATAATTATGGATACAATTAATGTTAATAGGTAGGAAGGGCAATTAATAAATTTACTCTGCCCAGTTTATTATCAAAGCATATGGATGGGCCATTACTGGCAACCCCAAATATCTATACTCTATATACTTCATAGAAAATAAAACCCTAAACTCTTTGTTTTTTAACCGTAAGTACAATTTGGAATAATAATCATCAAGGAGTATTATCTAAACATAAGAAATTCATGATTTTCTACAGATATTTTGGGTATTTTTTTGTTTTTCACAGAAAAAGACAATCACAGAGCTGCCCACTTGAATCATAGTGTCTTGAATTTCATGGACGCGCTTTTATGCAACTGTGCTTCAGCTTTATCCTTGGTTTTGTATTAAGAGCCCCAAAATAAAAGAAAAACAAAGAAAATTAATATATTTATTTCAGTGATGGCCACTATATCGCCCAATATCCCCATTATTGGGATTTAGGAAATAAATCCTCTTTAGTCTCATGCACTCTATGAACCTTATCACTAATTTTGTGTAAACTGTTTGTGGGACCTTAACAAAATTATAGCCTAATTTTTGAACAATTCTAACAGAAATAGAAAATGGAATATAGTCACCTCACCCAGCCTTATTCTTTTCTTTTTATTCTATTTCCATGATTCTTTCAATTACTTGTATTACTCTCTAGTCTTATAACTATTTTTATATGCTACTGTCAAATCACAAATGGATTATACTGTAACTAAGTCAACTCAAATTTATCATTTCTATAATTAGAATTCTATTTATATGCCATTTTCAGAGCCAATCATTTGATATAAGATATTCTTTTTTCTTCAAGATTTTAGTAAATATCTATAGATAATTACATTTGAAATTCATAAGTCAATCAGACATAGCAAATATATTTTAGATATTAGATACCAGCAAAGACCTCATTACTTGAGTAGTCAGCGCTGAGAATTAAAGAATAAACAAACACATAACCACTATCTGTGCTAATTTGTTTTCAATGCTTAGTCACAAGACATTTAAAGGGTGTTTTCGTTCATTTTAAATATCAAATGAAGGGGAGAAGTTATCTTTTCTCACAGACAAATCTAAATCAGAAATTGTCTAAAAGCAGTTATATTGATTTAGGCATAGTATATGTTTAAGAAATATGTTTAATTTGCATTGAATACATTAACTAAAACACACAGTTAACTCTATGCCTATTTTATTTAAAAGTTAGAGATGGAGACATTTGGATTATTAAACAATAGCCATATGATTTATGGACATAAATGATAAAGTATTTAACCTAGTGACTTTGAAAAAAATTACTTAATTTAGTTTGAATTCCCTTACTTAATATTAAGACACTACAGATACATAAAGTACAAAATTATATAAAATTTTTCACCAAAATCAGTAAAAATATGAAATAAATATTTATTGAGTATTTACTGTGTCTATTCAGCCTAGCTGAATTCTATGCAAGATGCAAAGAAGTGTAAAACATAACCTTTACACATAAGCTTTACTGTCTCATCCAGAAAGCACATTCTCCAGAAATAGACAAAGATTAATACAAAGAGGACATAATATATGTGGCTAGCCGCATCAAAGTTCATGGCACTCAGTAGGAGCCCAGATAAATGTTTGATCCATAACTTTTTTTTTAATATTAGTGGGAATGTAATATTGTCCTCTTCAAGTATTAAATAGTACTTGAGGTGGAAATTTAAACTATAAGTTGGATTACATGATGCAAAGTGGCAGGGTCAAAGAGCATCTTGCAGATAAGAAAATGTCTTGAGCCATGCAGAAATAAGAACACTGTGAAAAGAACATTGTAGGTTGACTTGCCTAGTTGAGAAAATAGCTTGGACTGAGTACTCGTGGGCATTAAATCTGGAAGGTTTGTGTCGATTGCCAGGCTAAGGTGATGGAGACTTAGGTGGTTTCATGGCAACAGAAATACTAAGTGGAGGAATTAGTTGTGTGGGAAAATTGTTGGTTCTAATTGAATTTTAATTGTTTGGTAATTTATGTTGGGTAAAACTTATATGTACAATTTCCTATAACTTTTTAAAATAATGAATTATTGCTTTGGAACTCACAGTATGTTGTTAGACTAATTATTCCCAGTTTATTCAATGCTCTCTACAACCACAACTTGCATCATTCCCTCCACAGTCAAATTCTTGGCTTGACTATATTATTTGATTTACATAATAGGCTATAGCAAATCTTATACAAGGAGATATTTAAAAAATATTTACACATTGGGGTCTTTCCTCTCTTATTCTCTTGGAATCCAGTAACTGCCATGTCAATAAGTGCATTATCCAGCTGGAAGATGACAGACAATGTGGAACAGACACGCCATTTTAACCAATTTACTCCCATCCACAACCCAAGCCAGTCCCCAACTGACCTAAACTCTGACCACAGACACAAAAATAAACTCAGCTCAGACCAGCAGAACCATTCTCTGTTCCCAGCTCAAATTGCTGACCTGGGAAACTATGAGCTAAATAAGTGGTTGTGTTAAGCCTCTTAGTTTTTGGTGATATTTTTACATGCAAAAGAGTTTTTGATAGAAAGCTGCATAAATGGGATTTCAGTCTGCTATATTCTTCAATGTGAATATTGTTTCTTTCATATGTATCATGTTTAAAAAGACATTTATAATGTTGCTAAGATTTGATATTCACTGTATGCCACATGATACACAGTTTATCTGCATTAGTTACTTGATTCTCCTAAAACCATATTTATATTTTTTTTATACTCACACATATACACACACATTATGGTCTTGATCTTACAGCTGAGGAAATTGAAACTTTAAATAAGAACAGTTTTTTTTTGTTTTTTTTTTTTGCAAGGCGAAGTAACTTGACTATGGATACATAGCTAGCTATCAGCAGTGCTTGAATTCAAACTCATATGTGCTACTTTGATGGCCAGTGCTCTTAAACATTTTTCCCAGTGAGTTATTCCCCATATGAAATTCTTGAGTTATTTTAAGAAAATCTACAAAAGCAAAAAATGAATATTAATAAGGGTAACAAGAAGATAAAAAGGATTGTTAATGTTTCTTACTACATAAATTTTATGTAATAATTTTGCTTCTGGCTTCATTATATTTCCTTACCACTTTTTCTTTGTTCTGATTCTTCATTTACATTTTACTCTGCTATAGTACCTATGGCCCTCTGTACGTTGCTTTATAATTTTAATAAAATGGTAAATACACATGCACAGATAAAATAATGGATGATTAAAGCTGGGATTATAACCAGGTATGAAAATATGAGAAGATCTGAAGGGCTAAATTTTTTTTTTCAGATTTATTGGCTGGAGCTGGGTAGCATAGCGTTCACCTGACTGTAGATCTGGGCTCAGCATGGATTGCTGGACAGCCAGTCTCATTGATATAATGTGAAAAAGTCATTGTGATTTAAATTTGCATTTTCTCAGCGATACAAATATAGTTGAGTATCTTTTCACTTTTGATTCACCATTTAAATTTTCTCTTTAGTGAATTGCCAGCTCAAAAATTGTTTCTTTTTTCTCTTGGGTTTTCTATTTTATCAGTTGTTTGGAGATCTTTGTAAATTCTGGATATAACTTCTTTCTTTAATGATTAGTCAACACTACTTTTGTTGCTATTGCTGAAATTGTTCCAGCTTTGGCCATTGGAAAAATTTTCAGTTTGTTCCTTGTGAACCTTTCACATTATCCTAATCATTGTGTTGATAGAATGTAGGATATATTCAATTTCAAGCTATTATGAATAATCGTGCTATAAACATTTTTGTAATATCTTATGATGAAAATGTTTATGTATTTCTGGTTGACCCATATGAAATGGCTGACATTCAAATGGCTTTTGTTGTCCAAAACTGTAATTTCATATGGCTCAATCTAGTATTGGGTATGGAAGAGGAGAATGACTGGATCATATGGAAGGCCTATATTAAACCTTAATAGCTCATGCCAAATAGCTTTTTGAAGTGTTTGAAAGTTCTTGTTGCTACACAACTGTTATGGGTTGACATGTGTAGCTCTCAAAAAGATATATTACAGTCCTAATTCTACTATCTCAGAATGTGAATCAAATTTGGAAATAGGGCCATTGTAGTTGTAATTAGTTAAGACAAGGTCATACTGGAGTAGATGGGCCCCTAATCCAATCAGATTGGTGTCTTTTAAGAAGGCAATCATGTGAAAATAGACACAGGGATAGAGCCATGTGGAGACAGAGGTAAAGAATGGAGTGATATGTTTGCAAGCCAAGAAATTTCAAGTATTTTCAGCCATCACTAGAAGCAAGAAGAGAGGCGTGATTCTTCCTCAAAGCCTTCTGAAAGAACCAGCCTTATCGACACCTTCCTTTCAGACTCCTAACCTCAGAAATGTGACATGATAAACTTCTGTTCTTTAAGTCACACATTTTGTGGTACTTTGTTCTCACAGCACCAGGAACTAATATATAATCCTTACCAATACAAAAAAAATTTCAGCCTGTTTAATGTAGACATTCTGATGGATGTATAATAGTTTTCATTATAGTTTTAATTTGCATTCACTTGTGACTAACGAAGCTGAGCATCTTTTTGTTTGCTTATTGGCCCTTTTGATATTCTCTTGTATAAATTGCCTACTAGAAATTTTGTCCCATTTTTAATTGGAATTTTTTCCTTTTTAATTTGTGGGAATTTTTGTATATATTATAAACCAGCTCTTTGTTGGTTTTAAAATATTTTCTTCTACTTTTTAGTTGCTTTTCATGCTATTAATAATTTAATTTCATGAATAGAGCTTTAAATAAATTTAATAGAGCTATTAAATAAATCTGACAAAATGCCATTCATTTTATCAAATTTATCCCTTATTATTAGGGTTTACTTGTATACTATTTAAGAAATATTTTCCTACCCCATGGTCAGAAAGATATCTTTCTATATTATCTGTTGGGAAAAATGGTTAAGATTAGGATTAGGTTTACAATTGATCTGAAATTGATTTTCTTTTTTTTTTTTTTGTATAATGTAAAGTAAAACTCTATTTTTTTTTTTTTTTTGTGATTATCCAATTGACCCAGAAGCATACATTAAAAACTCTGTAAAGGGGAAGAGCCACAATGGTTGACTAGATGTAGTTAGGAAGACCTTCTTTCACGAAGTTACTAGACCATTAAGAAGATTGGCATATTCTGAGCAGATCTTTGGAAGATGTAAGAGTGGACAGAGGAAGAATGCAGACCTTGAGCAGCTGGGAGGAAACTGGGAACCCTGCATGGGATTGCCAAGAAACAGGACTCATTCCTGGCCCCAGAGGGCCCCGAGAGGTGGGGTGAGTTTAACAGGCATGGGTTAGCCCACTCTTGCCATGGACCTACAGAATCCTAGCTACAGGAGACCCCATAATCCCCACGGACATTTGAGCTGGCAGAGATAGTTGCTTGGAGAGTTGGAAGGGTGTTGGCAGTGGATTTGGTGTGAGAATGGCTGTAGTGGAAAATGGCCAGGGATGCCCATCCTCCAAAGTTTACCATGCTTCTCTAGGTGTCTTTGGCCTTTGTTGACTGTTGGACTTGTACAGAACAGGGCTATCTTACCTGTGGGATGAGACTAGTCTTATCTGAGCATCCCTTTGTCTGCTGGCCTCTCCCCGGGTCCCTGCCTTACCACATTCACTTGCAGTGCAGCCTCAGATGCTTAACTGAGGTGCTTCTTAGAGGGTACCACCGTAGCTCCTTTGCCTGAAGACCCTGCCTAATAATTGGAGAGTTCTGCAGATGGGCTTCCAGTAACACCCACTTAGAGCCTTCCCCTACTGCTCTGCTGGTTATGCTTTCACCTACAGCTTTTCTCTACTGATATTCTGGCATGAATGTGCACATGGACCTCACTGCCACACAACCATTGGTGCACATGTACATGTACAGACCTTTCCATATCACTGCCCTGATGCTACTGGTACATAAGAGTGGGCCCCACTGCTACCACCCCAATGAAGCACTTCTGCTGGCATCCCCCATCAGAATGATGTTGCCAGCAGACCAGACCAGAAACACCTTGGCCACTCTAACACAACAGGCACCCAACTTCAAGTAGCTAGAGAACAGAGGCATGGGCATGGTCCCAGCCACCTAGGGTTAGAGCATATAGCCCACAATTGCTGGTCTGCGCTTTGGCTACCTGAAATAATTCAGAAACAAAACAAGTTAATGGGACCAAACATATACCACAATTAAACCATCAAGGAAAACAAAATATAAAAGCAAAAGCTGATCCAAAGCACAGCAACTTCAAAGATTAAAGAAACATCACACCACACAAATAAGAACCAGTACAAGAACTCTGGCAACTCAAAAAGCCAGAGTGTCTTTGATACAGTTTAGATCTATGTCCTCACCCAAGTCTCATGTTCAATTGTAATCCTCAGTGCTAGATATGGGGCCTGATGGGAGGTGATTGGATAATGGAAGAGATTTCTAATAGTTTAGCACCATCCCCCTAGTATTGTTCTTGTAACAGAGTTCTCATAAGATCTGATTGTTTAAAAGTGTGTAGAACTTCCCTTCTTTTTCTCTTTCTCCTTCTCCAGCCATGTAAGATATGCCTGCTTCCCCTTTTCCTTCCACCATGATTGTAAATTGTGTGAGGCCTCCCAAGAAGCCAAGCAGAAGTTACTATGCTTCCTGTATAGCCTGCTTAACCATGAGCCCATTGAACCTCTTTTCCTTATAAATTATCCATCTCAGGTATTTCTTTATAGCAGTATGAGAATGGATCAACATTAGTCTTCTTACCTCCAAACTACCACACTAGCTCTATAGCAATGGTTCTTAACCAAACTAAAATGGCTGGAATGTCAAAGATAGAATTCAGAATCTGAATGACCAAGGAGATCAACAAGATTCAGGAGAAAGTTGAAATCCAATCTAAGAAATCTAAGGAATTCAGTAAAGTGATATATGAGCTGAAAGAGGAAATAACCATTTTAAGAAAGAACAAAACTGATCTGATAGAGCTGAGAAACTCACTAGAAAAATTTTATAACATAATCAGAAATATTAACAGCAAAACAGATCAAGCTGAGGAAAGAATCTTGGAGCTCAAAGATGAGTTCTTCAAGTCAACTCAGTCATACAAAAATATATAAAAGAGAATAAAAATAATGAACAAAACCTCCAAGAAATATGGAATTATGTAAAGAGAACAAACCTATAACTTATTGGCATCCCTGAAAGAGAGGGAGGCAAAGCAAACAGCTTGGAAAACATATTTAGAGGTATTGCCAATGAAAATTTCCTTAACCTCACTGGAGAGGATGATATTCAAATTCAGAGCACCTATGTGAGATACTATTCAAGATGACCATCATCAAGACTCATAGTTTATCAGATTCTCCAAGATCAATGTAAAAGAAAAAATGTTAAAGGCAGCAAGAAAGAAGAGTCAGGTCACTTACCAAGGGAACCTCAACAGGCTAACAGCAGACCTTTCAGCAGAAACCCTACAAGCCAGAAGAAATTGGGAATCTATATTCTGCATCCTAAAAGAAACAAAATTCTGTCAGGCGTGTAATCCCGAGGCTGAGGTGGGTGGATCACCTGAACTCAGGAGTTCAAGATCAGCCTGGGCAACAGTGCAAAACTCTGTCTCTACTCCAAATACAAAATATTAGCTGGGCGTGGTGGTGCATGCCTGTGGTCTCAACTACTCAGGAGGCTATGGTGGGAGGATTGCTTGGTCCTGGGAGGCAGAGGTTGCAGTGAGCCGAGATTATGCTACTGCACTCCAGCCTGATTGACAGATTGGAATGCCTGAGAGAGAGAGGAAGGAAGGAAGGAAGGGAGGGAGGGAGGGAGGGAGGGAGGGAGGAAGGAAGGAAGGAAGGAAGGAAGGAAGGAAGGAAGGAAGGAAGGAAGGAAGGAAGGAAGGAAGGAAGGAAGGAAGGAAAGAAAGAGAAAGAGAAAGAGAAAGAGAAAGACAGA
Organism: Macaca fascicularis; assembly: GCF_037993035.2. NCBI lineage: Eukaryota > Metazoa > Chordata > Mammalia > Primates > Cercopithecidae > Macaca > Macaca fascicularis. Next base: position 117,013,123 of record NC_088380.1, on the reverse strand, counting down.
GAGAGAGAAAGAGAAAGAGAGAAAGGGGGGGAGGGGAGGAAGGGAGAGAGGGAAGGAAATTCCAACCAAGAGTTTCGTATCTAACCGAACTAAGCTTCATAAGTGAAGGAGAAATAAAATCATTTTCAGACAAGTGAATACTAAGGGAATTTGTTGCCACCAGACCTGCCTTACAAGAAGTCCTTCAGGGAGTGCTAAACATGGAAATGAAAGACTGTTACTGCGCACTACAAAAATGCCTTAAGTACTTAGACTATTTATGCCATAAAGCAACAACACAATGAAGACTACCCAACAACTGGCTAACAACACAATTACAGGATCAAATCCACACATATCAATATTAACCTTGAATTTAAATGGACTAACTACCCCACTTAAGAAGTACAAAGTGGCATAAAGAAGAAAGACCAACTGTATGCTGTTTCAAGAGACCAGTCTCACATGCAAGGATACCTATAGGTTCAAAGTGAAAGGATGGAGAAAGGCCTATCAAGCAGATGGAAAATTAAAGAACAGCAGGGGTTGCTATTCTCATTTCAGGCAAAACAGATTTTAAACCAACACTGATAAAAAGGAAAAGAAAGGCATTATGTAATTATAAAGGGATCAATTCAACAAGAAGACTTAACCATCCTAAATACATATTTACCCAACACTCATGCACCCAGATTCATAAAACAAGTTCTTAAAGAACTACAAAAAGACTTAGATAACCACATGAAAATAGTGAGAGACTTCAACATTCCACTGACAGATCATCAAGGCAGAAAACTTAACAAAAATATTCAGGACCTAAACTTGACACTTTACCAAAAGGACCTAACAGAAATCTACAGAGCACTCCATCAAACAACTCCAGAATATACATTCTTCTTATCTGCATATTGCACATACTCTAAAATAGACAAGGTGCTTGGCCATAAAGCAATTCTCAACAAATTAAGGGAAAAATACAAAATCATACCAATTACACTCTTAGAGAATAAAAATGGATATCAATACCAAGAAAATCTCTCAAAACCATACAATTACAAGTAAATTAAGCAACCTCCTCCTAAATGATTTTTGGGGGAACAATGAAATTAAAGCAGATATCAATAAATTTTTCAAAACTTATGAAAACAAAGATACAACATACCAGAATCTCTAGGACATAGCTAAAGCGGTGTTAACAGGGAAGTTTATAGCACTAAACACCCACATGAAAATGTTTAAAAGATCTCAAATTAACAACCTAACATCACACCTAGAGGAACTAGAAAAACAAGAGCAAACCAACCTCAAAGCTAGTAGAAGAAAATAACCAAAATAAGAGCTGAACTGAATGAAATGAAGATGCAACCCTCCCTCAAATAAAACCCCCAAAATCCATACAAATGATCAACAAAACGTCTATGCACACAAACTAGAAAACCTAGAAGGAATGGATAAATTCCTGGAAACACACAACCTCCCAAGGTTGAACCAGGAAGAAATCAAAACCCTACATAGACCAATAATAAATTCTAAAATTGAATCAGTAGTAAATAACCTAACAACTACAAAAAGCCTTAGACCAGATGGATTCACAACCTGATTACACCAGATGTAAAAAGAAGAGCAGGCATCAATCATATTGAAACTATTCCAAAAAATTGAGGAGGAAGAAGTACTCCTCTTTACCTCATTCTATGAGGCCAGAATCATTCTGATACCGAAACCTGGCAAAAACAAACAGAAAAAGAAAACCTCAGGTCAATATCCCTGATGAACATTGACCCAAAATCTTCAACAAAATACAATCCTAACACATCAAAAAGATAACCCACTATGATCAAGTAGGGTTTTGTATTAGTGAGGGTTCTCTAGATGGAAAGACCTAATGGAATAGATATATATGTATCTAAAATGCAGTTTATTAAGTTTTAACTCACATGATCACAAGGTCCCACAACAGGCCATCTGTAGGCTGAGGAACAAGGAGAGCCAGTCCAAGTTCCAAAACTGAAGAACCTGGAGTAGCGGGGAATTGGGGGCAGACAGCATCCAGCACGGGAGAAAAGTGTAGGCTGGGAGGCTAGGCCAGTCTCTCTTTTCACGTTTTTCTGCCTGTCTGTATTCTAGCCTTGCTGGCAGCTGATTAGATTGTGCTCACTCAGATTAAGGGTGGGTCTGCCTTTCTCAGCCCACTGACTCAAATGTTAATCTCCTTTGGCAACACCCTCACAGACACACCCAGGATCAATACTTTGTATCCTTCAAACCAATCAAGCTGACACTCAGTGTTAACCATTGCAGCTTTATTCCTGTGATGCAAGGTTGATTCAACATATGCAAAACAGTAAATGTGATTCGTCATAACAGAACTAAAAACAAAAACTACATTATCATCTTAATAGATGCAGAAAAGACATTCAATAAAATTCAACATCTCTTCATGTTAGGAACCCTCAGCAAACAAGGAATTGAAGCACATACCTCAAAATAAGAGTCATCTATGACTAATCCACAGTTAACAATATATTGAACAATTTACCTGAAAGCGTTTCCCTTGAGAAACAAAACAAGACAAGGATGCCCACTGTCACTACTCCTATGCAACATCATACTGGAAGTCCTAACCAGAGCAGTCAGGCAAGACATGAAATACAGCCATCCAAATAGGAAGAGAAAAAGTTAAATTACTTATCTTACAAGATGATATGACTCTATATCTAGAAAACCCATAGTCTATTTCCAAGGACTTTTAGATCTCATAAAGTACTTCAGCAAAGTTTCAGGATACAAAATCAGTGTACGAAAATCACTAGCATTCCTAAACACCAATAATATCCAAGCTAAAAGACAAATAAAGATGCAATACCATTCACAATAGTCACAAAAAGAATAAAATGAAAAGGAATACAGCTCAACAGGGGAAAAAAAAGATATGAACAAGAATTACAAAAGACTGCTAAAAGAAATCAGAAATGAGACAAATGGCAAAGCATTTCACACTCATGGATACAATGAATCAATAATGTTAAAATGGCCATACTGCCCAAAGCAATATGCTATTGAACTACCAATATTTTTTCACAGAATTAGAAAAAAAAATCTATCCTAAAATTCATATGGAACCATAAAAGAGCCAGAATAGCCAAAGCAATCCTAAAGAAAACAAAGCCAGAGGGATTACACTACCCAACTACAAACTATACTACAAGGCTACAGTAACCAAAACAGCATGGTACTGGTACAAAAACAGACACATAGACCAATGGAACAAGATAGAGAACCTAGAAATAAAGCTGCATACCCACAACCATCTGATCTTTGATGAAGTTGACAATAACAATGAGGAAGGGATTCCCTATTCAATAAGTGGTGCTAGGATAACTGGCTAGCTATATGCAGAAGACTGAAACTGGACCCCTTGTTATACCATACACAAAAATTAACTCAAGATTAATTAGTGACTAAAATGTGAGACCAAAACCTATAAAAACCCTAGAAGAAGACCTAGGGAATACCATTCTAGATATAGGCTCTGGCAAAGATTTATGCATGAATAGGTTTTCATTCTCTTATGTTTAATGATAAATTATATATTTGCAGATATACATTAAGTGTATGAAGATTTGAAATAGAGGTTTCATATTTCTCTTGAATATGAATATATAAGCTTGAATAAGTTTGAGTCATTATTATGAAATTTTACTTATTATTTCTACCAATGCTTCTTATATTAAAGCCTGATTTTTTCATATTAGTATATGTACATTAGCTGCCTATGGATTAACATTTGCATGAAATGTATTTTTTCATTGTTTCTTCTTAAGCTTTTTATGTCTTTATATAAGATACGTTTCTTTTAAGCATGGTATTTTTAACCACAATAGTTGAAAGACAATCTTCACCTTTTACTTGTATATTTACATGTAATGTAATTTTTGATATATATTGTTTTATTATTTAACCAACCTATTTTATTTTATCGAGGGCATTTTTCAGAAAGTCTTATTTTCTTGTATTAATCAAATATTTTTATCATTGCATTATTTTCTCTATTAGTTTGTTAGTAATTTGTTACTCTACATATTGTGGCTATTTTCAGAATTGCAATATGCCTCATTAATTTATTAGAGGCTAACCTAAATTATTACTTTTACCACTTACTTGAAAATTCTAGAATGTTAGAATATTTATTGTTTTACACATTTTATTTCTACTTGTATTTTTACTACTCTAAACATTATTATTGTTTTAGACAAGCCGAAATATATTTTGTTACTATCTTATTCTTCATTTCTTTCTGTATTTTTATGCCACTATGTATGTTCAATTTCCTTCTATGTGATGAACCTACTTATGCATATAGAATTTTAGGTTGACATATTTTTAGCATTTATAAATGTAAAGTCATTTATTTGGCTTCTGTCATTTCTGTTGAGAAATCAATTGTCAGCCAAATAGTTCTTCATTTTAAATTACTGTATTTTTTCATTTCTCTGGTTTTAGGGTTTCCCTGTTGGGCTTTTAGAAATGTTAATAAGATAAATCCAATGTAGTTCTGCTTGTATTTTTCTTGCTCAACATTTGCAGAGTATGTGAATACAGTGGGTTGATATTTTTTCATCAGTTCTGGAATATTCTTTGCCATGAAGTTTTCAAATACTACTTCCACTCCATTGTCTCTTGTTTTCTCTGAGATTTCTATTACAAAAATGTTAGACTTGGCAGGGCATGGTGGCTCACGTCTCTGATCCCAGCACTTTGGGAGGCCGAGGCAGGTGGATCACAAAGTCAGGAATTCAAGACCAGCCTGGCCAAGATTGTGAAACCCAGTCTCTACTAAAAAAAAAAGAAAAAAAGTGCAAAAATTAGCCAGGCGTGGTGGCAGGCACCTATAATCCCAGCTACTCGGGAGGCTGAGACAAGAGAATCTCTTGAATTCTGAGAGTGGAGGTTGCAGTGAGCCATGATCAGGCCACTGCAGTCCAGCCTGGGCACCAGAGTGAGACTCCATCTTAAAAAAAAAAAAAAGAGATTAGACTTTACACTCTGCCTTTTATTCTTAAGAAACACATTTCACTCAGTAAATGTTCAAGGCTTATTCATATTCTAGATTAGGGGTTGGCAAGCTTTTTCTTAAAAGGCAAAATAGTAAATGTTTTAGGCATTGTGGGCTCAGAGGCAAAATCCAAGTTATTATGTTGGTACTTTTAAAACCATTTAAAATGTAACCATTTATAAATGTAAAAATCATTCTTAGCTCTTAGGCTGTGGGGAAAAAAAAAAAAAAAAAGAAAGAAAGAAAAAGGCTGGATTTGGCCTGTGGGTGGTAGTTTGCCGAACCCTGTCCTAGATTATCTTAAGTGTTTTTTTTTTTTTTTTTTTTTTTACTGTAGCATTTCCATATATATTTTAAAATCAACTTGTCAAGTTCCATTTTTTAAAAAGCATGTCAACTTGATTTTTATTGGCTTTTCGTTGAATCTAGAGTGCTATTTGGTGGTAATTGATACATATCATTATAATGTATAATAGGTAATTCATGGATATTTACATCCTGCCACTTTTTAATTTCCATCAATAATGTTTTGTGTATTTCTAGCTGTTTGATATGTGTATTTTGTTGTAAAATATATATCATAAGGTTACAAATATATGTATATATAGAATTTGTACTGGTTTATACAAACATAATTTAGTTTTGTGTGTTAATCTTTTACTCACCAATCTTATTAAATTGTTTTTATAATCCAAAAGTTTATTTTTTACATAAAAATTCATGTTTTTTTGCAAGCATCATAAACATTTTTACATTTTCTTATCTTATTTTACTGGTTAGTCACTTTTAGTACAGGACTGAATACAAATGATGATGCTGGACATGTATGTTTTACGTGAGCCTCATAAGGAAGAGCTTTCAACATTTTCACATTACTTTTTTTTAAGAAATACCTCCCATAAATTAAAACTCACTTTTTCCAAGTTTAATAAGAACTTTTATTATGAATTCATATAGAATTTTACCAAATAAATTTCATGCATCTTTTGGTATGATTGACAGATTTTTCCATAATTCTGTTACTGTTGTAAATTATATTGTTTGATTTTCTTTTGTTGACCAATCGTTGCATTCCTGGAATAAAAATAACATGGGGATGATGTAAATATTTCTCTATTTGCTTTAATAATACTTTAACATTTTGCATTTGTATTCATGCATGTGATTGTTCCATAATATTTCTTTCTTATATTTTTAAGTTTTTATAGGAAAGTTATTCTTGGCTAATGAAGTGAATTGGGAAATTATATTTTTTTATTTTTTATTTATTTTTCTTGTTGTTTTTCTTTCTTTCTTTCTTTTTCTTTTTTTTTTTTTATTATACTTTAAGTTCTAGGGTACATGTGCATAACGTGCAGGTTTGTTACATATGTATACTTGTGCCATGTTGGTGTGCTGCACGCATCAACTCATCAGCACCCATCAACTCGTCATTTACATCAGGTATAACACTCAATGCAATCCCTCCCCTCTCCCCTCTCCCCGTGATAGGCCCTGGTGTGTGATGTTCCCCTTCCCGAGTCCAAGTGATCTCATTGTTCAGTTCCAACCTATGAGTGAGAACATGTGGTGTTTGGTTTTCTGTTCTTGTGATAGTTTGCTAAGAATGATGGTTTCCAGCTGCATCCATGTCCCTACAAAGGACACATACTCATCCTTTTTTATGGCTGCATAGTATTCCATGGTATATATGTGCCACATTTTCTTAATCCAGTCTGTCACTGATGGACATGTGGGTTGATTCCAAGTCTTTGCTATTGTGAATAGTGCCACAATAAACATATGTGTGCATTTGTCTTTATAGCAGCATGATTTATAATCCTTTGGGTATATACCCAGTAATGGGATGGCTGGGTCATATGGTACTTCTAGTTCTAGATCCTTGAGGAATCGCCATACCGTTTTCCATAATGGTTGAACTAGTTTACAATCCCCCCAACAGTGTAAAAGTGTTCCTATTTCTCCACATCCTCTCCAGCACCTGTTGTTTCCTGACTTTTTAATGATGGCCGTTCTAACTGGTGTGAGATGGTATCTGATTGTGGTTTTGATTTGCATTTCTCTGATGGCCAGTGATGATGAGCATTTTTTCATGTGTCTGTTGGCTGTATGAATGTCCTCTTTTGAGAAATGTCTGTTCATATCCTTTGCCCACTTTTTGATGGGGTTGTTTGTGTTTTTCTTGTAAATTTGTTTGAGTTCTTTGTAGGTTCTGGATATTAGCCCTTTGTCTGATTAGTAGATTGCAAAACTTTTCTCCCATTCTGTAGGTTGCCTGTTCACTCTGATGGTAGTTTCTTTTGCTGTGCAGAAGCTCTTTAGTTTAATTAGATCTCATTTGTCAATTTTGGCTTTTGTTGCCGTTGCTTTTGGTGTTTTAGACATGAAGTCCTTGCCCATGCCTATGTCCTGAATGGTATTACTAGTTTTTCTTCTAGGGTTTTTATGGTATTGGGTCTAACATTTAAGTCTCTAATCCATCTTGAATTAATTTTCGTATAAGGAGTAAGGAAAGGATCCAGTTTCAGCTTTCTACTTATGGCTAGCCAGTTTTCCCAGCACCATTTATTAAATAGGGAATCCTTTCCCCATTTCTTGATTCTCTCAGGTTTGTCAAAGATCAGATGGCTGTAGATGTGTGGTATTATTTCTGAGGACTCTGTTCTGTTCCATTGGTCTATATCTCTGTTTTGGTACCAGTACCATGCTGTTCTGGTTACTATAGCCTTGTAGTATAGTTTGAAGTCAGGTAGTGTGATGCCTCCAGCTTTGTTCTTTTGACTTAGGATTGTCTTGGAAATGTGGGCTCTTTTTTGGTTCCATATGAACTTTAAATCAGTTTTTTCCAATTCTGTGAAGAAACTCATTGGTAGCTTGATGGGGATGGCATTGAATCTATAAATTACCTTGGGCACTATGGCCATTTTCACAATATTGATTCTTCCTATCCATGAGCATGGTATGTTCTTCCATTTGTTTATGTCCTCTTTTATTTCACTGAGCAGTGGTTTGTAGTTCTCCTTGAAGAGGTCCTTTACATCCCTTGTAAGTTGGATTCCTAGGTATTTTATTCTCTTTGAAGCAATTGTGAATGGAAGTTCATTCCTGATTTGGCTCTCTGTTTGTCTGTTACTGGTGTATAAGAATGCTTGTGATTTTTGCACATTAATTTTGTATCCTGAGACTTTGCTGAAGTTTCATCAGCTTAAGGAGATTTTGGGCTGAGACAATGGGGTTTTCTAAATATACAATCATGTCATCTGCAAAGAGGGACAATTTGACTTCTTCTTTTCCTAACTGAATACCCTTGATTTCTTTCTCTTGCCTGATTGCCCTAGCCAGAACTTCCAACACTATGTTGAATAGGAGTGGTGAGAGAGGGCATCCCTGTCTTGTGCCAGTTTTCAAAGGGAATTTTTCCAGTTTTTGCCCATTCAGTATGATATTGGCTGTGGGTTTGTCATAAATAGCTCTTATAATTTTGAGATATGTTCCATCAATACCGAATTTATTGAGAGTTTTTAGCATGAAGCGCTGTTGAATTTGTCAAAGGCCTTTTCTGCATCTATTGAGATAATCATGTGGCTTTTGTCTTTGGTTCTGTTTATATGCTGGATTACATTTATTGATTTGCGTATGTTGAACCAGCCTTGCATCCCAGGGATGAAGCCCACTTGATCATGGTGGATAAGCTTTTTGATGTGCTGCTGAATCCGGTTTGCCAGTATTTTATTGAGGATTTTTGCATCAATGTTCATCAGGGATATTGGTCTAAAATTCTCTTTTTTTGTTGTGTCTCTGTCAGGCTTTGGTATCAGGATGATGTTGGCCTCATAAAATGAGTTAGGGAGGATTCCCTCTTTTTCTATTGCTTGGAATAGTTTTAGAAGTAATGATACCAGCTCCTCCTTGTACCTCTGGTAGAATTCAGCTGTGAATCCATCTGGTCCTGGACTTTTTTTGGTTGGCAGGCTATTAATTATTGCCTCAATTTCAGAGCCTGCTATTGGTCTATTCAGGGATTCAGCTTCATCCTGGTTTAGTCTTGGGAGAGTGTAAGTGTCCAGGAAATTATCCATTTCTTCTAGATTTTCTAGTTTATTTGCATAGAGGTGTTTATAGTATTCTCTGATGGTAGTTTGTATTTCTGTGGGGTCGGTGGTGATATCCCCTTTATCATTTTTTATTATATCTATTTGATTCTTCTCTCTTTTCTTCTTTATTAGTCTTGCTAGAGGTCTATCAATTTTGTTGATCTTTTCAAAGAACCAACTCCTGGATTCATTGATTTTTTTGAGGGTTTTTTGTGTCTCTATCTCCTTCAGTTCTGCTCTGATCTTAGTTATTTCTTGCCTTCTGCTAGCTTTTGAATGTGTTTGCTCTTGCTTCTCTAGTTCTTTTAATTGTGATGTTAGAGTGTCAATTTTAGATCTTTCCTGCTTTCTCTTGTGGGCATTTAGTGCTATAAATTTCCCTCTACACACTGCTTTCAATGTGTCCCAGAGATTCTGGTATGTTGTATCTTTGTTCTCATTGGTTTCAAAGAACATCTTTATTTCTGCCTTCATTTCGTTGTGCACCCAGTAGTCATTCAGGAGCAGGTTATTCAGTTTCCATGTAGTTGAGTGGTTTTGATTGAGTTTCTTAGTCCTGAGTTCTGGTTTGATTGCACTGTGGTCTGAGAGGCAGTTTGTTATAATTTTTGTTCTTGTACATTTGCTGAGGAGTGCTTTACTTCCAATTATGTGGTCAATTTTGGAATAAGTGTGATGTGGTGCTGAGAAGAATGTATATTCTGTTGATTTGGGGTGGAGAGTTCTGTAGATGTCTATTAGGTCTGCTTGCTGCAGAGATGAGTTCAATTCCTGGATATCCTTGTTAACTTTCTGTCTCGTTGATCTGTCTAATGTTGACAGTGGGGTGTTGAAGTCTCCCATTATTATTGTATGGGAGTCTAAGTCTCTTTGTAAGTCTCCAAGGTCTTGTTTTATGAATCTGGGTGCTCCTGTATTTGGTGCATATATATTCTGGATAGTTAGCTCTTCCTGTTGAATTGATCCCTTTACCATTATGTAATGGCCTTCTTTGTCTCTTTTGATCTTTGATGGTTTAAAGTCTGTTTTATCAGAGACTAGTATTGCAACCGCTGCTTTTTTTTGTTCTCCATTTACTTGGCAGATCTTCCTCCATCCCTTTATTTTGAGCCTAGGTATGTCTCTGCATGTGAGATGGGTCTCCTGAATACAGCAGACTGATGGGTCTTGACTCTTTATCCAGTTTGCCAGTCTGTGTCTTTTAATTGGAGCATTTAGTCCATTTACATTTCAGGTTAATATTGTTATGTGTGAACTTGATCCTGCCATTATGATATTAACTGGTTATTTTGCTCGTTAGTTGATGCAATTTCTTCCTAGCCTCGATGGTCTTTACATTTTGGCATGTTTTTGCAATGGCTGCAATGGCATGTTTTTGCAATGGTACCGGTTGTCCCTTTCCATGTTTAGTGCTTCCTTCAGGGCCTCTTGTAAGGCAGGCCTGGTGGTGACAAAATCTCTAAGCATTTGCTTATCTGTAAAGGATTTTATTTCTCCTTCACTTATGAAACTTAGTTTGGCTGGATATGAAATTCTGGGTTGAAAATTCTTTTCTTTAAGAATGTTGAATATTGGCCCCCACTCTCTTCTGGCTTGTAGAGTTTCTGCCGAGAGATCTGCTGTTAGTCTGATGGGCTTCCCTTTGTGGGTAACCCGACCTTTCTCTCTGGCTGCCCTTAAGATTTTTTCCTTCATTTCAACTTTGGTGAATCTGGCAATCATGTGTCTTGGAGTTGCTCTTCTCAAGGAGTATCATTGTGGCGTTCTCTGTATTTCCTGGATTTGAATGTTGACCTGCCCTACTAGGTTGGGGAAGTTCTCCTGGATGATATCCTGAAGAGTGTTTTCCAACTTGGTTCCATTTTCCCCCTCACTTTCAGGCACCCCAATCAGACGTAGATTTGGCTTTTTTACATAATCCCATACTTCTTGCAGGCTTTGTTCATTTCTTTTTCTTCTTTTTTCTTTAGATTCCTCTTCTCGCTTCATTTCATTCATTTGATCCTCAATCGCTGATACTCTTTCTTCCAGTTGATGGAGTAGGTTATTGAAGCTTCTGCATTTGTCACGTATTTCTCGTGTCATGGTTTTCATCTCTGTCCATTCGTTTATGGCCTTCTCTGCATTAATTATTCTGGTTATCAATTCTTCCACTGTTTTTTCAAGATTCTTAGTTTCTTTGCACTGGGTACGTAATTCCTCCTTTAGCTCTGAGAAGTTTGATGGACTGAAGCCTTCTCTCATCTCGTCAAAATCATTCTCCGTCCATCTTTGATCCGTTGCTGGCGATGAGCTGCATTCCTTTGGAGGGGGAGATGTGCTCTTATTTTTTGAATTTCCAGCTTTTCTGCCCTGCTTTTTCCCCATCTTCGTGGTTTTATCTGCCTCTGGTCTTTGATGATGGTGATATACTGATGAGGTTTTGGTGTGGGTGTCCTTCCTGTTTGTTAGTTTTCCTTGTAACAGTCAGGACCCTCAGCTGTAGGTCTGTTGGAGATTGCTTGAGGTCCACTCCAGACCCTGTTTGCCTGGGTGTCAGCAGCAGAGGCTGCAGAAGATAGAATACTGCTGAACAGCGAGTGTACCTGTCTGATTCTTGCTTTGGAAGCTTCTTCTCAGGGGTGTACTCCACCTTGTGAGGTGTGAGGTGTCGGTCTGCCCCTAGTGGAGGATGTCTCCCAGTTAGGCTACTCAGGGGTCAGGGACCCACTTGAGCAGGCAGTCTGTCCCTTCTCAGATCTCAACCTCCGTGTTGGGAGATCCACCACTCTCTTCAAAGCTGTCAGACAGAGTCGCTTTCGTCTGCAGAGGTTTCTGCTGCTTTTGTTGTTGTTCTTGTTGTTGTTGTTTAGCTGTTCGCTGTCCCCAGAGGTGGAGTCTACAGAGACAGGCAGGCCTCCTTGAGCTGCTCTGAGCTCCACCCAGTTTGATCTTCCCAGGGCTTTGTTTACCTACTTAAGCCTCAGCAATGGCGGGCGCCCCTCCCCCAGCCTCGCTGCTGCCTTGTGATTAGATGGCCGACTGCTGTGCTAGCAATGAGAAAGGCTCCAATGGTGTGGGACCCTCCAGGCCAGGTGTGGGATATAATCTCCTGATGTGCCCGTTTGCTTAAAGCGCAGTATTGGGGTGGGAGTTACCTGATTTTCCAGGTGTTGTGTGTCTCAGTTCCCCTGGCTAGGAAAAGGGATTCCCTTCCCCCTTGCGCTTCCCAGGTGAGGCGTTGTCTCACCCTGCTTCAGCTCTCGCTGGTTGGGCTGCAACAGCTGACCAGCACCGATTGTCCGGCACTCCCCAGTGAGATGAACCCAGTACCTCAGTTGATAATGCAGAAATCACCTGTCTTCTGTGTCACTCGCGCTGGGAGCTGGAGACTGGAGCTGTTCCTATTCGGCCATCTTGCTCCGCCCCCTATAGTTTTTTAATACTCTGGAAGAGGTTTCTATTTTTGTCATTATTTCTTCTTATAAGTTTTGTAGAATTCACAAGTGAAGCTATTTGGTTATGGATATTTTGGGGAAGATTTTAAATTGTGGACTAATTTTTTATTGGTATGTTTTCTTTCGAAGAATTAAATTCTGAAAGATATTTTCTAAAATTGCTTCTGTTTTTCTATGATCTTTTTAATGTCTTTAAAATCTGCTGTGATATCCACTGTCTAATTCCTAACGCTTCTTATTTTCATCTTTGTTCTTATTTTAATCTGTCGTTCTGTGGCCTGAGCCACTCTGCTTGGCCTCTCAGTCTTAAAAATCAACATTCAATTCTCTTGATACTATGTTTTCTCTCTTTCTTTCATATTTGATATTAGGTTTATTATTTTCTTCTGCTAATTTCCTTGCATTCAATGGATTATTATTTTCCTAAAATTATTGAACTTTATTCTTTGTCGTAGATTTTTAGTATTTTCCTTTTCTAATACGTGTTTTGTACACTCTTAATTTACTTTCACATGTAATTTTAGTAATATCCTAAAAAGTATGATAAGTAATATTTTAATTATCATTTAGTTCAAAAACTTTTCTAATTTCTATTATCTCTATTTAAACCATACATTGTTTAGAAGATAGCCTATGGCTTAGTGTTACATATATTGAGACTTTTATTGTTACATTTATATTGTTTGATTTTAGTTCAATTTTATTATGATCAATCACTACACTTTATAATCATTATAATTTTTTAAATAAAAAGTCAACCTTTTCTGTTGCAAATGAATATAACTACAACAGATTTCTTTTGATTAGGGTTCCTGTTAATATGGTATATCTATTTCCATCTTTTAATTTTATGCTCCCTGAATTCTTTTATGTATGTCTGTGAGGAGAAGTGGTATTTTTTTAACCTGAAAATTACTGTCTTCAAATTGAAACAGTTTATTTACATTTACTCTCACTACAATATATTTGTATGTATTTCTATTTTTTTGTTATTTACTATTCTATAGATGACAGAAACATCTATAGATGTTTCTTGTTCTTTTAAAATAAATATTTGCCTTTTGGCAAAAGATTTTGTTTTTTTAATTATACCATTCCACCCCACCCCCTTTACTTGTTTGGTGCTTACACATTCTTTTACTGTTACCTGTTACCTCTGATTTTACAAAATAAATTCTTGAATTATTAAAATCTAATGTAAATAAATTTTATATTTTCCTGGACCATGAAATTGTCTTATAATATTTTAAGTCCATTTATACCTCCTTACTTATGCAATTGTTCTGTTTAGCATTTTAATTTTGTGTATGTATATCTGGATGTGTTCGTGTATGTATGTGTGCATCTGTGTGTGTTTATAGACACCAGTATATTATTATTGCTTTGTGTAATCAATATTCTTCAAGCTTACCCACATATTTAAAAGTTTCTTTCCTTACTCTTCTTCCTTGAATCCTTGAATCGCTGGCCTTCTGTGTGGTATTATTTTTCTTCTGCTCGAAGAAAACACTTTCGTAGCCTTTTAGTGAGCATCTGCTGATGTTGAATTCTGTCAGTGTTCATTTATTTGCTTTTTTTTTTTTTTTTGGAGATGGAGTCTAGCTATGTCACCCAGGCTGGAGTGCAGCGGCGTGATCTCAGTTCACTGCAACCTTCGCCTCCCGGGTTCAAGCTATTCTCCTGCCTCAGACTCCCGAGTAGCTGGGACTAAGGCATGTGCCACCATGCCTGGCTAATTTTTGTATTTTTAGTAGAGACAGGATTTCACCATGCTGGCCAGGCTGATTTTGAACTGCTGACTTCAAGTGATCTGCCCATCTCGGCCTCCCAAACTTCTAGGATTACAGATGTGAGCCATTGTGCCTGGTTGAGAAGCTTTTTATTCAATTTGATTTTGAAGGATGATTTCATTGACTAAGAATAATATCTTGTCATAGATGAAACATAAATTTAGGTGTCCAACTGCTGTGTTTATTTTACTCCTAGCTAGTGTTTTGGCTTGCATCATTTTTATGACTTAGGTTGTAAAAGATTTTTTTCATTTTATTATTAGATGGTATCAAATTCAGTATTAGCATGTCTGCACTAGGTCTTAGGAGTACTAATGTCTAAACTAACTTCCTCAAATTTTCCATACCTAATTATTCAAAAGGCTAAAGTGATTAGCATCTGTGCGGGTCTCAGTTTTTCTTTCTGTCTTCCTTGTACTTGTGACTCAGTTGTTAGGCCTATGTGATTTTTTAACTTTCCTGAATTTCACAAATAAAATTTCTTCCCTCTGATGCCTAATTTTACTGAGTAAAAAAACAAACATTTATTTACATTTTTTAAAGCTGCTTTCTTAAGGAAGTTAATAATGGAAACTTTGACTAAGTTAAACAGCCTAATGCCACATATACAAATAAGACAAAACAAGACAAAATGATTGCCTTTGATCTATAGGTAAAATGTTTTAGAAAAAATTTTTTGAATTGATTAAAATTATATTTTCTTACCTAAAATAGTCAGAAATGTTCTATGTAAGTTAAAGTAAGCACATCTTACAGGTGTGCTTAACTTTACAAGTAAAACTTGAGCATAATACATTTAAGGGTTTTTTTTGTCTTTTTTTTTTTTTTGGTACTGTCGTGGCAACACTTATTTTCGGTAACAAAACTCCAAAGGTTGCTTATTTCTAAATGTTCTTATATTTCCTTAATAACTTGCTAATTTCCCAAATCTCTTAAACTAACTTATAATATTTTCCTGTGGTACCTCTTTGAACAAGTTCTATGGTATAAACTACATAAAACCTTTCATTTCATGAGAATTTAAAAAATTAGTCTTCAGACACTCTCTCACTACTCCATGTGAATTAGGGAACATCTATAAAACACCTATACAGTGAAGGCTTGTGCCTCAGACACTTAGATCTAAAAGAAAACATGTATTCCACTCTTCTTTAAGTTATTGCAAATAACTATGTTTATAGCACAACCTTTGTTCTTTCTCTCCTTTCCTAATTATTTGCTTCAAAAACCTTTTTTTATACAATGGTATTATCACCTACATAGAGTGAAACATAACTTTATTTATAAACTACTGTACATTCTAAGGTGAAGGAATTATTTCATAAGGATTGAATATAATGGTATGTTCATGGAATTAAGTAGAAATTTTCTCTTTTTATGCTTTAAAATAAATAAGCAATTTATATGATAAACTACTGAATTTCATAAATACAATTTTAAATTTAATACTTCAATTTATCTACAACACTGGTAAATCCATTCCTAACTAAATTATCTACTCTCTCTACATTATCGACTTTCTTTACATTGTCTACTCTCATCTTGTATGTTGTTTATCCATGATAACATTTTATCATCTATAACTCTTGTTATATTTGTTCATAAAATTTGATGCTTCTTGGAGGTTGGAGGAGAGGTGAAATATTTAATAAGCAAATTTGAAATGAAAAACAATTCTGAATAGATCCTGAAACATGAGCCCTTCATGTGACAAATTCAATATAAACCCAACTGTTGCCTGAGTATTTGGGAAAGAAATAAAAAAACTGTCATATACTCACACTGGCATAATAAACAAATGTTAATTGATGTGCTTTGTTTGAAATACTTCCAGGGAGACTTGCAATGAGCAAGGTTTTTCTATATAGGCAATTCAGCAGCATATGCTGGCACATCTAGGAAAAGTCATTATGTATAAGTGTTTTCTGCCATCTGGTATATGACCTAAAATATCAAAAAGAAATATGTACAGCTAAAATGAATATGTGAATTTGTTGAGAGTACCTTTGACTCATCAGGTAAAGCACTTTGTGGTTAACATTTTATGGTGCAATCTTTAAGACAAAATTTGTTTTTATTCTTAATGATATTTCCATATCCCTAATGTACCCTGTAGAGCAGCAAAACAGAACAAACAACAGTATTAGTCCCTATTTTCTCAGTGCCTATTTATCTCCTCCTCCACATGTGGCTTTACTTTGGACATAAATAGCAACAGTTTGGAAAGTGAGCTGTATTTTTGGATAAGTATAGATCCTTAAATACTTATCAATAGAATGTCAATGTAACAAATACATTGTTTTAAGAAAACAAAATATAATATTGTAATTTTTATATAAAAACAGTTTTTGTAGTGCCTTTATCATGCACCAGGCACTGTACAAAGTATCTGTTATATACATATATATAATGTATATTAACTCATTTGAGCCCCACAGCTCTCCTACCACCATCATCGTCCATGCAGATCAAGGATTTGAGTTTTAAACAGAATAAAATGAGGTGCTGGTAGTGGGTGCACTGTGAGTGAGCTTAACTCAAAGGCTCTAACATTTCTACTATTTCGTGCTTTCTCTAAAATTAAATATAAACAAGGAACTAACATTTATTGAAACACTTTCATGTGCTAGAGACTGTACTATAAAATATATGCTTTTTGTCACTTACACTTTGAAGTTTAAGGAAAAAAATTATTGTCAGAAACAAGTAAGATATTTCAGCAAGATTACTTAAGGAAAGGTAAGGACATTTTAAAAAGAGAGACAGACTGAGAGAGAAGGGAAGAGAATTTGTAGCAAGCTGCTGCAATGGTTTGAAATTATTTTTTCCTTTTGTCTCTTATGTCAAAAATAATGTGAGTTAGCTCAAATTTTGTTGTGTTTGCTACATTTCTCTAATTATTGGTGGAAAATTCAGAACTTTATGAAGGCCTTTTTTTTTTTTTTTTTTTTGATATGTGTGTATTGCTACTACATCCTAATTCCTTTGGGCTGATTTATCCATTATCTTCCTGCATTAATGCGGGCTTTTGCCATCTTTAAGCCCAACACAAAGGCAAAGGGTAAGCTTCTGTTCCTGCCTTTGGTTAAAATATGTATGTGAAGGAAATAGTCTTCAAGAATACTACTTTTCCAATGTTAATAGTAAATCAACAAAGTTAACATATATATTTTTAAATTCCCATTTGTTTATTAATAAAAATAAATGTCATTTTCTAATAATGTAATAATAACAGGAAACCCTGAATTTTTACAATCTTCAGGGGCATCACTGAAAAATAAGAATACATGATCAAAATGTAAATAAATGGTTAAAGATGGTCTTTGAGGTAATGTTCACTTCCAGGCTAAATGGTAGTAAATTTATAAATTTGGAATCGATTGTAAAAGATGTTCATTAATATTTTGTTTAAGTCTACCCTCAAGAAGTATAGACAAATTTATGCATAGATGGCATTCAAGTCTCTTAATATTGAAGCATATTAGAATAATGGCTTTAAGAGAAGAAGGAAGAAAACTATAGAAGACAACTCTAGAAGTATAATCATGATCTTATTTGATACATTTGCTAATATAAAAGTTATGTTATAACCAAACTGTTTTGGCATGGCAGAGGTTAGATAGAGTCTTCCTGGGTTGATGGTGGGAGTTGCTGCAAAGGCCAGAACTCTAGTGCTCTGTCCTAGGGAAGACCTGAAAAGCACTAATATCTGTTGACCTTCTCACTGTCTACAGACAGATCATCCTATATGATGTGTGTTAACCTCCATAAAACTAAAAGGTATTTGTTATCCCCATATCACAGATGAAAAATAAGACAGAACAAAACTAAACACAAAACAATCCTGGAGAAGTTAACTAAACTTTTTCAGTTTTACATTCATAACTAGCAAGTGATAGAGACACACCTGATTTCAGATCTTTCATAGTACATAGCCCATATTCCTTCCTGGCAACTTCTTGTGAGAAAACACACACAAAGCCTTTCATAAATAAGGAAAGTATACATTTGACTGAAATTTAAGACTACATTTCTATTAGACAAAGGACTTGGACATCAACGAAGGATAGAAATTTACCTGAGCTTCCCACAAGAGAACCATAGAGAAAGATGTGGGAATATCTTCATTTTGCCGAGAGAGGTGGCATCTGTATCTATAGCTTCTCCTGTCTTAGAGGGAAGAAAGCGTGGAGTAGTCAAATGAGACATGATGAAATAAGCATCAAGATTCCATAATACAGATGTTACCGGTGGAGGGTCTTGACTATAAGTTGTCCAGGTTCTTGGTGTTTTGGACAAAGAATTGGACAAAATGCACAAACAAAACAAGGAAGGAATGAAGCAACAAAAGCAGAGATTTATTGAAAATGAAAGTACACTTCCCAGGGTGGGAGCGGGCTTGAGCAAGTGGATCAAGAGCCCTGGTTACAGAATTTTCTGGGGTTTAAATACCCTCTGAAGGTTTCCCATGGGTTACTCAGTGTACGCCCTATGTAATTGAAGTAGTGACCCACGGTCAGTCCGATTGGTTGTGGGAGGGGACAAATCAGAGTTACTTTCAATTTTTCATCTGCCATGCAGAAAGGGAGGGGCGTTGCAAAGGGAGTAGGTAGCCTCTGGTTCTTTTGTTACTTGGGCATGAAAAGTTGGGATTTTCCTTTTGATTTAATTCCAGGAAGTCAGTGTGAATTGGCCGTAGGTTCCCTGCCTCCAGACCCTATTCGCTTGCCTCGCTTCCGCTCTGCGAGAAGCAATCCCCATAAATCTTTATGGGGAGAAGAAGGACTGATGGTCTTTCTTCTGTAACTGCTTCATGCTGACTTGGGGCTTAGTCCCTACCTATTAGGGATCATGGAATTCTCATTCCGCCCTGTCTAATGAAGACAGGGTAGCTTCTTGATGGCCAGGATGGTGTCTTCACCTGAAACTGGCTGGAAGCCCTGTCACATGATAATCTGAAGCTTGATGATCTCTAGGTGAGAAGAAATGAATTTGGTTAAAAGATTCAATGGGAACTTCATTGTCTGGATACATATGCTGTAAGGAATGTTTATTATATAAATGAATTAGAACATTCTACTTGGTACAAAGAAAGTGATTCCAACCATTTGGAAAAAGGCAATTAAACTACAAAAATACATTTTAAAAAGGCTTCTATTATCCAGCCTACAGTAACTATGCAACAAAGACACCAAGGAAAGTTGGTGGGCATTTACTTTTCTTTTGGCTATCTTCTAAACAGGTACTTTGGGTCTTTCACAGGTTCACAGGTATAGTGGCTGATAGGAGCTTCAGGGTTGAGGTCCAGGACTTCAGGTATCACAGACGTGATCCTTGAAAGGTGTATCCAACCATCTAACCTTAGTACTTTGCAGAAGGCGTGGCCAATATTACTGAAAATGATGCCTTCCATTTGGGCTGTAATTGTTGAGCAGGTGATCTCTTTTTCCATGTTTTCATCTCTTGGCCTGATTTAGGGTTGCTGGTTAGTTCCTGGTGTGGAGAGTCTTTGAGTTTCAAACTTTTGTAAAATCTGCTGAAATTATCCTAGGTTAACTAGGTATTTTACTAAACTGGCTGTTTCTGGATCAGTAATTGAATCATTAATTTAGAAAGGGCTTCAGATAACATTTCTTATAGGCTTATATTAATTTTTGCTCTAGGGGTATTATGGATCCTTAAGAGGGCTACAGGCAGTAAGCTGAACCATGTTTCTTATGTTTCCTGACATTGCTTAGCTAACACTCACTTTAGAGTTTGGATAGTCCATTCTACTTTTCCAGAGGACTGAGGCCTCCATGCTGAATGTAAATAGTATTTGATTCTGAGAGCCCTAGCAACCCCTTGAGTCATTTGGGAGATAAAGGACAGGTCTTTATCACTTTGGAGTCTCTGAGTTAATCCAAACTGGGGGTTATTTCTCTTAAGAGGACCTTTATAACCTTATTTCTCTTAACAGAACCTTCTCTGTTCTGTTAGGGTAAACTTCGACCCAACCAGTAAAGGTATCTATTAGCACTAACAAAAACTTATATCCTCTGAAAGCTGGCATATGTGTGAAGTCTAATTGCCAATCTTCCCCTAGTAAAGTTCCTCTCCTCTGGACTGGTTCTATTAGAGGAGGCATTTTGTTTCCTGAGTTGTTAAGTGCACACAATGAGCAGGCTTGATAGACCTGCTTAACCACCGAAGCTAAGTTAGGCCCAATGAAGAGTCTGTTAACCATGGCCAGGGTAGCATCCCTCCCTATATGGAAAGAGTCATGCACGGTTTTTATAATTCTCCATTGGGCTGTTTGAGGGAGATATACTTGTGATCACATATACCACCAGAATCCTTGTTTTTGTTCCCCTTGCTCCAATATTAGCTGTTTCTGTTGGGATTGCACCCTGAAGGTTGTGGCTTTGTCTTCTCTGTCAGACTTGCTGTTCCCTTGTGCTATAGGGGTTAAGTCCCTTTGGTACCCCCTACAGTGAACTATAGCTATGGCCTTTGGCAGGTGTACTGCTTTTAATAGCTGAAGAATTTCACGCCCATGCTTTATAGGAGAGTGTTTGTTAGTTAGTAGTCCCCTTTCCTTCCAGATTGTAGCATGAGCATGAACCACAAGGAATGTGTATTTAGAATCTGTATAGATGTTAAGCTTTTTACTTTGCCCCAACATTAATGCTCAGATAAGAGTAATGATTTCAGCCTTTTGTGCTAATGTGCCAGGGGGCAGTGGCTAGGCGTCAATTGTACTATGATTTACTATTGTGTATCCAGCTCCTGTGCTCCCTATTTGACACAAAACTACTGCCATCTTAAACCAGCTATCCTCAGAATCTCGGAGAGGTTGATCTTTTAAATTAGGCTGGCTAACATATGAATGTATGTGCAATGACCTGCTCGCAGGAATGATCAGTTACTGGGCCTGTGGGCAGAAACAGAGCTGGATTCAAGGTGATACAGGTTTCAAGGGTTACATCTGGGTTTTCTAAGAGTGTGGCCTGGCATTAGGTTAAACTTCCCTCCATCATCTAGAGTATCCTTTTATTTCTAAGACTGACTTCACCTGATGAGGGGATAGAACTCCTGGTGGTTGACCTAGGGTGATTTCAGTGGCTCCTTCCACTAAAATACCAGTGGCTGGGATTGCCCACGGGCAACTTGGCCATCCCGAGGCTACTCCATGCAGGTTTTTTGAAAAGTAGGCAGTTGATCTGGGTTCTGATCCTAATTTCTGGGCTAGTATTCCTACAGCTATGCCCTTCCTCTCTGCTATATACAAGAAGGGCTTAGTTAGGCCTTAGATGCCAACAGCGGAAGCTGGTGGGAGCCTAGTCTAGCTTGGCAAAGGCTTCTCTCATTTCTGAGGCCCATTCCATTAGCTCATTTTCAGGCCCCTTTTTTGCTTCATACAGGGGCTTTGCTTGATCCCAAAATTTGGTGCCCATATTCTGCAAAACATGGCCATTCCCCCAAAAGAACAAAGCTGTTGCTTGGTGTGGGGAGTCCCCAAACCACATATGGCTTGCACTCGTTCTGGGGATATTTGCCAGGCTCTAGGTGGTAAGACATACCCTAAATATTGGACCTGTTGAAGGTTATTCTGAGCCTTCTTTTTGGACACTTTTATGCCCTGTCTGCCAGAAAATTCAAAGTTTCTGTAGTATTTTGTTCAGAAGCTTCCTGGGTTGCGCTACACACAAGAAGGTCATCCATGTACTGGAGTATACTCCCATTCTCCAATTGCAGATCCCTCAGATCCCTCTCTAAGGCCGAGGCAAAGAAAGGGGGTCTGTCCCAAAAACCTTGAGGGAGCAGTGTCCAAGTGTATTGTTATTTTCCTCCAGTATTAGGATTTTTCCATTCAAAGGCGAAAAGGTATTAAGACTTTGGTGCCAGAGGAATGGAGAAGAAAGCATCTTTTAGGTCTAGGACTGAGAACCATTTAGCACCTTCTGGCACCTGAGCCAGGAGGGTATATGGATCTGCCACCAATGGGTATACGGGGATAACAGCCTCATTAATTATTCTGAGGTCCTGTACTAACATGTACTAAGCCTTCAATATTCTTCCAAAGGGTTTAGAATGGGTAAGATGGGGGTATTGCAGGGAGAACTGCAGGGTTTTAAGAGCCGATGGGTAAGTAATACCTCAACTCTGGGTGCTAGGCCTTTTCTTGCTTCCAGCTTAATTAGATATTGGTTTTGATTAGGAAAATAGCTGGGGTCTTTAAGCGTATTTTGACTGGCAAAGCTATTTTAGGCTTCCCTAGATTTCCAGTGTACCATGCCAGTGGGTTAGCCTCTTTACTAATGTAATCTGGGACTTTGGCTGTATTTTGCCTGTTAGCAATTCTGCTAGGTGATGCTTACATTGTAGCAGTGCCCCTATTTTAACCATAATATCTCTTCCCAGTGGGGGATTGGGCAGTTTGGTACTACTAGAAATTCCCGTTGGAAGATTTGTTTCTCAAATTGACAAATCAAAGGAGGAGTAAAGAATCTTGTTTGCGGCTTTCCTTCCATTCCCATAATGCTCATGAACTGGGAGGAAAGGTTTCTGCAAAAGCAGTGAGAACAGAGTAATTTGCTTCTGTATCAAAAACAAACAAACAAAGAAACAAACAAAACTGAATTTGGGTACCCATGACATCCAGAATTACCTGGGGCTCCTCAGTAGTAATTACAATGTTCCTGGAAAGGGGCAATGAGGAAGACCCTGGGCCCCTTCGGTCTTCAGTCTTCATCTAATTCCTGCTTTTGCACTGCTAGAGTTTTTGCCTGACTGAACCCCTCGGTGGGAGCAGGGGCCGTCAATCCTCCAGTGACAGGGTTTGTAACGGGTGCCCTCACATTTTTGACAGGGGCCTGGTGAAGGCTTAGTACAGTCTTTTGCCCAGTGCTCATTTTTCTTGCATTTGAAGCAAGAGCCTTTGCTGTCATTATCATTATGGCCCTTCAGGTTTCCCTTAGCTGCTCTTTGGGCATTCAGGGTACTGCCAATGATGGCTGCCATAATTTTTGCCTGCCATTTTTCTTCACTCTGTTCCTGTTTTCCTTCCTCCAGGTCACGATTGTTGTACACCATAAGAGCAGTATCAAAAACCTGATTTTGATTAGTTCATGGCCCCATCAGTAGCGTTTGGAGCTTAAGTCTAATGTCTGTGGTGGACTGGCTAATGAAATGCTGTGCCATTAATATTTTGCCTTTGGAAAAAGAAGGGTCCAGAGTAGTATATTTTGTAAAGACTTCCTCCAGCCTGCCATAAAACATGACTGGATTTTCCTCCTTGGCTTGTGTAACCCCCCTTCATTTACATTATTTACTACCTTAGTTATTCCCTTTCTCATTCCTCCAAGGAAATTTAGCCCAGTTGTTCATTCCCATGGGGGTATTATAGTCCCAATTAGGATCAATAGTGGAGACTGTGTTTGGGCCCAGGTGAGGACCCTGAAGGTTTAAGGTGAATAAATCATCTGCTTCCCTGCGGGCGGCCTCGAAGATTTGATCTTTTTTCCAAGGGGGTGCATCAGGTTGCTAGAATGAATTGAACATCTCTCCATGAGAGAGCAAAGGCTAAGGCCAAAGTCTGGAAAGCTTCTGCAAATTTCCTGGGATTCTTGAAATAGTTTTCTAGCTTTTACTTACATTGTTGTATATCAGTTATAGAGAAGGGACCTGCACTAGGACTGGCCCCTCAGCTTCTGCTACTTCCCTAAGGAGTAGCAGGGCTCCAGGGAGAGTTGAATAAGATGTTCTCCTTTGAGTGTGATGGGGACTTAGTAGGGTTCCCAGTGTTCGGGGTTTAGCCTCAAGAGCACTTGGCAAGGGGCTGTATGGAGACAGATGCTGTTCACCCCGAAAGATAGGTGGCCCTTGTAAAAGAGGATCATCTGTAATATCTAGTTCTGCCTTAGGACTTTCCTTTGGGGGGGCTGGTTCTGGGAGTTTTGCAGATTGTTAGGTTTTGGTATAGGGTCATGAAGGTCTGTACATATGGTATTTCTGACCAGTTCCCTGCATCTTGCAAAATGGGTCTGATTGCAGGATGGTGTCATAATTAAGGCTACCATTGACTGCACATTGCTCCAGGCTGGGCAGCTCATAATTAGGCCAAACAGCATTGCAGAAAAAATATGTATATATATGTTTTCTCTTTAGATTATCAGTATCAAATTGATTCCAATGGTGGAGGATGCAGCCAAGCAAGGAATCAGGTGGAATAGATGGAGGGTTGCCCATAGTGGAATCAGGTGGAGTAGATGGAGAGTTGCCCATAGTGGTCTGGAAAAGAGAGGAGGACTTTGAATAGTGGAGGGTTTATCAAGTGACCCGAGTGATGCTTGAGGCATCTTGGAAAAATTCTAGGTCCTGACTGGAGTCCCCAGGGGCATTCACCTTTTGAGCCCTGTCTTAGTCTGTCAGACATCTCCGACATTAGATGGGTGCTGGCATTGCTTTGGAATCATTCCCTCCACCACTAACCCATTATGAATGTTCCTTAAGGTTTTCCTATCCCACTTAAAGCAACTCTTTTACTCTCTAAATTTAGGCAAGAAATCCACATTAGATTGTACATCAGTTCCTGCATAAATTCCTTTTCATGAATGCCCCCGCTATGCCCCACACAGACCATCTACAACATTCCCAGACCCTCTGACTTGTCCTAAACATCCTGTCCCTCTTTTTAAACAACCAGTCATCTCTTTTCTTTATAACATTCTTTGCATAGTTGGTGGGTTTCTTTTGTTCTTGACCAGTCAAATAGGGGAAGGGAAGAATTTAGCATGAAAAAAGAAGGCTCAAGTCACCTGAAATGTGTGTGAGTTCACTCTGGGGGAGCTGTTGCTGCCAATTGTGTCACATGTAGGAATCAGGGACTATAAGAAAAGAAGGTTTAAGTGGCCTGAAACATGAGTTCACCCTGTGCCACTGTCAATTGTGTCACACATAGAGATCAGGGACTATAACCAGAAAAGATAGAAAAGAGTCCATCCGCCTTCCAGGCAAGGCAGCTATCCCCATGCACTCCTTCGCCTTCAGACAACACTGGAGCATGTCCCTGGCCAGTTGCCCTCAAATACCAAGGAGCTACTAGGAAACAGCTGCAGAAATACTGAAAGAAAAAAAGGAAAAGGACTCAGGTCCCTTAGAACTGGGTGGTAGCAGTCAAGGGCTTCTACATGAAAACGTTTTCCATTTCTCCAGAGATTGGCCCCAGCCAGTAACCTGCAGTTGCCTCTGTGTTTAGGCACTGCCCACCAAGCATCCCAAGTTGGAAAGGAAAAGCCAGAAAAAGAGAGAGAGAGAGAAAAAGACTCCCCTATATGAAACAGATAGGAAAAGGGGAAAGGAGAACAATAAATTCCAAATCCTATGCAAAGAAAGACTTAACCCATTATGAGTCTGATTGGTTGCAGGAAAGGACCAAACAGAGGTACTTTCAGTTTTTCATCTGCCACACAGAAACGTGGGGGTTGCAAGGAGAGTAGCCCCTGGTCCTTTTTTAACTTGGGCATGGAAAGTTGAGGTTTTTATTTTGATTTAGTTCTAGAAAGTCAGTGAGAATAGGCTTTAGGTTCCCTTTCTCCAGACCCTATTCTCCTGCCTCACAGGTTAATGTTATCTTTGATTACAGTATATTTTACCAAAAAGTGTATCATGAGAAGACATCAGTTTTTTGGTCCATTTGTTTACTCATTCATTTATTCATTCATAACTCTCTTAGTAATTCCAGAGTTCACCATAATATCTTCATTTGTGCAATACTGTACTATATGTTGAGTAAAAAAATGTAGGAGCTCTTTTTTGGTGGTGTCATTTTATTTTCTTTTTCTACGCTGAAGAATAAAATCATGTAATTTTATTGTGTAAAACATGATGTTTTAAAATATATATATGCTGTGAAATTGTCAAATTGAGGTAATTAACAAATGCATAACCTCATATAGTTATTATTTCTTTTGTGAGAACACTTAACATCTACTCTCTTAGCATTTTTCAAGATACGATGTATTTGTATTAACTATAGTCACCATGTTGTACATTAGATCTCTTGAATTTGTTTATTCTATCTAACTGAAATCTTTTGACCAACATCTCCCAAGCCCTTCACCCATCAGCCCCTGTTAAACACCATCCCACTCTACTTCTATAAGATCAACATTTTAGATTCTACATGTAAGTGAGATCATGTGGTATTTGTCTTTCTGTGCCTGGTTTATTTCACTTAACATGATGTCCCCCAGGTTCATCCATGTCGTTACAAATGGTAGAATTTTCTTCTATTTTTATGGCTCAATACTATCCCATTGTGTATATATACCACATTTTATTTATCCATTCATCTGTTGATGGACACTTAGCTTGATATCATAGCTTGGCTATTGAGAGTAATGTTGCAGTAAACATGGCAGGGCAGCTCTGTCTTTGACATACTGATTTTCTTTTGGATATACCCAGTAGTGGGATTACTGAATCATGTGCTTGCTTACTTTGCATGATTTTTACCTTCTCCTTTGTAAATGTTTTTTTCATGTTATTCTTTGACTATATAACTTTATATAGTTATGTAGTCCTCTATAACTTTCACAGTGACACATATTTGCATACTTGCCTTTTGCTATTTTTCTCATTGCTTTAACTGATTTTCTTTCAGTCTATATCCTGAGACTGTACTCATTTTTTTCTACTATACTTTTGTCTAAATAATTCAATAATAAATCTTTCATCAGTAATTTAATTTAGCCAGGCCTAATTTTGGAAGCTGAAAGAGGTTAAGTTAGATGTTCATATATAGAAAAACATTTTCTATTTCTATCTTTTGTATCGCAAAATTGATATGCATCTAAAATGAATCCTGAGTGACTGGTAATGAGCTACCTGAAGACAGATAATACTCAATGAAAATGTAAAAACAAATGATAAAGGGCAGTATCCAACTTATTTACAAGAAAAGGAGTTAATAGTATGTACATATCATGAACATAAAAAAATTGGTAACATATGCCATTTTACTTAGATTTTCATTTATTATTACTGATTATAGCCAGAGAAAATATGCCTCTGGCCATTTTAAAAGAAGTAATTAAAAAGCGGTCCTGGACATTAACAAACAGGAATAGGAAATTTCAGAAAATAGCTTTTTCTTGAATAAATATTGCTTAAATAATGGGAAATTTGTGTAATTTTTTTACTCTTTGGTGTTAGAACATATTTAATTTAATCAAAATCAAAATCTTAAATATCTTCAATTTAAGCTAAATACAAAGCTCTTATTTGCTTTTCACTTAAAATTTTTGCTCTATAAAAATGTTCTGTTTAGCCGGGCATGGTGGCTCATGCCTGTAATCCCAGCACTTTGGGAGGCTGAGGCAGGCAGATCACCTGAGGTCAGGAGTTCGAGACCAGCCTGGCCAACATGATGCTACCCCGTCTCTACTAAAAATAACAAAAGTTAGCCAGGCGTGATGGTGTACACCTGTAGTTCCAGCTACTTAGGAGGCTGAGGCAGGAGAAGTGCTCAAACCCGGGAGATGGAGGTTGCAGTGAGCCAAGATTGTGCCACTGCACTCCAGCCTGGGTGACAGAGCAAGACTCCTTCTCAAAAAAGAAAAAAAAAATGCTCTGTTGATATCAAGAACAATTTAGATTGTGTGTAAAAAAAAAGAGTCTGATTTAATACAATGTACATTACTTCAACTGATTGCTTAATTTCCTATTAAATAAAATTCCAGAAAGTGTATGAAATTCTTACATGGCAAGTATATAAAATTAAAAATAAAAATTACCTTATTAAATTTTCAGAGTTTCAAGACTGGATGCATTAATGTTTATTTATTTCACTGAAATTTGCTATTTTGGTTTTTGAAATCTTTTGGAAAACTGCAATTTTTTAATCAAGATTATTTTTACTTAACAGGAAAAATGCAATATTAGTCAAAGAAAATAAAGATACTTTAAAAAATTTAATAATATATGATTTTTTTTCTCCCATTTAATCCTGTTTCAACTGATTCCTTCTTGTTTCTTTCAACAGGCTGAGTTAAATGACCCAACCGATCCTTTCACTAGGTATAGTACAAACATCTCATCAAATGTAGGAGAAGAAGTTTTCTCCAAATATATTGGGTGGAGAATTGCCGACACTCTTTCCAAACTATTCTTTCCCCCCATTGAGGCCCGTGTTCTTCCTTTGAAGAAACCATCAATAAAAAAGGATCAAACAAAATATCCGAATAAAAAGCTGGAGTCCATGAAAAAGAAAGTTCTACATTTCACTGTAAGGTAAAGAGAAGTACTATTGGTTTTATTATTCTAATACATTACAATTCAAAATCACAGAAATTATAGATAATTATTTGCCACATTAGTTAACTCAGTTTCTCTTCTTCAATTCAAATTTTGGTTCGATCACCTCCTAGGTGGTCTATCATTGAGCAAGTTCCTCCCTTCTCCGAAACTCTTCATGTTTGTAATAGGCATTATTACATAATACAAATCAATATTAATGTAATTCTTGTGAGATAAATACTAACTTAAAACAGAAACCAAATCATTCAATATTCAAAATTTTAAGACTTTATTGTATGTGTGTATACATACATATATATACATACTTGATATGTATCTTACATATCTAAGTTAGAGTCTTGAACATAGTAAGTCTTCAAAAACTGGTAGTTATGAGACTAATTAGATTTTATGTTTCAACTCCTCATAAATTTATTTCAAAGGACTCCAGGAAACATTGGACTTAGGAATGATTTATTAAAGTGAATAGTTTTCAAATTTATTTACAATTTCTCCAGTGGTAGATTTCTTTCAGATTCTTGGGGTCCCTGTTGTCATTTTAAGATACACAGAACGTTAAGATGTTAAAAGTCACTTTTAGACAGATTTTTAAAATAGATGAAAAATCACTCCTGATATATAACACAGGCCCTATTTTACATTGTAAATCTCTTAGTAAAGCTTTAATCACGACAGAAACTTTTATTTACTTTTTAACCCAAGTCATTTGAAGAATATATTGTTATATTTTTTCCTATTTATTTTAATACATTTACTATAAAGTCAGCTTTCCTTGTATTTTTAATTCATATTTTGATGTGTTTGGTGTTCTGTTGAGCAATTTATTCCTGATAGGCTGTGATTGATTGATTAATAGATAGCACACTGATTTTGATTTTACCATTCTGAATTTTTTGTTGTTGTTGTAAATTGTACCTGCTATATATTGTTTTATACGTTACATCTGATTGGCTTTGCCTTTGTGTCTTTTTACAATCTAATGTAGGAGCCTTTTGTTCCTGGATTAGAGGAATTTAACCCAGTGAATAAACTTAGCTGGACTAAACAGTTGCTGAAAATGCATCTGTAAATTTAAACTTAACTGTAAATTTTATTCAATTCCTGAATATATACTTTCTTATGTATTTATTCTTATTTATTTTTCATTTGACTAAGGTATTATCAATTGTTTTAAATATGTGCTCAATATTTGAAAATATGTTGTATTTGCCTCCACAAATAAGGAGTAATTTGGATTAATATGTAAAATCATTATCCTTTATAACTATTGCCACAGTATATTACTGTGTTTGCAAAGTCTAGTATAATATGTGATTCTCTTTCCTTTGTAGGATCTCCCCAGTTTTAAGAACTCTTATACATATTCTCTTTCATGAAAAATGCTCCAACTTTCTGTATATTAAAGGTAAAAAGTCAAAGCCTCTTTAGATTATAGACCCTTCCTTCCCTGATTTACCCCCTCATCTCTCCCTATCCTAGGTAATAACATCAGTAATTTCTTGTGTGTCCTTTCAGGGTCTATAAAATGCAAATATAATACATTATTAGTATTTTTAATTTTTTCCCCTTCATTTTAACATGAAAGTTAGCATAGTAAACATAGTATTTGGCATCTTGCATTTGTCATTTAACCTGATTTCAGGTACATTTTTCCATTCCAATACATGGAAAATTTTCTAATTATTATCATTTTTTAAACAGACAAGTTTTCCTTATTATGGATATATCATAATTTATTTAACCAGTTTTCTATTGGTTAAAGTCCTAGCTTGAATAATTAGACAAGAAAAAATAAAAGGCATCCATATCAGAATATAAGAAGAAAAACTGTCCCTGTTTTCAGGTGACATGACCTTATATATATATAACCCTAGAGACTCCACCAAAAAACTTTTAGAAGTAATTAATGAATTCATTAAAGTTGCAGGATACAGAGTCAACAAATAAAATCTGTTACATTTCTGTACACTAACAGTGAGCTATACGATAGAGAAATTAGGAAAACAGTTTCATTTACAATAGTACAAAAAAGAATAAAAAACTTAGGAATAAACTTAAATGAGGATGTAAACGACTTCTAGATTGAAAACCACAAACCCTTGGTGAAATAAAGAATACATAAATGAATGTCAGTTTGTATTCCTGTGTTGAAAGAATTAATCTTGCTAAAATGTTCACAGATTCAATGCTATCAAAATCACAATGGCATTTTCTAAATAAATATAAATAACAATTCGGAAATTCATATGGGAACACAAAAGATTGTGAATAGCCGAATCAATCTTGAGAAGGAAGAATAAACCTGCAGGCATCACACTTTCAGATTTCAAAATATATTACAAAGCTACTGTAATTAACACAGTATGGTATTAGCATAAAGACAGACGTATAGACTAATGAAACAGAATAGAGAGACCAGAAATAAATTCATGCACATATGGTCAATTAATCATTGACAAGGTTTCCAAGAATATATAACAGGGAAAAAAGATTCTCTTCAATAAATGGTGCTAGGAAAGCTGTATATCCACATGTGTAAGAATGAAATTGCACTCTTACACCAAGCACAGAAAGCAGATCCAAATGGATTAAAGACTTAAATGTAAGACATGATACTAAAAATCCTAGAAAGGAGCAAAGAACGAAAACTTCTTGACATTTGTCTTTACAATGTTTTCTTGAATATGACACTAAAACTGCAGGTGACAAAAACAATTAGAACTACATCAAACTAAAAGTCTAATGCAAAGCAAAATAAACAATCAACAAAATTAAGTCATTCTACAGATTAGGAGAAAATATTTGCAAACCATATTTATGACAAGGGTTTAATTTCCAAATATATAAGGAATTTCTTCAATTCCATAGCCAAAAAACTCTCAGATCTACTAAAAATAGGTTAACAACTTGAATAGATATTTTTCTAAAGAAGATATACAATTAGCAGTAAGTATATACAACAACGTTCAATGTCAGTAATCATCAGTGAGATCCGTGAGAGAGAAAGGGGGATGAGAGGTCACCTGAAGAGAAAGACCACATAGAAAAGAATCAGTGCCCCAGCTGGCAGCCCACGACAAGGCCTTAGACATACTAGGAAGCCATCTTGGACCATACAGCCCAGCCCAGCTCTCAGCTTAATGCACCTGCATGAATGAGCTCAGCCAATACTGTTTAGTGTGTAGATTAGCAATCCCCAGTGAGCCCTACCCCAATTCCTGACCTACAGGATTAGAACAGCAGATCATTATTGTATTATTATTATTATTATTATTATTATTTGAAATGGAGTTTTGCTCTTGTTACCCAGGCTGGTGTGCAATGGTGCGATCTTGGTTCACCACAACCTCTGCCTCTTGGGTTCAAGCGATTCTCCTGCCTCAGCCCCCTGAGTAGCTGGGATTACAGGCATGCACCACCACGCCTGGCTAATTTTGTATTTTTAGTAGAGATGGGTTTTCTCCATGTTTGCCAAACTAGTCTCGAACTACCAACCTCAGGTGATCCACCCGCCTTGGCCTCCCAAAGTGCTGGGATTACAGGCATAAGCCACTGCGCCCAGCCCATTATTATTTTAAGTCACTAGATTTTGGGATGTTTCTCAAGCAGCAATACAGGATGAAACAAAACTCTTCTTAATTATTACATAATAGTCTAATAGTGTCCTGTTAGATCCTCTTGTTAATGATTGATCTAGAAATTTTTCATAAGTAGTCTTAAGTAATATTTGTTTATAATTGTGTATTTCCTGTTTAATTTTTGTCAAGTTTTGCTATCATTGTTATTCTTTGGAACTTTTTTTCTGTGTTCCAAAATAATTTCAGAAGCTCAGAATAATCTACTCTTTCAAGCTATGTTAGAATTCCCTCTTTTAAAATTTTAATTATTATGAATACATACTAGTTGTACATAATTATGGAGTATACGTGATATTTTAACACAAGCATACAATGTATAATGATCAAATCAGAGTAATTAGGGTATCTGTCACTCTAATAATTTGTCATTTCTTTGTGTTAGGAACATTCCAACTCCACCCTTTTATTTTGAAATATACAATAAATTATTAACTATAGTTGCCCTGTTGTGCTACTGAGCATCAGATCTTACTCCTCCTACCAAACTCTCTCTCTCTTTCCGTATATATGTAGTTATATATGTATATATATTTATATGTGTGTGTATGTGTATATATGTGTATATATATAACCATTTAACCATCTTCTCTTTATCCCTCCCTCCTTCTTCACTCTTCACCACTCCTCCTGACTTCTGGTAGCCATCCTCCATCTCCATGAGTTCAATATTTATTTAACTTCTGAATATGAATGAGAACATGCAGTATTTGTCTTTCTGACCTGGCTTATTTAACTTAACATAATAGCCTCCAGTTCCCTCCATGTTGTTGCAAATGACAGGATTTCATTCATTTTTATAGCTGAATAATATTACATTGTGTATATATACCACATTTCCTTCATTTGTTCATCTATTGATGGACATTTGGGTTGATTCCAAATTTTGGCTATTGTAACAGTGCTGTGATAAACATAGGAGTGCAATATTCCTTGATATACTGATTTTCTTTCTTTTGGGTGTATACCCAACAGTGAGATTGATGAAACATATAGCAGTTCTGCTTTTGTTTTTTTGAGGAACCTCCATACTGTTCTCCATAGTGGCTGCACTAATTTATATTTCTTCCAACAATGCATGAGTGTTCCCCTTTCTCCACATCCTCACCAACATTCATCATTGCTTGTCTTTTGAATAGAAGCCATTTTAAGTGGGATGAGATGATATCTCATTGACATTTTAATTTGAATTTCTCTGATGATTAGTGATGTTGAACATTAATCATCAGTACCTTATGACTCTTCTAAGGTAGTTCTTTGTCAAAATTTTTTTTCTATGGCTGTTGACAAGATTGATATTCAGCCCAAATGCACATGTACGGCAACATTCAGTTTTGATTGTTGGAAGCCCTGCCTTAAAATCATCTAGAATATCAATCCTGAATATCAGTCTATTTAGATCTTTCTTTTTCTTAAGTCAATGTTAACAATTTTAACATTATCTTTTCTCTGAATATTATTTATTCCATCCCATTTTTCAGAATTTATTTGGCCATAATTGAACAAAGCAGTCTATTGTGATCCTGTAATTCTTTCTGTTTCTGTATTATTTTGCCCTTAACCAATTCTTACTTTGTGTATTTGAATTTTGTTCTTTTTGTTCACCTTAGTTAGTTTAGCTAGATGCTAAATCTATTTTATGTTTTTTTTTTCAATGGACCAGCTTCTAGATTCTAACTCTCATATATTTTTGTGCTTATTTATAAGAGTTTGTTACTTCTTTGGTCTATTTTGTGGTTAATTTTCTAATTTCTTGAAGAAGGTGCTAAATCATGTGGGAAACTTTCTTCCTTGGCATTTGTCTAAATCATTATTTAAGTTCCAAAATCATATGAGTGTTGCTGCCAAAAGGTACACTTTATTGCAGCTGTTATAATTGAGCGCAGCAAGGCTGATGGGCAGGCTTTCCTTTGTGTTCACAAATAGTCAACAGAAAAATGTTTGAGTTTTGAAATAGTTTTAAGCATTTTTTTTCAATAATTCTAAAATCAGTGAGGAAGACATATAGATTTGGGGTTAAGGATCACACAGCCTGGCTTTAGTAGTCTTGTGTGCAGAAATAAATACTGCAAAACTACTTGTGTATTTCCTACATTTTTATAAAATTGTAACACAATCAAGATACAATGAAAATGGCAGTTCTATGTGGCCTGGGTATTGGAATGTAGAGTCTCTGGATGTATTCTGTATATTCTGAAAGACAGACATGGAAGAATAATTCATCTGGAGCCACAAAGAGGACATTAAAGTGTACTTTGGTTTTGTGTCATGGACAGTTGAAGAAAGGGATAGCAAAAAATAAACTGGAAAAATAGAAAAAAATCAATGTTAACAAAAGCAGATTAAGAAAAAGCAAGAGAAAGTATATACAGGTGATGAAAAGGCAGGTGGAGATCAATAGTGCCTGCTGGGACACAAGAGATGAGAGAGAGAGAGAAAGAGAGAGAGAGAGAGAGAGACAGAGACAGAGACAGAGACAGAGAGAGAGACAGAGAGAAAGTAGACATAGAGGAAATGTGTGAAAAAATAGCAAATGGAGAAATAAGAGCAATAAGCAGAAATAAAGATGAAAGAGAACAAAAGGAAAGAGAAAAGATATGAGGGAAGAGACATACTGAGGATGAAAGGTACAAATAAAAGGATGTGCACAAGGTTAGGGAGAAGGGAAAGACAATATGCAAAGTCAGAGAAGAGTGAGACAAAAAAGGAGCAGGTGGGGGGGTTAAGACCCAAAAAGTCCTGTAGGTTTTGAGGGATTAGTAAATTAAGCTTCTCTTTCAGAGCCTGCAGTTCATTAAATAAATGACAATCATACATCACTGGTCTTAGAAAAAAATGCTGTCTGCTTATCCAGTTTTTCACAGTCCATTGCAGACTCTAGCAATTAAATTTAGAATGTCTCCTCCCTGAGTGAGAATTATTCAGCAGCACAGCAAGCTGAGACTTCCTCTAGCAAGAGTTACCTCAGTGTTGTTTCATGGAGCAGCATTCCCACTGCATCATTCATATAGTCTATGTGAATGTGACTCCCTGCAGTTGTGCATAGTATCAGCTCCAGTTAGGGGCTCATCTCTGGGTAAAACAGAGGTCAGTGGAATGGAGCTACAGCTTGATGACAACAAGATAAGCCTAGATCAGGCCTGGCTAAACAGTCTTTCCTTTCTTATTAGGAGTATGGATTATATATAATCCATATATATGGATTTTTGTAAGTTTTTTTTATAAGTTTTTTTATAAGTTGTGTAAAAGCAAATTTAAATCTAAGCTATGCATTGAAGAAATTTCTCTGGTTGACTAAACATTAACTTCAGGAAATTGATATTTCCTTTTGCTTGATTCTCCATCTAAACAAAAGTTCCATAGCTAGCTCCTTTTGTTAGTTCGTCTCCTCCAGCTTCTAGGCTCCCAAATCGAATTAATAGAGTGAATCAACACCTGAGCATGCTGAAACCCCACAGGTCTAAATACAAAGACATAATTTAAAGCATACAGTTCCTTTTCATCCCTGAAAGGTCTTTATTCATAGTGCCACATCACCGATTCCTCATTTAGTGTTCCTAGATATCTCCATTTTGTGTTTTCAACAAGTGGAAATGTGAAAGACACCAAGAAGCCAACATATAAGGACTCTTATAGAAGGTGAGGCACATTTAAAAGGGCAGAGAAGAGGAAAATTAAGACAATGTTTCTTTATTGTCTGGGAGGACTAGAGCATGCTTATTTCAGTGTGAAAATCTGAAAATTTTCTAGAAAGGAGAAGATGAGAACTTCCTTATTAATGAAGTGTCTGCTACATCTTATGACCCATAATTTTTTCCAAAAAAAAAAAATTCCTTATGTTTTTAGCCTATAGATTATTTTTAAAAATAATTTTGTCTTTACTATGTTTATAAACATATATTTTGCTCTGAATGGCTTGCAGGTTTGACTTTTTTTCTTTATGTAATTTTTTCAAAAGAAAATTGATCATTTTGCTTCTGTATGTTGATTTTTTTTTAACTTTTCTTTAAGCTAGTACAACATGTTGTTGGATACATGCTCTTTTTGCCCCTCAGCATTTTTTTTTAAAATATGAAAAAATCATTATGGTTTTTTATCATAAAAGTTGTAGACAAAAAAATAGGTATATAATAGTTTTACTTCAAAGCATAGTATTTCTCTCTTCCCTATTTGTCAGTAAAACTATCTCAAGTTTACCTTAAGGCTGAGAATTTAGAACTATGAAGATCAAATTTTAAAAACCCAATTCCCACATCTATACTTTCTTACTTCTGAGGTTTCTCGTAAGTGTATTTTCTAAACTTATTCCTCGAATCTCTAAAATCTCATCAACAACAAATTATTTCCACATATATAAAGACTAGGAGAACATTAATAAAACTTTGTTCATGCTTAGTTTGTTCAAATTTTTATGTTAAAGAATATTCATTAAACTAGCGCCTGGAAGAGAGCCCAGGTAGTGCTAGTAAGAATGAACTGAGAACAGTTGTTGTCATTTATGCAGAAGATTTTACACAGCTGACTTTACAGGAAGGCCGTACCCAAGGCTAGTGCTCCTCCTCTGCAGCTTCCTTTATAAAAGGAGCTGGTGCCGTGGTAATAGAAGTAGGAGTTGCTAACATTTACTGAATGGTGGAAAGATGGGAAAGGTAAGTGCTACGATACCCTATGAAATAGGTTAAGAATAGGCTTTATTGGAGAGACTTAGAAGTCAGCCGTTAGCAGAAAGAAGTACGTGGTTTACATTTCGAATTATCCCATTGATTAGGGGTGCTGGAGTCTGGGGAAGCATTTGAACATTCACTGGGTTTGTATTTCAAAGAGAGAGTGCCTGACTGCTACTCTACCTTCTTATAAGAGTGTAAACTCCTTTTCAGTGGGGAAATAAATGTTTTGGGCTCAGTTATCACACCATCATCAGTCAGTTAGGTATCATCTAAGGGAGGGGATGATGGAAATGCCAGCTGCCCAGAACCTGGAGGGCTTAAGAGGCGCTCTTAATGGTTGTAAAGAAAGCATTGAATCATTGGGAAGTTGGATTTAGGAGAAGAAACTCCACAAAATGGGAGATTCTTAAGACCCTCAGTTCTAGGTAGCACGTTGCTAG
This sequence comes from Macaca fascicularis, assembly GCF_037993035.2. NCBI lineage: Eukaryota > Metazoa > Chordata > Mammalia > Primates > Cercopithecidae > Macaca > Macaca fascicularis. Next base: position 116,975,724 of record NC_088380.1, on the reverse strand, counting down.
ACAATCCAAGATGATCAATTTTGTTTGACACCCCACATGAGTGCATTTTATAAGCAAGGCACTATGTGAAGTACTACCCTTAGATGGAGTTATGATTATTTCCTTCATTTATAGACACGGATACTGAGTTTTGATAAGGTTAGTTAGTCCAAGGATTTGCAACCATAAGTTCAGAAATTTGAATTTAAACAAAGGCATTCTGACTCTTGTGTTCACTGTGCTGCTTTCTTCTCCCTCATATGAATTTTATCTGATATCTAAGCCTTGAGTAATTGTTTAAAAACATGTTCTAACAAACAGAATTTTTTTTCAATTTCTGCCTTATGGTTTTTGGAACTTGATTTTCATTAGGGGACTTATTTTTTCTAGACCTTGAAACTCTCTACTTAATTTTAGGAAATGTATATCAAAGAAGAGTCACTTTCTAGTAAGTCTAGTAAGTACATATAGAGAGAGTTTAAATAGAAGAGGGCCCCCAAAATAGACTTGGCCTCTTATTTAATATTGTGTGGGCTTGACCATGCCCCTAGGATGCCTAAGTAAAATGCCTTAAACCAATCTGTCTTGTTCTGTTTCATGAAGGAAAAAATGTAAAAAGTCTGTTTCTCCTTCACACTATATGAAATATGCTTAGTTTATAGGTTTTTTTCTGATTGATTTAAAGTAAGTTACTTAACTTCTCTGAGTCTTAGGCTTCTAATCTTTAAAAATTAAAAAGCTGTACATTGCTCTAAGGTTTGTCCTGAGGATACAGAAAAAGAAGGTAGATAAAGAGCCTGGACATGTCAGTTCCTTATCCTTTTGTTCTATAATTTACTAGATGTTCTAAAATATTTATTTTCTTTAGAATATAATATTTAATTCTTACCTTAGTAAGATTGTGATAAATAATAAGTGGAAGGTTTACATTTTTGTGCTTTTTTTTAAAGTCACGAATTGCTGCTAGCAACTTTTCAAGAGAACATACAGTTTCATGATGATTTCGTTTTTGGTTATGTTTTGTTTCCTTTCCTGCTTCTAGTTATTTAATTTAAAAGCAATTCATTTCTGGTTTTGACTATGTCAGACATGTATTTCAGGGGTATGGTGATAAGACATAGTATGAAAGAGAATCAGCATTGCTGGTCACAGTTGTTAGCTGCAGAGAGATAAAAAACACTGAGTGGTTCTTCAGAGATGGGCTTCTATTTATTGAGCCTTTGTGAAATAATTGAGTTTAAATAAATGGGTTGGATCATTGGCTTAGATCAGTTACTTAAGGTGTTAAAATGCCCAGAGATTGGGAGTGCAGATATTTCTTTGACATACTGATTTTATTTCTTCTGAATATATACTCAGAATATTAGGTTGGTGCAAACCTCATTTCAATTTTTGCAATTTTTAAAAATAATTGCAAAAAGTATAATTACTTTTGCACCAATTGTATTACTATATAATACAATTGCCATATCATATAGTAGTTCTATTTCTAATTTATTGAGGAACTTCCATAGTATTTTTCGTAATAGACATACCAAACTACATTTTCACCAATAATGTATAAGTATTCCCTTTTCTCCATCTCCCCACCAACACTTATCTTTTGTCTTTTTGTCTTTTTAATATCCATCTTCACAAGTACGAGTTAATACCTGTGGTTTTGATTTGCATTTCCCTGATGATTAGTGATGTTGTGAACCTTTTTCATATACCTACTTGTTTGCCATTTGTGTGACTTCCTTGGAAAAATGTCTATTCAGTTTCTTTGTTCACTTTTTACTTGGGTTACCTGGGATTTTCTCCTTTTTTGGTGGTGTTTTTCTGTTTTGTTCTTGTTTGGTTTTATGTGCTATTAAGTTGTATGAGTTTCTTTTGTATTTTGAATATTAACCACTTATTGGATATATGGTTTCCAGTTATTTTCTCCCATTCATAGCCTGTTTCTTCACTCTGTTGATTGTTTCCTTGACTTTGCAGAAGTTTTGTTTTTAGTTTAACGTAATTCCACTTACTCATTTTTGCTTTTGTTGACATTGAAGTGCTGTTGGAAGCTTAGAGATGGAATTCAACTATTAATGTCAAAACTATGCTTCAAACATCTATGTGCAATATATAACTCAGTTTATTTGCAAACTTGCCTTGGAGATAAATCAATGTCTATCTATCTGTTACATCTTCCCTCCTTTCCTGTCTTTCCATTGGTGAGACAGAACCTTGGTCTGAGCAGGAATTATAAGTGTCATCAATGGGGCAATAGCTTTAGCTGCCACTTTCACTGCCATAGCTTTATGCTTATACAAGTGTCTAGCTTTAATACAATCATCAACCCTAGGACTTCTCCATTCACAGTAACATGATGTGATGCAGAATCTTAAAAATAACACAAGTATTAAAATGATCTTTAAAAGCATTCTATATTTCAAATACGGATCAATTAGGATTAAAATGACAGCACTATGAGAAGATAAAAATAATACAACAGGAAACAAAAACAAGATCTACATGTTTTTGTTTTGTGTTTTGTTTTTTATGTGCTCTTTGCTCTTTCAAAGAAAAGGGCATTGTTGAGCTTGTGATGAAATATTTTTGCAGTAGTTGATAAACATTCATTGACTGCTTAATTAGAATGTAAACTCTCTGAAGCCTTAGTATCCAGGACAGATGTTTTCAGATTTCTGTCCGCCTGTCAGAGAAATTGATGTTTCCAACTAACCAGCCTTCTTATAGTGGTCTCTTGCTATGGATTTAAATGTAAGCAAGAAACAGACCTCCTAATAGAGGTAATGTGTTCCTTCAGTAAGCATTCATTGAACACTTCTATGTGAAGGCATTGTGGTAGGCTCTGGGAATATAAAGAAAAATAACCCGTGCCCAACAGCATGATTGATTGGATTCTTGTCTAGAACTACTGCTTGTGACTCTAGCATGTTGTTTGTGCACCAAAAGTTATTTGGAACTTTGCAACCAAATAGTTTACTTTTCCATAAATTCATTTATTCAATAATTATTTATTGAGTGCCTAATATAGGCCAGATACTATGAAAGAAAATGTCTCAGATATAATACTTAATAAAAATTATACTTCTTTCCCAATGGAACTTTTAGTCAAGTGTAGGAGGTAGATGTTAATTAAAACCACACATATACATGTAAAATTATGCAAAAAATGTATTACATCTCTGTAATGATGAGTGTGATGAATGAGAACTACATTGTGTTATAAATAGTGATGTGTCCTGAGGGAGAGGTACATGATGTATAAAAGCATGTACTGGTAGGGAGAGTTCAGGGAAGGGAGACTGTATGCCAAACGGAAGGGACAGGATGTGCAAGTTCCTATGTTGCAAGGAACCATGGAGCATTTAAGGAACTGAAAACCAGTGGTATGGCTGGCTCATCAAGACCACAGAGGAAGAGGTGACCAGGATTTTCCATTTTATCTTAGGAACCACAATAAGCATTAAATGTGTTTTATGTGGTAGAGTGAGGAGTGGAAGGTAATGAGTATGTGTTTGTGTTAGAGGTTGTGACATAATCAGAGATGTGAGGTACTATAGCTAAGTGACTTCGTTAACTTCTCTAAACCTAAATGTCTTCATATATAAAGTGATGTAATGATAACACCTTTATTGTTGGGTGCTTAGGAGAAATTAGGTAGTCAAGTGAATGTGTTTATTACGGTACCTGTTACAAAGTAAGCACAAAAAGTGTATTAATATTACATAAATGAATATAGTATAAAATAATCTATAAATATAATCTGATATATTAATATAGTATTATAAGTTGGTATAATAATTATTACTTAATATCATAATTTTTATTTTTCTTTTTTTCTTTTTTTAAATTATACTTTAAGTTCTGGGATACATGTGCAGAATGTGCAGGTTTGTTACATAGGCATACATGTGCCATGGTGGGTTGCTGCACCCATCAACCTGTCATTTACATTAAGTATTTCTCCTAATGCTATCCCTCTCCTTACTCCCCACCCCCAACAGGCCCTGGTGTGTGATGTTCCCCTCACTGTGCCCATGTATTCTCATTGTTCAACTCCTACTTATGAGTGAGAATATGCGGTATTTGGTTTTCTGTTCCTGTGTTAGTTTGCTGAGAATGATGGTTTCCAGCTTCATCCATGTCCCTGCAAAGGACATTAACTCATCCTTTTTTATGGCTGCATAGTATTCCATTGTTTATATATGCCATATTTTCTTTATCCAGTCTATCATTGATGGACATTTGGGTTGCCTCCAAGTCTTTGCTATTGTGAATAGTACTGCAATAAACATATGAGTGCATGTGTCTTTATAGTAGAATAATTTATAATCCTTTGGGTATATACCCAGTAATGAGATTGCTGGGTCAAATGGCATTTCTGGTTCTGGATCCTTGAGGAATCTCCACACTGTCTTCCACAATGGTTGAACTAATGTACACTCCCACCAACAATGTAAAAGTTTTCCTATTTCTCCACCTCCTCTTCAGCATCTGTTGTTTCCTGACACTTTAATGATTGTCATTCTAACTGGCATGAGATGGTATATTATTGTGGTTTTTATTTGCATTTCTCTATGACCAGTGATGATGAGCTTTTTTTCATATGTTTGTTAGCTGCATAAGTGTCTTCTTTTGAGAAGTGTCTGTTCATATCCTTCGCCCACCTTTTGATAGGGTTGTGGGATGTTTTCTTGTAAATTTGTTTTAGTATTGCCATTACTGGCTTTGTTAGATAAGGAGAACATGAAAGATGCCATTCAATATAGCATGCATGAGATTAGTGGCAGTAGAAATGGAAAGGAGGTAAGTAAATTGCATAATGTTTAGAATAAAGAGCAATAGCATTTGGTGATCATTAAATATGAAAAGGTGACAGGAAGGAGATGAAAATACCAAAGGTGCTTCTTTTTTTTCCAGGCTGAGCAACTGGTTGAATAGTTGTGCCATTCACTAAGACAAAGAATGATGGAAGTGGACAAGGCAGAGTTGGGGGTAGGAAAAGATTGTGGGTTTGGCTTTGGACATGTTGAATTTGTGGTACTGCTTTTGAGTTCTTTCAGTGGAGATGTTAAGTATGCAGTGAGTTTCACAGTTTTGTAGTTCAGGAAAGAAGCCTGGGCTGTGAGTCATTTGATTAAATGTGATGATTAAAGTCATGGGCATAAGCAACATTTCCTTGGGAAGGAACACAGAATAACATGAGAAACAGGCCTCTGGTAGAATTTTGAGGAATGTCACCATTCAATGTATGGAAAAAGAAGAAGGATATAAAAGCAAAAAACAAACCAAACCTTAGGAACAGCCAGAAAGTTAGAAGAAAATACAAGATGATTTATAAAATCTTAAGAAAAATTTATAAAAGATTGTGATAACCTTAAAATATGGTAATGCTTTAAATTTTTTAGGTGTATGGAGATGTTGATTTCAAGGACAGATAAAGACTTTCCTAAAATCTACCCAATCAGATAGTGATAGAATTGTGATTTTTCATTATCCGTGAGTGTGCATTGTGTTCACTGAATGTAGGTGACAACAGGAGTCATTCCTATATGTGTGAATGATATTTCTAAAGAACTTATAGTAGCAACCTAATAAAACATTTTTAAGTGTTTTTTTTTAAATGCATTACATGGGAAGGGCAGTAATTTGTATACCATATATAATATATGTATATTTATGTATATACAACAGAAATGAATTTAGATTCTCTAATAGAACATTTACACATATCAAAATACCAAGAAATCATGAAGGCAGATTATTACTTAGAAGCAACATTTAATGACTTTTCTGGTTAATTCATAGGTTTACAGGTGTTTGTAAAATTTTACTTGTCTATCAGAGTTTTTTGTTTTGGAGACATGGTCTTGCTCTATTGCCCAGGCTGGAGTGCAGTGACACAAATGTAACTCAGCAAACTCAAACTCCTTGGCCCATGAGATCCTCCTGCCTCAGCCTCCTGAGTAGCTAGGAGTTACAGGCACACACCACCACACCTGACTAATTTTTTAAATTTTTATTTTTGTACAGACAAAGTGTTGCTGTGTTGCCCTGGCTGGTCTCGAACTCCTGGCCTCAACTGGTCCTCCCACCTCAGCATCCCAAAGTCTTGGGATTACAGGCATGAGACACCATGACCAGCCAAAAAAAATTTTTTAAGATTTATGAATTAATTTTGCATATATATATATGTGTGTGTGTGTGTGTGTATGTATATATATGTGTGAGTGTGTGTGTGTGTGTATATATATATCATTAGCAGTGGCATTGTGTGTCTCTTCAATCAGTTTATCCAATAAACAAAGCATATATGCATATTTAGGGGATTGCTCTCTTTCCATAGCACATTTAGTCCTAGTACTTCATTTTCATTCATGAAAGGGAAACAGCACAAACAACTTGACCAGACTTTACATGAAAATGTTCATGTCAAGGGCAACAATGAAATCAGAAGTGTTAGAACAGACCCAAAAGATCCTCCAAACAGGCTTGAGGCGCTGTGCAATATGGACTCCCATGAGGAGTGCTAATGACCAGAAGGAGGGCACAAGGAAGATCCTAGTCAGAGAGGTGGAGACACCATGACTGTCTAAAAATTGTGTGACATTTAAGTTTCATGAATGTCTTTATTACCCCCCAAGAGATATGAGTGAGTGTGTGTGTGTGTGTGTGTGTGTGTGTGTGTAATTTTGTTTTTCTTGTATTTCAACTCCTACCTCCTTTTTAAGGGGTGCATCTACATCCAACACTAATCATGCCTTCTATCTTTAATAAATTGTCATATCCATTTATCATTCTGAACAGCTTCCACTTTCAACGCCAACTCTGTCAGAGCAATATAAGATCAGTAATTGCTAAGCATCCATCATATCTGAAGTGATATGTCACTAAATTCTTGGCTGTTCACAATAGTTCACTAACCTGAGTCTTGTTGAGCCAGAACTAATGTCAAGTGGTCCCCTTGGGTTTTTATTTTCTACATGAAACTATTTATTTAAAGAAAAACGCCTATCTTAAGCATGGAAATTTTACTAAACCATTTATGTAAGCAAGCCAACATTGTCACACAGAATTCTGAACACTGTTGCTTGACGAGTCAACCACCTATTAGCATGCAGATATCAAGCAAAGAGAGCTTGTGATAAGTAAATCATAGAAAAAAAAAGTCACGTATAATAATTTTTCCTTGCCTCTTTTCTTGCTGAATTAGAAATGGCATGTCGTACAGGCAGCAATGATTTTTCCCGGTCTCTCTCTAAAGACCATGCATTTAAAATAAAAATAGGGATCTGACATAATCATCCTCACAAATTCTCAAATGCCTGAGGGTCTTATTCCAATAATGCTCACTATCTGTCTATAAATTAAATACGGAAAGAAGAACAATATATGGCAAATCTACTTGGCACTTAGACAACTTCCATGATGGAACTATTTCTGGCTGGGAGAGTCAAGCCTGTTAAGAGTCAGCAAGGTGACATGGCCCATGGGCTTAGGAGGGGCAATTAACTCCACTCTGAGAACCTGAGTCAGCAATTCTATGTTAATATTCTGCATATTGGCTTCTAAGGCATTTTAGTCAAGTATGAGTTGGATTAACCCAGGGTAAAACTTTCCAGATTTATTATTAGCCTAACAGTATATTGCAGTAGTGGTGGTGAAGATGGTGGAGGTAGAGTAGTTGTGGAAGTGGCAGCAGCAATCGTCATCACATTCTCAGTCATCAGTAGCACTTGCTGTCACACACAATTCTTCACAGAGATGGCCAAAGAATTAACTACACGTTATGCATACTGATTTGAAGCAAGGAGAGGTTGTGACAAGTGCATGCATATCAAAAGAAGTAAAAAGTCACAAAAAATAATTCACAAACTCCCTTTTCCCCTTCCCCTATATTGTTCAGTTTCATGTACTACTCTATTAATAATCCCAATGTTGTGAAAACAGTGAAAAATCTCTAAATTCTGCATGCTAGAAATCCATCACTATTACACATGAGCCAAGATAGACCCAGTGAGTAGTATTACTGTAAATTCTTCCACCCGTGGCTCAGTAAGCAGTAACTTTAGCCTTGTATTTCAAAGTTTTATTACCACTTGGTCAAATATGTTCAGGAGTATGATAAAGTTATAGGCCCAAGAGAGTGGTAATTTGGCTGGAAGATATAAAAAAGGAAAAATATAATTGCTTTTTTTGGACACTATATAGACAGAACACTACATATTTAGGAAATAATATACTGAAATAAATGAAAGTACTAAAAGAGTTCTCGATGAGGAACTTTCTCTCCTTCCCACAGTCAGAGATGCATCTAATCCAACCCTGACTGGATGGGGTTTCCAATGATCAGAAATGGAAATGAATCAGTGTTTATATACTTTGTTACTGAACAAGCCTCACTGTCAAAAAGTGATTCCTTATCTTTCACCTGTGATTGTAGCTATATGTTACAGCATGAATGAGAATCAGAAAAGAGGGTAGTTATTTTGATTGATGTAGACAGCCAAAGTGGGTAATTGAGACCCCTGAAACTCCCTTTAGGATTTGAATGATCCTATTTGACTGTCTTGGGGAGTCACAACAGTGGGATAATTACGACATTTTTACTCCAGTACGTGAACAGCTACTTCTAATACTGTTTTCTCAGTCCATTTGCATTTAGATTCTATTGGGGAGTAAAATGATCAGGGGTGAAATGAACCATAAAATATATTAATCTGTTCAAACTCAAGGAGACTTTAAAAATATGACATTTAACCATCTGAGGAAAACAGGCTTGCATCCCAAACAAACAAAACAAACAAAAAACAACTCCATAAAACAAAACACACAAACCAACAATAATAAAAATTTGAGATTGGTGGAAAAAAAAATAGGTCAATTTAACATCCACTTTATCTGTAAGGTGTGCTAGAAAGTAAACTTCTAGTCTTTTGTATAACTGGTACCATAGAACATTACTGTGGTTATCACAGTCTTGGAAGAAAACAAGTTATCATTAGAGAGTTATTTATGGTGAAACTAGCTCAGAGCAATTAACACCCTCTATATTTTAGTGTAATGAAAATTCAAGGAATTAGATATGTGAGTCTGATTTGGGCCACACCTGTGGGCAGCACTGTTGAACTGACAAGAATCCTCCACTTTTCATACTTCCTTCTCCTCACCTTGACCAAATTCTGAGTAGACATTTGAATAAAATAACAAAAAAGAAATAAAGAAGCATGGTTTAGTTCTGTGTAATTATGTGAATATAGGAATGCCTATTTAGGACAGGGTGCGGTGGCTCACGCCTGTAATCCCAGCACTTTGGGGTAGGCCGAGGAGGGCGAATCACTTGAGGCCAAGAATTCCAGACCAGCCTGGCCAACATGATGAAACCCCATCTCTCCCAAAAAATACCAAAAAAAAAATAGGATGTGGTCGTGTGCTTCTGTAGTCCCAGCTACTTGGGAGGCTGAGACATGAGAATTGCTTGACCGGGAGGTGGATGTTACAGTGAGCCGAGATCATGCCACTGCATTTCAGCCTGGGTGACAGATCAAGACTCTGTTTTAAAAAAAACAAAGAAAAAAAAAAAACAAAGAAAAAGAGTATGTATTTAGGATATGTTAGGTACTTTAGAACGATTTTTCTTCCTACTATGGTCAGTGCAAACAATTCAGGTAGCAGATGGTGTTGCTTTTTCTCCTCTGCTCCACTGACCAACATGATCACCACAAGGACTTGTTCTTAGGCTAAAAGCTGGAGAGTTCACTTCCACCTATGAGGGTCCAAACAGACAGAGTAATAGAGAAGGGAGCTATCAGCAGTTAGAGAGTCATTCCCATGGAAGAGCCATAGGAGCCCTTTGGTCCAATGTCCTTCTTGTATTTGAGGAATTGAGATTTCACAAGGTTAATTGACTTGTCCTAAGATCACTCAGGAGTTAGGGAGCTGGGAATCAGACTTAGTAAGAACTCAAGATATCTTCTCTTCCAGTTTGGTTATGGAAAACTCTCATAATTTTCAAAGATATGTAGCAACACTCTAATGGTTAAAAGCGACTCTCTTGGGAGGAAAGAAGGTATACATGAATAAGAATTAACTTCATTGTTAATTTTTTTGAGGAAAAACAGCTTCTTGTATGAAAAAATAAGTGCCCTGTCATATTTATGTGACAATGTGACGGCTAATTTTATGTGTCAACTTGCCTGGGCATTAAGGCATCCAAGTATTTGGTCAAACATTATTATGGGTGTGTCTGTGAGAGTGCTGTTAGAGGAGATCAACATTTGAATTAGTAGACCGAGTAAAGCAAGTTGCCCTCCCTAATTTGGGTAGCCCATGTCCAATCAGTTGAAGGTCTGAATAGAACAAAAAGGCTAACCCTTCTGTGAGTAAAGCAGAACTCCTCTGCCTGATGGGGTAAGCTGGGACATCAGTCTTTTCTTGTCTTCAGACTCGAACTAAAACAGACTCTTGGGTCTTCAGCCTGTGAGCTTTCAGACTGGAACTATACATTGGCAATCCTGGGTCTCTAGCTTGCCAACTGCAGATCTTGGGAATTATCAGCCTCTACAATCACATGAGTCAATTCCTCTCTCTATGTATGTGCATGTTTGTGTACACCTACTCACATCCTGTTGGTTTTGTTTTGGGGGGGAATTCTGAATAATAAAGGTAATTTTTGTATTATTTTCAATTCTGCCGCTTTGCTGTCTTCTATTCCAGCATCAACATCTCTCTTTGAAAGCAAGATATTTAAAATTTACAAGAAAACCAATTTCCTCTGCTCAAATAGCTATATTAAAATATGTCCTCTACATTTTATGTTGTTCCACAGCTCTACATCTCAAAGCAGAGTTTTAATAAAGGATTGTGAAATGCTCATATTTAAGGTGAAACTAGTATAAAAATCTGCAGTAATTAATAGTATACTGTCTACAGTGATTATTAGATTTAAAATGGAGAAATAACTATGTTCGTTTATAGCTGTACACATAAATCCTGAGCCATGCTTGCAAATTAACTGATTGATTCAGGCCCATAAACTGCCAAGATAGTCCAAGGAATACAGTGTCCAATTCTGAACAACAAACAAAGGGAATAAAGAAAAAAGAGACACACGCAAATGATCAATTATTCCATGTCCTTATAGAATTCTATGGGGACAGAAAAGTCCTTAGGGACAGAAAAGTCAAGGCATCATTGTCCTCTAAAAAAGTCACACAGCTTCATTTTATGCAGAGTCATTTCATAACCACTCAAATTAGTGTTTTTTAAAGCAGAAGGTAAGGTGAAGGAGAAACATTTACTACAAATTCAACCAATGTTTAAGACTTGCTCTGTATAGCAGGGATAGGATAATGGGCTTATGGAAAACAAAGATCTTGTTTAAATTAATCCCATGGAACTTCAACCCAGGCAAACCTGAGTAGATGAGGCTCTGGATGCACATCGCTGCAGCATCTGGATGAAAAGTGGAATCAATCATTCCTTAATCCAGTTAGTGAGGTTCAAAATGATAAACATTTTATGTTGGTCTCTGGTGGTCCCTCAGCAGCCTGATCTTCCCTTCAGTACTATACTCAGGTATGCAACTATCTACGTTTGTTTTAATTTAAGTGGATTTATAAACACTTCAAATTTAACATATCTGAAATTGAACTCATCTCCCTTCCTCTCACCCAAACCTGCCCACCTCATTATTTTCTTAGTAAAGGGAAAATTCATTCTTGCATTAACTCAGATATTAAAATCATCTTTGACTCTATATCACCTACATTACGCATTCAATCTATCAGACAATCATATAGTCATTACTTTCCAAATATTTTCAAGATCGGGTCACTTTTCACTACTTCCACTGTTTTCACATGATTTGAAAAAGAAGAAAACAAATTGACATTGGAGACAAGACAGTCTAGCTGTCAAAGGGGCTTTTGTTAAGCTTTGGAATCATAGTAAAAATAAGAAGCTAAACATAACTGAAGTCTCTTCTGTAGGCTAGGCACCATGCTAACTAGAGATATGGTGATGAATAAGAAAAATATGCTTCCCAACGTTATATAGCTTATAACCTGAAAAAGGTAACAAATAGTTTCTTTTGCTGTGCAGAAGCTCTTTAGTTTAATTAGATCCCATTTGTCAATTTTGGCTTTTGCTGCCATTGCTTTTGGTGTTTTAGACATGAAGTCTTTGCCCATGCCTATGTCCTGAATGGTACTACCTAGGTTTTCCTCTAGGGTTTTTATGGTATTAGGTCTAACATTTAAGTCTCTAATCCATCTTGAATTAATTTTCATATAAGGAGTAAGGAAAGGATCCAGTTTCAGCTTTCTACTTATGGCTAGCCAATTTTCCCAGCACCATTTATTAAATAGGGAATCCTTTCCCCATTTCTTGTTTCTCTCAGGTCTGTCAAAGATCAGATGGCTGTAGATGTGTGGTATTATTTCTGAGGACTCTGTTCTGTTCCATTGGTCTATATCTCTGTTTTGGCACCAGTACCATGCTGTTTTGGTTACTGTAGCCTTGTAGTATAGTTTGAAGTCAGGTAGCGTGATGCCTCCAGCTTTGTTCTTTTGACTTAGGATTGTCTTGGAGATGCGGGCTCTTTTTTGGTTCCATATGAACTTTAAAGCAGTTTTTTCCAATTCTGTGAAGAAACTCATTGGTAGCTTGATGGGGATGGCATTGAATCTATAAATAACCTTGGGCAGTATGGCCATTTTCACAATATTGATTCTTCCTATCCATGAGCATGGTATGTTCTTCCATTTGTTTGTGTCCTCTTTTATTTCACTGAGCAGTGGTTTGTAGTTCTCTGTAAACTAGTTCAACCATTATGGAAAACAGTATGGTGATTCCTCAAGGATCTAGAACTAGATGTACCATATGACCCAGCCATCCCATTACTGGGTATATACCCAAAGGATTATAAATTATGCTGCTATAAAGACACATGCACACGTATGTTTATTGCGGCACTATTCACAATAGCAAAGACTTGGAATCAACCCAAATATCCATCAGTGACAGACTGGATTAAGAAAATGTGGCACATATACACCATGGAATACTGTGCAGCCATAAAAAAGGATGAGTTTGTGTCCTTTGTAGGGACATGGATGCAGCTGGAAACCATCATTCTTAGCAAACTATCACAAGAACAGAAAACCAAACACCGCATGTTCTCACTCATAGGTGGGAACTGAACAATGAGATGACTTGGACTCGAGAAGGGGAACATCACACACCAGGGCCTATCATGGGGAGGGGGGAGGGGGGACGGGGGAGGGATTGCATTGGGAGTTATATCTGATGTAAATGACGAGTTGATGGGTGCTGACGAGTTGATGGGTGCAGCACAGCAACATGGCACAAGTATACATATGTAACAAACCTGCACGTTATGCACATGTACCCTAGAACTTAAAGTATAATAATAATTTAAAAAAAGAAGAAAAAAAAAGGTAACAAATAAATCAATAAGCAAAGGAAGTAATTACAGATTGTTTTAAAAATCATGATTGAAATTAACCAGATGATAATATTGAAAATAATTGAAGAATTCTACTTTAGATAGCCAGGAAATATCTCTTTGAGGAAAGGATTTTTCAGTGGAGGACTGCTGCTGCAAGAGAATGAACTTGCTTTGTGAAAAAGAGTATAGACATAGGGTACAGGCAGAGGGAACAGTGAGTGCAATGCCCATATGAAGGAAAGGGCTCACTTGCCATGTGCAGTTCTAAAACGGTGGGCAATGTGGCTACAGGGTAGTGAGTGAGGGGAGAGTGGAATGAGGTGAGGTTTGCATATTAAAGTCAGACCATTAGGGCTCATCCATCTGAAATGAGGAGTTTCAGTTTTATTCTAAGTGGAAAGGGAAGTCATTGGAGAGTTTTAACCAGGAGGAGTAACAAGAGCCAATTTGCCTATTAAAGAGAAAGGATCATGGTCTAAAGGTGAAGACTGAACTAAACTGATGTTTCTTCTATTTCATTTCCCTTTCAAGATTTAAAACTGGTCTTGAAAATAATCTAGGTTTATACTAATTATTGAAAATTCCTTTGCTAAAACTTGTCCTTCTACTCAGTGACTGAAAAACTTGTCCTTCCCACTTGGTGACTGAAATTTCAGTTTGCATCTATAGCCCTGTGATTTGTCTGCTCTAGTTTCAGCCCCTGGAATTGCAGAAATTCCCTGACAAAGCATTGCTAGCCTGATGAGGACAACACTTACCAATGCATTCAATGGGATTGGAATCATAAGACTTGAGGAACATTTATGAAATGACATCCGTATTTTTAAATTACAACATTCCTAAAAGGTCAGACTCTTGAAGGTGGCCTTTAATAATCACACACATGCTCCATGGAGGAGTTTATAACAGAAACAAAACCAAACCAAAAACAGACAGAAACACTTAGAAAAAAGATATTTGCTATCCCCAAAATAACAATATTTCTGTGATAATCATCTCTTTTTCTTATTATCACAAAATTTCTAGTAACAAACAATTCAATATAATTATATTAAAAACTCAACAAAACTAAGCAACTTTTTGATTCCCTACAAGATTAGACCTAAGTGAATTAGGTAATCATGGGAGAGTTCTTTCCCACTGCTGATGCTGCTTGTTTTCCACAAACCACCTCTTTTACACTTTCATAGCTTCAACCAATGATGTTTGAAGTATTTGTTTAAAGTGTCTTAGGGGTTTTTCTTTCCATAGTGAACATTTTGTGGAGATCTCTTGAAGGCCCCAAAGCTATTAACCTGACAGAATATATTTGAATGGGAAAATTCCGGGAATATAGCCAGTTAATGCAGGGTTATTTGAGACCTGCAAGTTCTTTCTCCTTTTCTTAAATTCTACCAACCTATGAGAACCTTTAAAATGGTCACCTATGCTGCATTCATCTTAAGGCTACACCTGAGTACAATAAATTTGTCTCCTGAAAAGTTATCCTGTAACTTTGTAATGTAGGAACTCAAAAGTTTTTATTCTTTATTATACTTAAAATGTCATCTTAATTTCCTCTTAAGGGTTATATAACATTATCATAAGGATAAAATATAATTATTAATTGTAATAAGACTAATTAGTATTTACATTCTACTTTTCTCTTACAATTCCTTTATAAACAGAAATTAATTAATAGCTTAGATGCCAATATTCTCTCTTCAGAGAGGTTAATGCATCAGATTAGAATTTGTTTTTAGCCCAAGTGTTTCTTTAGCATTTGTATTTGGTGCAGCTTAGTACCACGAAAGGCAATTATTTTTCTTTTCTGTTGTTCTATAAGTAAGAAGTGTTTGGGTCACTTGTTACACTCATTGTGCTTGCTAGAGCCATGGAAACAATGGGAAGAATGTCACTTTCTTTGGGGAAAACATTTTAGTGGAGTGTCATGAATAAATTTATTCTAGAAATAAAATGCATATTCCTAAAAAACTGAAGAACATTTTGCAAACAAACCACATCATTTTGTGTCTTGCATTTTGACCAGTTCTTAAAGGTATAGAAAAGTGGTCAAAGTTTTTTGCATAGTGGAAGAACTATTTATATATCTAGATGAAAACCTAAAGCTTTACACTTTCACAACACAAATTTTCCTGTCATTTCAGCTGTGTAAGTGGCTGTTCCAGACCCATGATGATGTAACAAGTCTGCTATACTGAACTATAAACCTAGATTTTAACCTAGCCTAACCCTTAGACCTTGAAAATACTTATTGTGAAAATTTGCTGTCATTATTCCATAGTTACTGCTTTTTTCCCTTATATTATTGTCTTGTGTTTATTTTTCCTTCCATTTAGTTTGGATATACTTTGCTTCATTTTATAGCTTCTTAAGGTGGAAACAGATAATTGAATTAAAAACTGTTATGCTCTTCCTCAGATACGTCTTCACTGCTATAAATTTCCCTTTAAGCTCTGCTTTGAGATGTTTTATTTTTATCGTAACTCAGTAAAATATTTTATTTTCTTTGTGTTTTCTTATTTGACCCATGGTCATTGAAAAGTATATGTTTTAACTTTCCAAATATTTGGATGTTTTAAACTGTCGTTTTATTCACATCAAATTTAATTCCATTCTTATTAGAGGTTATACTTTGTAAAATTTCAATTAAAAAAATTAAACTTTTTTTTTTTGAGACAGAGTCTCGCTCTGTCATCCAGGTTGAAGTGCAGTGGCGCAGTCTCGACTCACTGCAACCTCCACCTATGTTCAAGTAATTCTCCTGCCTCAGCCTCCCAAGTAGCTGGGATTACAGGTGCCCACCACCACACCCAGCTAATTTTTGTATTTTTAGTAGAGACAGAGTTTCACTAAGTCAGCCAGGCTGGTCTTGAACTCCTGACCTCAGGTGTCCCACCCGCCTTGGCCTCCCAAAGTGCTGGGATTACAGGCGTGAGCCACCGTGCCCGGCCAATAATTAAACTTTTAAAATGTTCTGGCATTTGGCCTATGTTGGTAAATGCTCCAGGTACACTTTGTAAAGGGTATGCATTCTGCAGTTCTGTGTATTGTTCTATGTGTCAAATTAGGACAAAGTCTTTGATAGTATAATAAAATATTCTCTATATTGACTAATTTTTAAAATTTTATCTATTAGTTAAAGAGAGTTATACAAATGTTGAACTATAGTTGTAGATTTGACTATCGCCTTTTTGTTCTGTCAAACACTTGAAATACATCTTTTTAATTCTGGTAATATCCCTTGTCTGAAACTCTATTTGGTCTATTAATATTTCCATACTACTAATTGTTAATGCTTATCTTTATGTGTGTGTGTATACATATAATTTTCCCCCTCTCTTTTCCTTTCACTTTGTCTATATCTTTTAATTTAAAATGTATCTCTTGGCCAGGCGAGATGGCTCATGCCTGTAATCCTGATACTTGGGAAGGCTGAGGCAAGAGGATCACTTGAGCCCAGGAGTTCTAGACCAACCTGGCAACAGTGAGAACCTGTCTCTACAAATAAAATTTTTAAAAAATTAGCCGGGCATGGTGGCATGTGCCTGTAGTCCCTGCTACTCAGGAGGTTCTGGTGAGAGAATCATGCCACTGCACTCAGCCAGGATGACAGAATGAGACTCTATCTCAAAGAAAACAAAAAGTATCTCTTGTAGACAACAGGCTTTATTAAAAGTCTAGTTTGACTTTCTGTTTTAGTTGGAATCTTCAATGTAAAAGTTACTATGGTTGAGCTTATATAAATTTTTCTATTTTTTTCCTGTGTGTTGCATCTCTTCCCCTGCTCTTTCTCCTTTTCTATCATATTTTGGGTTAATGAAATGTTTTACTATTCCATTTTATTTTATTTATTGCCTCCCTTTTTGGTCATACTTCTATTTTATTTTATATTTAGTGGTTGTTTAAGGTATTACTGTAAGCATCCTCAACATATCAAAGCCTCCTTAGTATTGTATCATATCATATGTAAGAACATTGTAGAGACTTCGGATTCCAGTAACTTTCTGTGAAGAGTTATGACTTTTGTTATAGCTAGCAATTTAATTTTTGGCTGATCTCCTTGAACTTATAGAGGTTTGATTTTTCACTTCATTAGGAGGGTCTTTTTAGTTTAGCTCTTAGTCTTAGGAAAAGTCCCTTAGTTATAGAAAGTCCTGCTTTCTGGGCCTTTCTCTGTTAATTTCCATCTGCTCTGGAAGACATAAACTTTTCTGACACCTAAAGCAATACACCTGTAGGTTTCGCCTTGAGTATTAGCCATTCTGCATAGGGGAAGACTTTAGTGTTCCCTTAAGTGAAGTCACATAAATGTTTATATTACCACCCAGTTGCATTCCCTTTCTTTCAGGGATCCAATCTCCTTCCATTTCTGCCTCCTTTTGGTTGCTCTCCGGTGCTTTAAATAGTTAGCTTATATATTTTATCCAGAGTTTGTCACCTTCTGGGAGGGTAATTCAAATTAAGCTACTTTCATTCTCGGTACTAGAATTGGGAAAATGATTATTTTTAATATTAAGGCTCCCATATGAAAATAGCTGAGGAAGATTCTGATCCAGATAGGACTTAGCAAGTCACGTAATCTAAATATGCACAGCCTCTGTTTAGTGAGATGATTAGTTTGTTTTTGTTTTTATTTTGATCAATTCCATCCTCAGTTTCTTTATTCTTATTTTGAATTAAATGAGGCAGTTACAGGGAATAGTTTATTGACTAAAGCAGACATTGTAATTTTCTACTTGCTTTAATACAAAGTTCGTTTTATAATATTAGGGAGTATAAATGCTTCCAGATTTGGGATACTTTATTTTACATATACATTACTTGATTTCCCATGCTTATTTCAAGAGTCTTTAACTTAGGTTTGATAAAATAAATGCATTTAAACTGTTATGAGGCATTAAAAGTACTAACTCTCTTAATTTATTTTCTATCTTCTGTTCTAATTCCCTCCACTTTGTCTTACACAACCCATACCCAGGGGTTGCATATTCAAATTAATACTTGAGTGACATAGAATTAGATTCTTTAGAGTAAAAAAGATAAAGTAAAATATCTTTTTTTCTAAAATTGGGAGTATCAGATGGCCTCATCCAATCACTTAAATTTGTTCTCGTTCCCTCTACTTTGTCTTATATGACCCATATCCAAGGGTTGCATATTCAAATTAATACCTGGAGGCATAGAAAAATATCATAAGTGTGTAAAAGCAGGCCAGGTTGGGGAAACATCAGAAAGTTCTACATATTGAGGTAGACTGGAGAAAGCATGGGGTATATCAAAGATCAACTTTACTAGCTTTTGCCGTTTAGGTGCTGAGTCATTGTTGTCAGATCTGCTCTTCCAAGGGAAGCTGAAAATATGGACTTTTTGTGGGAAAGTTCCTTA
Source organism: Macaca fascicularis (assembly GCF_037993035.2). Taxonomy (NCBI): domain Eukaryota; kingdom Metazoa; phylum Chordata; class Mammalia; order Primates; family Cercopithecidae; genus Macaca; species Macaca fascicularis. The sequence goes on along the minus strand of NC_088380.1, from coordinate 116,956,889 downwards.
TTAAAATATCCTTCAGGTCAAATAGAACATGTTTGATTAGTATACAAAGCCCCTGTCTCTTTATTTGTTTGTTTGTTTCCATTGCTGTTTGGTTTTCCATTTGTATATTCTTTCTCATTCACTTTGAATGTTCTTTCATGCAAGTCTACCCAAATCCTATTATCTCTACTCAATTCAAGTTTCATGTCTCACAAAGCTGTTGAGTCTTCTAGTCTTCATTGTTCATCTTTGCCTTCTGTGAAATCTATAATAATTATAGATTAGAAAACATTTTATCATGTAATTTTATTGCCTTTTTATACTGAGCTGTGCTTCAGTTCCCAACATCTTTTCTTTATTTCTGCCACAGGTTTTCAATACTCATTTACTAATGATATTTATTTATTAATGTATGGTTGGCATTGCTCATAAGTTTTTTTTAAAGTGTGAGGGAATATGAAAGTATGGAGTATTTATTGATTTGGAGGAGATCATAGATATATCTGATCCAAATTCCTTATTTGACAGACAAAGAAACTAAGGCCTACTAAGTGAATTGATTTACTATTGATCAGTCAGAAAGTAAATCGCCAGATCCTAGGAATTTAATTCCTTTTTCTGTTTCTGTTTCCACCAAATACAGCACTCAGTAGATTTAGGACAAGGTACTTTTTCATTCAATATCAAAATATGGATTTATTCTGTTTCTTCCTCTGTGTTCTCTCTTAGTGTAGCTGAGTGACATAGAATTATATTCTTTAGAATCAAACAGATAAAGTAAAATATTTTTTCTCAAAAATTGGGAGTATCAGATGGCTTCATCCAATTATTACGTTTGGTAAAGGGAAAGATTATTAATCAGCCTAACTCTGTTGTTTCCAAGATTTTGATTTTATAATATCTGTTTCTCCTCATGAGCCTTGCAGACAAAGAGGTATCCGGGTTATGAAAGAACTGCATGTGTCCTCTCATCTGAGACATCTGTTCTCCCATTCTCTCATAAATTCTTAAACAGGATGAAATTTTATTAAAAAAATTATAGCATTGCTGTAATTGGCATATATTCCACATTTGTCTGCATTTACCTTTTGGTCATTATACCACATGATGGCATCCTAAAACAATTTCTATAAATGCAACATTGAAATAAAAACATAAGGCATTACAGATATGAAAATCACTTTCTTCTAATCTCAAAATCTAGTGAGTAATAGTGTTCATGAGCTTCATTTCATTAAAATTTTGCAGCTTCTTTGCAAGGAGCTTGATATGAAAAAGTAGCAATTGTTTTTATGAAATAAAACTGCATTAATGATCATTTTAAGTTATTAAAGAGCTTAGATATTGTACAAGTAAATTCAATATACCTAACTTTATACAATGAAAATCTTCTTGAAATAAACTACAAAATAAAACTATCACAATAATTGTAAAATTCATTAACAAAACCTCTAAATTTTCAATCATTTGTGAGTGAAAATTTTTGTTATAATTTTGTGATTTGAATGCAATTTTCCCAAGAAGCTACAGGATTGAATTATAAATAAGTATATCTAACTTGAAAAATAATGCAAAAAGCATACCCTGCCTCTGTGCATGAAATGCTTATTTTTGTTTTATTATTTCTTTGTCAGTATGAATGGTTCTTTACTATCAAAGCGAGTGAACATTTGTTCTTTTGTATTTAATGAATATTTATGTTATTCAATTCAATTGATATTTAATATAATAGATTTATCATTATTCAAAAAAGACCAGAAGATCACTTTCATTTTAGTTCTAGTAACTATAAAGTTTACAAATGTGACATTAAGTTAATGACATTCATTTCGTTTATTTTCATAGTATCCCAGCAATGTCTGTGTTAATTTCCTGGAGTCAAATAAAATATTTTATTCAATTTTGGTTGTATTTATTGTTGTACTAATATATGTTCTCACTTCACCTAGTTTTTTTGGATTAGAGAATCATAATTTTTATATCCGTAAAGACTTACGTTTTCATTTCAACATTCCCATAGTACAAAATAGGACATTGGGTAAATATAATGTTTCTTTTAATCAAGATGTACATTTTCATTTTGTTCTTTCAACCAAGACAGATTGTCTCTGCAACATTATTTTAAAATAGATCAACAGTTATTATACTGTATTGCACATTAGAATTACCTGGGATAACTTTAAAAAATCCTGATGTTGAGATCCTTCCCCAGTCCAATTAAATCAGACACTTGGCGTCATTATTTTAAAACTCCCTTAGGTGATTCTAGTATTAGCCAAGATTGAGAACCACTGGAATAGAGGAAAGGAGAATGTTAACATATATGGATAAGGCAGACCTACTTTAAACCACAGATCTCTCCTTTTATTTCCTGTGATCTTCTAAAATTACTTAATTTTTGAGGCTTCAATTTATTGTATGTAATATTTAATATATAAAAATATATGCAACATAAATGAAGTTATGAAGTTTAATTAAAATAACAAATACTTATAAGCCTACCATATAACTTCAAAAGTAAAAATTATCCACAATTCCATTCTCCTACTGCTTTCATAGTTATAATTCCATTATCCTAAATTTATTTATCTTTCACTTATTTTTGTAAGAATACTTATAATAAATGTATGTTTCCATGAGTAGCACATTATCTAGTTTAGCTTGATAATATGCTTTATATAAATAATACTATATATAGTATTCAGAATTTTTAATTATTTTTGATTAATCAATATTATGGTTCAGATATTATTCCATGTTGTTATACATAGTTACAGTAATTAAATTATTTTCATTGAGGTGTATTTTATTGTGTGAATACGCTATAAGGTATTTTCCAATGTCTCGGTCATTGGACATTCAGGATTTCTTTTTAGTTTTTGTTATTGAATCAAAGCTGTGATCAATGTTTTTATACAGACTCCTAGTGACATATGGTACTCTTTTTCTAGACTATACCTAGGAGTGGAATTTCTGGGTCATAGGATATGTGCATGTACAAATTTAAAGGTAATGCTATTTCCCTCCCTGCATTCTGAAGGGTTGTATTGATTTATACTCTCACCAGCATTTATAAGACTTCCCATTGTTCCACATACTCATCAACATGTAGTACTATAGAGCTGGTTATTTTTGGCAATCTAGTGGGTAAACAAAAATAGTTCAGTGTAATGATTTTTAATGGGTTCCATTATTTTCATATACTTATTTCCCTATTGTTTAACTCCTGAAATGTCTATTCTTATCATTTACACATATTTTTGGCTTATTTATTTTATTGATTGAATTATAATTTGGCTTTTTATATTTCTTATGCTGTTTTATGATCATTTATGATGTTTTATGGTTTTAATGAGGTTGAACTTAATACTTAAGATATTTGGCACAATGCCCATCAATGATAGACTGGATAAAGAAAATGTGGCACATATATACCATGGAATTCTATGCAGCCATAAAAAAGGATGAGTTCATGTCCTTTGCAGCAACATGGATAAAACTGGAAACCATCATTCTTAGCAAACTAACACAAGAACAGAAAACCAAACACCGCATGTTCTCACTCATAAGTGGGAGTTGAACAATGAGAACACATGGGCACAGGCAGGGGAACATCACACACTGGGGCCTGTTGGTGGGTGGGGGGTGCTAGGGAAGGGATAGCATTAGGAAAATATCTAATGTAGATGACAGATTGAAGGGTGCAGCAAACCACCATGGCACGTGTATACCTGTGTAACAAACCTGTATGTTCTGTGCATGCACCCCAGAACTTAAAGTATTTTTTAAAAAAACGATATTTGGCACAATTAAGCAATCCTTCCCCATGCCTATATCATAAAAAATATCTGTCTGTTCTTTTTCCCAAGAGCTTAAAAAGTTTGTTGCTCATATTTAAGCCATTAAAAGATTTGAGGTAATGGCATTCCATAGAAATCAAGGGTTATATTTTCCATAAGAATAGCCAATATTTAGGCACAATTTATTGACAATTGTTCATTCACATTGATCAGCCAATGCCATATATATTGCATATCAAATTTCCATGTAGACAATGGCCTTCATATGGGCTCTCTACTTTGTCCCACTTGTGAATGTATTAATTTCTATGTTAATATCATGTCATTTCAATTTTATAGTAAGTCTTTATAATTTGTAAGACAATTCTACTTTTTTTTTTTTTGCAATGTCTGGGCTATTGAGCCATGCAATATTCTGTATACATTTTGGAATTAGATTGGTGTTTCTTGAAATAGCTTTTAAGGATTCTGATTTAAATTGCATTAAATTTATTAATTAATTTTGGAAAATTAGCTCCTTTACAATACTAAGTTTTCATCTCTAGGAACATGGTATAATTCTTCATTCAATTAAAAATTTCAAAATAATTTTTTAAAAAAGTTTTAAGATTTCCTCCATAAAGATTAGCTTATGCTGGGGGAATTTAATTCTATTTTTTTTTTCTCATATGGGTGTTTTGTTGTTATTGTTGTTTACAAATTGTCATTATAAAAAGTTTAAGACAGGTAGAAAAGTAGAAACTGTATTATAATTTATCCCCTTTTCTATAACTTCTAGCCTCAATAGTTATCAATCATAGCATGTCTATGATTATGTATCCTGCTTCTCATTCTCTCTCACCAACCCCACATTATTTTGAGGCAAATCCCTGACATTTTATCATTTAACTTATAATTAGTGAATGTGGCTTCAAAAATTTTTAAGTGTCTTCTAAGAGTTGCAAAAGCATAAAAGATAATGTATTTTGGTACAATTATCTTATATATAACCAAGTTTCTAGAATCTCTAATATCTCTCTGTAGAGTATTGGTTCTTAGTGAAATTTGTGACTAATGAGAATGTTTTATTCTTCCTTTCAAACACTTAGAGCATGTTTTTCTTGACTCACCACATATTTGGGTACTATATTAAATTTTGAATGGAAGCAATAATAGTGTCTTTTTTCTTAAAGTAAGGAGAATAGTTTGAACCTTTTGCCATAAGAATATTTGTTGTAGTATTTTGGTAGATGTTATTTATCAGAATATGAAGTCATCTTTAGTTTTTAGTTAACTCTGATGTCTTATCATGAATAGTGATTTAATTTTATCAAATCATATTCTCCATTAATAAGATATATTTTTAAAATTTTTGATTTGTTATGTAACATTTGATGACACTAATGCTCCTGGTATAACTCCAAATGGTTTTATTTTCCTAATTGTTACCATATTCCGTTTACTTGTTTTGTTACATTTTGCATTTATGTGCATGTATAAGATTGTCCTGTAATTTTCCTTTCTATTAATAATATTATCTGCTTTTATTATCCAAAATATTCATTCTTTATTCTCTCAAGGTCTTTGTACAATTGGAATGATCTGGTTTTTTGCATGTTTGTCGGCAATTGTCTATGATTGCACTGAAGTATTTTTATTTAATAGGAATATTTCAAATTGCTTCTTAATTTAAGTAATTTGTATTTTGTTTAGACTGAAATTTATTGGTATACAATGGCTATAGTAATCTCTATTTATAATTTTAATCTCTATTACTTTTTTCCTTCATAGTATTATTTACTTTTCCCATATTTCAAATTTGTTTACTTTAAAAATCTCACCAAAATAGTATTTTAAATCTTTGCAGAGGGCCAAATTTTGATTTTATTCCTCACTTTTAACCTTGTTTTTTACTTTAATTAATTTCTTCTCTCACTTTTACAACCTCCTTCTATCTAATTTGATTTAATGGAAGGTTTCTAAAAAGATAAAATGTAATTCATGTACCACAAAATATACCTCAATTCAGTCCTTTTTTAGTATGTTAATAAAGTTGTATGACTACTACCACAACCTAATTTCAGATTATTTTGATTAATCTAAAATGAAATCTTTTACCATTAGGAAACATTCCCCAATTCCTCTCTTCCCCCAGTCCCTGACAGCCACTCATCTACTTTCTTTTCTGCGGATTTGCCTATTCTGGATATTTTACATAGAGTTTAACTTTTTGAGAAACTGTTAAATTTTCTCAAACCAGCTGAGCCATTTTATATACCCATCAGCAATGTATAATTCCAATTCTCCACATGCATGTTAAAACTTGTTATTTCTCTGATGGCCAGTGATGATGAACATTTTTTCATGTGTCTGTTGGCTGTATGAATGTCTTCTTTTGAGAAATGTGTGTTCATATCCTTTGCCCACTTTTTGATGGGGTTGTTTGTTTTTTTCTTGTAAATTTGTTTGAGTTCTTTGTAGGTTCTGGATACTACTGCAATCAGAGAAATGCAAATCAAAACCACAATGAGATACCATCTCACACCAGTTAGAATGGCGATCATTAAAAAGTCAGGAAACAACAGGTGCTGGAGAGGATGTGGAGAAATAGGAACACTTTTACACTGTTGGTGGGATTGTACACTAGTTCAACCATTATGGAAAACAGTATGGCGATTCCTCAAGGATCTAGAACTAGATGTACCATATGACCCAGCCATCCCATTACTGGGTATATACCCAAAGGATTATAAATCATGCTGCTATAAAGACACATGCACACGTATGCTCATTGCGGCACTATTCACAATAGCAAAGACTTGGAATCAACCCAAATGTCCATCAGTGACAGACTGGATTAAGAAAATGTGGCACATATACACCATGGAATACTATGAAGCCATGAAAAAGGATGAGTTTGTGTCCTTTGTAGGGACATGGATGCAGCTGGAAACCATCATTCTCAGCAAACTATCGCAAGAACAGAAAACCAAACACCGCATGTTCTCACTCATAGGTGGGAACTGAACAATGAGATCACTTGGACTCGGGAAGGGGAACATCACACACCGGGGCCTATCATGGGGAGGGGGGAGGGGGGACGGGGGAGGGATTGCATTGGGAGTTACACCTGATGTAAATGACGAGTTGATGGGTGCTGACGAGTTGATGGGTGCAGCACAGCAACATGGCACAAGTATACATATGTAACAAACCTGCACGTTATGCACATGTACCCTAGAACTTAAAGTATAATAATAATAAAAATAAATTAAAAAAAAAAAGAAATAAAGCGTTTAACTTAAATTTCAACAACAACAACAACAAAAACTTGTTATTATCTGTCTTTTTAATTAAAGCTACCAAAAAAGTGAAAGGTATATTGCTGTGTTTTTAATGTGCATTTCCCTATGATGAATGATGTTGAATGTCTTTTTACGTTCATATTGACCATGTGTTTACCTTCTTTAAAAAAAAAATCTCTTTAAATCCTTTTTCCATTTTTTAATTGGGTTCGTTGTCTGTTATTCGGTTGTAAAAACTCTTTGTATATTCTGATCACAAGTCCCTTATCAGATATATGATTTGCAAACATTATTTCCCATTGTGTGGATTTTCACTTTCTTGATAGAGTTTATCTTAAGTATAAAAGCTTTTAGTTTTGATGAAGTGAAATTTATTTATTTTGTCTGTTGTTTTTGCTTTTGTTGTTGTATCTAGGCAACTATTGCCTAATCCATGGTAACAAAGGTTTACGCCTATTTTTCTTCTGAGAGATCTATAGTTTTAGCTATAGTTTTAGTTTTACACTGAGGTCTTTGATGCAGTTTAGTTAACTTCTGATATGATGTGAGACAAGAGTCCATGTTTATTTTTTTGTAAGTGGATATCAAGTTCTCCCTGCACTATTTATTGAAAAGAATTTTATCCTCCCTTCAGTTGTCTTGGCACCTTTGTTGAAAATCAATTGCTCATAAATGGATGGTTTATTTCTGGACTCTCAATTCTATTCAATTGATCTGCCTCTGCGCTTGTGTCAGTCCCACAGTTTGAAATTAAAGAAGTGTAGAGTCTTCAAAGTTTTGTCATTCTTTTTAAAGATTGTTTTGGCTATTCTTGTTTCACTGCATTTCCATATGATATTAGAATCAACTTGCCAGTTTCTTCAAAATAAAAGGCTTGTGTTTTGGTAAGGTTTGTATGGAATAGGTTGATTAATTCAGAGTATTATTATCTTAACATCAAGTGTTCTAATTCATAAATACGGAATGTCTTTTCATACATTTTGGTCTTTAATCACTTTCAATGATATTTTGTAATTTTTAGTGAATAAGTCTTGTACTTCTCTTGTTAACTTTACTCCCCAGTATTATTTTTGATACTATGGTAAATTGAACATTCTTAATTTTCTTTCTCATACTGCTCATTGGTAGTGTACAGCAATACAATTTCTTTCTTTCTCCTTCCTTCCTTCCTTCCTTCCTTCCTTCCTTCCTTCCTTCCTTGACAAGAGTTTCACTCAGTTGTCAGGCTGGAGTGCAATGGCGTTATCTTAGCTCACTGCAATCTCTGCCTCCTGCCTCCTCCCGATTCTCCTGCCTCAGCTGGGACTATAGGCGCATGCCACCACACCCAGCTAATTTTTGTATTTTTAGTAGAGACAGGGTTTCGCCATGTTGGCCAGGATGGTCTCAATCTCTTGACCTTGTGATCCACCCACCTTGGCCTCCCAAAGTGCTGGGATTACAGGCGTGAGCCACAGTGCCCAGACTACAATTAATTTTTATATATTGACCTTGTTTCCCATGACCTTGACAAATTCACTTATTAGTGCAAATATTTTTCTATCTGTGTATATTAGGATTTTTTATATATGAGATCATACCATCTACAAACAAAAATAGTTTTACTTCCTCATTTCTAATCTAAATACCAGTTATTTATTGCCTGATTGCCAGTCTAGAACCTCCAGTACAATATTGAATACAAGTGGCAAGAAGAGATATCTTTTCCTTGTTCCTGGTTTTAATGGGAAAGCTTTCAGTCTTTCACCATTACATGTGATGTTATCTTTTGGCTTTTTCACATATACTGTTTATCAGGTTGAAGATGTGCCTTATATTCCTATTTTGATAAGTGTTCTCTTATTATAAAGTGTGTTGATTTTGTCAAATGCCTTTTCTGTATCTATTGAGATCATGTCATTTAGTTCATTGTTCTGTTGGCATGCTTTATTACATTAATTTCCAGATGTTAGACAACCTTTCATCCCTGGGACAAACTCAATTTGGTCATGGTGTATAATTATTTTAATATGTTGCCAGATTTGGTTTGCTTGTATTTTACTTAAGATTTTTATTTATAATATATATAAGTCTTTTGAAAAATTATTTATTTGCCTGGCTTTGGTATCAGGAAAATACTAGCCTCATAGAATTAAGTGAGATATTTATTAACAAATGATGTTAATTCTTTAAATATCTGGTAGAATTTATTCATAAAGCCATCCTATGCTGCACTTTTGTTTTTGAGACTTTTTTTTGTTACTGATTTGGTTTCTTTACTTGTTATAAGTCTATTCAGGTTTTCTATTACTTTTTGTGTCATTTTCTCTAGTTTTTGGCTTCTAGGTATTCATCTATTTCAATCAGGATATCTGTTTTGTTGCCATATGATTGTTCATATTTGTTCCCTTATAAACTTTTTTATTAATGCAAGTTAGTAGCAATGTTACCTCTTTCATTCTCATTTTAAAAATTTGAAACTTCCATTTTTTATTCTAGGTTAATGTAGCTAAAGGATTGTCATTTTTGTTGATCTTTCAAAGAACCAACTTTTGGTTCTATTGATTTTCTCTATTGTTTACTATTTTCTATTTTATTTATCTGCACTCTAAGCTTATTTCATTTCTTCTGGCTGTAGGTTTATCTTGCTTTACTTTTCTTAGTTTCATAAATGGTGGAAGGTTAAGTTATTGACTTGAACTTTACTTTTTAATAATTTTGTTATGTTTTCTTCCAAGTGTTAGCAATAAAAACACTAAAATTCTGGTCTGTTTTGTTTTAATTTCAATTTATTTCAAAGTATTTTCCAATTTTCATTGTTATTTCTTCATGAACCAATTGCTTATTTAGTAAAGTATTGCTTAATTCTGCATACATATGAATTTTCTAAATTTTCTTTTTTAAATTATTTCTAATTTTATTCTGTTGTATGTTAAAAAGATGCTCTGTGTTTTAATCCTTTTAAATGTATTGTAGCCTGTTTTGTCACCTGCCATATGGTTTATCCTGGGGAATGCTGGTTCTTTGAAAAGATAAATAAAATTGATAGGCCACTAGCAAGATTAACCAAGAAAATAAGAGAGAAAATCCAAATAACCTCACTAAGAATCAAAACAGGAGATATTAAAACTGACACCACTGAAATACAAAAGATCATTCAAGGCTGCAATGAACACCTTTATGCACATAAACTAGAAAAACTAGAAGAGATGGATAAGTTCTTGGAAAAATACAAACCTCCTAGCTTAAATCAGAAAGAATTAGATACCCTGAACAGACCAATAGCAAGCAACAAGATTAAAATGGTAATTAAAGAATTACCAACAAAAAAAAAGTCCAGGACCAGATGGATTCACAGCAGAATTCTACCAGACATTAAAGAAGAATTGGTACCAATGAAAGGAAATAACCAAAAAAAAAAAAAAAAAAGAATACTACAGATCAATATCTTTGAATATAGATTGTAAAATTCTTAACAAAATACGAGCTATCTGAATCCAACAATGTATCAAAAGATAATCCACCATCATCAAGTGGGTTTTATACCAGGGATGCAGGGATGGATTAATATGCAAGTCAATAAATGTGATACACCACATAAAGAGAATTAAAAACAAAAATCACATAATCATCTCAATAGATGCAGAAAAAGCATTCGACAAAATCCAGCATCGCTTTGTGATTAAAACTCTCAGCAAAATTGGCATACAGGGGACCTACCTCAATGTAATAAAAGCCATCCATGACAAACCCACACCCAACATAATACCAAATGGGGAAATGTTGAAAGCGTTCCCTCTGAGAACTGGAACAAGACAAGGATGCCAACTCTCACCATTCTTCTTCAACATATTACTGGAAGTCCTAGCCAGAGCAATCAGACAAGAGAAAGAAATAAAGGGCATCCAAACCCTATACAGGAAGTCAAACCATCACTGTTTGCTGACGATATGATCATTGACCTTGAAAACCTTAAAGGCTCATCCTAAAAAGCTCCTAGAACTGAGAAAAGAATTCAGCAAAGTTTCTGGATACAAGATTAATGTACACAAATCAGTAGCTCTTCTATACACCTACAGAGACCAAGTGGAGAATCAAATCAAGAACTCAACCTTTTTACAATAGCTGAAAATAAAATAAAATAAAATAAAATAAAATAAAATTTTTAAGAATATACCTAACCAAGGAGGTGAAAGACCTCTACAAGGAAAACTACAAAACACTGCTGAAAGAAGTCATAGATGACACAAACAAATGGAAACACATCCCATGTTCATTAATGGGTGGAATCATTATGAAAATGACCAGACTGCCAAAAGCAATCTACAAATTCAATGCAATCCCCATCAAAATACCACCATCATTCTTTGCAGAATTAGAAAAAAATATTCTAAAATTCATATGGAACCAAAAAAGAGCCTGCATCACCAAAGCAAGGCTAAACAAAAAGAATACATCTGGAGGCATCACACTACCTGATTTCAAACTATACTATAAGGCTATAGTCACATTAACAGCATGGCACTGATATAAAAATAGCACATAGACCAATGGAACAGAATAGAGAATGCAGAAATAAACCCAACTACTTACAGCCAACTGATCTTCGACAAAGCAAACAAAAACATAAAGTGAGGAAAGGACACCCTTTTCAACAAAAGGTGCTGGGATAATTGGCTAGCCACATGTAGGAGAATGAAACTGGATCCTCATCTCTCACCTTATACAAAAATCAACTTAAGATGAATTGAGGACTCTAACCTAAAACTTGAAAATAAAAATTCTAGGAGATAACACTGGAAAAACCCTTCTAGATATTGGCTTAAGCAAGCATTTCATGACCAAGAACACAAAGGCAAATGCAATAAAAACAAAGATAAATAGCTGGGACCTAATTAAACTAAAGAAATTTTTCACAGCAAAAGGAATAGTCAGCAGAGTAAACAGACAACCCACAGAGTGGGAGAAAATCTTCACAATCTGTACATCTGACAAAGGACTAATATCCAGAATCTACAATGAACTCAAATCAGTACAGAAAAAAAAATCCCATCAAAAAGTGGGCTAAGGACATGAATAGACAATTCTCAAAAGAAGATATACAAATGGCCAACAAATGTATGAAAAGTAAGGCAAGAGAAAGAAATAAAGGGTATTCAGTTAGGAAAAGAAGAAGTCAAATTGTCCCTCTTTGCAGATGACATGATTGTATATTTAGAAAACCCCATTGTCTCAGCCCAAAATCTCCTTAAGCTGATAAGCAACTTCAGCAAAGTCTCAGGATACAAAATTAATGTGCAAAAATCACAAGCATTCTTATACACCAGTAACAGACAAACAGAGAGCCAAATCATGCATGAGCTCCCATTCACAATAGCCTCAAAGAGAATAAAATACCTAGGAATCCAACTTACAAGGGATGTAAAGGACCTCTTCAAGGAGAACTACAAACCACTGCTCAATGAAATAAAAGAGGACACAAACAAATGGAAGAACATACCATGCTCATGGATAGGAAGAATCAATATCATGAAAATGGCCATACTGCCCAAGGTAATTTATAGATTCAATGCCATCCCCATTAAGCTACCAATGACTTTCTTCACAGAATTGGAAAAAAACTACTTTAAAGTTCATATGGAACCAAAAAAGAGCCCACATTGCCAAGACAATCCTAAGCCAAAAGAACAAAGCTGGAGGCATCATGCTACCTGTCTTCAAACTATACTACAAGTCTACAGTAACCAAAACAGCATGGTACTGATACCAAAACAGACATACAGACCAATGGAACAGAACAGAGCCCTCAGAAATAATGCCACACATCTACAGCCATCTGATCTTTGACAAACCTGACAGAAACAAGAAATGGGGAAAGGATTCCCTATTTAATAAATGAAAATTAATTCAAGATGGATTAGAGACTTAAATGTTAGACCTAATACCATAAAAATCCTAGAAGAGAACCTAGGTAATACCATTCAGGACATACGCACGAGCAAGGACTTCATGTCTAAAACACCAAAAGCAACGGCAACAAAAGCCAAAATTGACAAATGGGATCTAATTAAACTAAAGAGCTTCTGCACAGCAAAAGAAACTACCATCAGAGTGAACAGGCAACCTACAGAATGGGAGAAAATTTTTGCAATCTACTCATCTGACAAAGGGCTAATATCCAGAACCTACAAAGAACTCAATCAAATTTACAAGAAAAAAATAAACAACCCCATCAGAAAGTGGGCAAAGGATATGAACAGACACTTCTCAAGAGAAGACATTCATACAGCCAACAGACACATGAAAAAATGCTCATCATCACTCGCCATCAGATAAATGCAAATCAAAACTGCAATGAGATACTATCTCACACCAGTTAGAATGGCAATCATTAAAAAATCAGGAAACAACAGGTGCTGGAGAGGATATGGAGAAATAGGAACACTTTTACACTGTTGGTGGGACTGTAAACTAGTTCAACCATTGTGAAAGACAGTATGGCGATTCCTCAAGGATCTAGAACTAGAAATACCATTTGACCCAGCCATCCCATTACTGGGTATATACCCAAAGGATTATAATTCATGCTGCTATAAAGACACATGCACATGTATGTTTATTGCGGCACTATTCACAATAGCAAAGACTTGGAATCAACCCAAATGTCCATCAGTGACAGACTGGATTAAGAAAATGTGGCACATATACACCATGGAATACTATGCAGCCATGAAAAAGGATGAGTTCATGTCCTTTGTAGGGACATGGATGCAGCTGGAAACCATCATTCTCAGCAAACTATCGCAAGAACAGAAAACCAAATACCGCGTGTTCTCACTCATAGGTGGGAATTGAACAATGAGATCCCTTGGATACAGGAAGGGGAACATCACACACCAGGTCCTATTGTGGGGACAGGGTAGGGGGGAGGGATAGCATTAGGAGATATACCTAATGTAAATGAAGAGTTAATGGGTGCAGCACACCAACATGGCACGTGTATACATATGTAACAAACCTGCATGTTGTACACATGTACCCTAGAACTTAAAGTATAATAAATAAATAAATTAAAAAAAAACTGCCCAACATCTCTAATGATCAGGGAAATGCAAATCAAAACCACAATGTGATACCACCTTACTCCTGCAAGAATGGCCATAATAAAAATAAATATTTGAAAAACAGTAGATATTGGCATGGATGCAGTGATCAGGAAACACTTCTACAGTGCTAGGTGTGAACTTATACAGCCACTGTGGAAACAGTTTGGAGTTCCTTAAAGAACTAAAACCAGAACTACCATTTGATCCAGCAGTCTCACTACTGGGTAATCTACAGAGGAAAATAAGTCATTTTCTAAAAAGATACTTGCACACGCATGTTTATAGCAGCACAATTCAAATTGCAAAATTGGAATTTGGAACCAACCCAAATGCCCATCAATCAACAAGTGGACAAAGAAACTGTCTTGTGTATAATATATGATGGAATACCACTCAGCCATAAAAAGGAATGAATTAACAGCATTTGCAGTGACCTGGATGAGATTGGAGACTATTATTCTAAGTGAAGCAACTCAGGAATGGAAAACCAAACACTGTATGTTCTCACTGATATGTGGGAGCTAAGCTATGAGGATGCAAAGGCATAAGAATGATACAATGGACTTTGGGTACTTGGCCTGCAAGAGTGAGGGGGTGGGTGAGGGATTAAAAGACTACAAATATGGTGCAGTATATACTTATCGGGTGATGGGTGCACCAAAATCTCACAAATCACCAGCTTACTCATGTAACCGAATACCACCTGTACACCAATAACTTATGGAAAAAAAATAAAGCACTTGAGAAGAATGCATATTCTGCTGTTGAAGGTGGAATGTTCTGTATACATTGTTACGCCTACTAGGTATTTTGCAAGTCTTCTATTCCTTGTTAGTTAGCTGCATGGTTGTTTTATCTTGTTAGTTATCTGCATAGTTGTGCAAGTATCTTTTTTGGAAAATGACTTCTTTTCTTCTGGGTGGATATCCAGTAGTGGGATTGCTGGATCAAATGGTAGTTCTAGTTTTAGTTCTTTAAGGAATCTCCACACTGTTTCCATAGTGGCTGTACTTGTTTACATTCCCACCAACAGTGTAGAAGTGTTGCCTGATCACTGCATCCACACTAATATCTACTGTTTTTCAATTTTTTATTATTATGGCCATTCTTGCAGGAGTATGGTATCACATTGTGGTTTTCTATAATGCTGAAAGTAGGGTGTTGAGGTCTTAACTATTGTTGATTTGTTGGTTACTCTTTTAATTCTGTCAACTTTTGCTTCATATATTTTGAGGGTATTACATGTACACGTATTTATAATTGTTACATATTTTTGATGAGAATATATAACACTTGCTGTTATATTGATGGGTTCATCACTTTATTATTATTAAATATCTCTTTTCCTCTTAGAAATTTTTGTCTTATGGTCTGTTTTATATTAGTTTAGACACTCCTGCTCTATTTTGATTGCTGTTTGTATATTTTATCTTTTCACTTTCAGCCTATATGTGTCTTTGAATCTACAGTGTGTCTCTTGCTAATAGCATGTGTTGGGAATATTTTTAAAAAATTATTTCTTCCAGTCCCTGCCTTTAACTGGAATGTTGAATCCATTTATATTTAATATAACTGATAAGACAGAATTTATATCTGCCATTTTTCAATTTTTTTCTATATGTTGTATGTCTTTTTATTCTTCTTTGTATTGCTGCCTCCTTTCGTGTTAAATAGGTATTTTTTTCTAGTGCATTATTTAAACTCTTTTTAAACATTTTATTTTTCAATTTTTCACTTTTTAAACTTTATTTTCTTACTCTTATTTTAGGTTCAGGGGCTACATGTGCAGGTTTGTTTCATGGGTAAATTGTGTGTTGATGGGGATTGGCATACAAGTGATTCTGTCATTTGGATAGTGAGCAAAGTACCTAATCATTGGTTTTTCAACACTCAGTCCCCTTACCCCCAGTAATCCCCAGTATCTATTGGTTTCATCTTTATGTCCACATGTACATAATGTTTAGCTCCCAGTTATATGTGTGAGAACATGTAGTACTGGTTTTCTGTTCCTGTGTTAATTTACTCAGAATGATGGCCTCCAGCTGCATCCATGTTGCTGCAGAGGACATGACTTTGTTCCTTATTATGGTTGCATAGTATTCCATACTGTGTATGTACCACACTTTCTTTACTGAATCCATCGTTGATGAACATTTAGGTTGATTCCATGCCTTTGCTATTGTGAATAGTGCTGTAATGAACAATATCAATTTTCCTTTGGGTATATACTCAGTAATGAAATTGCTGGGTCAAATGGGAGTTCTGTTTTACATTCTTTAAGAAATCTTCAAACTTCTTTCCAAAATAGTTGAACGTATTTACATTCCCACCAACAGTTTATATAAACAAACCCTTTACTCTGTAACTTTGTCAACATGTGTTATTTTTTGGCTTTTTAATATTAGCCATTCAGAGTTGTGTGAGATGTCATCTCATTTTACCGTTTTCAAGGTTTTTTTTTAAGCAGTTGCCCTGGGGGTTACAATTTATATTATAACTTATAAAAATTTAGGTACTATTGATACCAATTTAATTTCAACAGTGCATAAAATCTTTGCTCTTTGCTAGCTCTATTTGCTCCCCACTCTTTTGTACTGTTATCATGTAAATTTTGTATTTATACATTGTATGCCCAACAACATAGATTTGTAATTACTGCTTTATGCAGGGCTTTTAAACTAAGATAGAAAAAAAGGTATTATCAACAAAAATACATTTATACTTTTATATTTATGTAGTACTATATAGCCTTTAGCAGTGTACTTTATTTCTTCATGTTGATTCAAATTAGTGTCTGCTCATTTTCATCCCAAACTCTTGTTAGTATTTCTTGCAGGAAAGTGTGCCATGGGAAGATTCTCTACATTTTTTTATCTACTTCTCTTTAGCATTTGAAGAATAGTTTTTTCTGGATATAGAATTCTTGGTTGATAATCTTTTTTGTTTTAGCACTTTAAATATATAATCCCACTACCTACGTGTTTTGTTGTTCCTTTTCTAATGATTTAGCTAAATGCTTCTTTTATTTATCTTTACTCATTCATGTTTATGGGTTTAGTTGCAGCAATCTTCTTCTAAACTGTATGCTAAGTTCATTTGCTTCTCTCTGCTTTTGGTTATGTAAGCTCATCATTAATTAAAATATATATATATATTTTGACATAGAGTTTCACTCTTGTCGCCCAGGCTGGAGGGCAATGCTGCGATCTCGGCTCACTGCAACCGCCACCTCCTGGGTTCAAGTGATTCTCCTGCCTCAGCCTCCCTAGTAGCTGGGATTACAGGCACCCACCGCCACACCTGGATAATTTTTGTATTTTTAGTAGAGACAGGGTTTTGCCGTGTTGGCCAGGCTCGTCTCAAACTCCTAACCTCAGGTAATCTGCCTGTCTCGGCCTCCCAAAGTGCTGGGATTACAGGAGTGCGCCACCATGCCAGGCCAAACTAAAATTTTGTTTAATGTTTCCATAAATTTTCTTTCTGGATGGTATGAAGGTTATTTTATATTTCTGGCAACTGATGTCTCTAACTGGAGCTTTACTATAAGTGTCTGCTCTTATTGTATGGATGTGATATCCTGTCTTATCTGTCTATTCTATTAATTATACTTCCTAGTGTGTTAGATTTTGTTTGGAGCTTCGTTTCTTTGACTCAAATACATTATGATTCTTGATTTAATGTTTACCTTTGCATTAACATTTTTTAGTTTGTTTATAATATTTGGTTTCTGTAATAAATCTTGGTTCTTATTATTTAGGGTTAAGAATGAGAAATATTGCTAGCTAGTGAGCACCAAGAGCCAGTTGTCTCTTTTTGAGAGCCTATTCTTATCAGCTTTCACCAGAATCCCAGGGAACAGCCTTAGTGTTCTAGCCTATGTTCTTCTACTTACTGGTTCCACAGCTTAGCAGCATTTGGTGGATAGAATGATAGAAGAACCTGGATGTAAAAGACCAAGGAGTCACCCAAATGTTTGCTTTGAAGTCTACTCTTGTCTCAAACACTAGCTCTAAGTGCTTTCCCATGTTCTGAAGCAGTATGCTTTTGTATTTTGAAACTGTTCTTTGCTGCTTTAACCAGTCAATATCTTTCTATTTTTCAGAGTCAAAATGTTGCACATGATGAGCATTTCATGGCACTACCTCTTGTTTTCCAGCTTTGATATTATATATTTGTTGTTTGTGTGTGTGTGTGGAGGGGAGAGGTAGATATTTTCAGGGATTTGCTAATAAAAGGGGAAAGAGGGAGAGCATTTTTTTCTGTCATCATAACCCAGTGGCCAGTGTATTCATTTTAAATATAAAATCTATTGCCGAAAGACAAAGTTTTTTCTAAAGATATTTAGCTCTTCAACAACAGATCTAGGAATGGAAATTTGATTTTCTGACTTATGTTGCTTTTCCTTTTGTCATATTTATCTTTTAAATGAAATAATCTGAAAAGTCATTTTCGCACCTGTATCTATATAACAGTGTAATTTAACATTGAACAATTTACAAGTAAAATTTTAACATTATAATGAATTTTTAGAGAAAGTAACATATACTTTAAATCTATAAACATTAAGGAATATATCATATTCTGCATAGAAATACCAGGTCTAAGATTGACTATTAGTATGACTTCAGTGATTCACATGGCAAATTTAAAAATATGTCTTTATCAAATAATTATGAATTATGTATGAGTAATTAAAATAGCAAATAGCAACTAAACAAGCCTATTAACTACAGAAAACAAAATTGTATACATTAATCATATAACTTATAGTATAAAATGAATACAAGTCAATGAAGCAGTTATTTGAATCCAAAGTAGGCTGTTTATTATTTGTTACTACTGACCACTCCTTAGTGTATATGCTGTCATGGAATAGGTTGATATTATGTTTCTTGTATAAATACAAGTATATATGGAATATTTATTTTGACTGATACTTTTCTGAATGACATCAGGAATAGTTGGTCTTTTATGCCCTTACTCTCCACATCTCATTCCTATCATAAAAATAGGATCATCTTTGAAATCTGTCTGCCATTTCTGCATCTTGGACAATACTATAGAGAACCAGTTCAAACACACAGTTCCCATCAGTATCAAAAGGAATGGGTGGGAAACCATTTCCATTGCAAGAAGTGTATCACAGACTTTAGGAAAAAATAGAAATCTAGCAGAATCCTTTTCAAGCAATCTCTTAAAAAACAACCAACCAAACAAAACAAAATCTGAATCTTTTACTTAGGTATGGTCAATAACTTAATATGAACTCTCTAATTGTTTATTGTTTTCATTATCTCTCATTAATTTCTTTAGAGAAGAAACATCCGTAAGTGCTTCACACTAGTGAGGTGAGTTGCTCAAAAGGCTGACATTTGCATATAAGTAAAAGATAAATTAAAAGATACCATTTAACTATTTTAATAAAAGATGAATACAAAAAAATAAAATGGTGATTTTTTTTCTTAATCTCTGAAGATCTTTTTTTGCATGGAGAATATAGAAGTTTCTTTTTCTCCCACTGCTATTTATTTAAGTAACACTGAAGTAGACTGCTATGCTTACTTAACATTAACTTTCTCTTTTTATTCCTATAGCATATAAAAAGCTTTAAATGTCACTGAGAATTAAAAGAAAAAGGATGCAGAAATAATGAGTAGTTATTTCAAAGACGAATGCTTAAAGTTATATATGATAAAGAACTAGTATTAGTACCATTAACTGAACAGATTTACAGGAGGAAAAAAATGAAATTATGTATTTTTTCTCTGCTGAATAAAAAGTCATATGTTAAAAATTACATTGTATTTCAATAACTGTGTAATACACACCGAAAACATGCGGGTGTGAATTTAAGTGACTCCTTTACAGAAATGTATTGGATTTGGGGATACATCAATTGACTACATGTGGAATGGAACTTGTATTCAGTAGTATCTCATCAGACGCTGACAACAGCTGTATTTTGAAAATGATGCATTTAATGAATAACCACCACAAAACAGAGACTATTAAGTAAAAATTAGTGGAGAACTAAAAAATCTCAAAATATCAATTGACAGTAAAATAAGTAAGTTGTGGCAAATTCATTAGTAAAATGAGAATGATCAGACTATAATTACATGCAAAATATTGTTGAGCTAAAGAATCAAAATAAAAAGGATATATACTTTATAAAACAATTTGTATAAAGCTGTAAAACAATCACAAGTAATCTCTAGTGTTATAAGGCAGCATAGAGGTTATATTTGAGAAGGTATTAGTGACTAGAAAGAGAGACATGAAGGGCTTTCTGTTATTTTGGTAATGTTTTTTTATTTCCTTGTCTGCTTGTTGTTTAAGAAAATGCATTCACTTTGTGATAATTCATCAAGTTGTACATGTATGTTTTATGACCTATGTATTTATGTTATAATCCAGTTGGGTCTATATGGAGAAAACTATCTAAGGCAAATGATTAAAACAAATTTTTTTCTATGGTTTTTTTTTTTATGTTCTATCTACATGTATTTTGGCAGGGGCAAGTAGTCAAAAAGAAAACAAATCAATTAATACCTCAGCCCTTAAAAACATCACTTGCTATGAGTCATGAGTTGTGCTTGAATACTTTAGGGGGAAAGGGAAGTCACAAAGCTATATATAGACTAGATGTGGTATATTAGAAGCAGCCAACAACTTTTTCAGGAATTTCTAGTACTACCACAGTAATGTAGACCTAACCATAGACTTAGTAACACTTTAATTAAGTCCCAACCAAGGATACCAATCCATGGCTTTTCACTACCTTATTCTTAACCCACAAAGAAAGAGAAAAAAAAAATCAATTTTTCCATCTGCTCTTAATCAAAACACTTCTACTTCTCTCACAACAATGCATAGACAAAACACTGCCTAGCATTCCATTAGCTAGCTGAAATGTAATTACAGCAGTGGTCTAACACAAACAAGGCAACATTGGCACCTTAAAAGCTCAGTAAACTCAAAACATTGCCTTATGATATTAACATCTTGAAAATTGTGTTAATTCCCTTTGCTGTACATACAGAATTTCAACATCAATGCCCATAAATGAATTTTCATAGTTTCTTATTCTATCTTCCACTTCACGTTTAACACTCTGAATCTTATTTTGTATCCCTGTATCTGTTTTTATATATACTCATGCAAAATATGTTGGAAAACTGAAGTCATTTTCTGGATAATCCAAGCCAAAAAATGGCCTCAGTTGCTTAGACATTTCAGATGAAGTTGTGTTTCCCTTAGTTTGAGTTATAGGGGCAATTATCGCAATTCTCCATTTTACATGCATAGGCAAATTCTTAGTATTTAGAGTGTGGAAAATTGCTGAGGACAGTGATTTCTAAAGGAAAGGAAGAAATCTATTTTGAAGTAGACTAAGAATTTAAATTTATGGTTATTATCTGGCTCAAAGTTTAAAAACTTTATCTTTTTAATATTTCAGTAACATTTTAGTGATCAGATTGATTTACATAGTATATAGCTTAAAGTGAGAACCATATAGCAGCAGAACTGGGTCGATGTTGATGATTAACGCAGGAAAAATTCATAGCGTGGGATACAGACAGCTTTGCTGTGAATACATACGAATAAAAGATGCAATTCTTGCCAAGAGATTCTTATGGCTGAGACATGTCACATGGTAATGCTATTCAGAATGTAGTAATGAATGCCTTTCTACTATAATAACACCTATTCTAATCCTTTCAGTCTAAACTGAACATAAATATAAAGAATATTAAGAATATATTTGAGATGTCAATGAAATAAAATGTTGTCACAGGATAATGGTCTCTTGCTGCTTCATAAAATACCAAGCCAAAGGCAAGACTTACATTTCCAGAGTAGAAGACATTAATCCCATGACAGTATTTTACTGCAGTGATTGTATTTCTATTATACAAAATGAGCATGTAGATGTAATCAATTCATTTGATGGATGTTGATGTAGTAAGTTGACAATGGTTTATCATCATTATGAATTTTTTTGTAAGCAGTTTATAAAAGAAAATACAAATGTTTTAGGAAACTGAACTTACAGGTATGGGGAATAGAGGTTTTTGAATAGATGGAGGCTTAAGAGAGTAATATAACACAACCATGAAAAGACAGTGTGATTGATGTATTTATAGCAGTTGATGTAATATTATTGTTAATATTATACTTTCATATTTCAACTTGCTGACAGATAAAACATAATAATTAAATATAATTATTTGACTAAAAAACCACAATAATACAAAGAAAGCTGAACTGCTTCTCAGAATGCTTTACTAAGGCATTTACAAAACTAGGTTTGTTACTTTGAATAATAATTGCTGAATAGTAGGTTGATATCACTAATCTAGGGCATCATTTCTTATTTCTGGGTATTACCATAATATGAAAAAGATCCATGGTTAAAGATAGTTAGATACTTTTTATGGAACTACAACCATTTAAAGTTAACCAAGCATTTTTCCCAATGGGAAAGGGAAACCATTGCTTTCTATCTTTTGTGGAAAATACATTAATGCCAAAATAGTGGGATGTATTCAGTTGAATGTGTTTAGAATAATGTGTTTCATTTAGCAATGCCAGTTCTTTAACATCTGAAACAGGCCTCAGGTTTGTTCTGAAAAACCTTGTCTAAATATTAAGATAGAACTCAGTCATACAGTTAATTTATTCCCAAAAGGAGATCTGATTTCACATACCCTTTTTGTCCCATTTGCTGGTTGTCTTAATATAAGGGAATTCCATGTTTCTAAACACCATCTACGTTATCATCCACTGTCTGTTGGTGTGATAAGGGCCAAGAAATCTGAAAATTAAAATCTTAATCTTCTTCAAAATACGAGAAATGAGGTAACTAATAAAGCTATTATTTTTCACAAAAATGCAAATCAAGCACACGTATTCCTCCCACCTTTCATAAAAACATTAGAATGTCCGAAAGTGTCATAATAATTACATCTGGGGAATGCTAGCAGACTTGGGGTACTGTTTGTTGTTAGGTTGTTTATTACCATGATTATTCATAGGCAATCCATTGTCAACTTAATTCTTTGTATGAAAAGATCTAGAATCATTACAACAACATTTTTCTATATTAGTCACAAATCCATTTTTATGAAATTGTATTATGAACTCTATATTTCAGGATCACATACATTAGTTTGCTAGGGATGCCATAGCAAAATACCAGTTTGGGATACTGAAACAAGGGAAATTTATTTCCTTATGGTTCCAGCGGCTGGAAGTTCAAGATAAAGGGGTTGGCAGGTTTGTCTTCCTCTAGGGTCCTTTTCTTTAACTTGTAAAATAGCTGCGTTCTGGCTGTATCCCTCACAGGTCCTTTTCTCTATGTGCTCACACACCTATTGTATTTTTGTGTCAAAATTTCCTTTTCTTTTAAGGACAACAATCGAGTTGGATGAGACCCTATCCATATGACTTCATTTAACATTAATTACCTTTTAAAAGCCCCATCTCCAAGTAGAGTCACAGCATAAGATACTGTGAATTAGGGCTGCAGAATATTAATTATGGGGGAACAAAAATCAGCCCATAACACATACTAGTAATATTTCCTTTCAATTATGACATTATACATTAAAAAAACTAAAGAATTCAGTGGTGAAATGGGTTTTCCAACAATACCTACAGAGTTAGTAATAAAGCCATATTAATATATGGTCTTTATCAAAGACAGCAGAAACGATTCTGTGTTGGAAGTGTTAAGTCCTGAATGGTATTGCCTAGGTTTTTTTCTAGGGTAGGCATGGTCAGGGACTTCATGTCTAAATCACCAAAAACAATGGCAACAAAAGCCAAAATTGACGAATAGGATCTAATTAAACTAAAGAACTTCTGCACAGCAAAAGAAACTACTATCAGAGTGAACAGGCAACCTACAGAATGGGAGAAAATTTTTTGCAATCTACTCATCTGACAAAGGGCTAATATATAGAACCTACAAAGAACTCAAACAAATTTACAAGAAAAAAAAACCCCATCAAAAAGTGGGCAAAGCATATGAACAGACACTTCTCAAAAGAAGACATTTATGCAGCCAACAGACACATAAAAAATGCTCATCATCACTAGTCATCAGAGAAATGCAAATCAAAACCACAATGAGATACCATCTCACACCATTAGAATGGCGATCATTAAAAAGTCAAGAAACAACAGATGCTGGAGAGGATGTGGATAAATAGGAACAGTTTTACACTGTTGGTGGGACTGTAAACTAGTTCAACCATTGTGGAAGACAGTGTGGTGATTCCTCAAGGATCTAGAACTAGAAATACCATTTGACCCAGCCATCCCATTACTGAGTATATACCCAAAGAAGGATTATAATTCATGCTGCTATAAAGACACATGCACACATATGTTTATTGTGGCACTATTCACAATAGCAAAGACTTGGAATCAACCCAAATGTCCATCAGTGACAGACTGGATTTAGAAAATGTGACACATATACACCATGGAATACTGTGCAGCCATAAAAAAGGATGAGTTCACGTCCTTTTTAGGGACAGGGATGCAGCTGGAAACCATCATTCTCAGCAAACTATCGCAAGAACAGAAAAACCAAACACCGCATGTTCTCAGAGGTGGAAACTGAACAATGAGAACACTTGGACATGGGAAGGGGAGCATCACACACTGGGGTGTGTTGTGGGGAGCGGGGAGGGATAGCATTAGGAGATATACCTAATGTAAATGAAGAGTAAATGGGTGCAGCTCACCAACATGGCACATGTATACATATGTAACAAACCTGCACATTGTGCACATGTACCCTAGAACATAAAGTATAATTTTTTTAAGAAAAAGTGTTCCGTTAATTTTATTATTTTATCCCATTACTGAGGAAAAATCTAAGTACTCTACCTCATGTCTGTGAACTATGAAATTTTCCACTTTGGTTGGAAATTGATTTTTCCAGCCCTGTGTGAACCTCAAGGATTGTTTTCTCTACTTTTTTTTAGTGATTCTTTCCCCAGACCCTGGTAGTGTCCTCAAGTGCTTGTGCTGCAATTGATGAGTACTCAGCTGAGTGGGGAACTCTGGATATGTCCAGAGTTCTTTCTCTGGGAAGCTTTCACCTCTCTACTACCTTGCAAACAAACTCTAGCCACTTTGGCCTCCTTGTACTTCTAAGTCTATCTCTTCCCTTCAGGGAATTTGCTGAGCTCCATCTAGATTCTCTCTCCTAGCTTTGGAGACTGTTGGTTTTCCCTGGTTAATAAGCTGAGACAACTGGACCTCATTTGTTTGCCATCTTTGGAGATTTTTATCCTTCACTATTTGATGTCCAATGTATTGAGAACTGGTTTTTGTAAAAAAAAAAAAAAAAAAAAAAAAACCGAAAGATAGAAGTATAAATAGAAATCTGTTACTGCCTCTTGACTAAAAGTTATCATTCATTCATATTTAAAAGTATAATCTATCAAGAAAGAAATTTTATAAATGGTGTTCCACCGGCATCAAAAGTTTTCTTCCTAATAGATATCCAGTGTATCCAGCCTCAGTTCCTTTCACTAAAAATAAAGCCTTTCCTTTTCACGAAAAAAAAATACAAGCTTTCCTCATAGCACTGCAGGATCACTTTTGTCATAAATCAAGAATTGTCATAACTGTGTATGTTTGGGTCTGTTACTAGACTATTGTTCCATTGGTCTACTTCCTTACACTAATACTATCATTTTAATTTATGTGACTGTGTGATGAATCTTAATCAAATATTTGGGCTTCTACTTCAAGATGGTTTTAGGGCTCTTCAGGACTTTTGAATTTTTACACAAATATTAGCATCTGGTATTTAAATGTTGAATCTAGGAACTAATTTGGGAAAAATACTGCATTGAAAAATTGTTTCAATACTGTATTGAAAAATACTGTATCTTTGGGTCTATGATCATAGTATAGTCCTCAGTTTACTGAAGTGTTCTTTTGTTTCTGACAATATTCAGTGTAGAAATCATAATAATTTTTCATTCACATTAAGTATTTGTTTTTTCTTGATGTTTTTCAAATGACATCTTTTAAATTTTTATTTGCTATTTATTCTTGCTAATACAAAGAAATGACAATGATTTTGTATACTAACTGTGTCTACAGCAACTTATTAAATATGCATATTAAGTCTAATTATTTATAAGTGGTTATCTTTTTCTAAGTATAAAAGTCATTGAGGATAACAATTTTTTCTGTTCTTTAAAATTCCAGTATGTATGCCTTTTATGTCCTTGCCTTTCCTCATTGTACTAGCTAGAACTTCTAATTTATAGTTAGATAGAAGTGATCATAGTGTGCATTTCTTGAATCATTCCCAGTATCATGGGTAAAGGTCTGAGTAAATCACCATTAAAGGTGATATTAGCTGTAGGTTTTTTTTCCCCCCAAGAATATGTAAAATGAGAATTGGAGTTTAATTAAAAACAGAACAGGGATACATTAAACAATTAGCTGTAGGTTTTAAAAAATCTTTACCAGGTTAAGAAGTAACTTCCAGCCGTAATTTGCTAATGTTTTTAAAAGTTTCATTGTATTTTTAATTGACACATAATAATTGTACATATTTATGGGGTACCATGTGACATTTCAATATAAGTACATATTGTGTAATGATCAAATCAGGGTAATTAGCAAATCATCAGGGTAATTAGCAAATCATTTATCTCAAACACTTACATTTTGTGATGAGAACATTCAGAATCCGTTCGTATAGCTATTTTGAAATGTACAATATATTTTTGTTACCTATAGTCACTATATTGTGTGATAGAACACCAGAGTTTACTTATTTTATCTAGCTGTAACTTTGTGTACCTATTGACCAACCTCTCCCCATTTCTGTCTACCGCCTACCCCCAAACACCCCCAGCCTATGATAGTAACCACTTCTGATTTCACACAAGAGTAAGTTATTTTGTGGTATTTTTTTTGTGTGTGTGTGTGTCTGTGTGTGTATGTGTGTGTGTGTGGCTTATTTCACTTAACAGAATGCCCTCCAGGTTTATCTATGTTATTGCATATCATAGAATTTCCTCTTTTTTCTAAGTTTGACTAGTTTTCCATTGGGTATATATACTACATTTTCCTTATTCATTTTTCTGTTGGTGGACACTTACATTGATTCTATATCTCAGCTATGGTGAACAGTGCTGCAATAAACATGGGAGTGCAGGTATCTATTTGACATAATGATTTCATTTCCTTTGAATATATACCCAGTAGTGGGATTGCTGGATCGTGTGGTACTTCTATTTTTTAAAAAAATTTTTAAATTTTTAATTTTGGGGAGTACATAGTAGGTGTATACATTTATTTTCAATATTTTAGAAACCTCCCTAATAGTTAACATAATGACTGTACTAATTTATATTCCCACCAACAGTGCATAAGGGTTCCCTTTTCTTCACATCCTTGGCAATACTTATCTTTTGTTTTTTAGATAACTTTGCATTCCAACTGGAGGGCTGAGATATCTCACTGTGGTTTTGAGTTGCATTTTCCTGATGATCAGTGATGTTGAGCATTTTTATGTAACTTTTGGACATTTGTATGTCTTCTTTTGAAAAATATCCATTCACATATTTTGCCCATTTTTAATCCATTTTGTTTGTTATTGAGTTGTTTCAGTTTCTTGTATATTCTGGTTATTAACCTCTTGTCAGAAGTATAGTTTGCAAAAATTTTCTCCCATTCAGGTTGTCTCTTCACACTGTTGATGGTTTTCTTTGCTGTGCAGAAGTTTCTTAGTTTGATATAATCTTATTTGTCCTTTTTTTTTTTTTTTTTTTTTTTTTTTTTGCATTTGTTGCCTGTGCTTTTTAGGTTTTAGCCAAAAAAATCTTTGCCCAGACCAATGTTATATAGCATTTACTCTATGTTTTATTCTGGTTTTTTCATAGTTTGGGGGTCTTACGTTTAACTCTATAATGCATTTTGAGTTAATTCTTTACCTATGAGAGATAGGGTACAAATTTTATTCTTCTGAATGTAGACAATTTTCCAACCATCATTTATTGAAAAGACTGTCCTTACCCCAATATGAGTTTTTGGCCCGTTTGACAAAAATAAGTTGGCTTTAGAGCTATAGGTTTATTTCTGAGCTCTCTATACTGTCCTATTGGTCTATGTATTCATTTTTATGTCAATAACATGCTTTTTTGGTTATTATAGCTTTGTATTATATTTTGAAGTTAGGTAGTGAGATGCCTTCAGCTATGTTGTTGTGTTTATTTGGTTTTGTTTCCTCAAGAGTGCTGTGATTTACAGAGTCTTTTGTAGTTCAATAAAAATTTTAGGATCTCTATTTTTTCTATTTCTATAAAGAATTCATTGGTATTTTGATAGGTATTGCATTGACTCTACAGAACAATTTTGGGAGTATGGACATTTTAACAATACTAATTCTTCCACTGCATATACACAGTATATTTTTTTCCATTTATTTATGTCCACTTCAATTTCTATCATCATGTTTTATAGTTTTTGTTTTAGAGATTTTTTACCTCTTTAGTTAAATTTATTCCAAGGTATCTTATTTTTTGTAGTTATCGTGAATGGAATTGTTTGCTTTTATTTCTTTTTTAGATAGTTCATCATTAGCATGTAAAAATGCTACTAATGTTTTATGTTGATTTTGTATCCTGAAACTTTACTGAATTTGTTTATTAGTTTTAATAGATTTTTTGTGGAGTCTTTGGCATTTCTATATAAGAGCACATCTCCTACAAATCAGGACAGTTCAAGTTCCTCCTTTGCTATGTGGATTCATTTTCTTTCTTTCTTTAGTCTAATTGTTCTGGCTAAAACTTCCTGTAATATGTTGAATAGAAGCATTTAGGAACTTATCCCTTTCTTCTAGGTTTCCCAATTTGTAGGTGTCTAGTTGTTCATAGTAGTCTTTTATGATCCTTTCCATTTCTCTGTTATATGTTGTAATGTCTTCTTTTTCACCTTTGATTTGATTTATTTGAGTCTTCTCTCTTTTTTGTCTTCTTAGTCTGACTTAAAGTTTGTTGGTTTGTTTATCTTTTCTAAAAAACAACTTTGTTTCTGCTCAAAGGACTGTCTTGATTATGTTTTGTAGGTTAGCTCTAATAGTGATAAATTGGTTTTTTTGCCTCTTTGGTTTGTTTGTTTGTTTGTTTTTTCTTTCAGCACTTGGAATATGTCATCCCATTCTCTCCTGGACTACACAGTGTCTGCTGTGAAGTTCACTGATATCATAGTGGAATTCCTTTATATGTGACTTGGTGCTTTTTTCTTGCTGTCTTTAAAATCTTCTTATTGTCTTTGACTTTTGAGGGTTTAATTAAAGTCTCTCAGTGATGTCCTCTTTGGTTTTAATCTGCTTGGGGACTTTTGAGCTTCATCTATCTGGATTTCCATATCTCTTCAAACACTTGGGAAGTTTTCACAATTATTTTATTAAGTAAGTTTTCTGTCTGCATCTTTCTCTCTTTTCCTTCTGGAATTCCCATAATACAAATGTTTGTTCATTTAATGCTGTCCCATAAGTCTTGTATGCCGTCTTCACTCTTTTTCATTCTTATTTATTTCTTTCTTCTGATTTGGTAATTTCAAATGACCTGTCTTTAAGTTCAGAGATTCTTTCTTTTGCTTGAATTAGTCTCAAATGTATTTTTTGAAGCTCTCTGTTGTATTTTTTTTTTTTTTTTTTTTTGAGACGGAGTCTCGCTATGTCGCCCAGGCTGGAGTGCAGTGGCCGGATCTCAGCTCACTGCAAGCTCCGCCTCCCGGGTTTTTACGCCATTCTCCTGCCTCAGCCTCCCGAGTAGCCGGGACTACAGGCGCCCACCACCTCGCCCGGCTAGTTTTTTGTATTTTTTAGTAGAGACGGGGTTTCACCGTGTTAGCCAGGATGGTCTCGAACTCCTGACCTCGTGATCCGCCTGTCTCGGCCTCCCAAAGTGCTGGGATTACAGGCTTGAGCCACCGCGCCCGGCTTATTTTATTCATTGAATTCTTCAACTCCAAGATTTCTGTGTGGTTGTTTTTAATGATGTCTATCCCTTTGGTAAGGTTCTCATTTAGATCGTGAATAGTTTTCCTGGTTTAATTGAACTGTCTGTCTATATTCTCTTGCATCTCACAGAGTTTCCTTAAGGTCATTATTTTGAATTTCTTTTCTGGCAATTTGTTGATTTTCAATTCTTTGGGTTACTGGACTACTATTGTGCTCCTTTGGTGGTGTCAGATTTTCTTGCTTTTTCACTGTTTTTTTGTGTCTCCGTGTTGATATCTGTGCATCTGATGTAGCAATCACCTCCTGTAAACTTTACAAAGTGGCTTTCATAGAGAAATACTTTCACCTGAAAATGGGTCTTAATGTCCTGATTAGGAAGGGTGTGCTGACTCTGGTTCTAAGTTGCAATCAACATCAGCAATAACTGGGTACCTCAGTGGCCTATGCTGTAGGAGTTTGTAGGAGTGATGATGGCAGCACAAGTTGTTAGGGCCCTCAGTGGCAAGAGTATATATGGTCCTCTTATTTTTTTATTTCCCACAATGGGGAGACTAAGCCAAGGAAATTTCCCCTGGTGCTGTGTCCGAGTTAGTTCCTAAGCAGCTGCAGCAGGCTGGGTTCCAGGGCACAGATGTTTACAGTGGCTATGAAGTGGGGGTTCCAGGTCAGTGTCTTGTGAATTTTTTTTTGGCACCCAGGCTTTTATGTACAAGTTCATTCTCTATGGTTGGGTAGAATGTGGATTCCTCACAGAACCATGGTCTGTGACTGTGAGGCATCTTCTAGCAGCTTGTGCCCAGGAAACAAGGTTGTAGCTATAACTCTGACCCTGGGGGCAGGGCGCAGCACAGGCCATCCCTGGGGAAGAGAAGGTTTTCTACATGTTTGGGTCCAGGGAGCAGGGTACAGTTGCACTGCATGAACCAGAACCAACAAAGTTCATTAGAAACACAGGTCTCAGGGAATGAGGCACTGTGTAGCGGTGACTCTGGACTCTGGGATAGTGGGACTTGGCAGTATCCCAAACTCTGTGAAGCCAGATGCAGCAGCAGTAAGAACCCCAACATAGTAGAAAATGGCTCTTGCTGGGGTTCTGGGGGGGTGGCGGGAGCAGCACAGGAAAGACTCCACTCTTTGGGAAAGAAAATGTCTAGCAGCTCAGATTTTAGGGGGCTATTCCAACTTCAGGGAAGCAGAGTGTTAGAGTTTTATGGACTGTAAGGCAGGGTGTCTCAGGTCAGCCACTGCATTTTTTTCCCTGGGACATGTAATGCTCTATCAGCACAATCATGGTGTACATGGCTGCTCAGCTTAGCCAAGGCACTGATTCCCTGGAAGGCAGTGTGTCACTTCAGCTCAGGCTGAGGGAATTGACAGCTCTGGGTGGCTAAGGCACTGTTTCCCCCGGATACGGAGCATCACCTCAATGGTGACACAAGGGAACAGGGTGCAGCAGCAACTAGGAGGGATATATCAATCAGCTCCACCAAGGCACCATTTCCCTAGAAGGGAGTGCACAGCTTTAGCTCAGGTCCCATGGTGCAGGGTGCAGCAGTGGCTGGGAGGGGTAGATGGGGTGGCTTCACCAAGGCACCATTTCCCCAGGAGGAATGTGTAACTTCAGCTTGGTCTCTGAGGAGACAGGGCACAGCCATGACTAGGATGGGTAGGTGGAATGGCCTCAGGGGTGCTTGGCCCCATTTGGTAGGGTATAACAGCAGTTCACAGCCCAGCTCAGGGATATTGGACTACCAGACAGGGATGATTTAGTGGCTGCTAAGCTTCATGGATGGATGATTTCCATGGCTACTCAATATGGAGCAAGACACATGCCAGTCATAGTTCCAGTTCCAAGATGGTATGGTATAAAAGCTCTGCAGGCCACAGGGCGAGGGACACAGTATTAGCTGTTTTTATGAGGGAAGCACATGTATGGACTCCAGACAGCTCACTTAGCTGGACTTCATTCTCATGAGGATTGCAGAAGACCCCAGTGGTGAGAACTTTAGGTGCCAAAATGTTGATTTGGGCTGCTGGGATCCTATTGCTTACTTTTTCCCCACAGAGAGAAGTCCCTCCTGGTTTCAAGCTTATTCTGGCTTAGGGATGAATTGGTGAAGGCCAGGTATTTTCTTTTGTTCTCTATGTTTCTATCTTGAGTTTTTGTGCTCTACATGGTTTCTGGTACTCCTTTGACATATTCTGGTACTCTCCTTTAGTTATTTTTATCAAAATATAGTTGTTTATTATTTCTGCTGACTTTGTGGTAGTTACAAGCACTAAGGGCTTCTAGACAGCCATCTTACTGACATTATTCCCAAGACTTTTTTTTATTATTATGAAAGGATCTTGGATTTGATCAAATGTATTCATGCATCTATTAAGATGATTATATGATTTTCTACTATTAAACTGGTAAATTTTTCATCACAAATTAACCTTGCTTTCCTGGGATTATACTTACATAATCATGACATATTGTGGTTTTTATATATCATTCAAATAGAATTTCCAATGTTTCATTTAACATTATCACATCCCTGTTCATAAGAAACATAATTAATTATTAGCCTTTCCTTTTACATTGATATTTAAAGTTATAAATTTATTTAAGGCAAGTTTTTATTTAGGGCTATACATTTCCCTCTAAGCAACCTTAGTTCATCATTTTATAGTAGTATATAATTCATTCAGTGGTATATAATTCATTCAGTAGTATATAGTAGTAGTATATACTCTCAGTTTAAAATAGTTTCAAAGTTTTCTTGTAATGCTTTTAAGCATTTAATCAAGGTCTGCTAGTAATAAAGTCTTTAAACTTTTTATGTTAAAACATTTTATGCTCTTGTATGAAATATATTTTCACTGGGAAAATAATTTTGGATTGGTGATTATTTTCTTTCAAAACTTAAAGATGTTATTTCATTGTCTTCTGGGTTCCTTTATTCCTGTTGAGAAGTTAGCTGTAATACATCTTTTTTCTTTCTTTTAAAGTAAAATATTTTTTTTTCTTCCAATGAAGATCCCTTTTTGCGGGTTGAATTGTGTTCCCCTGAAATTATGCTGAAGTGGAGTGGGCCCCTATTCCGATATGACTGGCATCCTTACAAAAAGGGGGGATTTGGCCACAAATATGCACACAGGGTGAATGTCATGTAAAGATAAATCCACATATCAGGATGATGCACCCAAAGCCAAAGAGTATAGAAGATTCCCAAAACAAACAACAAAAGAACCCTGCTAGACTAGAATCTTGGAAAGAAGAATCTTGGGATGTGTTTCTCTCTTATAGCTCACAGAAGGAGCCATGTGGACAAGATGATCGTGGAATTCTAGCTTCCAGAACTGTGTGAAAATATATTTCTAATTATCTACCCAATTTGTGGTACTTTTTAATGGCAGTCCTAGCAAACTAATGAAAATATTATTTTAATATTTGTATCTTTCACTTTCAGTAGTCTTAATATGATGTATATAGGCATAAATTTTTATGTATTTGTTGTATCTTTTGTTTACAAAGCTTTTTGAAATATTTCATGAGTTCTGGAACTGATGGCTTTCATAGTTTTGAAGCTATTCTGCAAATGCAGTTTTTATTCTTAGTGGTTTTCTGTTAGTGTATTAGCTGCCCAACTGAATAAGCTTTAGAATTTGACAATACCTTTGAAGAAAAACTGGCTGAATTTTGAAACTCATCCATTATTCAGTTTTATCTCATCAGCCTTAGAACACCACCATATTCTCTCCTAATTTCTCTGTTCTCCACCAGTAGGCCCCTACCTGGGAAAAACCTAGATTTTTAGTCACATATTCTGCAGGCAGGGTAGAAATTAAATGGAGAAAAATATTCCTAGGGGAGGGTTAGCGTACCTCTCTATGGTTCTGTTCCCTTGAAAACCTTTTTTATCTAATCTTCATGATTTTAGCATCACAATGATGTCTTTAGCCAGATGAATTATGTAAGCTTATTTTTCCAACTTTATTGGTAGAAGTATTGGTCTGCCATCTATCTTCTTTAAAACGTTTTTTTTTTCTGATTATAACCATAATATATATATTTCATAAAATATTGAGTAAAAGAAATGCCATCAATGATCCCTTTTTCTATCAACCTTAGATAATTATAATCATTGTAATATTTTAGTGTGTTCCTTCCAGATCTATTTTTTGGAGGTGGCTTATCCAGCGTACACCACACACACACACACACACACACACACACACACAAATACTATAGTCCAAGCAACATTAAGATACTATGCTTGACTGGGTGTGGTGGCTCACGCCTGTAATCCCAGCATTTTGGGAGGCCAAGGCAGGCAGATCACGAGGTCAGGAGATCGAGACCATCCTGGCTAACACGGTGAAACCCCGTCTCTAATAAAAATACAAAAAAATTAGCCGGGCATGGTGGCACGTGCCTGTAATCCCAGTTACATGGGAAGCTGAGGCAGGAGAATGGCGTGAACCTGGAGGCAGAGCTTGCAGTGAGCCGAGATTGCGCCACTGCACTCCAGCCTGGGCAACAGAGCGGGACTCCATCTCAAAATAATGATGATGATGATAATAATAGTAATAATAATAATAATAAGCTTGTCCTATGAACCTTAAAATCTAGAACTAAATATACTTTAATGGATATGGGGACAGATTATAAATACCAAAAAGTCCCTGTCCAAACAAGTTACTTAACTCTGTTGAGTAAATAAACTCATGGAAAACAAAATGTTCACAATTAGGAGACGCCTAGGTAGAGGAAGCGTAGAAAAGTGGATACTGGAGAAACAACTTCTATATACCTAATTCTCTGATCTGTTGCCAAATATACAAACTTTTCAAAAAATAATTTCCTCCATGGAATTGCCTAAAGATAGAGATTATGCTTTTAAATTAGTTCTATTTGTGAATCATTATCTTGGCATTCTGTTTTTGTGTATCTATTTTTTAAATTTTGGTTTATGTGAATCTACATTAGAAAGTGATCTACTTTTCTGTGGTGATATAACTGTCTTTTGTCTTAGCAGTACTAATGTAATAATATTTTGGGATTTTTTTCAAAGTTGTGATTAGCTTTTCTCAAACAATCCAATCTCTCCATAAATGCCTTTCTATCCAAACAGCTACATTCATTTAGTAAATAGATTTCTTTCTAATTTACATAATCAATATGATTTTGTATATACATTTTTAATCTGCTATTTTCAGTTGCTCATGAAAGATCACTTTTTTCCAACTCGTTAAATGTGTCTGGAATGAACGTATTATGAGAGTGGAGATTTTCTGCCTTGTTTATTGCCGTAGTCCATTACTAGAGCAGAAAGAAGCTCATGCATGGTAGATATCCAATAAATATTGGAGGTCTAACTTAATAAATGAACTCTTATTTTTCTAACCAATTGGGAGTGGTGAGTAGTGTATTCCATGCAGGAGCAATAACCCATTTAACTAATTCTCTATTGTTGGCCATTAGTTTAACATGCAAGTTTTTACTTTTATCAACAATGCAGTGATACATGAATTTGAGGATACATTGCTGGACACATCTTATTTAGTTCATATTTCTAGATTAGTTGTCTATATGTGTTAGATTTTTGGAATTGTCAAATTTCTAAAGCAAACTTTAAATGACTATATACCAAAATATAGACTCTAAATAGGCAATGAAAATTAAAATTTTTATCAAATAAACATATACACAAAGAGGAAAAGAAAATAATGCTGTGGTACTTTCAGACCCAAATAATGAAAACTGACCCAACTAAAATATTATGCAGCCTGAGTTCAGGGTAAGGTGACTGGGCTCTAGGCTACCCTTTTATAGAGGCTGCCTTTTTATAAGATGTTAACCACCAATCAGAGATGACATTGATGGCTTAAGTTGAACGTGACAATTTTGTCAGGCAAAGTTCCTGGGGACAAATAGAAAGCTGGACATAGCCTCAGCTTTGGAGAACTTCTAGTTTGATACCTCACAGATATAATATTTTGCAGACAGCTTTCTAAACAGGCTAATCTTCTCGACCTGGTTTTCCCTGTCTTTGTCTATCAGAATATTCATTGACAGTGTGCTAATGCAGTAACAGAAAGTAAAGACAGCTTTTCACTCTGCATCTGCATTGAAGATCTTTTGGTAGTGCTAGCCTTTGTCTGATTTGTTAGACCATCTCAGTTTTATTTGGGAAAAGTGTCTGTTTATAAACATGTACTACCTTCAGGAAGCCAGTCCTCAGCTTTGGCTGGCTTCCTGTGTAACCATTACCATGATGGGCATTCATATGCTCCCCTTCTTATTTACTGTCTCAAGGTTCTTAGAAATGTTTGCAGTTTAATGAACTATAGCATGAAATTTTAGAGTAGGTTCATGATAGATAGAGATAGATAGACAGATAGAGAGATGATAGATACATAGATTGATAGATTGCTAGATAGATAGATCGTAGATTTATGGTATATATGGGTTTAACTCCCAGGTCTTTCCAAATGCTATGGTGATTTGTGTTATCCTAGTTATCTCTTTTGTTCAAAATGTAATGCTCTCCACTTATTTGTTATATGGAACAGCTTTTCCCATAAACTTAGTGTGTGTCAAATTTCCCTCGTTATATAAAGATGACATTTTAAAATTCTCTGACTGATGCTCTGTGGTACACCTGAATAAATTTGAGCTTAAAAGTCACACCATATGCTAGCAGGGCTGGACTCCTAGGTGTCCATTTACATTTATGGCATTCTTCCAATTGCAACCAGCTACCAATTAGTGGCATTTTGAACCAACTGGAAGCATTCATAAGTCTAGATTCTAGACTTAGTCTGGCCTATGATGGCAATTCTGGATTTGAAGCTTTTTCCCTTATTCTGCCTTCCCCAATGTCTTCAGCTCAAACAACGAATAGTTAGATGCTATTGTCTAGTAGAAATAACATTATAAGACTATTTATTTTGTAGCTTTTGTTCATTTCTCACTCATTTGATAAATATTTATTAAGTATCTACAATGTTTCAGCCACTGTGTTCTGCTGATAAAGAGCAGACACATTCCCTCCTCTTGTAGCTCTTGAATGGGGACAACAAATAGCTATAACTTTGGCGTGTGAAAATTTCTATGAAAGAAGTTCAAGTAATGGTATGAAAAATTAGATTATGACTTCTTTATATAGGATGGTCAGGAAAGGCCTCTCAGAGAAGTGGCATTTGGAGACCCATATGATAAAACGAGACAGCCATGTGAATACCTGGAAGCTGAGTATTTCAAATAGGAGGCACAAAGGCCTCCAGGTGAAAAGTATTCAGCCCGGCCTGTGTAAGGGGTAGAAGGAAGGCCAGCGTGACTGGAGAACACAGAGGGAAGATGAAATACAGGGAAATCAGGTGGGAGGTCTTATATAGGGCAGGTGAGATGCAATGGAGGGTGTGGAGTAGGGCAGGAGAAATGAAGTTAGAGAAGACTGTTTTGAAGGTAGAACTAACCATATTTGCCAACAAACTGGATATGTCAAAAAAGTGGGCAAAAGAGGCCTTAGGAATAAGACCCAGGTGTTTAGACTCAGCAATAGGGAGAACTGTACCATTTAATTAAAATCAGGTGGAATGGTTTTGAATGAGAAAAGAAGAAAAGTCGGAACTAAATGATTAAGAATAATTAGTATTTGAAGCATATAAAGTTTAGGATATCTAATAAACATCTAAATACGATATGTATATAAGCATAACTCAGAGATATTGCAAGTTGGGTTCTAGACTACTGCAATAAAGAGAATATCACAATAAAGTGAGTTACACAATTTTGTTATTCCTCAGTGCATATAAAAGT
Organism: Macaca fascicularis; assembly: GCF_037993035.2. Taxonomy (NCBI): domain Eukaryota; kingdom Metazoa; phylum Chordata; class Mammalia; order Primates; family Cercopithecidae; genus Macaca; species Macaca fascicularis. Next base: position 116,918,919 of record NC_088380.1, on the reverse strand, counting down.
TATTTTTAAACTATACTATAGTCTATGAAGCATGCAATAACATTGTCTAAAAAGTGCACATATCTTAATTTGAAAATACTTAATTGTTAAAAAATGCTAACAATCATCTGAGCTTTCAGTGAGTCACCGTCTCGTTGCTGGTGGAGTGCCTTGCCTTGATGTTGATGGATGCCAACTGATCAGGGTTGTGGTTGTTGAAGATTTGGGTGGCTGTGGCAATTTCTTAAAATAAGACAACAATAAAGTTGTCACAATGAAATATTTCTCTGTAATCTGAAATACTGCTGGATAGCATTTGACCCACAGTAGAACTTTTTTTCAAAAATGGAGTCAATCCTCTCAAAGCCTGATACAGCTTTATCAGCTAAGTTTATTTGATATTTAAATCTTTTTTTTTTTTTTTTGCATTTCAACAATGTTCACAGCATCTTTACCAGCAGTAGAATCCATCTCAAGAAACCAGTTTTTTTTTTTTGTTCATCCATAAGAAGCAACTCGTCATATGTTCAAATTTGATCATGAGTTTGCTGCAACTGTCACATCTTCAGACTCCACTTCTAATTTTAATTCTGCTATTTCCTCCACCTCTGTGGTTGTTTTATTCACTGTAATTGTATTAGTCAGGGTACCCTACAGGGACAGAACTAATAGGATAGATGTATATATAAAGGGAAGTTTATTCAGGAGTATTGACTCATATTATCACAAGATTAAGTCCCACAATAGGCTGTCTGCAAACTTAGGAGCAAGGAAGCCAGTCAAAGTCCCCAAACCTCAAAAGTAGGGGAGCTAACAGTGCAGCTTTCAGTCTGTGGTCAAAGGTCCAAGAGTCCCAAAGTTGAAGAACTGGGAGTCTGATGTTCGAGGACGGAAAGTATCCAGCATGGGAGAAAGATGGAGGCTGGAAGACTAAGCCAGTCTTGTCTTTCCACGTTCCTCTGCCTGCTTTTATCCTGGCTGCACTGGCAGCTGATTAGATGGTGCCCACCCAGATTCAGGGGGCTCTGCCTTTTCCAGTCCATTAACTCAAATGTTAATATCTGTTGGCAACACCTTCACAGAAACACCCAGGAACAGTACTTTGCATCCTTGAATTCGATCAAAGTTGACATTCAATATTAACCATCACAGTAGTCTTGAACCCCTCAAAGTTATCCATAAGGGCTGGAATCAACTTCTTCAAAACTCCTATTGATGTTGATATTTTGACCTCCTCGCATGAATCATGAATGTTCTTAATGACATCTAGAATGGTGAATCCTTTCCAGAAGGGTTTCAATTTACTTTGCTCATATCAATCATAGCAATCACTATCTTTGGCAGCTACAGTCTTAAAAAATGTATTTCTTAAATTATAAGATTTGAAAGTCAAAATTACTCCTTGATCCGTGGGTTCTGGAATGGATATTGTGTTAACAGACATGAAACCAATATTAATCTCCTGTACATCTCCACCAGAGCTTTGGATAACAAAGTGCATTGTCAGTGGGCAATAATGTTTTGAAATAAATCTATTTTTAGGAACAGTAGTTCCCAACAATGGGCTTAAAATATTCAGCAAACCATGCTGTAAAAAAATGTGTTGTCATTTAGGCTTTGTTAAACTATATCTAGAGCATAGGCAGAGTAGATTTAGCATAGTTCTCAAGGGCCCTAGAACTTTTGGAATGGTCAATGAGCACTGGCTTCTAGTTACAGTCACTAGCTGCATTATCCCCTAACAAGATAGTCAGCCTGTCCTTTTAAACTTTGAAGCCAGGCATTGACTTCTCTCTAGCTATGGAAGTCCAAGATGGAATCTTCTTCCAATAAAAAACTTTTTCATCTACATTGAAAATATGTTGTTTAGTGTAACCACCTTCTTCAATTACCTTAGCTATATCTTTTGGATAACTTGCTGCAGTTTCTACATTAGCACTTGCCGCTTCACCTTGCACTGTTATGTTATAGGAACAACTTATTTCCTTAAGCTTCATGAACCAACCTCTACTGGATTCCAACTTTTCTTCTGCAGCTTCTTTAAATCTCTTAGTCTTCATAGAACTGAAGAGAGTCAGGGCTTTGCTCTGGATTAGGTTTTGGCTTCATCTTCTATCCAGAGCATGAAAACTTTCTCCATATCAGCAATTAAATTGCTTTACATTTTTTGGTTTTTATCACTCATGTGCTCACTAGCGTAGCACTTTTAATTTCCTTTAATAACTTTTTTTTTTTTTTTTTTTTGCATTCACAGCTTGACTAACTCTTTGGCACTGGAGACCTAGCTTTTGGCCTATTTCAGTTTTCATATGTCTTTCTCACTAAGCCTAATCATTTCTAGATTTCAATTGAAAGGGAGAGATATGTGACTCTTCCTTTCACTTAAACACTTAAAGGCCATTGTGGGGTTATTAATGGGCCTAATTTAAATATCATTATGCCTCAGGGAATAGGGAAGCCCAAGCAGAGAGACAGAGGAAAAACTTGTCAGTTGAGCAGTCAGAACACGTACAATGTGTATCTAAGTTTGTCATCTTCTATAGACAGAGTTTGTGACATACCAAAAACAATTAGAATAGTAACATCAAAGATCACTAATCACAGCTCACCATGTCAGATATGATAACAATGAAAATGTTTTAAATATTGTGAGAATTACTAAAATGTGACACAGAAACACTGAATGAGCACATGCTGTTGGACAATGGTACCAATAGATTTGCTCGATGTAAAGTTGCCACATTTTTTTTTAAATTTGTAAAAAAGAAAAAATGCAATATCTGTCAATTCAATAAAGCAAAGCACAAGAAAATGAGATATGCCTATAGTAGCATGTGTGTGTGTGTGTTTGTATGAAGTGGCAAATTATACTTAAAGGCAATATTTTTAGTGTTTCAAAATTGATTTGAGCAAAAGTATTAATTTTTTGCAATATTTTCTGAATAAATGTTTAACATCTTAATGCAAATATTTCTGAGGTAACATTTTGCTTTGATACAATTTCAAGCATACGAAAAGTTGTGAGATTACTATAGAGAGCATCCATATACCATTTTCCCAGATTCACAAATGTTTACATATTACCTCATTTACTTTATCATTCATTTCCTTTCCATCTACATGCACACACACACACACACACACTCATACATTTTTACTGAACTGCTTTAGAGTAAATTTCAGACATCATACCTTTTTCCCCTTAACACCCCAGTGTTTTCCTCAGACCAGTAAGATTATCTTACATAAACACAGAACACTGATTAAAATCAGGAAATTAAAATTGATATAATGCTATCTTATAATTCACAGTCATACTAAGTTTTTTTCAATTGTCTTCAAATTCTTTAATGGTTATTTTTCCTCCAGGTTCAGTATTCAGTCCAGGATCACACATTGCAATTGATTGTCACGTCACCTTTGTCTCATTTGTTTGGAATTGTTTCTCAACATTTCTTCATGTTTCTTAATCTTGACATTTTTTACAGAACACAGGAAATAGTTTGTAGAATGAAACTCAGCTTGAGTTTAATTTTTCCTCATGATTAGGTTCAGGTTATATATCGTCAGCAAGAATAGCAGAGAAGCAATATGTCCTTCTCAGTGTATCATATCAGGGATGACATTGGTTTGTTCTTTTATTGGTGATTTAAATTTTCATCACCTGGTTAAGGGGGTGTCTAATAGATTTTCCCACCATAAAGTTACTCTATATTCTCTTAGTAATTAACTAATCTGTAAGAAAATATCTTGACACAATCTAAATAGCCTGTTTCCCATAGACATTTACCCACTAAGTGTCATATTCATTGATGCTTCTTGTCTGGTATTTCTTACATTACTATTACGGTTACAAAATTATTTTTCTACCTTGTAACATTTATGAGTTAGCATTCTCCTAAAAGAGCTTTTTAATTTTTAATCAATTAATTTCAATTTCATTTTTAAATTTGGATGGCCCATAGGCATGCTTTCATAATATTTTTAATTCACTAATATATAAGGTAAAAAACAGGACTTGTTCTTAAGATTAAAAAACCTTTGATTTTGTATTTTTAAGATCAAACTCAGTGCTATATGTCTTTGAAGCTTTGTGAGACTTTTGACATTGAGAGACATCAATCTGTTGATTGATCAAAGAATAAAACCCAGTTCAAATAAGAGTTTGTCCACATAGTCTAAAGATAGTTTTACCTTGCCTACCATCAGGGAACAAGAGTTGCTACTGATACAGTTGAAAATAGTAGAAAGTTGATATTTCCAAGGTAATAGCATACAACGTAATCTCTAATATTTATATTTGCCACAGGGAAATATGTAAACAAAATAACAAGGCTGGTAAAGAAATGTGCATAGATCAGTTCGGAAAATACCATCAAATGGTCTTATCTCCTGAAAGATGCCTGAAGGTCATCCCCCCAAATTAATTTTTGTTACCCTAATAGAGACATTAATTTTATTTGATATACTACATAAAGTTGAAAGTAAGAAGAAACAAATAACTCAGTAGAATACAACTATAATGTTGGATATTAGATGCAATTTAGCACCAATTAGTTTAGCAAATATTTATGTGGAGTCTTTTATATGCAAGGGCATCCAACCAAGCAAAAACAATAAACTCATGATTTCATCCCCTGAGCATTTCAACTCCCCTAAACTTCTGCAAACACATAGAAGGAATATAAAAAATATTTTTAAGCTTAAAAATGTATAGTCTTAAAAAGACTAATAAAAGTACATCCATATATCAAAACCATAAAATAAATGGAAATTAATGAATGGATTTCAACTTAGTGGTTAAAAGCAGGTAGAGACTTCCATGAGATTAGTTGCTATGAGAAGTATCAGGGAATAAATGCACCCCATATGAAGTGGGGACTATAGCTAGGCTCACTGCCGTAGTTTCAGCCAGCACCCATCTCTCCTGCAGAGGGGCTTTAGCTACTAGATGGCTACTATTAATGCTGCCAGGGCCTATGCCTTATATCAGGCTGCATTCCTGGAAAAATCGGAGAACACAGATATAAACCCCTAAACTAGGAACTGAGTCAAGCCCCCTGCTAGATTGTTAATTTGCAGTATCCTCATAGAAATAAAGATCAGGAGCTCCTCAAAGCCAACCTATGATCTTGTTTTGTACTAGAGCACTGGAGACAACCCGAAAAAACAAAAGATTATAAAACAAAGACAAAGAGAAAATTGTGCAAAGGAAAAAGAAGGAGGACAACAAGTGAGGGGTAGAGAAAAGAGGGAAGAAACAAAAATATCAACTTAAAATTAGCCTGCAACCAAAATTTCCAAAATTGAATACCACAGTTTTGGTATTCAATTTTTGTTCATTTTAGTTAATGAGCAAAATTAACAGTTGGAAATTAATTCGAGATGAAATAAAACTAACAAAAAAGTAAAGCACTTATAATAAATATGCATAGGATCTTAAATATATAATTGATGAAAAAACTTCTTTTTAATTAAATACATTATAAGTATTGGTGGAAAACCACAATTTCTATCCTTAAGGAGTTTATGATAAAGATACTATATTACATATATATGAATATACATCATATATTATTATCTATGATATTTGTAGGCATGTTTATTAAAAGTTGTAATAGTTCCTTCTAATATATACCAGCACTTCCATCAGAAAATCTTATTTGCATTCCATTTTATCTTATAGCACCTACATTCTTTCTTATGTCACTTCCTTCTCTTAGTATACTGCATTTGAGATTCAACCAATATGTTTTTGTACATATTGGTAATAATGCAATTAGTATAAATTCCTTTATATTGCAGATTTCATTATATAGGTATACTAGGTTTTTATTCATACATCAATTCAAGGATGTTTGATTTCCAGGATTTTTTTTTTTTTGATGACCATATATATCACTATAAACATTTATGTAAAAGTTTTTGAATAAACAGATTTTTATTTCACCTGGCTAAATACTTAGGGGTGAAATTCTAGATTGTATGGTAAGTATATGTATAAAAAACAACCAAACTGTTTTCTAAAGTTGCTATAACATTTGCTTTCCCATCATAAACATAAGAGAGTTCTAGTTGCCAGCACTTGGTATTGTCAGTATTTTGGTTTTTTGTTTGTTAACTGTAGCCATTCTTACAGGTATGCAGTGGTATCTCATTGTGGTTTTAAATCTTTACTGAATGACTAATTGCACAGAACAAATTCTCTTGCACTCAGCATCCATACATCTTTTTTCAGGTGTCTTCTTTTATGAAATCATTTGTCCACTTTTATCTAGATTTTTATTAAGTTAATGAGATTTAATAGGTGTTTTCTTGCATAGTGAATATAAATCCTTTGTGAGAGATTTGTTTTGTAAATATTCTTATCTGTGGTATGTCTTTACAGTCTCTTAGCATTATATTTCACAGAGAAAAAGGTTTTAATTTTGATGAAGTCCAATTTATTAATTTTTAAAAATTTAATAAGTCACACTTTTTGTATAGTAACTAAGAAACCTTGCCAAACCCAAAAAGAAGTTTTATAATTTTGGGGTTTTATTTAAGTCTATGATCTAGTTTTAGTTACTTTTTTAATCTCATGGAAGGTATGTGTCAAAGTTCCTCTTTTTTTCTTTGCATGTGGGAGTCCAATTGTCCCAGCACCATTTGTTTGAAGCGATCATTCTTTATCCATTGTAATTGCATTTGAACCTTTGTCAAAATGCAGTTGACTGTATATGTGTGCAGGTATGTTTTTAAAATCTTCTTCTGTTCCATTGATCTACTTGTCTGTCTTGAGGACAATACCACACTCTCTCACTTGTTGTAGCTCTATAGGCTTGAAACCAGGTAGTATTTTTATTTTTAAAGATTGCTTTTGTTATTCTAGTTATTTTGCCTCTCCAAGCAAGTTCTATAATCAGTTTATCTATGATTATATATATGATTTTATATATATATATCTATGATTATAGATTTTGATTGTGATTGTTGCATCTCTATATTTAAAAAGTATTGACATCTTCGTATTTACTCCTTCAGTTCATGAACACTGTATATCTCTTCTTTTATTTAGATCTGTTTTGATTTCTTTTGTCAATGTTTTTACTTTTCTGCACATAGATTCTACACATATTTTTCAGATTTATATTTAACATATTTTATGTTTTGTTATTGTATATCTTTTTATTATAGTTTCTAATTATTAATTTCTAGTGTATAGAATTACAACTGATTTTTGTTGGCCTTTTATCACCAAACCTTGCTAGACTCACTAGTTCTAATGTACTTAACTAACCTGTTTTGTAGGTTATTCTTCTGTAGATTCTTCTTTTATAGGTTTCAAATGATTTTTAAAAGATAATCCTATGAACTTCAAATAAAGATAATTTTTATTTTTTCTACTTTTTACTTTGTGTGTCTTTTGATTTCCTATTTTTAAAAAATTTATTGATTGGCTAGAACCCCCAGTTCAATGTTAACTAGAAGTGGTGAGAGCAAACGTCCTTGCATTGTTCCTGATCTTAGAGGCAAAGCATTCTGCTTTCATCATTATGTAGAATGGAAGCTGTAGATTTTCATAGATCCCCTTTATCAGGTTGAGGAAGTTTTCTTCCATTCTTCATTTTCAAAGACTTTTTATTATGAATGAATGTTGAATTTTATTAAAACCTCGTTTATCATCTGTTGAAAGAGACCTGTAACGGTTTCCTTCTTCAGTGATGTGGTTAATTGTGATTGATTTTTCAGTGTTGAAAGAGCCTTGCAGTCTTGGGATAAACCCCACTTGCTCATAATTCATTATCCTTTTTGTATTAATATATTAGTAGATTTTATTTGCTCTCATTTTGTTTAAAAGTTTATATCTACGTGGGCCTGGCGCGGTGGCTCATGCCTGTAATCCCAGCACTTTGGGAGGCCGAGGTGGGCAGATCATGATGTCAGGAGATCGAGACCATCCTGTCTAACATGGTGAAACCCCATCTCTACTAAAAATACAAAAAAGTTAGCCGGGTGTGGTGGCGGGTGCCTGTAGTCCCAGCTACTTGGGAGGCTGAGGCAGGAGAATGGCGTGAACCCGGGAGGCGGAGCTTGCAGTGAGCCGAGATCGCGCCACTGCACTCCAGCCTGGGCGACAGAGCGAGACTCCGTCTCAAAAAAAAAAATAAATAAAAATAAAATAAAATAAAATAAAATAAATTTTTTTAAAAAAAAGTTTATATCTACATTCATGAGAAATATTGTTCACTAGTTTTTTCCTATAATATCCTTTTTTGTTTGTTTTAATATCACGACATCACTGGTCTCATGATATGAATTGTGAAATGTTACTTTGATGGAGATTTTGTAAAATTGGCATTATATCGTCTTAAAAGTGTGGAATAATTAATTGGTATATTCATTGTGCTTGGCATTTTTTTTTTCTTGGAAGGATTGTAACTATGAATTCAGTTCCTTTAACATATATCAAAGTAGTCATGCTATCCATTTCTTCTTGATGAAACTTTGTAGTTTATACCTTTCAAAGAATTTGCCCATTGCATCTAATTGTTTGTAATATTTTATTATTATGATTTTCATGTCTAAGTTCTGTAATGATGTTTTGTCTTTCATTTTGATATTGATAATTTGTATCTTCTCTCTTTTTTTGGTTGGTAAGTCTGGCTAGAGGTTTATCACTTTTTAAAAATCTTTACAAAGAACCAGGATTTGGTTTTCAATTACTCTATTGTTTTTGTCACTTTCAATTTCATTGATTAATGCACCTATATCTATTATACCTCCCTTTTCTTTCTAAGGGTTTAATTTGCTTTTCTTTACCAGTTTCTTAAAGTGGAGGCTTAGTTCACTGATTTGAGAGTTTTTTTTCCCTAATATAAACATTTACTGTTGTACACCTCCCTTTGTACATTTTCCTCTAAGTATTGCTTTAACTGCATCTCTCAAATTTTGTCGGTGTTTTCATTTTCTTTTAATTTAAAATATTTTCTAATTTTTCATGTGATTTCCTCTTTGACTCATAGGTTATTTAGAAGTGTTTTGTTTGCTTCCAAATATTTAGACATTTTCCAGATATCTTTCTGCTACTTTTTTTTCCTTAGAGACAGAGTCTTGCTATGTTGCCCGGGCTGGAGTACAGTGGCTATTCACAGGTGCAATTGTAGTGTACTATTGCCGAGGACTTGTAGGCTCCAAAAATCCTCCTGCCTTAGCCTCCTCAGTAGCTAGGGACATGCCACTGTGCCTGACTTACTTTTTTTTAGTTTAGGATTTTTTTATGGTCTTTGTGTGATTTTTTAAATTTGTTTAAATTTGTTATGATTTGATTTATGGCTAGAAAATTGTCTAACTCAGTGGATATTTTATGTGTACTTGAAAATAGTTTGTATTCTGCTGTTAGAATATTGTATACATGTTAATTACATAAAGTTTGTGGATAGTATTGTTTCGGGCTTCTATATCCTTATTGATTTTCTGTCTGTTATATTAATTGCCAAGAGAGGATTGTTGAACTACCCAAGTATAATTATGAATTTGTCTATTTCTTTATTCAGTTACATTATTTTTTGCTTCATGTATTATCAAAAACAGTTTTTAGGTTCACAAACACTTAGAATGCTTTTTTTTTTTTCTTAGTGAATTGATTTTTTTTTTTTTTTAAATCACATTGTAATGTTCTTTCTTAGCCCTGGTAATATTCCTTGTCTATGTCACACTGTCTATGGTACTGATGTTTTATAACATTGGTCTTTATTTTTTTGCTCTTGGAATTAAAACTGAACCTTGGTTTTTATTAAATGAAACAGTAAAAGAACTCAGCAGACTGACTAAAATGAACACCTCAGATGAGGTAACCAAGGTTTATACCAAACTAGTTTGCAGCATAGTCAGGGCTAAAATTCATACACTGGGTAATCTGTGGTTCCACCCAAACTAAAATACATCTGCTGATAAATTTGCTCTGAATAAGCCTGCACTATCAAGTTCTAAAGGTATCCATGGCTCACACCTGTAATCCCAGCACTTTGCTTGGCCAAGGCAGGCGGATCATGAGGTCAGGAGATAGAGACCATCCTGGCCAATGTGGCGAAACTCCATCTCTACTAAAAATACAAAAATTAGCTGGGCATGGTGGAGCATGCCTGTAATCCCAGCTACTCAGGAGGCTAAGGCGAGAAAATCACTTGAACCAGGGAGTCAGAGGCTGCAGTGAGCCAAGATCACACCACTGCACTCCAGCCTGGCCATAGAACAAGAGTCCATCTCAAAAAAATAAAATAAAATAAAATTTAATAAAGGTATACAGTAGAGATTTAAAGTCAGATATCTTGTATCTGAGGTTCTCAGAATGGAGAATTCACTTCTCTTTGGTAACAGAATACAGGGAACAAGTAATTGTGCTGCAGCAAATTGGGCCAAAAATAAGTTATAAAGTCATTTTCCACATTCTCTTTTTAAGATGAAACTGTTGACAAGGAATAGCAATTATCTTCATGGTATCACTATCACTCTGTTATAACAATGTAACTCTCAGATAAAGCTATTAATAGCGCCAGTTTTTGGTGCAGTTGCTTCATGAATTAGCTATGATTTCTTAGTTTTCCAGGTACTTCAATCAGAAGCATTCAGTTAAGCACCTCACACATCGTAAGGAGTACGTGCACACATTAATGCACAGTGCTTTTACATTGTAATAGGAACTAAACCCTACCTTTCATTACTTATGTAAGAGGAATCATGAATGACAAACACATTTGGCATGAAGTCATTAGTAGTCTGCCCTTTTATTTGTTCTTCCAATAATGTCTTTATTTCTAAACTAATGTGGATAATAAAAACACTAGACTATACATGAAGAAATTATTTTGTTGAAATATCTTTTATCCCTGACTCTTCTATTTCTTCTTATTCACATTGCTATAGGAATACTGAAATTTTTATGGCTGTCTTTTTTTAGACACATTTTAAGAATCTGCTCAGAGAGAATTTGATGAAATCTATTTTTGGTCTCAGTAGGAGAATCCTAATTTGCATCTCCTCATGGGTCATCATTGCCTAAATTGATCTACACTGACCTGGTTCATTTTAAATCAATTCAGGGTTCTTCTGTGTGTACACAGAACAAACTATCTGTTCTTCACATGCTATGAAGTCAATCCCAGGGAAATTTAAATGATCTGGATGGATTCTTCAAATAAAATTCTACTGTGTTTTTCTGATCAAAATTGAGAGGAGTATTGAGGTAAAACTAAAACACTTAAAAGGATTAACCAACCAGGTAGTCAAAAATTGTATCAGTTGTCTGTATACAAAATACATTTTACCCACCCACTATATAATTATTCTTTTATTATATGAACTGGTTACTATAAAATCAATTTATATAACATTTTGTATTTATTTTATGGATATGGGATATTTTGGGGGCAAGATGAACAATTGTTACTCTACTACAATTGTAAAGATTGCACCTTTTAAAGTCAAGATTCTGTGGCCAGCTTTACTTTAGAAATAAGATGTGAAAAAACATTCTAAACTGAATAAGGGTCTGTGGTGGTTTTCTTTGCTAGAACATGTTGAGCTATTTAGCTAGTCAACAAAAATAGTAGTTGAACCTTCTCTCAGTATCTTAGCATTTGTTTTTAAACAGATTTTCTGTTAAGTAAATTGGTGAACTATAAGAAAATAGTTATATTTCTTGTTGTATTTTAAAAAGATATCAGACTTAAAATATATTAAATTTATTGAGCTTGTGAAATACCAGTGTATAAGTGATGTTCATAAATACCTATGATACTAATAAATAATAAATGCCACAAGAAAAGTAAAGGGCTATAAGAGTTTTTAGAAGAGAAAGAAAGCTTCTTGCTGGAAGAAATTAGTCAAGGTTTAATTGATAGTAAGGCAACTGAGTTAAACTTTAAGGGGAAAATAGGTTTTGAACAAGTTTTGAACATGAAAACATTAAAAAAAATCCTTTTGGCCAGGCGCGGTGGCTCACGCCTGTAATCCCAGCACTTTGGGAGGCGGAGGCGGGTGGATCACAAGGTCAGGAGATTGAGACCATCCTGGCCAACACAGTGAAACCCCGTCTGTACTAAAAATACAAAAAATCAGCCGGGCGTGGTGGCGGGCTACTGTTGTCCCAGCTACTCAGGAGGCTGAAGCAGGAGAATGGCATGAACTCGGGAGATGGAGCTTGCAGTGAACCGAGATAGTGCCACTGCACTCCAGCCTGGACGACAGAGCAAGACCCCGTCTCAAAAAAAAAAAAAAAATCCTTCTATTAAAAAGAATAGTATAAACAAAATCATTAAAGCAAAAGATTTTGGAAATGTTTTAAAAACAATGACTAGAAGATTAAGGCATTAAATGTAAAAGTTGAAGTGAAATAGGAAGACTCACAGGACAATGATGACTCTTGCAAACCAACCTAAGACTTTGAGCTTTTCTTTCTTTAGCAAAGAGATGGCATCGAAGTTTTAGAGCTGTTGAAATATTTCCTAGAATAACGGGATTCATTAAAAACAGCAACATCTAAAAGACATATTTTCAGGGAGTATTTAATTTCAGGCATATATGCTAGGTTCTGGAGATAAAATAAAATATTCTTGCTCCCAAGGAATTTGGGGTTTAAAGAAAGAGATAGATGCACAAACAAAAAGCATATGAATTATATGCCAACTGCTTCTGTAATACAGATGGATACAGGGTGCTGGGGAAACAGGGAAGATGATATATCAAGGTAATAGTAGCTCCAGAAACAAGTAAGTCCTGAACTAGCAGTGGCTTGATACAATAAGCATTTATTTTGTGTTCCATCACAGCCAAATGTGGTGTTCCTTCTGAGATGACCTACCATGTGGTCATTTAGTGACCCAGGTTCTTTTCTTAGTGACCCAGGATCTTTCCTTGGAAGGCCTAGAGGACAGTAGCTCCACTGTCCTCTTGGAAGGCCTAGAGTAGTTCCACTGTCCTCTTGGCCTTCCAAGTATTTTCCCTGGGTGAGGCATACATGCCTAATTAACTTAGAAGTTTCACACTTATTCCTTTGATGAGAACTAGTAGAACTAGAAAAGTGTCCCAGCTTTGTGTCCAGGAAAGACACAATAAAGATTCTGATGAACACATTGCGATCTCTGCTCCAAGAACATATCTAACTGTGGGATGGGTACATCCAGGAGTGCTGGAAAGCACTGGTACAGTTGTATGTGGCTGTTTACATCCAGCGTCTGTTCTGATTCATTAGAATCTACCTGACACCTGTTTTGATTCATGTCATTCAGTTGTTAAATATTTTCATTAATTTCCACAGTTTACCTGCATTCATGCTAAACCTACAACAGGAAGAGTGAATCCAGGGGCTCTATTTTGGCATGAATTAACTGGCAATAGTTAATAAGATGAAAAAAATGGAGATTTGAAGATAATGAGATAATTTAGGAGGTTATATTTCAAAAGTACAGGTGAGAGAGATGAAACTTGGACAGTCAGTAGTAGAGATGAAAAGAAAAGAAAAGAAAAGAAACAAGCAGGTAAAATCTGAAAACACAGCTCCAGGCAGCTATTTGGATGTGAAAAGTAAGAGACAGGGAAAAGCTAAAAAATAATTGCATTAGTCCATTCTCATACTGCTATAAAGAACTACCTGAGACTGGGTATTTTATCAAGAAAAGAGGATTAATTGATTCACAGTTCTACAGACTGTAAAGGAAGTATGGCTGTGATGCCTCAGGAAACTTACAATTATGGTGGAAGGGTGAAGGGGAAGCAAGCACGTTTTCCACATGACAGCAGGAGAGAGAAAGCAGAGGGAAGTGCCACACATTTTTAACCATCAGATTTCATGAGAACTCACTATCACAAGAACCACAAGGGGGAAATATGCCCCATGATCCAATTACCTCCCTCCAGGTCCCTTACCCAACATTGGGAGTTACAATTTAACATGAGATTTGAGTGGGGACACAGAGCCAAGTTGTATCAATAATCATGATAAATAAATAAATGCCAGAGATGTTGAGCCTTGGTAATTCAGAGGTTCATAGTACTTTTATCAAAATAGGGAACAAAGAAAAAGAACACATTTTAGAAGAAACCATTAGATTCTCAGCTTTTGGAAGGTAGGAATCTGCTTTGTAGATACACAATCTGATACAGAGCCGAGTATACTCCATAGTTATTCGTAGGTGCTCCATAGTTATTCATTTAATTAATGACTAATGAAACCAAATTACTTCAGTTTTAGATACACTGAGTTTTTGGTGTCACTAAGACATTTGTGTAGAGATGTCCAGAAAGTAATTGTGAAGGTAGAATCAGGGTAAAGAAGAAATAAAAACCTCCTAGAGAAAGGTAGTAATTAAATCCACATAATTACAAGAACAAATATACTGGAAAAAAAAAGTCTCAGCAAATAGAGAAGGAATTCTTTAAAGGGATGATTGGACAGATGATACAGAAACTTTAAGAGCTAAAAAGCAACCATTTTATTTCAGAATTATGGTATATGTTTCATTTATTTTATAGATGGTTTTCTTTCATTCATTCACCTTTTTTCTTTCTGAATCGTTATGGGTGTGAATATGTAACAGCATGTACCATGAAAGTACACATTGTCTGTAATCCATCTTAACATCATTGTTAAACTTGGCATATTTCCTTCATGTCATTCTAGGTGTGTATTTTAAAAAGTCAATGAAGAATATATCATTTATTAAAATATACCATTTTTCAATATAAAATTACCCTCTTTGAACTGTTTGATGATTTTGCCTTAAATTCTACTTTGTCTGAAAATAGAGTTGCAACTCTTGATAGTTTAATTTTTTGAGTTTCCTAACAACCATTTTAATTTCCTTTCTTTATTAATATCATTTTGTTTCAACAAACTCATGTAAGCTACATAATATCACTTTGATTTGCTTTAATTTTACTTTAGTTTTCCCTTTGCCTTCTATGGACTTCATAACACTTTTAGTCACACTTTCTATCTTTTTGTTTTGTATTGTCTTGTTTTTACTGTGTATTTTCTCTACTTAAAATATGTTTTTCTTCTTTTGATGTACCCCAATGATTTGGAAGTCATATATCCTGTTTTTAATTCTTATAATGATCATATTCAGATTTCTCAGAAAAACCCTTGTATATCAAAAGTTTTCAAAAGTCAGTAATAAAATATATATTTTGCATCCCTTCCTCCTTTTGATACTTTCCTCATTCCATGTGAGAGGGGGAATGTATTACATTTTTACTTCTTTTTCACTTCGTCTTCTCACATTTTAAAACTATAATGTATATGTTAAGACCCATATTAATATTATTAATTTATCTTAAGCATTTATTATTTTCTCTTTAAGCAACATTCTGTTGTTATTCAATTTTGTAACCAAATTTAAAATAATCATCTAGAGTCAAATTGATGTTTAATGTAATTGAGTGTTCACTGCTAGTCTTTGTAGAACTATTGGCTAGATGTTAGTTTCTGGAACTGCATGACAGATTGTTGCTCTCAAAGGGCTTAGGTCTAATGGCTTTCTGCCACTAGTATTACTCTTTCTTATTCTCTTTTTTGGTTAAAAGTACTATTAAACTTTGAGTTACCTCCATTCTTAATCTCTTAGTTTAAGTACTTTATGCGAAGTATAAGGAGGGTAATTTATTCTAAGTTCTCGAAAATATAAAATTTCTTGGGAGCAAAAATTAATTCTTTCGTGATTTTATACTGCAAGGGAGAGATCTAAGGCAGATTTTACTTCTCTTTATTTAAGTAAACTAATATTTACTAATATTTGCTCATTTTTCTGTCCCAATATTTGTAGCATATCGCTTTTGTTTTCATAGTTTATTTTTTTCTTTAGAATTCAGTTTTTGCACTAGTATAGTAAGTCATTTCAATATACATATTTAAGTCATTTTTCAGCTCTATAAGTTTCCTGTGGTCATCTTTGAATACTTCTTCAATTACAATTTTTGAGGGTTTGTTAATTCATAATTATTGGGTTGAATAACATATTTTTATTCAATTTTAATCTCTTCTTTCTTCATTTTCACTTTACAATTTCCTCTGAACTTTGGAAATTATCTTGAATTGGTAATCCATGTCACTGATTTATGTTTTATAATGTCTTTTCTGTTTGTCTTTAACTGCTTTTACTACGATACTTTTGCTTCTGCCATCCTTCTTCATTTCAAATCTTTTTTCCCCTGACTTTTCTATTCTTGAGACTTTCAGCCCCTATTTTATAAATATTATAACATACATTCTTTTGTGTATACCAAGTAATTTTCTGTACCTTCTTTCCAGTTTCTGCAGCAAATAATTTTTAAAAGTTTATTTTATTCTGGATATATGGAATGATGTATCATTCTTCTTTCCTTGCAATAATTTAGAGGTTATTTATAGGTTTTCTTCTACTTACCATGTATTAAAAATGTCTCTATATAGGACTGGCATTTGTCAACAGATAAGATTTACAAATTGTGCTCGTGTCCGTCTCTCTACATTTGTGCACTAGTTTAGACCCTACTCAGATCTGCAGCTAGGTGGCACAGTTATAACCACAGTGCCTAACCTGATTCCTAGTCTCTGATAGACTTTTATGCAATGTGGCTGTGCTGAAATATAAGGAGATGGGTTTCTATCCCCTCTTCCCCTCAGTAGAAATTCATTTGTTTTAAGAGGCAATATAATGTCTACCAATCAACTTTCTCCTATATCCTTTTAAAATTATTTTGCATGACCTGCAAAAGCTAGTTATAAATATATACATATATGTATATGTGTGTGTGTGTGTATATATATATATGGCAAAAGTAGTACCTATGTTGCTGGTGCCTGCGTCACCTTGGGAGCACAGTTACAGAGGGAGGCCTGCCTGCTTTCATATGAGCATTTTCACCTATTTTTATTTAAAGAGCACGAGGGTCCTTAATTCCATTTTTTTTTTTTTTTTTTTTTTCCGAGACGGAGTCTCGCTCTGTCGCCCAGGCTGGAGTGCAGTGGCGCGATCTCGGCTCACTGCAAGCTCCGCCTCCCGGGTTCACGCCATTCTCCTGCCTCAGCCTCCCGAGTAGCTGGGACTACAGGCGCCCACAACCGCGCCCGGCTAATTTTTTGTATTTTTAGTAGAGACGGGGTTTCACCGTGGTCTCGATCTCCTGACCTTGTGATCCGCCCGCCTCGGCCTCCCAAAGTGCTGGGATTACAGGCGTGAGCCTCCGCGCCGGGCCCTTAATTCCATTTTTAACTCTGGCTCCACTGACTCATAGGTTACTAAAGATCACCACATAGAAAATAGAGATTCTGAGTTATACCCGGAATTTTTTCAGGATCCTCAACCATATTAAAATGAATGAGAATGAGAGTGCTATTACGGGGATACCACAAACCCAACATAGCAGATTTCAAAAGAATGAATATTTTCCAGATTTTGTTCCTATCTATTATTAGCAATAAATAACTTCTAATGTACCTCACAATTATGGAAATATGTCAGCCTGTCAAAACTTCATAGTTAAGAACTTCTGGAATAAAACAGTGGTGGTATATTAACATTTAGGAATTCTTAGTGGTTTAGACTGAAACCTAAAGTCTTATATTATTATATCTTCTAACTAGCAACAGTGGAGTCACTGAGAGGCTGAAAACAGAGGAAAAAGAACATGGTCTCTTATATAATCCTGTTTCCCCAACCCCAAATCTGTATAGTTGCTATGGCAAGCAATTGCTTCTCTGGTAAGGCAACTCTTCCAGTCTTTCATAATTGCTGCCACCATTCTATTCCAGTAGATCCAGAAATGGTCCCATATCTCTAAGTATTTCTTGTTCAATCTGCATAGCTGTCAGAACAATAATTTTGAAGCAGAATTCTGATCATTTCATTTTACTGCTTAAAAGCCTTCAAAGACAGCAAGGATGTTGCACTGAATGAAGGTAAAGACTTCATATTGATCAGTCAGATTCAGAGCCCCTACTCTGTGTTTCTGTCACTTCCACATTCACTCCTGCCCTCCTCTCCTTAAAGGTCAGAGGCCAGTGACACATTCCGGGCAGGAGATTGTCTGATGTCTTTGTTCCAGACAAGAAAAAAGGCCTATAGATGCTGACAATAGAGAGTTCTTCCAAGGAAATGGCTTCACCCCTATGGTAGGCAGCCTCTAAGATGGCCTCCAATGATCCTAGCCTCTGATATCTCTGCCCCTGTGTAATCTCTTTCTTTGAATGTGGCCTGAACTTAGTGATTCATTTCTAATGAATAGAATATGGCAGAAGTGATGAGATACCACTTCCAAAGCCAGGTTGCAAAAAGATTGTAGCTTCTCTCTTAGGGACCTTCTTTGACTTTCTCATTCACTCACTCTGAAAGAAACCAGTTGTCATGTTGAACTGCTCTGATGAGAAGCTCAAATAGCAAAAAACTGATGTATTTGATCACCAGCCAGCAAAAACATGAGGCATGTCAATAATCACGTGAATTAGCTTGTAAGTAACTGTTCCCACAGTTGAACTTTGATATGTCTGAAGCCTCTGACAACACCCTGATTTCAACCTTTTGAGAGACCCTGTGCCAGAGACCATGCCCAAAAAAACTGAAATGGTAAACGTTTGTTGTTTTAAGTTGTTAATTATGGGGTAATTTATTATGTAGCAATATATAACTAATATAATCACTACCCAGCCACTCCATGATGAAGGACATTATTCAACATGCTCCAGAAACCCATAGACTCCAATCGACTTTGTATTATTTTGTTCTTAAACATAAATAACTGGGAAAAGGAGCGTGAGGAAAATTTGGTGGGGTTGTGGGGAATGTGATGATTATGTTCATTTCCTTGAATATAATGATGGTTTCATAGGCATATATATGTCATAAATATTAAGTTATATGTTTTAAACATATGTAATTTATTATGTTAATTAGACCTTAACAAAGCTGTTAAAATATTAATGAAGAGATAAGACTCATCAAATATTTGAAAAACAAAAGACTCCAACATAATAGACAGGGATCCAAATAAATAAAATGCAGAAGGCAATCAGAAAAATTTGAAACAGTGCAGAAGGACAGAAAAAGTGTCCAAAAAACTCTAAAATTATTATTCTCTAAGAAATAAATGAAAAAATTTTCATCAATGAAAAATGAAGGCTATAGAAAAGAATAGCATATGAATAAGAAAGAAAGAGTTCCTAGACATTAAAAAACACAATAGTGGAAGTTGAAAATTCAACAGAAGATTTAGAAGATAAAATTGAAGAAATTTCCCAGGAAGTAAAATAAAGACAAAGTGGAGGAAAATGGGAACAAGAAGATAACAAAATGAGAAGTATAGTCCAGACATCTACATTAGAATTAAGGGAATTTCAGAAAAAAAATAAAGAAGCAAAAGAGGCTTACTTATCAATTAATTTATTTCTAATTTGAAGAACTAAATACAAATTTACACATTTAAATGGTTCAAATTGTGCTCAAAAATAAATTTTAAAAGACCAACTATAAGGCACTTCATATTAGTTATCCAGTGCTATGTAACAAATGACCACACAATGTGGCAACTAAAAACAACATTTAAGGGGTGGAGCACGATGGCAGAATAGAAGCCTACACTGTTCACTGTCCCCCACAGGAACACCAAATTTAAATAACTGTCACAGAAAAGCATCATCACAAGAACCAAAAACCAGGTGAACAATCATAGTACTTGGTTTTAAATTCATATCACTGAAAGAGGCATTGAAGAAGGCAGGAGAGACAGTCTTGAATTGCTGACACCATCCCTCCCCAACCCCCTAGCTGTGGCTACATGGTACAGAGTCTGTACACTTGTGGGAGGGAGAACTCAGTGACTGGGGGACTTTACGTTGAACTCAGTGCAGCCCTGTCACAGTGGAGAGCAAAGTCATGCTCAGCCAGCACCTACACATGGAAGGAGAATTTGGATCAGCCCTAGCTAGAGGGAAATCACCCATCTCAGAGGTAAGAAACCTTGCCATCAGGGGCTGAAGTGCTCTAGAGTTCTAGGTAAACTTGAAAGATAGCCTAGGACACAAGGACTGCAATTCCTAGGTATCTCCTAGTTCTGGGCTAGGCTCAGAGCCAGTGAACTAGGGCGGCACATGACCTAGGGAGATACCAGCCAGGGCAACTAAGGGAGTGCTTGCATCACCCCTTTCCCAACCCCAGGCAGCATGTCTCTCAGTAACAAAAACAATTCCTTCCTTCCGTTTAAGGAGAAGAGAGCAATATGTAAAGAGGAATTTGTCTTGCATCTTCCATACCAGCTCAGCCACAGTAGCACAGGGTACTGGGCAGAGTGATGAGACTCCCATTTGAGGCCCTAGCCCATGATGACATTTCTACACACATCCTTGGCCAAAAGTGACTCCACTGTCTTAAAGGGAAGGACCCAGTCCTAGCAGGATTAATCACCTGCTTATTTCTCTGATAGCCAGTGATGATGAGCATTTTTTCATGTGTCTGTTGGCTGTATGAATGTCTTCTTTTGAGAAATGTCTGTTCATATCCTTTGCCCACTTTTTGATGGGGTTGTTTGTTTTTTTCTTGTAAATTTGTTTGAGTTCTTTGTAGGTTCTGGATATTAGCCCTTTGTCAGATGAGTAGATTGCAAAAATTTTCTCCCATTCTGTAGGTTGCCTGTTCATTCTGATGGTAGTTTCTTTTGCTGTGCAGAAGCTCTTTAGTTTAATGAGATCCCATTTGTCAATTTTGACTTTTGCTGCCGTTGCTTTTGGTGTTTTAGACATGAAGTCTTTGCCCATGCCTATGTCCTGAATGGTACTACCTAGGTTTTCCTCTAGGGTTTTTATGGTATTAGGTCTAACATTTAAGTCTCTAATCCATCTTGAATTAATTTTCGTATAAGGAGTAAGGAAAGGATCCAGTTTCAGCTTTCTACTTATGGCTAGCCAATTTTCCCAGCACCATTTATTAAATAGGGAATCCTTTCCCCATTTCTTGTTTCTCTCAGGTTTGTCAAAGATCAGATGGCTGTAGATGTATGGTATTATTTCTGAGGACTCTGTTCTGTTCCATTGGTCTATATCTCTGTTTTGGTACCAGTACCATGCTGTTTTGGTTACTGTAGCCTTGTAGTATAGTTTGAAGCAAATCAAAACCACAATGAGATACCATCTCACACCAGTTAGAATGGCAATCATTAAAAAGTCAGGAAACAACAGGTGCTGGAGAGGATGTGGAGAAATAGGAACACTTTTATACTGTTGGTGGGATTGTAAACTAGTTCAACCATTATAGAAACCAGTATGGCGATTCCTCAAGGATCTAGAACTAGATGTACCATATGACCCAGCCATCCCATTACTGGGTATATACCCAAAGGATTATAAATCATGCTGCTATAAAGACACATGCACACATATGTTTATTGCGGCACTATTCACAATAGCAAAGACTTGGAATCAACCCAAATGTCCATCAGTGACAGACTAGATTAAGAAAATGTGGTACATATACACCATGGAATACTATGCAGACATCAAAAAGGATGAGTTTGTGTCCTTTGTAGGGACATGGATGCAGCTGGAAACCATCATTCTTAGCAAACTATCACAAGAACAGAAAACCAAACACCGCATGTTCTCACTCATAGGTGGGAACTGAACAATGAGATCACTTGGACTCAGGAAGGGGAGCATCACACACTGGGGCCTATCATGGGGAGGGGGGAGGGGGGAGGGATTGCATTGGGAGTTATACCTGATGTAAATGACGAGTTGTTGGGTGCTGACGGGTTGATGGGTGCAGCACACCAACATGGCACAAGTATACATATGTAACAAACCTGCACATTATGCACATGTACCCTAGAACTTAAAGTATAATAATAATAAAAAATAAATAAATTTTAAAAAAAATCACCTGCTTATTAAAGAGCCATTGGGGCCTGAGTAACCAATAGTGATATCCAGGTAGTATGCCATAGGCTGTTGGCTTTGAGATAAGTTGACTTCAGATATGACCCAGAGTATTCCCAGCTATGGTGGCTATGCTGAAAGACTCCTTCTATTTGAGAAAAGCAGAGGGAAAGGTGATGAGGACTTTGTCTTGCACCTTGGGTACCAGCTTGGCAACAGTGGAGTAGAGTAACAAGCAGGCTCTTGGTGTCCCCAAGTCCAGACCTAGGCTATTGTACAGCATTTATGGACTTGTCCTGGGCCAGAGGGGAGCCCACTGCACTGAGAGATGAGTCCGAGGCCTGGAAGAATTCACCACAAGCTGACTGAAGAGCCTTGGTCTTTACATCAACATCAGTGGTGGCCTGGCACAATTCCCCGTGGGCCAGTGGTAGTAGTTGCCATAAGGAGAGGCTCCTCAGCCTGTGGAAAGAAGGAAAGAACATGAAAGGCTTTGCATTGTAGTCTGAGTGCCAGCTTGGCTACAGTGAAATAGAACATCGGTAAACTTCTAAGGTTTTTTCCTCCAATCTCTGGCTTCCAGAGAGCATCTCTAGACCTTCCCAGGAGCTGGGGGAGCACAATGTCCTGAAGGGAAGGACACAAACCTTGCTGGCATTACCATTTGCTGATCATAGAGCCCTTGGGCCTTGAATGAACATAGGTGGTAGTCAGCCAGTGGTTACAGTATACCTTGGGTGGGACCCAGTGCTGTGCTGGCATCAGGTTGACCCAGCATAGTCCCAGTGGTGGTGAACACAAGGGTGCTTATATTACCACACCCCTGGTTCCAGGCGCCTTAGCACAGAGAGAGAGCCTCCATTTGTTTGGAAGAAAGTAAGGAGAAGATAATCATGCCTGGTAATCCAGAGGTCATCTGGATCTTATCCAAGACAATCAAGGAGGTACTTTTACAGATCTAGAAAAATCACAGTGCTATTGGGCTTGGGATTCAAATCCCTTTGAATACCTGGAAAGCCTTCTCCAGAAGGATGACCACAAGAAAGCCCAGACTGTGAAGAATACATTAAATACCCAACTTTCCAATTCCCAGACACCAGTGAACATCTACAAGCATCGAGATCATTCAGGAAACTGTGACTTTAGCAAGCAAACTTAAATAAGTTACTAAGGACAAATTCTGAAGAAACAGAGATATGTGACCTTTCAGATGGAGAATTAAAAATAACTGTGCTGAGGAACTCAAAGAAATTCAAGATAACAGAGAGAAGGAATTCAGAATTCTATCAGATACGTTTAACAAACAGATTCAAATTATTTTTTTTAATCAAGCAGAAATACTGAACTTGATCAATTCAATTCACATACTGAAGAATGCATCAGAGTCTCTTAATAACAGAATTGATCAAGCAGAAGGAAGAATTAGTGAGCTTGAAAACAGACTATTTGAAAATCAGTGATGAGAGGATACAAAAGAATAAAAGAATAAAAGATTAAAAGAAAATGAAGCACACCTACAAGATGTAGGAAATAACCTCAAAAGGGGAAATCTAAGAGTTATTGGCCTTAAACAGAAAGTAGAGAAAGAGATAGGGGTAGAAAGTATATTCAAAGAGTTATATCACAGAACTTCCCAAACCTAGAGAAGATATCAGCATTCAATTAAAAGAAGGCAATATAACACCAAGAAATTTAACCCAAAGAGACTCCCTCGAGGCATTTAATAACCAAACTCCTGAAGGTCAAGAATAATGAAAGTATCCTAAAAGCAGGAAGAGAGAAGAAACAACATACAATGGAGCTCCAATACATCTGGCAACAGACTTCTCAGTGGAAACCTTAAGCCCAGGAGAGAGTGGCATGACATGTTTAAAGTGCTAAAGGAAAAAAAAAAGCTACTGATACCCTTTTACTCTAATACAGTATATCTAGTAAAAATATCTTTCAAACATGGAGGAAAAATGAGGACCATCCCAGTAAAACTGGGATAGTTATTTATTTAGTTATAAATTTAGTTATTTGTAAACTGTTAGACTGAGAACCTCAGCACCTCTCTAGCTGTTAGCCAAAGTCCATCCTCATTCCATTGTTTGTAGGCTTCTCCATTATGGCAACTCAATTGATCACAGCATAAAAACCAAGAAGGAAAACCAGTTAGCTAATAAGACAAGTCACAATTATAGAAACACTATACTATCATCTTTGTCATAGTCTATAGTATTCTAACAAACAGGTTAGAAGCAAGTCCTTAGGCCAGCCCATACTCAGGGGAAAGGACCTACACCAGGGCATGAGTTCCAGGACGCAGGGATTACTGGTGCCATCGTGGAAATCTGTCTCCACACATTTCATTGTGAACATGGAAAAACTAGGACAAAGGAAACTTGAAACTTCCTGAGACAGAGAACATTAGCAATCATAGAACATTTCATGTGTTTCTTCACTTTCCTGGAAGACTTCCTTGCAATTATGTTGGAGTAGTGGTTCTCAACCATGGGTAATTTTGTCTCTCAAGGGACCTTGTCAATAGAAAAAGCTTCGTTTATCATAGTAGGGGATGTTACTGACATCTAGTGGGCAGAGGCCAGAGCTGTTGCTAAATATCTCACAAGGTACAGGACAGTCCCCACAGCAAAGCAATATCTAAGCCCAAATATCAATATGGTCAAGAACCAGAAACCCTGGATCCAGAAACTTGCATTTTTTAGCAAGTACCATGAACAGAAGTGACAGACCTGTGTCAAAGCAGGTAGGAGCCAGTGAATCTTTTCTACATCTTCCTTCCTCAGTCAAAATGACCTTAAAAGCCACATGTTGAGATGGCAGTATTACAAAATAGAAAGAGCCTAGATTCCTAGGTCATCAATCAGATGGAGGCAAGCTTCTATTGAACTGCATCAGACATGCGAGCAAGAAGCAAACATATGCTTTGATGACATTTCATCATTTGTCTGTTGAGAAAATTAGCAATAAATAAGTGGATGAAACTATAAACACCTGAAAATCAGGATGGCATTGGACTCAAAAGCAGCACCGGAGGCAAGAAGACAGTGCATAGGTTGCCTCAATACACTGAGGAAGAGTTAACATCCACCATATAATTATAAATATCCCTTGTTCTTCAAATATATTTGGTTCATAGCATTTGGAAAATAGAAAATGTTTCATAAACATTTTTTTCAGAATCTATTCTGTTCTTCAAATTGAGTAGTAAGAGTTCAGATAACAGATGATACTTGAATATATGTCTGCCCCCAATCTATCAAATATGACGATAGAATAAAGACGTTTTCAAGTATCTTTCCATATTTGAAATATCATTTCAAATATCAAAAGGTTTCAGATTATGTACTGTCTATTCACTATGTTTTAAGAAGCTTCTTAAGAATATATGCCCCGAGATGAAGGGAATAAATCAAGTAAAAAGAACATAGTGGGGTACAGAAAGCAGTGATCCTAACAGAGAACAGAGGTGAGGATGGGTTATTTCCAGCAGAACGGCAACACAGCAGGCCTAGGGAGCAACCAGTTTCAATTGGTGTAAGAAGACACTTAAACAACATATTAAAAATAGAAGTTACCACTTGTTCTCCACCAACCTTATCTCTTAAAGGACGCTTTGATACATCTACTCACTTAAGTCATATGCACCATTATTCCCACTAGCTTTACACTAACTCCTACTCATCTTTCCAGATTTATTTCTGAGGTATTCTGGAGCCAATCCTCTGCCTGGGGGCACATTATGTTTTCTTCTGCTTTGTGAAACCATTTGCATAACAAAATTTTACTGTGTCATTTGGCATGTCTTTTACATCAGTCACATCACAGTCCTGTTATGATAACCACACAGATTAATATCTGCTATGGCATCGATGAAAAGACCTTGATCCTAATTTAAAGGTTAATATAGAGAATTTTAGATAAACTGCAGTAGATGATGATTCTGTAATGCTAGGGTGGCAGCAGATCATTCTTGGCCCAGGACTATGAAATTTTGTGTCTGCGGATGCAGGAAGAATTGCTTCAGTGGAACATAGCCACTGGGTATTTTGACTCAGTGAATTGAAAAAGAATTAAAACGCAAAAAGTCTTGACTTTTTGAGTTTCTTAGTTGCTTCGCTAGTCTCTACACAATGTGAAAGTGACACCTGAAACTTTCCAACAGGAACTGTATATGGAAACCACCAGATCAATAGACATTCTGGCAAGGAAAAGCGAGACTGAAACTGTAGAAGCTAGTGTCTGAGACAGAGCCCCTTGGGATGGGATCACTAGGAATGGCAGAAGCCCAAGGACCCTGGAGCCTGCCCTTGACTGGCAGTTCTACATGCCAAGCAGAAATGGGATAATTGCCCAGATTGTAGATGTTGGAGGGGTGACAGCAGAGCAATATTTTAACTCTCAATGAGCAGACTGCATCTCTAGAATGTTTTAAAATAGAAGGAACTATACAAGATAAATTAAATAGTTACAATATATTTTTAATGTGGGAGTAGGTAATGGCAAAATCATAGTCAAGTTGAGAACAAGTTCTTTCTTTGCTAACCTCCCTATAAAAAGTAGCCAAGGAAACTGATTTAGTGTTCAATTTTTTTTTTTTTAATTTGTATAACTTTCTTGTAAATATTTGTGCTTTAAATCTTGTGCTTTATAGGCAGCTATAATCTTGAGGCTTTGTGATTTGGGCAAGCTAACGAGAGTCAAAGACAATAAATCTAATGTTTGATCTATAGTCAGGTATGACTCACTACTTGCACCAATCAGTCCTCCAAAATGGAAAAACAAAATTATTCAATTGAGATAAAAATATCTTACGTGCCCAGAAAATCATCATTTTTTAACCTCCTGCTTTAAGATGCATAAAAGATTAGATCTGACCAGGTGGAGTTCTGAGTGTGAAAGCTATAGTTAAATGAGTCTCTAAGGATTTGAAAACTTTTAGTTTCCAGGATGATCCATGGTTTCTAAGAATACTGAAATGAAACAGAATTGGGAGAAATACTACTGAAGAATTAGATGGTTCTATTTCACATCTAATTTTGTTAATGATAAACTGTCCTTTTTGAACTGAGTTGTAGGGGAGGAACTGACAACATACCCAGGGACACTGAAAGCCTTGGAATAGTTCTGGTCAATTTGAATTCTGACTTCTGTTCTTGGTTTCTGCACATTCTGCTTGGGGAAAGCAAATGCATGATAGGAAAGGGGTTGTTTTTCTTTTCCCCTACCACCCTAGTAAAATATGGATAAATAATGTAGAAAATGAAAGAACCTTATAAAAACTAGTGTGACATTAGATGAACAATATTAAGTGGAGGGCAAATCTATTTTCTTAGTGAAAAAAAGCATCTCAATTTGTTACCTCTGCACTCGGATCATGAGAATGGAGAGGTAACTTAAGTGGCCCTTCACTGGGACCTGGAGAGGCACAACCAAGTTAGGCCTTAAAGCCACAGGTAGTTTTTGCCCTTCTATATTTCTGAGCAGACACAGCCCAAACCTGGCCAAGTTGAATGAAGGCAATCAGAGGAATATGATGTAGTGTCAAACCCAGTTGGTATAGGAGAAAAAAAGCCTAAGAAAGGGGAAGATGAGAAAGCAGGTTTGGAGTTGAATAAAATTTACTAAAAATACTGAATGCCCAAAAGGGAAAAACAACAGACCCCTGCCTTGAAGCACACTGAAGTGAGATCAAGTTCCTTGGTGTCCCCAGCCTGTGAGCCCAGAAACTTTAATACAAGAAATGTTAGAAAGCCTGGGGATGGGACCACACAGTAGCTTCAGATAGTGCTGCCTGACTCAACAGAAATGCTACCTTATCCACTGAAGACCTTCAGGACTACCAGCCTCTTGTAAATAGTTTATTAAATTCTTTGGGATAGTTTGAGTAACAGCACCTGAGATATTTCTTAGGCAATTAATATTGGCCTATTTACATACAAGAAACAAGCCCAATATATGGCCAGCCTGACAGGATTTTGTCATAACTGTATGTTACACTTAAAGATCTTATTCTCCATATTCATCAAATTACCTATACAAAAGTGCCTTTGTAGCTCTTGTTTTTGGTAATTATGCAGTTACTATGGAAGTCTGACTGGTGCTTCATAACATATTTAATTCATACTGAAATATGCTTCTTACCTATATTTTTTCTTTTTAATTGTTAAATGTGTAATATATATGAAGTATATAATATGCATGTACTAGTAGTAATGATAATAATATAATAAAACTAGCACCAGAGTTCTCACCACCCAGATTAAGAAATAAATATTACTAAAACTGGAAACTCTTTTCATATCCTTCCCTAATCGCTTGGCTCTCCCTTCCTTACAGAAGGAACAACTATCTTGAAATGTTTAATTCATTTTGTTGCTTTTCTTTATAGCCTTTCATAAATATATGCATCTTTAAAATTGTATTGTTTTATGTTGTTTTGAATATTTATAAATAAAATTACACTGTATGTTTTTTCCTATAATTTTGTTTTAGATCCAGATTTAGATTACATGTGGAGGCTTGTTAATGGGTATACGGCATTTCTATATGCCAGCAATGAACCATCTGAAAAAGATATCAATAAAGCAATCCCATTAATAATAGATACAAATAAAATTAAATACATAGGAATTAACCAAAGAAGTAAAAGATCTCGGCAATGAACACTATAAAACACTAATGAAAAAATTGAAAAGACACAAAAATGAAAAGATATTTCATGTTCATGGATTGGAAGAATTAATGTTGTTACAACATCCATACTACCCAAAGCAGTCTACAGATCAATGCAATCCCTATGAGTATGCCAATGACATTCTTCACAGGAATATGAAAAACAATTCTAAAGTTTATGTAGAATCACAAAGTCCCAGAATAGCCAAAGCCATCCTGAGCAAAAGGAACAAAACTCGAGGAATAACATTACCTGACTTCAAATTATACTACAGAGGTACAGTAACCAAAAAAGCATGGTAGTGTCATAAAAACAAACAGATAGACCAGTGGAACAGAGAGCCCAGAAACAAATCCACATAGCTACAGTGAACTCATTTTCAATAAAGATGCCAGGAATACACTGCGGGAAAAGACACTCTCTTCAATAAATGGTTCTGGGGAAACTGGATATCCATATACAGAAGAATGAAACTTGATCCCTATCTCTTGCCTTATACAAAAATCAAATCAAAATGGGTTAAAGACTTAAGTCTAATACCTCAAACTATGAAATTACTAACAGAAAACATTGAGGAAACTCTCCAGTACATTGGTCTAGGGAAAAATTTATTGAGTAATACTTCACAAGCACAGGCAACCAAAGCAAATGTGGACAAATGGGATCATATAAAGTTTAAAAACTTCTGCACAGCAAATGAAGCAGTCAAAAAAGTGAAGGGACAACTCACAGAATAAGAAAAAATATTTGCAAACTACTATGTGGCACAGCATTAATAACCACAATACACAAGGACATCAAAAAAACTCCATAGAAAAATTCTAATAATCTGATTTAAAATGGAAAAAAATATTTCAATAGACATTTCTCAAAAGAAGACATACAAATAGCAAATGGGCATATGAAAAGGTGATCAACAGCACTATTAATCATCAGAGAAATACAAATTAAAACTACAATGAGGTATCCCTTCACTCCAATTAAAATGGCTTTTATCCAAAAATTAGGCAATAACAAGTGCTGGAGAGGATGTGGAGAGAAGGGATCCCTCATAAGTATTGGTGGGAATGTAAATTAATACAACTACTATAGAGAGCACTATGAAGCCTCCTCTGAAAACTAAAAATAAAGCTACCATACAATCCAGTAATCTCACTTCTGGATATATACTCAAGAAATAGGAAATCCAT
Organism: Macaca fascicularis; assembly: GCF_037993035.2. NCBI lineage: Eukaryota > Metazoa > Chordata > Mammalia > Primates > Cercopithecidae > Macaca > Macaca fascicularis. The sequence goes on along the minus strand of NC_088380.1, from coordinate 116,889,191 downwards.
ATATAGAAGAGTTATCTACACTCCCATATTTGTTGCAGCATTGTTCACAATAGCCAAGGTTTAGAAGCAACCCAAGTGTCCATCAACAGATGCGTGGATAAAGAAAATATTGTTCTTATACACAATAGAGTACTATTCAGTCATAAGAAAGAATGAGATCCTGTCATTTGCAACAGCATGGATGAAACTGGAGTTCATTATGTTAGGTGAAATAATCCAGGCACAGAAAGACAAACATCACATGTTCTCACCATTTGTGGGATCTAAAAATCAAAACAATTGAACTCATGGAGATAAAGAATAGAAGGAAGTTTACCAGAGGTAGTGAAGGGTAGAGGGGAAGTCAGGGCGAGGGGAGTGGAGATGATTAATGGGTACAAAAATTAGAAAGAATGAATAATACCTAGTACTAGATAGCATAATAGGGGATATATACTCAATAATTATTTAATTCTACATACTTGAATTGTTGATAACACAATCTAAGGGTAAATGCTTGAGAAGATGTATAACCCATTTTCCATGATGTGATTATTACATATTGCATGCCTGTAACAAAATATCTCATGTACCACATAGGTATATATACCTAGTATATACCCACAAAAAATAAAAGTTTAAACGTTGGAAAAGTAACATTTAAACATTAAAAAAATAAGTAAACACTACTAATTTTTGTACATTTATTTTATATCCTGCGACTTTCCTAAAGTTGTTTATTAGGTCTAGGAGCCTTCCAGTGGAATCATAAAAGTCTTCTACATGAAGAGTCATATCAATAAGTGAAGAGAAATAATTTGACTTTCTCTTTTCTTACTTAAATGATGTTTATTTCTTTCTCTTGCCTGATTGCTCTGGCTAAGACTTCCAGTTGAATCGGAGTGGTGAGAGTGGACATTCTTGTCTTGTTCCACTTCTTAGTGATAATGCTTTCAATTTTGCCCATTCAGTATGTTGTTGGCTGGGGGTTTTGAGGGATGTTCCTTTGATGCCTAGTATGTTGAGAGATTTTTCATGAAAAGATGTTGGATTTTATCAAATGCATTTGCTGAATTTATTGATCAATGGTTATGATCAAATCGATTTTAAATTTAATTCTCTTTATATGATGAATCATTTATTGACTTGCATATGTTGAACCATCTTGAATCCCAGGAATAAAGCCCACTTGATCATGGTGAATTAACATTTTGATGTGCTGCTGCATTTGGTTTGCTAGTATTTTGCTGAGGATTTTTGTATCTATGTTCATCAGAGATATTAGTCTGTAGTTTTCTTTTTCTCTTTGCCAGATTTTGGTATCAGGATGATAGTAGTATTGTAGAATGAGTTAGGGAGGTGTCCTTCCTCCTTGATTTTTTGGAATAGTTTCAGTGGCACTTGTACCAGTTTCTTTGTATGTCTGGTAGAATTTGGCTGTAAATCCATCTGGTTCAGGGCTATTTGGTTGGTAGGTTTATTATTATTACTGATTCAACTTTTTAATGATCTGTTTAGGATTTGTGTTTCTTCCTGGTTCAATCTTGAGAGATTGTGTTTTTCTAGGAATTTATTCATTTCCTCTAGATCTAGTTTGTGTGCATAAAGATGTTCATAGTAGTTTCTAAGCATTTTTTTGTTTCTGTGGGATCAGTTGCAAAGTCATCTTTTGTCATTTCTGATTTTGCTTATTTGGATCTTCTCTCTTTTCTTTTTTAATCTAGTTAGCAGTCTATCAATCTTGTTTATCCTTTCAAAGAACCAAGTTTTTGTTTCATTTATTATTTGCATGTTTGGGGGACGGGTCTCAATCTCATTTAGTTCTGCTCTGATTTTAGTTATTTCTTTTATTGTGCTTTCTTGTATTTTCTTTTCTTCTGCCCTGACTTTAGTTTCTTTTTAAACTATTCCAAAAAATCAAGGAGGAAGGACACCTCCGTAACTAATTCTACAATACGAGTATAATCCTGATACCAAAATCTGGCAAAGACATCACAGAAAATGAAAACTACAGGCCAATATCCTGATGAACACAGATAGAAAAATCCTCAGCAAAATACTAGCAAACTGAATCTAGCAGAACATAAAATGTTAATTCACCATGATCAAGTGGGCTTTATTCCTGGGATTCAAGATGGTTCAACATATGCAAGTCAATAAATATGATTCATCACATAAAGAGAATTAAATTTAAAAACTATTTGATTATAACCATTGAACAATAAATTCAGTAAATGCATTTGATAAAATCCAACATCTCTTCATGAAAAAATCTCTCTATAAAGTAGGCATCAAAGGAACATCCTTCAAAACTTAAAACTTAAACGCTAAACAGAAAAACATAAATCCTAAACAGAAAAACATAAATCCTAAGCAGAATTGGGTTTAGTTTTTGCTATGTTTCTAGTTCTTATAGGTATGAGGTTAGGTAGTTAGAGATTTTTCTATCTTCTTGATGTAGGCATTTAGCAATATAAACTTTCCTGCTTTTGATGCATCCCTGAGGTTTTAGTATGTTGTGTCTCTATTCTCATTTGATTCAAAGAACTTTTTATTTCTACTTTGATTTTGTTGTTTACCCAGATGTTCTTCAGGAGCAAGTTGTTTAGTTTCAATGTATTTCTATGGCTTTGAGAGTTCTTCTTGGTATTGACTTTTTATTCCACTGTGGTCCAAGAAGGATGCTTGATATAATTTTGATTAAAATCTATTGAGACTTGCTTTATGATTGAGCATGTGGTCAATCTTAGAGTATGTTCCATATGCAGATGAGAAGCATGTATATTCTGTGGTTGTTGGGTGGAGTAATCTGTAGTTGTCTATTAGGTCCAATTGGTCAAGTGTCAAATTTAAATTTATAATTTCTTAGTTTTCTGCCTTGATGAACTATGTAATTCTATCAGTGAGGTGTTTAAGTATCCCATTATTATTTTGTGGCTATCAAAGTATTTTCTTAGGGATGGAAGTACGTGTTTTATAAAGCTGGGTGCTCCAATATTGGGTGCGTATATGTTTAGGATAGTTAAGTCTTCTTGTTGAATTGAACCCTTTATCATTATGTCATGCCTTTTTGTCATTTTTTACTGTTGTTGATTTAAAGTTAATTTGATCTGATTTAAGAATAGTAGCTCTTTCTCCTTTTTATTTTCCAGTAGTGTGGTGGTTCTTTATTCATCCCTTTACTTTGAACGCATGCATATCATTGTATGTGAGATGGGTCTGTCTCTTAAAGACAGCAGAAGAATGTATCTGTTCTGTTTTTAATCCAATTTGCAACTTTGTCTTTTAAGTGGAGCATTTAGGCTATTTGTCTTCAAAATTTATATTGAAATGTTAGGTTTTGTTCCTTTCATAGTGTTGTTAGCTTGTTGTGTGGTAGTCTTGATTGTGTACTTGCTTTGTAGGGACCGTGGGCTATGTGCTTGCATATGCTTTTGTGGGAGCAATTATTATTCTTTCATTCCCATGTTTAGAGCTCTCTTAAGCACTTTTTGGAGGGCCAGTTAGGATGTGATGAATTTCCTTAGAAATTGCATGTTTGGGAAAAACTTAATTCTCCTTCGTTTATGAAGCTCAGTTTGGCAGGATTTAAAATTCTTCGCTGGCATTTATTTTCTTTCAGAATGCTAAAAGTATCTTCTGGTTTGTAAGGCTTCTGCTAATAAGTGTTCTGTTAGCTGATGGGTTTCTCTTTACAGGCAATATGACCCTTTTTGCTATCTACCTTTAAAAATTATTCTTTCTTATTGACCTTGGATAATCTGATGACTATTTGCCATGGGAATGGTGACCTTATATAGTATCTCACAGGAGTTCTCTGGATGGATTGCTTGTATCTGCACATCAAACTCTCTACTTCTGTAAAAAAAAAAATTTGGACGAGCACAGTGGCTCACACCTGTAATCCCAGCACTTTGGGAGGCCGAGGCGGGTGGATCACGAGGTCAGAAGATCGAGACCACGGTGAAACCCTGTCTCTACTAAAAATACAAAAATTAGCCAGGCGCAGTGGCAGGTGCCTGTAGTCCCAGCTACTCGGGAGGCTGAGGCAGGAGAAGGGTGTGAACCCGGTAGGCGGAGCTTGCAGTGAGCTGAGATCGTGCCACTGCACTCCAACCTAGGTGACAGAGCAAGACTCCATCTCAAAAAATAAAAATAAAAATTTGTGCTCAAACTATTCTATGTGGTTGCATCTAGACTTCACTTATTGTAGCTAAAGTATTTAAAGTTTTTAGATACTTAAAGTATTTCCATTTTATAAAGCTACCAAAATTCATCCCTTGAACTATTGGTAAATATTTGATTTATTTCTCATTTTATAGTATACAAACGATGCTGCTAGGAACATTCTTACATATGTCTCTTCTGTTATTTTCTATATATTCTGCATGTTTTTCCCTTGCTTCAGCCTAGATATTTCTGTTTCCCTATCTTCCATTTCACCAATCTTCTTTTCTGCTATGTCTAATCTGCTGTTCTATACACCTATGAACTTCTTAATTTCACTTACTGGTTTTTTTGTCAATTCTATAAGTAATATGTGAATTTTAAGATAGAGTCCAGTTTTCTGGCAAAATTCTTCACCTGGCTATTTATTTATTTAAATATATTTATCATAGTTATTTTAAATCCATATTTATAACTCCAATATAAACCTTCTGTGTATGAGATTTGCCCAGTATGCCTTATCATTTTTTATTGAATTCTGGATCTTTTATATTAAAAATGACAAAAACTCCCGGTTCATACTATGCACAGCAGAGAGAGAGAGTTCACCTTCTTCTGCTATGCATCTTGATTGATGGCAGAGCATTTTCATCTAACCAGGAGCTGAACTGACTCCAGGATTATCTAACTTTTAAGTTAAATCTACATGTGATTCAAACATAACCCCAGAGTGTAAATTTTCAGGAGTCCCAAAGGAGAGCCTGAGGTGTTCATCAAGGCCTCTCTAGTTTTGTAGATTTGAGCCCCAAATTTTCCGAAACTATAAAGTTTCTGGAAAATTCCACTCTGCTTGTTGGTGACTTCTTTGCTTGGCTTCTTAGCCTTCTCAGTTTAATAATTTAGAAAATTCCTGGGGGAAACTTAGTGGTGTGTGTGGTGCTCACTTCTCTTGAGCTTGATCCTTCAAGTCCTGGCTACCTCGGCGGCTCTAAACTCTTTTTTGCTTTTTCAACCCTGTAAGATTGCCAAGTACTCTGCTGGCTTCTCAAGTTCTGATCAAAATTTCTCTGCCTGGATTTTTCACTTTTCACTCCATAAAATAAAAGGAGAAATGCTCTAAGGAGAAGTATATTTTGCAGCTCCTTACTTACTTCTCCAGGTCTCTCTTCTCTGATATTTTGGCCTTTCAAATCCTGTTGCTTAATGTATCGTGAATGCTTTTACACAGATTTTTAAAAATAATTTTTGGCTCTCATAGCAATTGTTATTTGTCAGGTCGTTGATCTGCTGCAAGCTACTCACTTTAATGACAAACAGAAATCCTAAAGGTTATTGAAAATTGTATCAAATGTTTATAATAAATTAGAATTTAACATAAAAATTCCCATGATCGATGATTATGACACTAGTGACCATGGAAAAAGAACTAAGTTAAATTTTAGAGAAAAACAAAAACATGTTTTTAGAAACCCTCAAAGGCATTTATTTGTATGTATTGTAACTTCTATTGCTATTGTTTGGTGCTTTTATGTTATTCTATCTGAAATAGTAGCTCTTTTGAAACTGCATATATTTTAAATTTACCTTAAAGAGAGGAAGGAATTTATTTTCCTTTCAAGTAATTATTGCTTCAGTAAGAGTAGTAAGGTAACAATCTGAATATTAACCTATTTGGGCTCTGAGAACAACAAAAAAAGGAAACCTCTAAGTATTGGAGATGGTTTGTGCAACTTCAGTACATAATATAATTGACCCTCTTTAGTATAATACCACAAAGCTAAATAAACGAGAGGAAACTTTGAGCAATAAGTTCTTAGAGAAAGTTAAAAAGGAAGTTAATTTAATAAAAAATAAAATGAACTCATGATATTTTGATATAAGATTTTTCTTATGCTATTAGAATGAGTTAAGTAGGGTTTTTGTGTGTTTTTTTTTTTTTTTTTTTTTTTTTTTTTTTTTTTTTTTTCTGATATCACTCCTCTTAACTCCAAAAGTTTTGAGGAATCATCCAATATACCCCCATATATTCCAGATTCAGGTTTCTACTATCATTCTCTTCTAAAAGAAATCAAGGCTCTATGGACAGTGTCTATGTCATGGACTTCTTGTTGCCTTCAGAAAGGCCTTCATCAGAAGAAATTGCAATTAGAACTAAGACAAAGTTAGCTAAAGAAAAGGTTCTGGTAGCCAAATAATAAGATAAGCTTCCAGACAATGTACACAATTAATTGGAGCAAGTTGTGTTTGAAATCAGTGAAAGGTCATTAATCTATGATGAATCGCAAAGAGGAGAATAAATATACTGAGAAAAACCACACCAACCAATGAGTCTATGGTACCCAATTTTCCTCAGAAAGTGGGATAAGTGGGGAAGTCATTCAATTGTTAAGTAATAACAGAATTCTAGGGTTTGTTTAATTGATAAAATATCTTCTCCTCATTGGATAATTCCAATGGTTAATGTAGTTTTCCTGAGATAAAAACAATATTTTATCTGCTCAATTGATGCTTCCACGCCAGATCTGAGGTCAGAGTGTGAGATGTAGGAATAGAGAGGCCTGAAACCTATGCATGTCTCCTGCTCCTGGGGAATATCTCCTGCCTAACGGGATGCTCACTTTTTACCAGTATGTCTTCAGGAGAGCTTTGGAGACTTGAAACACCGTAATTCTGCATAAAGAAATACATTATCCCCCCTTTTCTTGTAAATATCTTTGCATATTTCTCATCCTTGAACTGTTAAAGAAACTGAACATGTCCTGTAGGTATCTTTTCATGACTCTAATAATCATCCTATTGGGACAATCATGCATAATCCATCCAGGTAGATCTCTCTTACCTACTCTCAGACTAAGTTAAATGATGCCAGCTCCCCACCTTTCTACTCCAAAGAAACATATTTTGCAGCCATTTTCCCAGTATACCATGAATGTCTGTTTATATATCTTACCCCATGTGAACTTCAAGTTTCTGGAGAGAAGAATCTAAGATTTTTCTTCTTATTATTTCTTCCCACTCCTAATAACAACATCCTCTTGCAAATAAATGTTTGAACAAATGAATAAATTAGTCACCTCCTCTTCACTTGAGTGTAGTCTCAGTCCCAGCCATCTCAGTCTACATATGTTTTCTGAAATGAGTTATTTATTTTATTTTCCTGAGTCTTTGTTCCTATTTTGTCATCTGTAGCAGGTTTAATTGTTTTTCCCAAAAGATATGACTAAGTTTTAACCCCTTGTACCTATAAATGTGACCTTCTTTGGAGAGACAGTTTTTGTAGATGTAATTAAGGGTCTCGAGATGAGATTATCCTGAATTATAGTGTGTCAAAGAAAAGTTGTAATGGACAAATTAAACAGCCAAAGAGGAGTTTGTCCAAGACTATTGCAATTGAGGAGGATGTGTAAGTGCTGGGGTTAGCTAGTGGGAACATACTGGAGCACATTAGAAAGTATGTTGATTCATGTGATTAGGTCAATGTGATGCTTTTGCTGTTTGTCACTTACCTAAGTTAGGCTCCTAGACCTCCCTGTTTGTCACTTACCTAAGTTAGGCTCCTAGACCTCCCTGTTTGTCACTTACCTAAGTTAGGCTGCTAGACCTCCCACAGAGACTGGGCAGATGGTGGCTATCTTCCTTGAGGATACCTTTCAAAGAGATAGCTCCAGGTCATTGAGAAAGAAATTCCTGTGTTATAAAACTACCAAGAGGATGGGAGAATATTTATATCTCAAAAGGGCAGACAGAAAATTTACAATTGAAAGTTTTCTAAAGTGAATATTGTGCTAAGAAAGGGGAGGTCAGAGGCCTGTCTAAAGTTTAGGGAAACTGAGGGGAATCTTAAGGCTACCTTGCTCTTGTGGACCTTAAATTCAATGACAGTATTCTTATAAAACATGTCCTTATACTATCAAAACAATTGAACTTATGGACATAGAGGGTAAGATTGTTACCAGGGCTGGGAAGGAAAGTAGGTGGAGGGGGAAAAGGTAGGAATGGTTAATGCGTACAAAACAATCGAAAGAATGAATATGACCTACTATTTGACAGCACAATGGAGTGACTATAGTTAAGAATAACTTAATTGTACATTTAAAAATAACTAAAAAAGTGTAATTGGATTGTTTATAACACAAGGGATAAATGCTTCAGGGTATGTATAACCCATTCTCTATGATATGATTATTATGCACTGCATGCCTGTATCAAAACATCTCATGTACCCCATAAATATATACACCTACTGTGTACCTCAAAACATTAAAAATAAAAAATTAAATGTCATTGTAAGAAATAGGACAGTAGAAGACACCCAGAGTCACAGAAGGAAAAAGCCATGTGGAGATAGAGACAGAGACAGAAGTGAAGTGTCTACAAGCCCAGGAATACCAAAGAACCAACAGTCACTAGAAGCTAAGAGTGGCAAGGAATAAATTTTTCCCCAAAGCTTCTGGAGTATCCAAGGCTGCTAACACTTTGATTTAGAAGTTTTTTTTCCTCCAGAACTATGAGAGAATGAATTTCTGTTTATCTAAGCCTCCTAGTTTGTGGTAATTAGTTAAAGTAGCCCTAGGAAACTAGTATACCATCTTTCTTTAAAAGTTTCTCTCTACTGTTCATTTAACTTCAAATGTCAAAATTCTACATCTCATTTAATGCTGACAAAATTGTTTAGTCCTCCATTCCTTTTTCTTATAATCGATAATACCAGCTAAACACCATGGCTTTTTCCTCTGAATTCTTTTCACAATGAAGATGATAAAGATATTGCAGCTGAAACTTCTTTAGTGTTCGATTTATATCTAATTCCTTCTTATTCCTTGTGAAAACATAATAAGGCAGGTGCTATTATTTTTCATTATTAAGGATGAAGAAACTGAAGAACAGAGGGATTAAATAACACTAAGTGGTAGAACCAAACTTTGCTTTGAGATTTGCCTAAGTACAGAGCCCATATGCTTAGACATTTTGCTATATTTTTTTCTGTTTCTATCCCTGAATGTTTACTTCTCTCATGTCTCATGTTATCTTTCGTTATGTTCTCTATAAATTTTTATTTTCTACCACAAAATTCAACTGAGGTAACTAAGAAATCACAGATGTATAAGCATATTCATTTATTTTTCCTGTGTTAAAGGTCTTTTGATATTATGTTGCCTACATTTTTAAAAATTTAAACACTTCTTGTTCAAGAAAAAATTTTAGGCAATTTCCTTGAACACTTTTAACCTTAAAATGATTTTAAGATTGTTTTATTTATCTTTTTTTTAGCATTTGGCACAATTCTTTGAATATCAAAACGGCCCAAATTTCACGGAATGAATTTAGTTAAACCAGTTATCACCCCCTACATGTCCCCTAATTTTCCAGCTTTCTAGGAGCATATTTTTCTGTAATACAGTACTTTAATAGAATGGCTAAAGGCCCTATTCTGCATGCATTAAGAAGCTCAGTGCTTTTCTGCCACACAAAGTTTCTGAATATTATTAAGTTGGGAAAGGGCTCCATTTTTCCTGGTTGCCTGTAACTTCCATTGTTTCCTTTTGAACTGCTACTGTCAACTCTACTCTCAGCGTGTCTCCTGAGATTGCCCTCCATTTCCAATACTGGATACTACTCCACTAACATAAGAGTGTTGTGTGGTAGACTCTTATTGATGGCTTGGAAAATAAAAAGTATTAAAGCATATCATAGTTTTCATTTATTCATTTAATCATTCAGCAAACATACAAACATTCATTGAATATCTAGTGGCACTGTGTTGGACACTGAGGAAACAATGGTAAGCAAACAGGCAAAAGTCTCCATGATCATGTAGCTCATACTCTAGTCAGGAAAACAGAAAACTCACACAGGGAGATGATAAATGTAAAATTACAACTTGAAGTAAGTATAAGGAAGGAAACAGCCATGGTAGATTGAGAGCTATGGTAATGAGCTTGAACTGAGAGCTGAAAGGTGAGTAGGCATTAACCAGCCCTGCAGCAGGGGTAGAAGAAGGAGAAAGAGAAAGGCATTAGAGAAAGAAATGACAGCATGTGAAAACAAGCAACAGTGGGATGGAACAACATACATTCCAGCAACTGCAAGAAAGCCTGTGCATTAGGGATACATAGACCCAAGCAAGTAAAGGAAATAAATAAGTCTGGAGAAACCAGGCAAAACCACTTTAACAAATGCACAGTTTACTTCAGGTTTCCTTAATAAATGTAATCTTAATCTTAAAGCGAATGGAGAAATAATGAACAGTTTGATGTAGGAGACTGACATGATCCACTTTGTGTTTTGAAAACAATTCTGCCTACTGTATAGAGACAAGAGTAAAGTGGGTAAGGAATGGTGGATGTGGGAATTCTGAACATGAAGGCTTCATCCAGGTGAGAGATTATGGTGGCTTGGTCAAGGGAAGTGATGGTGGGGATTTGAGAAGCCTTTAGTGCACTATAGACCAACAGGTGTATTTCTTACCAAATACACCTGATGAAATGAGGGGACTGTGGTGTGTCAAGAATGTAGAGTACACTGGATTGGGAAAGGCAGAAACCAGAAATAAATTAGTTCTAGTCTTAAAAATTGACTAGATTTTTTTGAATATGGAAATTTCTCACTGGCTGCCTCTTTTTAGGCTCTTCCCTAAGACTTTCTCTTTTACTCCCACATTCCCACTCTCAAAACCACCTTCTCTCACCGTCTTATTACTTTAAGTGTTCCTGGATTCACACAATTTCTTCATAATGACATTAATAATGCAATAATTATGTGGATAATTTAACACTAAGTCTCCCTTAGTTTGAGGCCCAGCTTTGTACTACCAACAATTTCATTGAACTATGCTAATCTGTCTACCAAAATTCCACCCTTAATAATACAAAGACTGTGGAAATGTATTGAAGTCACATCATTTTTTCAGCATATCTTAGAACAAATTCTTAGGCTTAGGCTTCCACCAGAACTTCCATGGTTGTGGAGCTGCGTATAGGGACGGACACTTTAATCATACTATATGTCATGTCCGACCCTCAAAATTATCAGTTTTAGTGACCCAAGATGGCTTACAAAACCTAAAAGCTAACATACCACAGTCTACACAAAGTAAATACTTTATGTTAACAATGAAGAATCAAAATCTTAATAATAAATGATGACTTACAATTCTATTTCTGGGGAATAGGAGTACCTATACCTAATGTTGGATTTGTTCTTGTGCTCTTTTGAAGGGAACATCCTTCTGTATCAGAAATTCCCATGTTTCCATATCCAGATTTCTTCACCAGGGCAGATAAAGAGTTGGCAAAAATCATTGACCATCACGTAAGATTGATTTTTTTTTAACTAGCAGCAAAAGCCTTGTTCTTTAAAAGCACTTTAAGTTATAAAATGTAGTTCTGAAACTGAAACATTAATATGTGAAATTTAAAAGTAGAGCCATGATTGGTTTGCCAAACTGAATTATATCTCACTATGTTATCTGTACACCTTAGTGTCTTCATTGGGTCACAGAAAATTTGACCTTCTGTCATTTGTAAAATACTAGCCTAATCCTGTTTTCTGAATTAGTACCGATTTCTTGTGACAAGAATCTTATATTGAACACTGAACACTGGTTTCTTCTACAGTGTAGTTCTAATAACGGAAGAAAAATCTTTTGGCTCAATTTTCAGTGACCGTTCTTTACCCTTGACAGATCAGAAAGACTGTTAATCACTTTGTTCTTAGTGTGAGTTAAAAAAGCAGTGGCAATATAAGACTATTCACAGAAGACACTTCAATTCATTGTGCTATATTTAGTTGATAATTTCTTACCAAATACACATCATTTTATGCCTAGTTCTTTTCAGGAGCAGAATTAAAGTATGAGAGAAAATACTTATTTTCTGTTTTTTTTCTTTGAATAAAATATATAGCATACATAATGCACTTAATTTTATCAACAGTAGTTCAATATTATCTCCCAGATTGCAATTATATTAACAGTTAAGTTTTTCACACTACTTTTAAGTAGTAATCTTGTGAAGAGATTATTTTATTTACTGATCACATTAAATAGTTTTTACCACATCACTAGTAATTAAGCGACTCTAGCAACAGCTATAAATACTGGGCTTTGGAGACTGACTGATACCTTGAAATGACAAAATGAGAGCTGCAATATTCTGTTATTCACTAATAAAGTTTTTGTTAAACCAATATATGTACAGGTCATCTTCAAAAATTTCAAATGGCTTATAAATTTCAACATCTATATTTTTCAACATCTATAAAGTAATTTACTCATTACTTCAACTAAATTGTCTAGAAGAAATTATAAGAGATAGCAATTTGCCAACATCACATACACACACACACACACACACACACACGTAAAAATAACTACTTTGGTCTGTCTAGGGCTAAAGAAAGAGAAGAGAGTATTATGAATGACAGAGATACAGAGATAGCTCCTAACAACCGTGCATTATCTTTTCCTTTTTCCAAGGTGTAAGCATTATCCAAGTAATCGCTGCCATGAGCCTGCTTATATTGTAGCTAAAGAAGGATAAATAAATCTTTTTCAAAAATATGCTTGAAAACTTACAGATCCAAATTGTTTAATGTGTGGATAGCCTAATAAACTAGTAATTCATAGTACTGATTTTGGAAGGTTTATTGAATTGTCTCTGAATATTATATTTTTTTCAGTATTCATGTATATACCACTTCTTTTCAGATGGGTGTAGCAATAGTGCTTTGTACTTATACTTTATGCTTTACAAAATGCTCTTACAGTAGTTAATTTAATCCTTACAACCCTGTAAAACATTTACCAATAAGAAGAACAAACTTACTTACAATTCAGTTACTTGCTCAATGTTTTAAGTAAATGAGTCTATGCACAAAAACAGATTTCCCTACTCCAAATCTACTTTCCCTTCCACTTTTTCATAGCTGCTCAAGTTCTTGGCTTCTGATTCCTAACCAGAATTAGAAGTGGGAGGGTGGGATCTGCAATATCGACAAAGAACAAAAACACATCCCCTCAGCTATAGATATAATTATCCTTCTAAGCCAACAGACTTTTGTTGAGGGGTTATCATATGCAGGGAATAGAAAATATACCTCATTGCTCGGGAGATATTAAGGTACCTTATACATTGCTAGTATTCCATAGCATGATCATTGAATCACTGAGTGAATAAGTTGAATAAAGCAGTAAATGGTGCTTCCACTTCCCATAGATTTCAAACATATCTATTTTTTTTTGGCATCCTCCTAGCTACCACAACGGACAATAATAATGGCATATAAAGTCAAAAAATATAATTATTTACCCAAGTCGAACTGTTGTCATGGTCACCAGAGACAAAAAGAAAGTATGCTTTTTCCTAAGCCTAATGAAAAGAAGGATTTTGAGGTTATGGTGAATTTCAGCCATTCCAAATTCTAAGAAGGGAGAAAGAGGGAAGAGCTGTCTTCTGGATAGTGATGATATGATACCCCTTCTTGGCTGCTTTTATATGTATTGATGCTTTTATACATGCTGTTTGGGAAACCAAGAATTTTAACTTACTGGCAGTTCTTAAGAATTAACTCTTTTTGATTTTTCACAATTTAAAAAACAAATAATGAGATCTATTGAAATCTTTCATATAGGATAGATTAGTGCTCTTTGTTTATGGATACTGTCATTATTATACCAACTATAACTTCTATGCTCATAAATTGGTAATTTCCTTAAACAACTAGATTATTAGTTTATTATATGAGAAAAATAATATATCATAGTTGAGTATCATAGAACTTGTAGACTAAACCATAGCATGAATTTTAGCCTGTGCCTGACTGTTCTGGAGGTTTTGCCTTAATTTCCCATATATTTTATGCAAAACTGGTTCCTGAGAAACCAAACGTATGAGTAATAACTGTTTATAAATACAGTCTTAAGATAAGTGCAGTTAACTTTTATATTTCTTATGTAATTAAAACTCAACTGGGAATAAATAACGGATTTGATATTATTATGCTTTTATTTTTAATGTTTACTCTAATATGAGTATATTAACATTTTACAAAATTTTACTGCATTCGTCAAAGCTGAGTGACATGTTATGGACTCTGATATTTAGCTCTGCTTTTTATTATCTGAATATCCCAGATGACAAACGTTATTTGTGATTCACAGTACTGGTATATATAGTAATCTATAAATTAATTAATAGGTTGCTAATCTCAGACTGATCATTTGTGTATATGCACGAGCTGAGGGTGACAAAAAGACAGCATTGGCAGTATCCTTAGGAATTGCCAATATTTCATACTAGGAGTCATTCTGCCCCGAATGTTTTACCCAGCATAAAGTGTTTACCATCTGTTTTCATCATTTCCTTCATCAAATGTATTAGAAGAGAAAAAAAGTTCCTCCTAATTTTATATATATATATATATGTATATATATTTCATGATGATGTTTGATTATCATTACTTACAATACTTGTCACTCATTCTTAGGGCTCATGCCTTCAGATATACTACTATTTACATGACATCGTGGGTTATAAAGTGAAAAACTAAGTGAAAGCAAAAGAAAAAGAAAATATTATCATGGCCAATTAAGATAAATTCTTTAGAAATTTTTTACTGGTCTTCTGCATAGTACGCATTTACCTGACCATTAATTTCATTTTTAACTTCATAGAGAGTAGTATTAGAGTTTTTGTCTTTCTGTTTAATTTGTATTTTCTGTATTTTTTTCTTTCTCTTTTGTTTTCACCTGGTTCTTCATTTTATAACCCATGCTGTCATATAAATACCAATATTGATGAAGAAAGTAAAACCGTTTGGAATACAGAAATATAAAACCTATAATGTCTTCTTTTTAATGGTTTTTTTATCTTTAAATATATTGAGGAAATTCTGTTTTGTGGGATTTACATGCATTCTAATAGGTGGCACATATGTTTTGCCAGTGTGGTAGATACAAAATTTTTGAGGAATGTCATGGAAAAAACTAAAAGTATAATTGGATATAAGAATCTGCATTTTGAGCAGCTTAATTGATATGCATTTTTTTCATGGAAAATCATATGTGAATGACATTTTCTCTCTGTAACAGTGGCAGGAAGAGCTAAAGATACGAGAAAAAGAAGATGCAATATGCAAGGCCCAAGAACTTAAAGATAAAAAGTTAGCAGAGAAAAAACACTTTGAAGAAGTTATGAAGAAAAGAGAAGAGAAACTACATAAGCAAACTAAGCCCTATGAGCTTCCTTATAGGAAGGAAGTAATTTAATTAGAAAAGAAAATGCCACCTCCCAAAACTGAGGTCTACATGGCAGAAATACATAGCGTGAAAAATACCAAGATAGCTACATAGTAAGAGAACTTCTTGTCATTAAATTGAGGTATTGTTTAGAAAGAACTTGTTATCCTGATACAAGCTGTTTAATAGTTATTTCTTAGTTCTAAATTAATGACCAACTTTTAATCACACTTGAATGAAGTGATTTCACTAGTCAAAAATTTCCAAGACTACATGTAGTATTTTTCTCAATTGACATTTATCTCATGATTGTACAGCATACTTGATAACTGATTCTCAGAACATTGATGTTCATCAAACAGTTTGATGGAAATTTATTACAGATTAATTAATGAGTCACCATACAAGAATTATTTCTTGAAAACAGAATGAGCATAAGCTAACAATCCTGTAATTACTATTATTCAAATAAAAACATTATGGCATCTTACCTGATTGGCATTTTATAATCAATTTATACCAAACCAAACAAACCCTATTTCAGAGATTTGAATACGGAAGGGCTGGTCATCTTAGACTGATTGGCTTGATCTTTAACAGATGCCAGAGGGGACTCCTGAGAGATGCTGGTTTTACTCTGTTCTGTGAGTTTATGAGAATGAATTTGTATGATCCTGGAAGGTGTAGGAGTAACTGTTGAAAACATTCGTACAGATAGGAGTTATTTTAGAAATGGAACTTCACTTCACCTGAAGTTCGGAACCTAAGAGTAAGAGTAACAGGGTGGAGTTTTTATGATGTCTTATATTCCTTTCCTGAAAACTGAAAAATATAGATAATAATCATACCTCAGTTTCACACAGGTGACTTGGTGATACTCAAGAGACAGGGACTTTAGCAGGGGTGTCAAACTCAAATGACTACCAGGTCAGAAAGGAAACATAAATTAGTGAAGCCAGCTAAGGAATACCTATCCTATCTAGAGAAATTTCCCACCACTTGGTTGCATTCTAAAATATATGTCAGTATTGTAAAATCCTCCAGTCTTTCAAGAAGCTTTTAAATGGGATTATTTTTCAAAATAAAAGTAGCTAAGTAACCAAATGTTGACAAAAATTTTTAATAGCATATTTTCAAATTAAGTTTGATCCATGGACCAAAGTTTGTGACCTATATTATATGAATTCAGGTATCATTCTTTGTTTAAAATAACAATAACAGACGGCAGAAAAATGTTGCGTGTAGGTTGCTGTTTTGATTTCCTGTATAGCTAATTCAAACTTAGATTTCTCTTTCTAAACCTTTTATCTTACCCTTGTGGTCTCAAATGGAGACTATGAAAATTCCTAGAAATATCTCCCAATACGCCTTTCCAAATACCTTCCTCCATCTTTGATTTCTTCACTTGTGAAAAAAAAAAAATCTATAGAACACCAGCCAGTCCCTTTTCTCCAAATCTTATCCCTTCCAAAATCTTGTTCCATCAACTATTCACTATCTCCTCTTAAGTCCCTCTTCATCACTCACTCCTACACCCATCGAGGTTTCAATTTTCTCCCATCCTTCCATCCAAACTTCTCTCTCATCAAAGCCATCAGTGACATAAGACTTACCAAACTCTGAACGTCCTTCTAATTTGTAATCATTTTATTGGTTTGTAGCAAGATATAACAATTAAGCTGTAAGTTTTAGTAAGGGGACTCTGAAGATCTAACTGTTACTTACAAGAATTTCAACAAATCCTGCTCTTTCAGCACCATCTTTGTAAAAGAAACCTGGTATCTCCAATTTCTGAGTCATGGTCCTTAAGGCCTCCTCACTGCAGACTTAGGTTTATGCTTTCTCTGCTCTGCTTAGCGTATTTCTACCTGTTCACCTTCTTTCTTACTTCCACAATTATCTTAATACTTCCAACGTGCTATTATCTTTTCTTCTTGTAGATTCATACCTTTTTTAAGTAACCTTTTTTATGTCATAATGGTGATTTGGAAGGAAGCTGAACAAATCTTTAGATATATGGAGAAAGAAACAAAAGGAGAGAGAGAGATGATTAATCAGAATACTGACACCTTTATTCTTAAATTATTTTTAAAATTCTTAATATTTGGCAACAGGCATTTCTCACAGTGTTTCTCACATTTCTCACATTTCTCCTATTTCGCTGATTCTTTCTGCAATATTAGCAAAGACTGTGGGGTGTAGATCTGGAATCACACTCTAGTTACACTTTCTGCCAGTCACGGAACATTAGGCAAGTTACTGAACCCATTTTCATTTTCATTTACTCATTTATAAAATTGACACAATTTATGTAAAGAGTGATATCATTTAGAAGCTAATTAGGAAAGAAAACAAACCTGTCAGTCATTTTAGCAGAGAGAATTTAATGTAAGAAATTATTTTGAAAGGTGTTAGAAACTGAATAAATGGAAAGGGAGCATAGCAATAACAGAAACAGTAGCTGCAGAAAACTGCTACCACATTTGGAGCCACGGAATCAGAGAAAAGAGGTTTGCATTGTTAAAATCTAAGGGATGTAGAAGGCACTTCACACAGCCCGACTCGGATCCCTGATGGGGAGACATTGCTCAGTTATTGCTGGTACTTCTGAGGGGGCGCAATACAATTGGTTCTGGGAGTGCAGAAAAAAGTGAAAACTGAAACAACTTGTATCTTGCTGAAACCACACTGTCAGGAAGAGAGAGAAAACTGGAAGAATCAGGTGTTTTCTTCCCTCTCATCCTGAAACTCTTTCTCTCCTGTGCTTCCTGTTCTTCAGCATCACAAAGCAGAGAAAATAAGGGTGGGTTTGGAGATGAAAGACACTAGTTAAATAAATGAACATTGTATGGCTTAGAACATTATCTGACCATTCAATAAAAGTTAACTCTCCTTTCTTTTCTTTTGCATCTTTGGCCTTGTTTTCTGCTTATTCTGAAAGTTTTCCCAGGACAAAAAAAAAAAAAAAAAAAAAAAGAAGGTTTAAAAGAAAGCATCACCTTTTAAGTTTATATAAATGGCTTAAAAATAAACTTTACTATACTTTATTTTCATAACTAATTCTTAATTCTTCCAAAAAGTTCATTTAACACAAATTCAATTGGAATTCTTTTTAATTTATGTTTAGTATTCACTTTGCTTCAAAACTCACAAAGGATTCTATGAGTCATAGACTGGGTTGGATACCAGATAAATTATTTCAACTACTCTCTTGTTCAGCTTATGATTTCTCAGCCTTAGTTTGTTTCCCATTCTTCCCACTTTGAGTTGATAGGAGAAAAACAGAGAAAGAGAAAGATTCTACATGTCTGTCTACCTTGCATGGCTCTTAGTCGTCTTTAAATGCCTCTACTGTTAAAAAGTATTAACATATCTCAGGTATAAATTTCTATCTAAAACTTGTTTCCATGCTGTTTTTTATTATTTATGCTTATGTTTATTTTGAAACAATAAACTCAAGACTTCCTACATTTATTTATTATAGGTTTCAGAGGTTTTATTATGGGTTTCATAGGTTTATCATGGGTTTCATAAGTTTCCAAAGGTTTCTCTTAGTAACCACAAAAGCAATTTCTCTTTCTCACCTGCTGCCTCATTGAGAATACTCATAAAACTTTTAAATGTTTAAGTTTCACTACAGTATTAGATTACTGTAGTAAATTCTGAGTAACACAAGCATGAACATAAGCATTTCTCCTGATAGAATTTTTTTTTTTTTTTGAAAAAAGGAAAGCAAATGATTGACAGTGGTTTGTGGGGCATACCAAAGAGACATTTAAGAAAGGAAATATCTAAAGCAAATATCTTGACTCATGCATTGATGAGTGGGTGTTTGGAGAAAGGGAGCACACCCAGGTAACAGATAAAAATAACTCACACCAACAGTTTTAGAAACTCTATAATGATGTTTAACAATTATAATTTAAGTAATTGATTCTTTTGTTTCTACCAGTAAAAACCTTCTCTGTAACTGTCTACTAGTTAGTTACTTTCTGAGTGTCTTTTTCATATTGCTTCTAGTTGAGAACAGTAGTTCTATAGTTTCACTGAACTTTGTTTACAAATTTCAAAGTTAGCTGATTGAGAATTGCTTTGGGGTTGCTTTCAAACATTGTCCAACTGCTCACATACTAAGTTTTCACTTTGTGTCTGCCAGTGACTCTCAATTAAAATCACCATAGGTCTCCTCCAGCTTCTTCACTCCTCTTCACATCTCAATTTGCTGAAGTAAAATGAATAAGAACACCCCTAATTGTCTTATCTGTGATTAATCGATGACACTCGTCGCCTCCTCGGTGGGCTAAATATTTAATACAAAGGAAGGTAGAGTCATGAAAATCTGTTGTGCCAATGCCTCTGTAGAAAAGACGTGTAGTAACAAATTCAGTCCACACAGTACTTCTCAACCTCAGGTTGGCCACTGGAGACTAGGTATTTGTAAGGCTCCTTGTACTGATTCTAGTTATTTTATTTGACATGCAGAATGCATTTGGGAACTTAGAGCAAAATGCATTTTAAATTATCATCTTCTATAATATAAATTAATATATTTGTATAGTTTTACAAATTCTGTTGATGAGTTGGTTACTTTTCTGCTACATGCATTTTTCATGGTGACATAGATTTCAAGGATAATTTGGCTTTAATGTTACTTATGCTCACTTTTTCCTGCAATCATTTTAGCTAAGGGACCTATTTACATAATACCTAGTGCCTTGTTATTTTTTTCCTGTTTCACTGAAAAGCCAAAATAAACAAAAAATGTCTTTCCAAACATTTTTTAGTTGGAAGATCCCTGTGATATCCAGCTTTCCAATAACATTTCCCAAGCTGACTCTATTTTGGAAAGGAGGTGAATCATCTTTCATAAATTAATGAATAAGGTAAAGGTCAAGCATCTCAGAATCACCAGTGCAGGTTTTTAATACATAGCCAGACTATTGGCAGTCTAGTAATGCTTTGAATATTGCTTCAAAACACGAAGAAATAGAAAATCTGAACAAACCAATCTGTTAATCTCTAGCTCCAGTTTTTTGGTTGGCTTCCCAATCAAAAGCTTCCCAATAAAAAAATGATGACAAGAGGATGCATACAGTAGAATTTCTTCCATAGCATACATTCTCCATCATGATAACTATGTCATGAGACTTATGGCCGCATGGGAAGGCATGTCTTAAGGAAGAAAAGACTCAACCTATTCCAGAGACATTATGGAGGGTAAAAAATAGTTGGGGCCTGGTGTGGTGGCTCATGCCTGTAATCCCAGCACTTTGGGAGGCCGAGGTGGGCGAATCACAGGTCAGGAGATCGAGACCATCTTGGCTAACATGGTGAAACCCTGTCTCTACTAAAAATACAAAAAAAATTAGCCAGATGTGGTGGCAGGTGCCTGTAGTCCCAGCTACTCAAGAGGCTAAGGCGAGAGAATGGCATGAATCCAGGAGGCTGAGCTTGCAGTAAGCTGAGATCGCACCACTGCATTCCAGCCTAGGTGACAGAGCAAGACTCCATCTCAAAAAAAAAAAAAAGGTGGAGAGATAGATTTAAGGGTGCTTGATGTCCTCACCCTGTACCTCAGGAGAAAGGGTGTGGTCTAGAAACATGTAAATAGATAAGGAGCCTGAATCTGACAGGTTAGTAGCATTAGCTCCTGCAGGACTGAGGAACTAAGTCACTAGGAGAGATAGAGGGATATTGTATGCAAACATTTTCAATGACACATGCAATTGTCAGGATAAGAAGGGAATCAAAGAAGCAAATGATAGGAGACAGGTCTCTGGTATTAGCACATTAAGACCAAATAGACCGAAATTAGATCTACTTAAGTGCACACTATTGAAGAAAGCATACCAGTTTATCCACTCTACAGTTGAGGTCAGGGAGGAGTAAGTGAACATTGGGAAGATTTAAGGACCCAGGCTCCCATCTACTTCCTTACACAGACCAGACCTCTCCCTATAAATCCAAATGCCATATTGGAACAGAGAATGGAGGGGAGAGGAATATAAAAGCCAAAACAGCTATCCTAAAGAAAGCAAGTTAATATTTAAAAGATCTCTTGATTTTCTAGCTTTGAATCATTTTAAAACTGAGTTACTGAGTTTCATCTTGGCCTGGCTCCAAGAAAACCAGCAGAGGGAGTCTCATGAGGAAGAACTGAATGGTTTTCTAAACCCCCAGAAATTAATTTTCTTTTTGTAGTTAAAATGTGGTATAAAATTTGCCTCTTTGCAACATATATATGAACTGGCATTTCACCATATAGATATAGAATTAGAGATACACGTTCTAAACATGTATGCATCAATCTAATATATATAATCACTCATTCAGAAAATATTTGTTCATTGTCTGCTGAGCTCCAAATACTCTTTTAGTCACTGGGGATATATCAATGAATCAATGAACAGGACTGAAAATATAATATTGTATATATTAAAAATAATGCACTTGTGTGTGTGTAAAACAAGCAAAAAATAACAATATGATATAATCTCAGGTAGAGACAAGTGAAGAACAAAAATAACAGCAGGAATGACCTTTCTAAGGATTTTGACAAAGACCAGAATGAAGCAAAAGAGTGAGTCATCTGACTTTCAGAGGAAAGAGCATTCCCCAAACTCTCAGTAGCAAGTAAAAAATTGATAGGGTAATGAATGATTCATGCTTTTTGCTAAATATTTCTGCTTCTCCCTCCTTTGAGATTCATAGGATTGTTTTCTATTTTCTGGCCCCATTGTGTTGTGGTGGGCCATGTGCTTATTTCTGGTCAATGATTATGAACGGAAGCTATGTGTGTCACTTCTGGGCTGAAGTATTTACTTGTTGGCTTGACAATTTACAGTATCTTTTTCCCCTTTAGAATAATAATTCCCTTTAGAACAATAATTTCTGTTCCAAATAGTGAGTCCCTCTTACCCTTGGCTCCCTTAATAAAAATGATGGAACTGAGACGGAAAAACTTTTCTGTTTTAAGTGTTTGAGATTTGAGGAGTTATGTATTACTACACATAGCCCAACATATCCTGATGGAATGGGAGTGAGTTTAGAATGTTCAAAGAAAGCAAAAAATCCTGCAGAGCTGAAGAAGAGGCCCCAGAGGGACGGAGAGGAGATGAAATTAGAAAGGTAAGTTTGGTCCAGATTATGCAACAATGGAAGTCACAGTGTGTCAGGGTTCTCTAGAGGTACAGGACTAATAGGATAGATGTATATATGAAAGGTAGTTTATTAAGGAGTATTGACTCACACGATCACAAGGTGAAGTCCTGCAATAGGCCATCTGCAAGATAAGGAGCTGGGAAGACAGTCCAAGTCTATCAAAACCTCAAAAGCAGGGAAGCCAAATGCAGCCTTTATTCTGTGGCTGAAGGCCTGAGAGCCCCTGGAAAACCACTGGTGTAAGTCCAGGAGTCCAAAAGGTAAAGAACTTGGAGTCCAATGTTCAAGGGCAGCAAGTATCCAGCATGGGAGAAAGATGGAGGCCAGAAGACGCAGCCAGTCTAGTCCTTCCATGTTCCTCTGCCTGCTTTTTTCCTAGCTGCACTGGCAGCTGATTAGATTATGCCCACCCAGACTGAGGGTGGGTCTGCCTTTCCCAGTCCACTGACTCAAATGTTAATCTCCTTTGGCAACATCCTCACATACACACCTAGGAACAATACATTACATACTTCAATCCAATCAAGTTGACACTCAATATTAAACATCACACATGGATTTCAGGTTAGATTTTTTACTAAGAGTAGTAGAAATTATTGCAAGGGGATGATGAAACAAGCAACTTAGCCTAATATGTAATGCTTTGACGCTTATGTTTTAAAACTTTTAAAAACATAATATTTAATATACTGAAAGTTTAGTATGCTTTTCTAAGAACTTAACACATAAAACTGATTTTAGGAGATGAAAATATTTAAACTTAATCCAACAACTTGGATAAATTACAATATCAAATAAGAATGGGTCTTAATATCTTTCCATTTGAAACATTAGGAATTTATAAAACAAAAACCCCTTAAAACCGAGTCAGGGGTCTTAAAATTTTCTTGGGAAAAGATGGGTTATAAATTAAAATACACATAATTTTATGCTACAGAAAGCTTCTCTTCTTGTCATTGTTATTCTGATTAAAAAAAAAAAAGAGCTTGGCTACTTCTTTGCAACTATTGAGTTAATACAGTTGTCTTGATTTTTTTTTAAGTCAAATATTCGGCATATCAATGGTCATGATTGCTTCAACCCAAGCGAGAAAGGTGGAAATTGAAATAGAGGCATGATGGAGCTCTCAGAATGCCCATGTGCAGGTGTTTCAATGATTTTCATTTACTTTACAGTTGGCATATCAATGGCAAGAAAATTAGGTTTGATTGGATTTGGCAATAGCTTTCCTTTATGATATTTTCAAGGGATAGGATTGTTCAGGGTTGAATTCCCAATTATCTCCTGCTGTCAGAGGCTGGATAAAACAAAGCCTTCAGCACCAAATGTAATTAGCTCTATTGACTTATGTTTTTAATGTTAAAATTATATTCCTTTTTGGGGAGGATGAACAAATACCACCCTTTCTCACTATACATTAATATCCTTGAAAACTGAGTGGATTTGTTTGGCAACTTATTTCTGTGTCTCTGAGATGAAATCTCTGAAGAGCTCTGAGATCAAAGCACTAAGAAGATGGGACACAGGATGTAACATGAATGTTATTTTGAAAATATGAAACTAATAGATATTGTGCATTTTATTTTTTCCTTCATAAATCATGCTTTTTCATCATAATTTAAATATTACAGTACTCAAATAAAAGAGAGTACACTTATATTCATAGCAGCATTATTCACAATATCCAAATGGTAGAAGCAACCCAAGTGTCCCTCAATGGATGAACGGACAAACAAATGTGATATCTACATACAATGGAATATTACTCAGCCTTAAGAAAAAGACATTCTGATACATGCTACAATATGGAATAAACTTAAGGGCACTATACTAAGTGAAATAAGACTATTATGAAAAGACAAATACTGTATGATTCCACTTATATATCTGTGCTAGTCAAATTTATAGAAACAAAAAGTAGAATGGTGGTTTCAGGGACCAGGGAAGGTACAAATGGAGAATTGTTATTTAATGTCATTTTAATTTTATATGATGAAATTTCTAGAGATTGCTCAACAATGTAAATACACTTGACACTACTGAATTATATCCTTAAAATGGTTAAAATGCTAAATTTATGTTATGTGTATTCTACCACAATTAAAAATAATACATAAGATATATTTTGAAAAGGAAAAGCAGTAACAAATATCCTATCAAAAAGGAGAAAGAAAGGAGATAATCTTTATTGGTAGAAAAGTGAAGAAATTACACATCACAAGACATCACACCATTGAACCCCTGGCAAAAAGTGGAAAACAGAAAATAAAATATTAGTATGAAAGAGAGTTTCAATGCCTGTATCCTTGTTTCCTTTCTGGGAACATATACTGACATAAACATCCAGGAGGGGTATGGGAAGAGCTGGGAGAGTCAGGGAGACCAGAGACAAGCTGTCCCTACAGCAAACTAGAGGAACATGGGCCTCTGGGATAGTTCTACGTCCTTTATATTCGGCATGTGTAAGGATATTGTTGCAGCATTTTCAAAGGAAGTAGCTGATTGCATGAGTCCAGGATATTTCTCATCCCCTGTTCAGTATGAGAGGGTCAGGGATGAAGAAGGTCCCACATGCTGAGAGGGTTTCAGAAAGGATTCTTAACATAATGTTCTGAGAAACAAATAGTACCTACACACATCATCTTAGAGAAGCAGAACAGCATCATCATAAAGACCGAACATAGGCTCCAGAGTCAGAAGGCCTGGGATTTGATTTCTGTCTTCTCCACATTCAAGCAGTGCAAACTCAAACAAGTTGACCCTCCTCTCCGTACCTCAATTTCACTTCTTGAAATGTGGTAATCATACTATCACCTCACTTTTTTGTTTAAGGATTAAATGAGTTTATACACATGAAAATCCTATCCCAATACCGGACACACAGTTCTCAATAAACATCAGTCATTATTCTTTGCTTTTATCGTTATCGAAAAGGAGAGAACTATTAACAATAGATTTCTCAACATTGCCTAAAAAAACTAAGTTGTACAACTTCAGACAGAAAGCCTATAGCTTGTGTGTTCTGATATCTAATTGAGTGTGGCTTAGGAAAAACATATTATAACAGTTCTTAGGAGTGAAAAAAGATAAAGGTAAGTGTTTTTGTGTACATTGAGTGTAGCATAAGTAAATTTTGATCCCAGTATAGAAGAGATATTACTTCAGGATCCTCAAGCTGCATGTCTGAATCTGATATTTGTGGGAAGTGAGAGAAGGATGCAACTGGAGGCCAAAATACCATATGCATGAATATTTAAAACATACATTAAGCTAATAATAAACTGTTAATTAAAATATGTTTTAGTCGTTTACTTTGAAAACTATACCGTCACAATGAATTGGAAGGCCAGACTCAAATTTAGAATTAACACGGAGTTCCATGCTGGAACTTGGTGAGACAGGAAAGCAGGCTGTATTCTAGCCTCTGACCTACCTCCTTTTTCCCACCAGTCTCTGTCCTTCATGAGGCATAATGCACAAGCATTTTGTCAACCTATCCAACCCGTGATGAAGCGCTATCTATATTCCTATAAATAGACACTCCTTGCCAACTCCTCAGGCCAACAGATACAGACATCAGCTACGTGGGACTTGAAGCATGGTAGTTGGGGAAGGGGATCCGGCTTTAGTTAGGCATATTCCCTTAGTACAGTAAACTCTTCGTCTTATAGGGAGGGCCTTGGCCAGAAGACCAGAGCAGGATTTGCTAGCGTTTGGGGCTCAGAGAAAGAGCTCCTCTTGCCTGCTCTATGAGTGACAATGTGCACAAAAAAAATAATTCAAAATCTTTCAATTATAGCTAAAGGGCAAAATCATCCAAAGTTAGAGACCATCCCAACCCTGAAAAAAAAAAAAGAATATGTAGCAAGAGCTAAAGATACTCAACAGATGGAGGAACAGGAATGACATAGAAAGTTTTCTCTAAGGGCTTTCTTGAAATCAGGCATTTTGAAAAGAACAAACCTCTTTCAGAAAGAGAAAACTAGCTGTGGCAACAGCAACTCAGACTGTGAATGTACTGACCAGGGATATATCATTCTCCAATGATTCCAAGAATCACATTCATTATATATTTAGCATCTAAAATTGAGATGTTTCCCACAATTGATAGTGTTTTACAATTACTGTCAGCCAAGTGACAGTTGTGACATGACTGTCAGGGCCTGTATGTGCATGAACTTGATCATAGCTATTCACAACCAACCTTAATTAACATGAGCTGTGTGCATTATTGGCTCCATATAAGTTGTGTTGAATTGCTATTTAAAATGTCTCCAAAAAGATTATACTATGATTTGGCATTGAAAAAAGAGTTTGTGTGCAGAAAGACACAGAAACCAAGAGCAGGACATAAACTGGATATTAATGAAATAAATTTTCATTTTTGGAAGAATACCTGCAACTTCATATTTGTTTGCAAAGTAACAACAAAGTAAATTCTGGAACTTAAAATAAAGATACCCATAAACAGATGAAGCTGTATAACATGTAGTTACTGAGTTTATTGGTTAGCTATTGCTACAATAATATTGCATAACACCATCTCAAAACTCCATGATTTAAAACAACTAATTACCATGCATGTGTCTCCAGGTAAGCTGGAGTTCAACTGGTCTAGGTAGGAGTTACCTAGATGGCTTGGCTTCTCATGTCTCTGCTATACATGTCTCTCATCCTCCACCTGTGATGAGTGGACCAGGTGGGCATATTCTTTTGGTGATGTCTGATAGCAAAAATGTACAAAAAGAACAAGTGAAATACTGTTGTTCATAATAAACTCTAATGACTCCTTGTATTTCAGTGTTCTCAGTTGTCTCCTTTTTTATTCCTGATGTTACTTATCTGGGTCTTCTCTCTTGTTTTTTCCTAAGTCTAACCGAAAGTTTGTGAATTTTGTTTATCTTTTTGATAAACAAACTTTTTGTTTTATCTTTTTGTTTTGTTTTGTTTTTTGAGACAGAGTCTCACTCTGTCACCCAGGCTGGAGTGCAGTAGCACGACCTCGGTTCACTGCAACCTTCATCTCCTGGATTCAAGCAATTTTCCTGTCTCAGCCTCCCTAGTAGCTGGGATTAAAGGCACGCACCACCACACCCAGCCAATTTTTATATTTTTAGTAAAGACTGGGTTTCACCAGATTGGCCAGGCTGATCTCGAATTCCTGACCTCAAGTGATCCACCCACCTTGGCCTGCCAAAGTGCTGGGATTACAGGCGTGAGGCACCACCACCGACCTTGTATTGTTTTTAAAGTCTCAGTTTCATTTATTTCTGCTCTGATCTTTATTATTAATTTCCTTCTACTAATTGGTTTGTTCTTGCTTCTCTAGTTCCTTGAGGTGAATCTTCGGGTTGTTAATTTTGAAATCTTTCTACTTTTTTGATATAGGTGTCTATTGCTATAAACTTCCTTTTTAGTACTGCTTTTGTTGTATCCCATAGATTTTGGTGTGTTGTATTTCCATTTTCATTTGTTTAAAAAAAATCAAATTTCCTTCTTAATTATTTCATTGGCCCATTGGCCATTCAGAAGCATGTTGTTTAATTTCCAAGGTTGTGTATTTTCCAAGGTCCCTCTTGCTTTTTGATGGCTAATTTTATTCCATTGTGGTCAGAGATAATACTTGATATATATATATATATATATATATATATATATATATATATATATATATTTTAAATGTGTACAGGCTTGTTTTGTGGCTTCAAATGTGGTCTCTTCTGGAAAATGTTCCATGTGGTGATGAAAAGAAAGTGTATTCTGCAGCAGTTGGATGAAATGTTCTGTAAATGTCAATTAGGCTTATTAGATCTAATGTGTAGTTTAACTCTGCTGTTTCTTTGTTCTTATCTGTCTGGATGATCTGCCTGTTACTAAGAGTGGGCTGTTAAAGTCCTATATTATTACTGTATTGCAGTCTATCTCCCCCTTTAGGTCTATTAATGTTGGCTTTATATATTTGAGATCTTCAGTGTTGAGTGCATAAATATTTATATAATTATGATATTCTCTTGCTAAATTGACCCCTTTATCAATATATAGTGAATTTATCTCTTTATAATCATAGATTTGTAATCTGTTTATATGTGTGATATGAATCTAGTTACTCCTACTCTTTTTTGGTTTCCATTTGCAGGGAATATCTTTTTCTGATCCTTCACTTTTAGTCTACATATGTGGTTTTCTTGAGGCAACAAGTAGTTGGGTCTTGTTTCTTTATCCATTCAGCTATTCTTTGCCTTTTCATTGGAGAATTGAGACATTTACATTCAGTGTTATTATTGATAATTAAGGAGTTATATAAGGTATATACTTATTGCTTATACCAATATGTGTTATTTGATAAGTAATAACTACTATCATTTTGTTGCTTGTTTTCTGATGGTTTTGAGACTTTTCCTCCCTTTCTTATTAAAGTCTTCCTTTGTAGTTATGTTATTATCTCTGATAGTATATTTTAAATTGTTACTGTTATTTTTAGTTAATCTATTTCAGAATTTTGCACTGTGGTTGCGATGAGGCTTACAAAAAACATTTTAAAGACATAACAAGTTATTTTAAAGAGATGGCAACTTATCTTAGAACACAAAAGAATAGAAATAAACAAAGGCAAAAAATCTACACTTTAACCCCATTTCCACTACATTTTGATTTTCACTTTTCTCAATTTACATTCTTAAAATTACCTATCTCTTAACAGGGTGCTGTAACTATTATTGCTTTTTATATATTTTGTCTTTTGTGCTTAATATCAGAGTTATGGGTGGATTATACACCATAAATATAGTAACAGGGTATTCTGGGTTTGTTCATGTACTTAATTTTACCAGTGGGTTTATACCTTGAAAAGTATTCTCTTTAGCATTTCTTGCAAGATGAGTCTGGTGGTGCTGAATTCTCTCGGCTTTTGTTTGTCTGTGAAGGACTTTATCCATCATATTTCAATAACAGTTTTGCTGGTTACGATGTTCTGAGGAGGTTGCAGTTTTTTTTCTTTGAGTACTACCATATGAATCAGCAATTGGATATTTATTCAAAGGAAGAGAAATCCAAATATTAAAGGTATATCTGGACTCTGGCGTTTATTGCAGACTATTCACAATAACAAAGATACAGAATCAACCTAAATGTCCATTAACAGATGAATAGATACAGAAAATATTATATATATACATATATATGTGTGTGTATGTGTATATATATGTGTGTGTGTGTATGTATGTGTGTACCTCAGTCATAGGTAGATGAAAGTTGAATTATATAAGAAAAATTCAAATATTTTCCATAATTGGCATATCATTTTATAGCTACCTCAGATATGTATGAGAGTTCTATTCAGTCCATATCTTTACCAGTATTTAGATTAATCAGCCATTCGGCTGTCTACTGGTTTGCAATGTTCTGATGAGAAGTCAGTCATAATTCCTATAGCTGTTTCTTTGTATATAATGTTTCTGTTTCTCCCCTGTCTGTTTTTAAGATTTTCTCTTTCTTTTAGGTTTCCAGCAACTGACCATAACATGCCTATGTGTGTTTTTCTTGTTTCTACTTGTAGTTTGTTAAGCTTTTGGATCAATGTATTGATAATTTTTTGTAAAATTTGTAAAAAATAAATTTTGGTTGTGTTTAAAATATGTTTTATTTTTTCTTTCTCTTTTTTCCTCATTGAACTCCAAATACAAGCATGCTAAACTTCTTGATAATTCCAAGAAGTTGCAGATGGTCTGTTTACTTTTTCCTACCTTTTTTTTTTAACTGTGTCCTTCAGTTTGATGTTTTGTATTGATCCATCTTTGAGTTCACTGAATCTTTCTTTTACAATTTACTTGAAGACCCAAATTTTTGTTTTCAAATATTATAATTTTAACTTTTAGAATTTTAATCAACTTTTTAAAATTTTACAACTTCTACTTCTCTCCCACAATAGTTCATCTCTGTATCCATTTTTTCCTGTAAATTAATATATTTTTCATAGTTATGTTTAGTTCTCAACCTCCCTAATCTAATACCTGGAAATTTCTAGCTCAATTTATATTGACTTTTTTTCTTGGTAATGGGACATGTTTTCCTGCTTCATCACATATCTTCCAATGTTTTATTGTATTATGAGTATGGCATATAAAATAATATAAAAATTTAATTCGTTTTGGTTCTTTGACAGAGAATGCAAGCCACTGCCCCTGTTTGAAAGTTAAGGGAAGGTACTGGTGTGCAGAATCTTTATAATCAAATTGAGCCTGTGCTACGTCACAGTATTGACTTTAGCTGTGATCAGCCTGCTTCATTTTTTCATTATCACTAGTCTCTTTTTTATCTTGCTTTATATTCCAAATAAGAGAAAGTTGAAATGCAATTTAAAATATTTTTAGTTCACCTTTGGATTCAATTTTGTCAGGGCTTCAAAATAGAAGCAACACAAGAATATGTTATTTCTTTCTGCTTATCAGCTTCTCTTTCATGGCTGAATTCTTGATAATATTCAGATAGAGAAACTTATTTGACTGAAAAATTTGTTTTTTGCTTGGAATCTTCCAGATTCAAATGCCTCCTGCCATCGCTGTGTCATCTAAAGCTTATCTGTTTTCTTTTTAACCCTGCTGAGTCTCTTCATCAACATCAGGCCTACACCTCCACCCACTCGTATCCAGATCAGGAGCTCTTCCCCAGGTAGAGGAGTTGCCGTGGTACTCTAACTAGGAAGAACTTGTTTTTCTCTGGAATTCAGTTCATCAAGGCTTTATTATATCTACAGTTCTTTATTAGCCCCTTAGAAAGTAAGGTTTATTTATCCATTTTGTCAATTTTGTTGTTTTTACCATGATTTGAAAAGATTTTTTGCCTCTTGTTCATATAAACTGGAAGTGGAAGCCAGATAAATATTCATCATTAAATTTCTGTTCATGTTTTATATTCTTTTCCATGAAAGTTCCCCCTATTTGGCTAATCTTTAGGGCTCACATATCTAGATCTGCCCTGAATAAACTAAAACACTTTATTCAGAGCACAGTTTTTAAAACCAAGGAGACAGCAAGATAGACATAAGATAAATATTACATGGGATCTGCATAAAATAGTTTTTTTCTCCATTATCTTTTACTTTTTCCTTGCCCTCTTCCATTCCTTTCTCTTTACACAGGAAACAGAAACAGAGGTGAGGATAAAAAGTCCTAACAACACAGTAGACTCAGAAAGCAAGGACGAAACTATGTTGGAGGCAAGAAATTTGGATGGACATTAGAGAAAGAAAAACCAATTTTGAAGTATATTTATATTTGACATTATAAGCTAAGCCTCTAGAAAATTTAAATGTCAAAATTAAATTTATACATTAAATTTGCCATATTTCATTTTGAAATATAAAATGGCGAGATGGGAAGAGGGTGCAGGCATCCTGTAGGAAGTTTGATATTGAAGAGGAGTGAAGCGAGAAAGGTAAGATTGCAGCAAAGGGGCAAGTTAAGACGGAAACCTCATTGAAAACTCCTACCCCGCACCTACATCACCATATTGATCTTATAACTAATTCTTCTTTGCCTCTCTTATCTCATAGCATGAAGAATTTGCTTAAAGTTATAACCAATGCTGCTCAGCACATTTCTTCATTTCTATACCTTCACTCCTCACATGGCTCCCCACCCCACCCCACCCCACACACGACTGAAAATCAATTTACAGGTGTCTTCAGCTCTCCCTGATGGGTCCAAGTTGCATACTGAATATTTCTGGCTTGCTGATTTTCAAAGGCTTTTGGATGATATTAATAAATAGGGGTTCATAATATATATGAAATTCAACTTGATTTTGACTTAATCAGCCCAAATCCCTGTGTTTCTATTTTAATTCTTCCTTCCAGCATAAGAATTCCCCTGCTTCTAACAAATCTTTGCAGCAGGTCTGCAGCATCACAAGCTTTAGATACCTTCTGATATAATTTGAAAATCTTCTGAGCTATGAATGGTCCCTGGCAACTCTCTGACAAACAATCATTTTAGTTCTGACAATCTATGGATAGCTGAAGCTACACAGATCAAAATAAGAATATGGGACATCCTTAGATATCCCAGCAAACTCTAAAGGGGAAATGAATGTTCTATCCTGAGGCACCACAATGGATTAGAAGGTTTTATCTAGCTGAGAGTGATGGTAAATAGAGCCATTCACATTGGGGATATTGCTCAAATATATTTGAACACTTTGATCTATTTCTCTGCCCTATAGTAATTTACATAGGCTTCCCAATTCTGCTCACAGTCTAAGTGTTTTGTTACTGAAAATTTTCTCTGGAATTGAAATACTAAGACTGAGACTTATCTATTCATATTAGGGCCTTGAAACATTTTATAGGGAATGTAGTTGACTGCAAATGGCCCTATATCCATGAAAGGCAATCTGTAGAGAAAGTGTCAAAGGCACAAAGGGAGTTGTCTTTTTTTTTCTTTCATTTCTTCTTTTATTTCTTGTTGTCTTATTTTTGTCTTTGTTTCCTGAAAAACATTGTAGAAATTAAAGACATTAGATTATAGTGAACAGTTTCTGTAGTAGTCATTGGCTGTCTCTTTGGCAACCTTCTCCTTTTCCTTCTGGTCATAGGGATCTGGATTTTCTTTTAGAGAATTACCTCTCCACCACTTTTTGTAGTCTTTGTGAAGCTGTCAATCAAGGTACACTGACCTCCCCTAGGGACAAGTGTCATTCACTGTAGGCTCTCTAGACATCTGGACTTAGAGTCTTGAGTCAATGGATGAAAGAATAAGAAAACAGAAACCTTTTGGAGATGTTGCTTGTCATCAGCATCATGTTGTTAGAACTGCCACTCAACTTCTGCAATCCAATTTCCCTAAGCTGTACTTGTTCCCATCCTGCTGAGACTGGTTCTCCCAAGTCCTGTCACTGATTGTGGTGCCATCCCCTAGTCTTCTAATAAATTCTCTGTTGGTTAAATTACCAAGGGTCTGTTTTTATTGTTTGCAATCAAAGAAATTCAACTCATAGAAATGCTCCAAGTTAGTCAGATGTAGATGATTTTTATGAGTAGTTATCCATTCCATAATATACTATGTTTCTAATAATATACACATTTATTTTAATATTTTGATAGAAGTCCTGAAAGAGCCATTTCTGTAAGTCAATACTTTGTGAGACTGCAGCAAGATGTAAAAGATTTATTCAGGAAACAATCTTAAGCAACAACAGCAATCTTCTTTGCAGAAAAAAATGATGGATCAGTAAGGCAGTGCAATTCTAGTGTCCCTAAATCCAGATGGGTTTAGAACTGGGATGGCAAACTGAAATATCTGTAGGAAATGAGCAATGATGCAAACGGATGAGTCATCTGGGATACTTCTCACTTTCATTAAGAATTATAATCCAGCTGATTTTTCTTCTTCAACCTCTTCGGTTTCTCCTTTCAGTTTCCACCTCTGATAGAGACCTGTGTCAAAGATATATTGCTCCACTAAGGAAAACACCAGTGCCAGTGCAATGACAGGTAATAACTGAAACTAACCATTGTTCTCAAAGAAACAATAGAAATCATGAAGACTCAGAGCTGAAGAACATGCCCTTTAAATGAGGCAACGCTCCTCAGCTCTGGACAATCACCACTTGTCAGAAAAGCTGGCTCAGTATTGCCTATATCTTCTGATGTTTTATAAAGTAGTCAGAAATATTAATGTTTTTACTAAATGTATAATAATCTATTTATTTATTGTATATTGGCAGTTAATTCAATTAAAAATATATTAGGTGAGCCCAGGAAAACAAATGTACATTCTGCTCTTGACCTACATGAGAAGCTGGGCTGTGATATTTTATATGGATTTGTGGCATGACAAACACTTATTAAGCACACCACTTCAGCAAAGGAAAATTTACTTTAAAAATCAAACTCTTAAGCCAGAACAAGCTACCACAGTCATGAAATAAATTCCCAGGGGTGGCCTAATGGGATCCTGCAGGACCCAGCAAGTGACGGAGGATAAGTTAGAGAAGGAAAACCCTTGCGTTGCCAGTAGCTCAGGGGGGCATGTCGATACACTTTGCTTGGCAAGAGAGGCACGTTGTACCTGGCTTGATATGTTGTTCCAGTCACCCTGTTATATGTAGAAATGGATTAAAGAAAAGCCATTATTGATACTTGAAACTTATGCAACTTACTCATTTCAGATCTTAAGTGCTCCAGAATAATAATAAAAAAAAGAATGTTGTGTCTGTGTCAAGTTGCCTTTAGGCTATTGTGTTTCACTATATGCATTACCTTAAAAAAAATGAACCACTCTTTGCCACTAAGCATCTTCAAACTTAGAAGAGAATAAGATTGACATTACTGTTCAGATCCATTAGTCAAACTACAGTGGCTTTGGACAGGTAGTTTCCAAAATACAACAGCCTCATTTACACCCAAGAGCAACAAAAGACATTGGGTATTTTTCTGCTGTGATGCAAGGTACAGAAGTACCAGGGCAGAAAGTAGTTTTGATACATATTGCTTTTAGTGAAAGGATTGGAAGTGGAAAGGGAAATGACAAAATACAAAGGTGAAATGACAAAATACATATCTATATTCTAATGATTATAGAGAAGAAAAAAACAATTTTACCTAGGAGCTAGATTAAAATCAATGAAAGAACAAAAGGATACAGCAAGAAATCAACCGGTATGATTACCAGGGATTTCCCCCCGCCTCAAAATAATACCACTTAGTTTTTAGTGTGTCTAAGAAAGTAGAAGCTGCTTATTCTTGAAAATCATTGTTCCAAGAAATACTACTATACCGTTTTTATATTTTATTAATTCTAAGTGATCATTTTCTTGTACCCCAGACATTCTACATATCTGCATTTACAATGAACATAATTAATTTGGATTCTGGAAATAAAGGAATTTATAAACTTGACTTTCCCTGCCCACTGAGACACTGAAGCAGTATAATACACATATTACATCTGATGTATGTCTTATATGTTTTTAATCTGGATTGATCCAATTTTCCCAAGCTTCTATTATTGGGGTGAAATATGCCATCTCTATGAGAGTAAGTCTGTTTTTTTAATAATATAGAAAAATTACATCTGTTATTTATCTGGGCATGTAATTGTAATGTGGCAGGCATTATCTTCATTATATCATTTAAATTGTATTTCTCACATCAAAGTATCAGTGAAATGACATGTCACTTCTCCTTTTACGTTTGAGAAAACTGTGATATGAAGAATTTAAATAATTGGCTCAATATCACATGTTTTATAGGTGGAACAGTCAGAATTTTAAGTCTGCTGGATTCTAAATTGTGCATTTTTCACTTACCTATACCGACCTAAGGTAGAATGAGTAAGACCTGACCTATGAGAAGGGAATTATTCTAAATATAGTAGTTACTGTTTAAACATTTATGGTAGTACAAAGCTAAGGAACGCAGGCCATAGGCCACGTCATGAGATTTCCATTGTAAAAGCACGTACATGCCAGGAACTTAAGAGCAAGGAGTGCTCTCTCTGTGTGCTTCCATCTCCACCCCGCAATGGGCCTGTCATAGTGGTCTCTTCATAGAAGCAGTCCCGTGAAGATGTCCTATCAAACATCAGCACCATGAAATATGAAGACTTTGGGGAGATTATGATAATAATTCAGTAGTGGCTTTAAAATATCCAGAGAAGATGATCCTAGGGGTGGCAATCTGGTAAGGAAAGGCAACTAGGGAACTTGTCTTGGATCTAAACTTGCATAAAGAAACTTGCGTTTACTGTGTGTTGATGTGGAGTCATTTCAAAGCTGATGGAAATCAAGAAGAGCTAAAAAGGTGAGAAGAACCTATCTTCCCACGTCAGTAACCTGAAAAAAGAGCACTGGCTGGGGAGAACCCCAGGACAAGGGTAAGGCATGACAGCCACATGATGATTTGGAGATGGCTCTCAGAGGTGTAGTAAGGAGTGCAGACTGATTTTAGAAGAAGGATAAAGCAGTTATTGTGAGAAGAAGGCCTTTAAAAAAAGAAATCAATCAATAAAAATATCTCAGATATTTGATGCCGTCATTGTCTCCCAAAGGGATTAAGCATATTTTCTCTGGGTTAAAAGTTTTTGTTAAAAAAAAAAAAAAGAGCTATTTCACCACAGATTTCAAAAAACTTTGAAGCAGAATTAACAAACAGGAGGAGAGCTCCAAAGGCTCATGCACATTTGCATGCCACCGCTGCTCAGTGTTACAAGAGTCCAGCTCAACTCTTTACACCTTACTCAGGAAGTATCTTTATTCCTCCTGACAGCAGGATTAATGACTATGCTCAGAAGAAAAACCAACTGTCGAAAAAAGTTTACTTCTTATAGTTGTCCTCCCTTTCTTTGTCCTGTGTAAGCTTTTTTTTCTAGTTTAGATGGTGTGTCATTCAGGGTTCTTCATGGCAGACCACAGAACCTGCTATTTTGAGCAAAAAGGGATTAATTAAGAGTACATAAGTGGCTCACAGAATATTTGAAGGGCTGAAAAAACAGATTCTAGCTTGAGCCTCCAGAAATATCCCTAGATGTCCACAATGGGTAATGGGCCCCGAAGATGCTGCTACTTCTGCCACACTGGAAACCACTGTAACAGCTGCCAACACTAGAACCATGTTGCCCCCTGTTTTATTTATTTATTTTTGTTTAGCAAAGAAGACAACTTATATTCTTGCTATATTATCAAACAACACCACTGGTAATGGCAGCT
This sequence comes from Macaca fascicularis, assembly GCF_037993035.2. NCBI lineage: Eukaryota > Metazoa > Chordata > Mammalia > Primates > Cercopithecidae > Macaca > Macaca fascicularis. The sequence goes on along the minus strand of NC_088380.1, from coordinate 116,851,945 downwards.
ATTGTTCGCTGGAGAAATGCTATGGAATGAAAAGAAATTTTTGTATTAAGAAATCTGAGGAGAAATTAAAAAGAAATTTTAATATCTTGATTTAATGCAGCCATGTGGCTAGACAGATGTTACCTCTTCAGCATCTGGACATGTTCTGAGACTATTGCATCTTCTTATAACCTTTACAGTCTCATTGAGCATATAGCACATAATCAAACTAAACCAAGGTAACTAGCATGTGGTATCAGGGCTGATGGTTTAAGGGGTGGTCTATGCAGATCTGTGCATGGCAAGAAGTGATAAAGACTATGATTCTGTGGCACCAACCATAGCCTCTTCTATCCTCAAACCTGGAGCACTTGGGGCATCTACAGAACCTGCAGGCAATACTTTAATAGACCTCCTGGAGTCTTTGACTCAAGATTAGGAGCCATTGTCCTTTATTCAGTCTTCCCAGATGAAACAAACAACCATTTAATACCTTGATTTTTCTCTTGTAGAGGTTTGTTATATACATTAGTGACAGTTCTGACTTCAAATTTTTCCCATCAGTATAAGATTGTGGACCCATTTTTCCTTTTCCACAGATTTGTAAATTATTGTGTAATGCAGAATTTTCTAGGATATACACAGGTAAGAACTATCATGTCCTTGCAATACTGGGTAGATAAAAAGGGAGAGACAATGATACTGGCTAAAGGTTGTAACAGGGTAACTTGAAAATGGCATTAATAAGATGCTTGGAGATAGTTTGTGAATTTTATTTACTGGGTTCTCCGTATCCCCTTTTCTGGAAATAATTAAGAGTTGACAGTTCATGGAATTCTACAGCCTCTCCTATGGCAAATTGTATTCACCTGGAGTGACAAGTTATTGAGAGAAGAACAGACTATCAATAATGGTTTTATATTTTTAAAACAATAATTTCCTCTTACTCCAGACAGAAGCAACATGCTGTGCAAAATTATACATCATGTAACAGCAGCTGAGAAGTCAACATATATCACTATCAATGCTGCCTCTGTAAGAGCCAAAAAATTACCATATCTAACAATAATTTTTACTTTAACAGAAAGAACAGAGGACACAGAAAGAAACCAACTTATTCTTATAAATGGTTGGTTTAACACATAGTGAACAAATTGATGTGTAAATTGGCTTTGATGAATGATTGTGTTAAATGTGGTTATTTATTATGAGTTCCATTACATAAATTGGTTGCAAAATTATAACAAATGTTCTTTATTAATCTTACCTTCTCCATGGTTAGAGAATGACTCCAGGCAATTATCTTTCATAGACTTCAGCACCATTAGCGCTAATATACTGAGGAGGGCATACAAGTTCTAATAATACACAAAGAATAGAAACATGCTTTTTCTTTGCTCCCTATGTAGGGAGATGATATTTCTTATGCAACTTCCTTCATTCTCTATTTAATCCCTCCAGTTATTAGTTTGGGGTATTTTTGCAGTAATAGCTACCATAGGTATAAGAAATATCTTATACATGTTTTTCATGGTATGACATTTAAATTTTAAACAGATGGCATAGATCTAGTCTTGAGGAGCTAAGAGTTTAATCAAGATGACTCAGGTGCTTTAAGGCCGTATTTGGCTACTTCACAGGAGGTTTAAGCATTTGCTCTGAGGTCCAGTGACAGATTGTGGAACTGTCTAAATGTTTTCCTCTTCAGCATGGGATACAGATAACGGGAAAGTAGTGTCTTTCTGAGAAAGGAAAGGAAATATTTCTTCCAAGAATACCCTCATGACCTGACTTTCCGCCAGAATCGGAGATAAAGAGTTGTCTGAGTAGATAACCTATAGCCTCTTCCTAGTTATGAGGGGCCACTTTTTCCAGTTATGAATTTTCAGCTCTTTGCTTCTCATCTTCCTCCTCCTATGGACACGATTTTGTCTTTCTAGTTCTCCTTACATCCCTAGCAAGGCAAAAACCAAAAAGGAAAGAAAAATCATTCATTCTGTTAACTATGTAACTCTGGCTAAAGACTCAAGGTGGGATTAAATAATGTAGGCAAGGAGGTGCTTATATATCATCACTATTTAAAAGAATATAACAAAACAGCACTGCAAATTTGTAGCCTGGGGAAGTCAGTCAGATGATATGGCTGCATTTTTTATTATTGAATATTTATCAAAATCACTGATTTGTGAGCTCCTAAGTTAGGTGCTGGGTGCTGAAGGTGCATAAAAGAGGAAGAAAGCCTACTGCACAAGCAATGCTAACCAGAAGCTTGGTGCCCCCAAACATACCTCATCTCTATGCCATGTCTTCATCACTGTATAAATGTTTCTACAGTTTACAGTTAGTATTTAGTACAGCAACTAAAGAGAATATTCAATGTGACAGTAAATTAAACAAGTTATAACTTTTTTTTCTCCCAGGTGAATATGTACATAGGTAATCCACCATGATATGGTTTGGTTTTGTGTCCCCATCCAAACCTCTCTTGAATTGTAATCCCCACACGTCGAGGGAGGAACCTGATGGGAGGTGATTGGGCCATTAGGGTGGTTTGCCCCATGCTGTTCTCAAAATAGTGAGGGAGTTCTCAGATGATCTGATGGTTTAAAAGTAGCAGTTTCCCCTGCATTCTCTCTCTCTTCTGCCACCATATAAGATGTGCCCTTGCTTCCCTTTGCCTTCTGCCACGATTGTAAGTTTCCTGAAGCCTCCACAGCCGTGCAGAACTGGGAGTCAGTTAAACCTTTTTTCTTTATAAATTACCCAGTCTCAGGTATTATTTATAGCACGATGAAAATGGACTAATACACAGTGCTTGTATGAGGCTCCTTCTATCTTATATTATCAAGTGTGGCCTCTTTTCCCAAATTTACTTCGTAGTGTAAGATAGTTGCATCAGTTCCAGATCTCTCACCTACATTTGGCTCAGGAGGACAATGAAAAGGAAAGAGAAAAATGTGCGCCCTCCCTTTAAAGACATTTGCGGAAGTTGCACAGACAACTCCCATGTACATATAATTGGCCAGATCTAGTCATAAGAGAGGCCAGAAAATGGATTCTTGATTTCAACTTGTCACATGCCCAGCTAAATATTATATATTCTGGGATTTTCAGTTTCCGCTCAGGATGTAGAATGCTATAAAGAGTATCACTCCCATACTTTCAGTAACAACTACAACAGCAGCATCAGCAAAAACACAAAACAATCTGAGAATTTGTTTTCTTGGACCCAGCAGAGAACTGATGAGTACCAACTAACATGAAATCTAAGGAAAGTCAGGCACATCAAATAAGAGTTGAGACATGAGTCCTTGCTTAACTGGGATAGACACTGTTTATCACAGGTAAGAAGAATCAAGCTTAATTTTTAAATTAATTGCTAAAGGTCAACTGTGGGCTGAAAAGAGAATATAGAAACCCTGAAAGGCACAAAGACAGAAGAATTCACTCATCACAGACTTTTTTGTTCACACAGAAGATCAGTAAAAATCCTGAAAAATATGTCCCTTATGATGCAGGCCTGGGGCAGTGGGGCCACTGAGGAGAGAGCACAGATGACTCTCCCCTGTCTCTTCTATAAAACAAAGGCCTTAAACTTCTAGAAAGAGGGCAACAAAATCTGATGCTCTTAGTGCGTTAATGAAAATGCAATGGGAGGGGAACAACAGCAACAATACAACTCTATACCCCTGAGGGAGGAATAGAAAAACTTGCTGGTCTCAGACCTACAGCTGGGAGTGAGACAAGATCACTTAGAAACACCTAATCCACAAGACTCAGAAAAACAATGCCAATCGAACAGTGAGACTTAAGCAAAACAACAGAGAATGCCCCAAACTCCCCCCACCCACTTCTTCCCTCACCAGTCTGAAAGCTTTGAGTAACAGTGGCCTACTGCTTGAAGGGAAACAAGAACATGCAGACAGACCCTATTGGAGGCATAGCGGGCCTTTTGGGAAGGCCGAAAATTGAGGGTGGAACAGACACTTCTCTTTCAGAAAAAGCTCTCTAGCAAACCAGCACACATGATGAATAGAAGGTAATACTAGATGATTTAGAAATTATACAAACATATGGAAATTAAACAATATGCTCCCAAATAACCAGTGGGTCAATGAAGAGATAAAATAGGAAATGAAAAAATTTTCTTGAAACAAACAGTTGTGACCCAACAGACCCAAAGCTATGGGATACAGTCAAGGCAGTACTAACAGTAAAGTTTATAGCTATAAGTGCCTACATAAACTGTTGATGGAAATATAAATTAGTACAACTACTATGGGGAACAGCTTGGAAGTTCCTCAAAAACTAAAAATAGAATTATCATATGAGGATCTAGCAATTCTATTGGTAGGTATATAACCAAAGGAAAGGAAATGTATATATTGATGAGAAATCTGTACTCTCATGTTTACTGCAGCACTATTCACAATAGCCAAGATTTAGAAGAAACCTAAGTGGTCAACAACAGATGATTTGATAAAGGCAACTTGGTGCATATACACAATGGAGTACCATATACACATAAAAAAGAATGGGATCTTGATATTTGCAACTGCACAGATGGAATTGGAGATTATTATATTAAGTGAAATAAGCCAGGCACAGAAAGACAAAACTTCACATGTTCTCATTTATTTGTGGAGGCTACAAGTTAAAATAATTGAACTTACGGAGATAGAGAGTAGAATGATGATTACAAAAGGCTGGGCAGGTTTTGGGTGGGGAAGGAGGTGGCAATAAAGATGGTTAATGAGTGCAAAAATATATTTAAATATAATTAATAGATCTAGTATTTCATAGCACCACATGGTGACAACAGTCAACAATAATTTATTTTCCTTTTTTTTTTTTTTTTTTGAGATGGAGTTTCACTCTTGTCACCCTGGCTGGAGTGCAATGGCGTGATTTCAGCTCACTGCAACCTCTGCCTCCTGGGTTCAAGCAATTCTTCTGCCTCAGCATCCCGAGTAGCTGGGATTACAGGTGCCCACCTACCATGCCTGGCTAATTTTTGTATTTTTAGTAGAGATGGGGTTTCACCATGTTGGTGAGGCTGGTCTGAAACTCCTGACCTCAGGTGATCTGCCTGCCTCAGCCTCTCAAAATGCTAGGATTACAGTCGTCAGCCACTGCACCCAGCCTATTTTACATTTTAAAATAACCTAAGAGTATAATTGGATTGTTTGTAAGACAAAGAAAGGATAAATGGTTGAGGTTATGGATTTAAAAACTTGGATTGGATAAAAAGGCAAGTTTCAATTATATGCTATCTATATAGTTAGTCAACTTTAATTATAAAAACATACGCTAAAAATAAAAAAGATGGAAAAGGATATACTATGCAGATACTAAGCAAAAGAAAGCTAAAGTAGTTATATTAATATCAGCAGAGAAAGGAATATTATGCAGGATAGAGAGGTATATTACATGATGATGAAGAGGTCAATTCTTCAAGGATAATTTAATGTTTATGCACCTAACAGCAAAATTACAAAATACATAAAATCTGATAAAACTAAAGTTAAAAGAAAAATCTAAAATTATTGTTGGATACGTCAACACTTTTCTCAGCATTCGATAGAACAAGTAGACAGAAAATCTGTAAAGATGCGGAATATTTGAACAATACTGTCAGCTAACTTCACCTAATTGACATTTTTAGAACATTCTACTCAATTACAGCAGAATACACAAGTGTGCATGCCTATTCTCCAAAAATATTATATTCTGTACTGTAAAACAAACATCAATACATTTAAAATAATTAAAATTATTCAAAGTGTTCTGACACTGTAACATAATTAGATTAGTAGTCAATGAGAGAGAACTATATAGAAAATCACCAAATTCATGAAAATTAAGTGACTCACTATCAAATATTAGGTATTGCATTATTATTGTCAGAAAGAAAATGAGATATTGTGGGACAACAAGCAGTCTGTCCTAGATATAGACATATAAATACAGTGTTATGCTGACCGAGGGACTCCATGTTAGGTCATTGAAATGTTTAAATTAATCTTAAAGAAAATGTGGCACATATACACCATGGAATACTATGCAGCCATAAAAAAGGATGAGTTTGTGTCCTTTGTAGGGACATGGATGCAGCTGGAAACCATCATTCTCAGCAAACTATCGCAAGAACAGAAAACCAAACACCGCATGTTCTCACTCATAGGTGGGAACTGAACAATGAGATCACTTGGACTCGGGAAGGGGAACATCACACACTGGGGCCTATCATGGGGAGGGGGGAGGGGGGAGGGATTGCATTGGGAGTTATACCTGATGTAAATGACGAGTTGATGGGTGCTGACGAGTTGATGGGTGCAGCACAGCAACATGGCACAAGTATACATATGTAACAAACCTGCACGTTATGCACATGTACCCTAGAACTTAAAGTATAATAATAATAATAAGAAGAAGAAATGTTTAAATTGTTCTTACTGACTGACTGTTCATGTTCCTTGAAATTCATATTTTGAATCCCTAACCCACAATATGGTGGTATTTGGAGGTAGAAGCTTTGGGAGATAGGTTTACATGAGGTCATGAAGTAGTGCCCTCATGATGTCATTAATATCCTTACAAGAAGATTAAGAGAGTCCAGAGGTCATTCTCTCTCCATCATGTGAGGACACAGTGAAAATGCGGCTGTCTGTAGCCAGTAAGAGGGCCCTACACAGGAATGTAATTGTCAGGCACCTTGATCTTGGACTTCTTAGTCTCCCTAACTGTGAGAAATAAATCTCCATTGTTTAAACCAGCCAGTCTAGGATATTTTGTTAAAACAGCCTGAATTGACTAAGAAATCAGTGCATATTACCAAATTGAAGGGAGTCACCAGCTCAATTTTTTTCCTTCTACCAAATCATTTTTATCCATTTACCAAGATGCTGGATTTCTTAGCCTTGCCTTGCTCCTTTTGCTCATTGGCTCCTTTTACCATGGTTTTGACTCCTGGGTCTATTTATTCACTCCTCTCCTTCCTCCCACACCCCCTTGTGCTCTTTTGGCAGGCAGGGGACTGGGAGAGCAATTAAGGCACCAAATTGACAAAATTGTTAGTAACCCCAACTAAGTTAATAATGCCACCTGGAAAGAATGGCCTCTGCTACCTTTCAGTATCAGAAATAATAAAACTTCTGCAATAGCAATACCATTAGAATAATCTAGAATAGCAGAAATAACTGGTAGAATATACAAATAAATGTGAGCTGTTCTCTATTTCTCTAGTTAGGTAACAATGCATATGCCATATGATGCATATGTAGGAGATATAATGTAAGGACCAAGCTCAGTTTATCGGTAAGCCTACAGACTCTGCATGTTTCTTATCCATTCACTAAGTGCCTCGCTATTTGATTTATTAGTCTACCCCTGTCCAAACAGCTGTATAGTCCAGCTCAGTAATTTTCATTCTCTTGTTACAAGTGGAGTACTATTTGTTCACTTTTCTCTTGACTTGATCTCTAAATGTCTTGATGATCAAGACATGTTCTTCCTCTGAACGAAACAATCTAATTTAATTATATTGAATCAATAGATTCTATTTTTATTAAGAAAATACAATATGAACAATATTCTTAAATATGCTTTAGTACATAATTATAACTTTCCATCCCAAAACCTTTAACTAACTTCATTCTGGTTACTTAACCTATGATCTAAGCTTACTTCAGCATGCTATATTTCCTGTCCAATTAATATTGCCTATTTTTTATATTATTTGAGTAATATCATTTTCTGTTACATGATAAATTCTATAAGGATATGGAAAATTGCTTGTTTTTGCTCATCTTATCCTCAGTTCTTGACACATTAGCTCAATAAATATTTATTGCATGAGGGAATAAATGAATTAATGAATGCAGGATATGGAAAAGTCCCACCGAGGTTTGTTTCTCAATCTCTGTCTCTCTCTCTCTCTCTCTCTCTCTCTCTCTCACACACACACACACACACACACACACACACACACACACACACATTCAAATGGGAGCCTCAGACTTCTTTGCTAATAGACATGTACCGGCATTTCTCCAGCAGTGTTTGACACAGTTATCTCATCTTATTCATCAGATATGCCATGCTTATTAGCCTCAGGACATACTTACAAGCTATGCAGCAAAAAGGCCATCCCTGCCATGATAGCTCATTGCAAAACAGAGGGAATAAAATAAAGCAAGCAGCTAGTGCTACACATATACAAACTAATAAACAAACAAAAGGTCTAAACCACTGTGGCATCATTGTGACAGCAGTGTCTTGAAGAAACCCCACTGGTTCTAACTCCTGTCAGAGGCAATGAATGCCTAGAGTGTGTGTATTATAATGGAACTGGGAGGAAATGGTGCCACTTCTTTGAAACTTGTTAACATGCAAATGACAGATGAATCTTCCCAAAGGTGAGCACTGTCAGCACACATTCTCTGCTTTAGTCAGCAACATGGCTTTTTGTGCTATCATGCTATAATCAACACAGTACCATTTTTATTAAAATATCAAATGATCAAAACCATGTATTTTAAAAGGAATTCAGAGTTGTGAGGCCAACAGAGTAGGTAAATTTGTTCATGATATACAAAGCAGGTTCTGATATCCAATGTATTCTTATTTTGGGTTTTCTATGACTTACAGGTAAGGTACTCACAAGAGAATATTTCAATTACTCTCTTGGCCACTCCTCATCACCCATCATACGATCCTATCTACTTCATCATTTTCCTTAGTGCCCATAAAAAGACATGCTGAAGGTGTAAAGGGAATGTAAGAGAGAGCAATAGACTCTGATGTGTTGGACTCAGGTCAGATTTTCCCATGCAAAAGATCTGATTTTCAGCTAGACTGCAACACCATGCCAAGGTTGGTCCATCTCCAGAGAGAGGTGATAAAGGCTCATTTTATATAGTGTAAGCAATGGCAGATTGTCACTTGTCCTCCAAATCTTTTCACTGGCAGGGAGTAGAGAAAATAGTTTTGGCCAAGTATCTGACCATTCTCTTCTGTGAGGTACGACTCCTGCAGTGAGATTGTATCAGTTATACCTTATAATTCCCATTCTTCTCTTCTGATGTTTGACAGAGAAATAACAGTCATGGAATGTGGGAGAGGGCAGTAGCTAGGAAAGTGAGGGAAAGATGGTGGTTTAGACATAAAAAGCTCAATTGGTTATGGGTGTAGTGAGAGAGGATACAGCCACATTTTATTGCCTGGTATACCCCAAAGTCAGGAGATACAATTCCGCAGAAGTCAGTCCTTCTCTCTCACAGGATGATCTGTTCTCTGACAGATACACATGTGTACCAGAATTGTCAATGTTTTGGGGGAAGAGAGTAGTGTCGTCACAGAGGAATCTTATTCTGCACGTGATATAGGCAGACCTGACTTCTTGCTCTTCATGTTTGTTGACATTTTATTAAGAATTTCACTGTAGCAAAGAAATGAATGAATCTGAGCTCTGAGCAGTGACAGCCAATCGCCCGTTTATTTCTAGTGTCTGTGTTTTCCCAAGCTCCACTGGAAACATAGTAATCTTCATACCTGTCTGATATCGGCATCTAGAAAAGAGCTTGATTCTTGCTCAATTTACAGTATATTCAGTCCTTTGAAAGGCTTATTCTAATGCAAGGTCATGAAATACTTTTGTGTGCAATTGATGGTGAATTTTTATGTCAGCCGAGATTTATGTCAGAATCCAATGCAATTGTTAGAACAAACAACTTTACTTTGATTTCGACACAAATTTTGCACCCAGGGTTATCAAGTGTCTTGAATCTGTTTCAAAAGACAATTTTCATAAATTCTTTATCCTCTGGCCATGAATGTATGAGTTCTTTGCTCAGCCACACATTAATTTGGTTTTTGCCAGTGTTAGGAAAAGTATACAACCCCAATCTATCTATTCATATCTCAGCCTCCTAAGTTTCTTAAAAATTTTATTTAATGTTTCCAATGGTAAATACTCTCTCTGCTTAGAGACAACTTCTTTCTTTTCTTTCCTCTTTTTGGTTTTGTTTGTTTGTTTGTTTGAGATGGAGTCTCACTCTGTTATCCAGGCTGAAGTGCAGTGGTGTGATTTTGGCTCACTGCAGCCTCCGTCTCCCAGGTTCAAGAGATTTTCCTGCCTCAGCCTCCCAAGTAGCAGTGATAACAGGCATGCACCAACATGACTGGCTAATTTTGTATTTTTAGTAGAGACGGGGTTTCACCGTGTTGGCCAGGCTGGTCTTGAACTCCTAACTTCAGGTGATCAACCTGCCTCGGCTTCCCAAAGTGCTGGGATTACAGGCATGAGCCACTGCACCTGGCCTCAAGACAATTTCTTTCTTCTCCACTATTTTTCTCTCCTCCAACACAGTTAATCTTGCACCACCCTCTAACTAACTCACAGGAAGTACCCAGCCTAAATGACTGTCATCCTTAAAATACCTTGCTCATCTTTCCTGCATCAGCAGTTTTCTGCCTCTGCGTGCCCACACCCAGATTCTCCATGTACTGCTTTACCTATCACTGCTTAAGAGTCTTGGGTTCTATTTATTTTTGTTTTCCTTGAACAATACTGCTATTTATATGGCCTTCAACCCTTTTGTATGAGATCCTCCTTCTATGGGATTAGGGCCAGGCAGGGAAATAAAGAAGCTTCCTGGATTGGAAGATGTGATCGAAAGATGTAGCAACTCTTGCCCGTATGCATAGTGCATGAAGCAAGTGATATAGGAGTTAAAAAGAAATTACTTAGGCAGATAGTGAGGGTACAAAAGTCCTTGATAAGGTTTTCCTTTTAATAAAAAGCAACCCCAAAATCATTTTCTTTTCTAACAAAAAGCAGCCTGTAAAATTGAGCTTCAGACATAGACAAGCAAGCTGGAAGCTTGCACAGGAAAATGCCAGCAGTTGTGCCAATAGGAATATACTACCTGGGACTAGATAAGTTCAAAATGGTGGCTCAGTCTTCTCTTTTTTGCCAGCCACGTGTTCAGTAAGGAGCAGACAAGATGGTGCTGGCCAAGTGGAAAGCCCACTTGTATAACAAGATTAGGGTGGGGCGACCAGCCTTCCCAGCACGTTCTATAAATGTCACAACTGGTCGGACCAACCTGTGGGCCCTATGTAAATCAGACACAGCCTCCTGAAGCCTGGCTATAAAATCTGCTGCAGTCTGCCACATTTCCCTTTTCAGACTCCTCTCTCTTACATGCGCGCAAGAGCTGCTCTCCTCTCTCCTTTCCTCTACCTATTACACTTTCCGCTCCTTAACTAACCCACATGTGTTCATGTCTTCAATCCTCTTGGCACTAGATGCTGAGCTCTGGGTATTCACCCCAGACAGTGATGCCGCTTCACAAGGACACAGATGTTAAAGCCCTTCTCAGAGAATGTTCCAAGAGTAAAGCCAGTGACGGATAGCCAAACATTAATCAGCAAAAAGGAGTTTGACCTATAGAGCCAAGGAGAAGTTGGACAAAGAACATGACAAGGACAAGATGCAAATCCAATCCAGTGAATGGGAGCTCAATGAGAATCTTCAAAGGACCACAGTATGCTGTACAATCTTTTATAAACATCTAGAAGGGTATTTTCATTGATTGATTTTTATGGATTTTTATAAATATTTTTCATTGGTTAATGGAAGCTATCCATAAAATGAACAATGATAATATTTAATCTATTCTTTCCACTTCAATGGAATGTTAGATAAATAAAATCACCATTGACTGATGAGTTTAAGCAGGATCTGTAAACATTTTTCAAAAAGAAAAAGAAAAGTCATAGTTTATTTTTTTCAGAAGCCTACAATGAAGCCTATGGACATATGGGAATCAGAAAACATAACTAAATAAAATTTTCGCTGATATCTAATCTCTCCTTTACAATTCTCTCTCTCTGAACTTCCCTTTAAATGTGATTGTGATTGAATTTGCTGTTTACAGCTTCTGTGTCCGACAGACCTGGAGATCTGGGAGCAAAACGGAAAGTACCAGACAACTGAGATGACAGAGAAAGTGCTATAATAAAGTACAAAGTGAGAGGTAACTACTGAAAATTTGGAGAATAGCTGAAATTTTGCACCCAGTGGTTCTTTGCCAAACTTTTCTTACAGGCTTCTTTGGTCACCCTAAAAGTCAGGGTAGGCAGGCTTATTGCTTCCCACGGTATAGGTGGGCCACATTCAGGCCTCTGCGTAGAGCAGGGACCTTTTCACACAATTTTGAAGGTCTGTCTAATGAGTCATCAAATGCTTTGCTGAATTCCAAACCACTCTCATTTGGGGTCAGAGAAAACACTAGCCCTTTTTCAGAAGAGCAGAACCAGATTGGTTTGTCCTCTGGCAGCTATTAAGATCTGTGGAGTGACCCACCAGGCAACACTGGAAGGGACTCCGTCTCAGCTGCTCTCTCCCAGGGAGGTGCTGGGATCACAGAAGGCTTCTGGCTGAGTGCACACTTGATCCCCAGCCCTGAACAGGGACTATGCCAGATGTCGTTTCCTTCTGTACAGGGACCTATTCATTTAAGCAGCAGCCACGAAATCTAGTTTTTTAAAATACTATTTTCATATCCAATATTGAATATCTACTTTAATTAAAATGGATATTTATTTAAATTATTTAAAGAAGGTAGCTCTTTGATCATGAGTGCTCATTTATGAAGACTGAAGACAGCAGAACTCGGCCTCCTCAAGTCCTAATTAAAAATGAGCCTGAATTAGCATGTAACTACTTGCTATGTTTGTCACATCACTAGTAAAAGTAGTTTTGATGTTCTTATTTTTTCTTACTTGAGATTTCTCCCTCACAAGCAAAGTCTTAGCCCATTTGGGCTGCTGCAACAAAATACCATAAACTGGGAGGCTTATAAACAAGAGAAATTTATTTCTCAGTCGTGGAAACTAGGAACTCTAAGATTGAGTTGCCAGCAGATTGAGTGTCTGGCACTAGCCTACTTCCTAGTTCACAAAATCATAGGAATCAGTAAACAAGCTCCCCTGGGTCTGTTTTATAATGGCACTAACACCATACCCGAGGGCTCTGCCCTCATGACCTAATCACACTTCTGAAGCTCTCGCCAGTTGACAAAAAGAATCAAACGCTCTAAAATATTTGAAGAGATTTTACCCTGAGCCAAATATGAGTGACCAAATGGCCTGTGACACAGCCCTCAAGAGATCCTGAGAACATGTGCCCAAAGTGGTCAGGGCACAGCCTAGTATTATACATTTTAGGGAGATATGACCTGTCAATTAAATCCTTGTAAGATTTACATTGATTTGATGTGAAAGGGCAAGACAACTCAAAGCAGGGGACTTCCAGGTAATAGGCAGATATAAAAATCTTCTGATTGGCAATTGGTTGAAAGACTTATTATCAATAGAAAGGAATTATGGGTTATGATATGGGTTGTAGAGACCTAGGTTTTATCACGCAGATGAAACCTCCAAGTAGCCGGCTTCAGAGACAATAGATTATAAATGTTCCTTATCAGACTTAAGATCTGTGTTGATGTTAATGCTGGTTGGCTTTTCCCAAATTCCAAAAGGGAGGAGGGTGAAATGAGGCATGTCTGCCCCAACCCCTTCCATTATGGCCTGAACAGGTTTTCTAGGTTAACTTTGAAATGCCCTTGACTGAGAGGAGGAGTCCACGCAGATGGTTGGGGGGGGTGCCTTAGAATTTCATTTTTAGTTTACACACCCTTTAATACTATCATATTGGAGATTAGGTTTTAACATATGAATTTTGGGGCGACACAAACATTCAGGTCATAATACTTCCCCTTCCCCAAAAAAGGTGGTAGACTGTTGCAGTATGGTGGTTTCCTGAGGTTTATGAATAGAGATAATTATCTGGAAACAATGAAGGAACCCTCCAGAGTTTCCCAAGCATTATTAGCTTTCTCATCCTAATGTTTGCTCAAGGACTGATTATTTGATATTTGATGTCACTCCCTGATTTCTAAAACAGCTGAATTGCTCTTGGTAACTAGGCATCATTGAAATTTGTAACTTCATTTCAAATGAGCCAGTGTCTGAGGAGTTTAAAAAGGGTAAAAGTAGATGAGACTGGTTCATGTTGTTAAGATTTTTAATTCCCCCCCTTACAATCATATCAAAGAAATGAGGTGTCCCATGGCAGGGTGTAACCTCGCTAGGGCTGTGATTTGACAGAAAGATAAGAATTATAAGAAGAAGGATCTCTGTATAAGCACCTGAAATAGTGTCCCATGGGAAGCTAAGGTTCCTGATATAATAGTCGTGCACAAAAGACTCAGGGGACAAAAAGGTGTCTTTGTTTATTTGTTTGTTTTTGTGTAGCCCTTGATTTTTTGCCTCCAGGTATCAACAATTTTTTTTTCCTATCAGTTGATTCAACTGCCCAGTCTTATTTCTTCTCTTCTTCCAGTAACAGGCTTTATTCTCTGGCCACAGAGATAGGACCATGAACCATGTTAAAGTAGCGTGGACAAAACAGTTAGGACAGGATAAGTTATCAAAGTAGGCAAGCTGGGTTATTCCCTGGGACTGTTGTAAATTGTAGTTGCCAAGAAAGTCCTAATTTCTCTCTAATTGGGTAGCTAAAAAGAAGTGAGCCAAAAGTAGCAGAAATTCATGTTCCTTCTGCTTAGAGGAGCTGAAGATTTTAAAAAGCCACAATGCCCAGACAAAAATATAATTATATCTGAGGCCTTAGCTCCTCATAGGCCAGCTTCCCCGTGCTCTTTTTATACTTCTATTAGATAAGGCAATACAATTATCTTTTCTTTAAGCAAATATAGTTTTTTTTTTTCAGTTGCAACCCAAGAATCCTGACTAAACAATGACCTTAAATATAAAGGCATCTCACCGTCTTGCTGCATTGCATTTGAAATAGGCTTTATTTTCTCTAGCAATTAGTTCAGAATGGTACAATTAATTGCTACAGTGTAACATCTTGGCATTATTTTCTTTCTTCACATTCTTTCTGGCTGCCTCCAGAAATGATGTTTGAGCTTGTTTAGGGAGGGCCTGGGTTTTAAGCATCCAGTGAGAAAGAAAACCTCTTCATTCATGGACAGACACTGTCAATGCCTTTCCCATATCCCTCTCACCCTACTGTTTGGGTGTGCTTCAACCTTCTTCTAACTGACAATATCTGCGTCCCTGTGCCTAAAAGTTTCCTCAAGAAGTGCAGAGAACCACTTTTCTTATGTTCACAGTCGGCCGGAAATGTAAGAGAATTAATATCCTCAGGAGTAAGCCTCTATCAGTGGTGATCAGCAGTTGTATAAAGTACCCCCATTTTCCTCATCTCTTTTTTTTTTTTTTTTTTTGGCAGAGGGTGATGGAGTCTCACTCTCTCTCCCAGGCTGGAGTGCAGTGGCATGATCTCAGCTCACTGCAACCTCTGCCTCTCAGGTTCAAGCGATTCTCTTGCCTCAGCCTCCTGAGTAGCCGGGACTACAGGTGCGTGCCACCACGCCTGGCTAATTTTTGTATTTTTAGTAGAGATGAGGTTTCACCATGTTGGCCAGGCTTGTCTTGAACTCCTGACCTCAGGTGATCCACCTGTCTCGGCCTCCAAAAGTGCTGGGGTTACAGGTGTGAACCACCATGCCTGGCCTCCTCATCTCTTAAGTAGTATAACTTGGAAAAATAGTTTTGGCTTTTCTCAGTGTTTCCCCATAATATTGATCTCCAGTCGCCCACTCTGGTAGATGAATTACTAATACACTTTTATTGTTTGCTTTTCCTTCCATGTGTCCTTTCCCTGCTTTCAACTAATGTTTCTTTTCTACACCTCCTAAGTAAGCAACTTGGACTTAACCCTGGTCTTAGAGTCTGTTTTGGGGAGAATCCAACTGAAGGTAAAACTTGAGAAACTAGTAATTAAGTATTTTTTGTACAGAGAATGTGGTTTGAAATTCCCAGGAGAGGGATCTTGTATTAGTTGATTTTCACACTGTTTTAAAGGCATACCCAAGACTGGTAACTTATAAAGAAAAGGGGTTTAACTGACTTGCAGTTCTGCATGGCTTGGGCAGTCTCAGGAAATTTACAATAATGGCAGAAGGGGAAAAGGCACATCTTACATGGTGGCAGGTGAGAGAGAGTGAAAAGCCCAGGGGAAGCTTCCATTTGTAAAACCATCAGATCTCCTGAGAACTCCCTCACTATCACAAGAAGAGCATGAGGGAAACCACCCACATGATACAATCACCTCCCACCAAGTCTCCCCATCAACATCTGGGATTGCAATTCAAGATGAGATTTGGGTGGGGACACAAAGCATAACCATATCAGATTGAAACTTGTTACTCTGAAGTCAACAAAGTTTCAGAAGGTAAAATGATAAGAAACAGTTATGTAAGAAAAATAAGCCCTTACTTTGACGGTCAAATGATTCTTGACAAGGGTGTTAAGACAATTCAGTGGAGAAAAATAGTCAACAAATGATGCTGAGTCAACTAGATATCTCCACGCCCCACAAAAAAGAAATCAAAAAAGAAAATTGGACTTCTTCATTGTATTAATTAAAAACAACTGAAAATGAATCATAGACCTAAATGTAAGAGCTAAAATTGTAAAACTCTTATAGGAAAACATAAATGTACATATTTTTTAACATTGGATTAGACAATAATTTATTAGATACAATACCAAAAGTGCAAACTACAAAAAAAAATGTAGACAAATGGACTTCATTAAGAAAAAAGAAACAATCAACTTTTGTACTTCCTAGGACACAATCAAAAAAGTGAAAATACAACCCAGACAATGTGATACTTTGGTATAAATCTTTGGTATAAATCTGATAAAATATGTATAAGATCTACATGAGACACTGCACTCCAGCCTGGGCGACAGAGCGAGACTCTGCCTCAAAAAAAAAAAAAAAAAAAAAAAAAAAAAAAAAAGATCTACATGAGAAAAGCTACAAAACTCTGTTAAAAGAAATCCAAGAAGAACTGAATAATTGGAGAGATATGCCATGTTCATGAATGGAACGACTCAATATTGTCAAGATGTCAGTTCTTCCCAACCTGGTCTACAGATTTAATATAATTCCAACCCAAATTTCAGAAAATTATTTTGTGGATATTAACAAACGTATTCTAAAGTTTATATGAAGAAGCTAAATAATATTGAAGACAAAAAAAGAACAAAGTTGGAGGACTTACACTACCGTATTTTAAGATTTACTATAAAGCTAGAGTAATCAAAACAATATGCTATTGGTGAAAAAATAGACAAATCAATGGAACAAAATAGAGGGCCCAAAAATAGACCCAAGTAAATATAGTCAGATGATATTTGACGAAGGAACAGAGACAATACCATGAGAAAAAATAGTAATTTCAACAAATGGCTATCCACATGCAAAAAAAAAAAAAAAAAAAATCTGGACACAAAGTTTCACAAAAACTAACTGCAAATGGACCACAGACTGAAATGTAAAATCGAAAACTAAAAAATTCCTAGAAGATAACATAGGAGAAAATCTAGATGGTCTTGGGTTTAACAGTGACATTTTTAGATGCAACACTAAAGGCACAATCTATGACAGAAGGAAGTGATAAACCGAAGTTCGTTAAAATTTAAAACTTCAGCTCTGTGACGCTATCAAGAGAATGAAGACAAACCACAGACTGGGAGAAAATATTTACAAAAGGCATATTTGAAAAAGGGCTATTATTCAATATATAAAAAGAACTCATTAAACTCAATAGTAAAACAAAAACAAAAACAAAAACCCCAATTCAAAAATGGGCCAATTACCTTAAGGGAAATCCCACCAAAGAAGATATACGGATGGCAAATAAACATGAAAAAATGTTCCATAACACATGTCATCAGAGAAATGTTAATTAAAACAACAATGATATACCACTACACACCTATTAGAATGGCCAAAATCCAGAACACTGACACCAAGGGAAGGATGTGGAGCATTTGAACTCTTATTCATTGCTTGAGAGAATGCAAAATGGTACAGCTACTTGGAAAGACAGTTTGACAGTTTGTTACAAAACTAAACATGCTCTTTCCATACAATCCATGAATTGTACCACTTTGTGTTTGCCCAGATGATTTGAAAACATCTCCACACAAAAACCTGCACATGGATGTTTATTCATAACCACCAAAACTTGGAAAAAACAAGATATCTTTCAATAGGCAGATGGATAAATAAACTGGTACATCCAGACAATGAAATATTATTCAGCACTAAAAAGAAATGAGCTATCAGCCAGAAAAGACATAAAGAAAACTTAGCATATTACTTGCTAAGTGAAAGAAACCCATTGGAAAAGGCAAAAGTATGGGACCAGTAAACAAAGCAATGTTTCCTGGAGTTAGTGTGAAAGGAAGGATGAATAGGCAGAGAGCAGAGGATTCTTAGGGCAGTAAAATTAGTCTACAGGATACTACAATGGCGGATATACGTCATTATACATTTGGCCAAATCTGTAGAATATACAACACCAAGAGTGAACTCGTGTAAACTATGGGCTTTGGGTGATTATAATATATTAATGGAGGTTAATCAATTGTAAAAGATGTACTACTTTGGTGGAGGATGTTGATAACAGGAGAGGCTATGCAAGGGTGGAAGCGACAGTATATATATGGGAATTATCTGTATCTTCTGCTCAATTTTACTGTGAACCTAAAACTGTTCGAAAAATTGTCTTTCTTTGAGAAACAAAAAGATAACCTACACAATGGGAGAAAATATTTACAAATTGTATAGCTGAGGGACTTGTATTCAGAGTATACAAAGACGTTTTAAAACTTAAAAAGGACAAATAACCAATTTTAAATCTTGCACAGTAGTTGAATAATTATTTCTCTAAAGAAGATACACAAATGGCCAATAAACACATAAAAAGATGCTCAGCATCGCTAGTCTTTAGGGCTCTGCAAATCAAAACCATGAAATAACTCTTCATACCCACCAGGATAGCTATAACCAAAACAATGGGCAATAACAAACACTGGTGAGGATGTGGAGAAATTGGAACCCTCATACATTGTTAATGGAAATCTAAAATGGTGTAGCTGCTTTAGAAAATTGTTTGACATTTCCTTATATGATTGGCTATGTAAATACATATAGTTACCATATGACCAGCAATCACTTCTAGGTATACACTCAAGAGAATTGTAAACATATGTCCATGCAAAATCTTGTATACAAATGTTAACAGCACCATACAGCATGACAGCCAAGAAGTGGAAACAATCAAAATGTGTGTTAATTGATGAATGTCTAAACGAAACATGGCATATAAAATATCATTTGATCTTATAAAAGGAATTAAATACTGAAACATGTTGATATGGATAAAGCTTGACAATATACTACAGGAAAGAAGCTAGATACAAAAGGTCCATATAACATGATTCCATTTATAATTAAATGTCCAGAATTGAGTCAGAAGGTAGATTGGTGGATTCCAGGGTCTGTAGAGAAAGGCAAATAGGGAAAGACTGCTAATGAGTTCAGAGTTTCTTTGAGAGGTAATGAAAATGTTAAATACTGGTAATGGTTGCAAAACTCTGTAAATATACTAATAACTACTGAATTGAAGATTTTAAAATGGTAAATTTTATGGTATATGAATTCTATCTCAATAAAGCTGTTATTCAAAACAAAACAAGGTTGGAAAATGGGTATAAACTTATAGTTAGATAGGAGAAATGAGTTCTCATGTTTGACAGCCAATTAGGTGACTATTGTTAGCAACAGTGTATTGTATATTTCAAAGTAGCTAGAAGAGAGGACTTGAAATGTTGCCAACACATAGAAATAATAAATACTCGAGGTGATGGACACCCCCAAATACTCTGACTTAATCATTATACATTCTACGAATCACATGTACCCCGTGTTATATAAAATATTGTGTATCAATACAATAAAATTAAAAAAAGAACAGAAGTACTATGGGTTTTACAAATCCCAAAAGCAAAAGTCAGGAGGGAAGAATGTTTTAAAATTTATTTGCTTATTTCTTATTTATTTTTAAAATTCCAAGTCACTGGAGAAAAAAAAAATGTTCAGATAGAGCTCTGAGAATTCTAAAACAAATGGTTTAGATAAATAATTGACTGCTGATGCAATTTTTTTTCAGCAGATAGGCTACATGAATGAATTAACTTTCTTGGAGAAATGGCAAGGTAATTCTGAGAGAAAAAAGGATCTCAGCTCTGAAATCAGTCTGTACACCTGGAATCTGGTCTAGCTAAACCTCAATTCAAATTCCTTCACTGGCATTCAGTGGTTATAAGCAAGTCAGTTGGCTTCTAAAAATGCAATTCCCTAATTTATTCAGTGATTATAATTCTATCCATTTGCAGATTTGTTTTGCCACAAATGTTGAATGAACACTACTATGTGCAGGACATAGTTGTGACAATAGGGCCACACTAGTGAGGTAGAAGACAGATAAACTCTCTCCCCTTACAGAGCTTACATTCCGGGAAGGAAGGAAGGCAATAAGTAAACAAACTAGACAATTTCAGTCTATGAAAAGTGAAACAAGGGAAAATAACAGGAATAGTCATGAGTCATGAGTGATGGTCATGAGTGTTGGTAAGGTGAGAGATGATTTTAGACCAGGTGGTCCAGAAATGCCCTTTGAAAAGATGCTTTGTGAGCAAAGGACAAAAAAGCAGGGGACCAGCTAAGCATAAATATTCAGAAAAATTTCTATGCTAAGAGAACTGGAAGTGCCAAGGCCATGAGGGTAAGGAGGGAAAGAGATGGAAAAAGAGGGCTAGAGGCATTTTCAAGAAAGATCAACCTGGCCAGAGTATCGTGAGGGAAACTTTTTGGATAAAATTGAAGGTAGGCACAAGCCACATGGGCCCAGGACTAAGATCTATGATGAGGAGAAAATGGGATCATATATGGAGAAACTTTAGTCTCTCTGTTTAGAAAATGGTACATATGGTTAGCATGGCACAATAAAGTCACTGTCCAATAGCTTGATTTCCCTTAAGGGAGGCAGCAGGGAGTGCCATATGGCTGTGGCATCCTTCTGCACATTGACAATCAGGGATGATCTGATTGCTCTAGCTAGTAGGCCAGTGACCCATTTTCTTCCTCTCTACTCTATGTGTATTCCTCTAAGAATGTGGACTCCATCAAAGGAGGACAGGTCTCTTAGGGGAGAAGCATGTAGAAAATGCTCTGGCTTCCCTGCTAGCAGCTCCATTAGTGGATATACCCCATGACACACTGTGCAAAATGAGTGCTTTCTCTTTTTCAATTAAAAGTGATCAGCATGACTAATACTAAAGGGCCTGCTGCTTTAAATCTACTGAGGATTAGCATTTGGGCCATGGGAGACCCTGAAACACAACCACAGAGGCTCTCACAGAGTTGCTCTAGATACTACAGGAAAAGCCCAGCCTAAAGAAATAGGATGCAGGGAGCCCTCCTAAGTAGCCAATCCACTTCTGTATCTTTGCATGTTTTTTACTTCTGCCTGTGATGGTGGGCTTCTTTCACCTGGAAAACAAGTTATCCCCAAGACCTCTATAAATCCAAAAAGGAAGCTTCTTCCTTTTATGCTTATTATAATGGCTCAGACCTCAGGAGAGGGGACAGTAAAATATGTTTATAAGTATCAGATTAAAATCTCCCTTTTATTTTCTTATGTCCAACCTATTAGAAGAAGTTTGCCTTTCCAGCTACTAGCCACACCTCTCCAAGGGAAGATTAACTCACTCATTTCTTGCTTTTGCTGAGGTCATGAGTTGGGAGTGACAGCTATTATGCTACTTTGTCATCTCTTTTAATTGAACTTTCCATGGACTGCAAGAAAACAGAAACAAATTCACATATTATTGTGTGTGTCTGGGGAAAATGGTGGTTAGGAATTGGGGAGGAGGTAAAGAGGAAGAGGGTGTATTAGTTTGATACATAACTGTGCAAAGAATTGCATGGCACTAGGCTTGGGAAATCCTAATTCCATTAAAAGATGAATCTGGGACTACAGCCAATATAGACACCTTATGAAATTGTGTCTTAATCATATGAATTGATTAATACCCCCAAAACGTATACATGGCAATAGTTCCTAAAAAAATACACTTTTCTTATAATCTTTGGTTTTGTGCAGTAACTATGTTTCATCATAGCATATCATCATTACTGTAACAGACTGAATTTCTAATATGACTTAAAAATGCAATTGCAGTCATCATATTTTATTCTATGGTATTAACTGTATATAGAAAAGTTGCTGGTGTAGGAGAATTTTTTAAATATGCAAGGATGGAAGTATTCAATGAAAGGGCTATTTTTAAGTTATACCCTTAGGTAAATGAAGATAGATATAGTCTACACGAATGTTTTCCAAGCCAGTTTCAGCCTCCTGTTCTATAGAATCAACCATAAGACACAAGTTCAAACTCTGCAGTCACAAATGATTAACGGGTCCAGTTCTCTCTGAACTGAATGTGGTCCATGGCATGGCCCATGAGCACACAATAGTAAGCTTCTAGGCTCTATTCAAATTATTAGAAACATCTCAGCTGATCTTCTGCCATATCCTCAAAGTGACCTTTCTTGTGACTCACGTTTGAAACAGCTTATGAAAACCATTCCATATGTCAAACTTCATTTCATTCAATTTTCTCCTAGTTGAAAATTGACACTAAAGATGTTTTGTCTTTCAGAGCACTTTCCTTTGGGAGCCAAAGGCCTGATGATGTATAATCCTTCCTGAAGGTTTTATGGCAGAGCTTCACAAAGCAAACATTTTTTCCCCTTATTTTATATCACCCTGACAAACAGAAATGCTGAGCCATTTAATTACAGAGCCTGCCTGACACATCCAGAGAGTCAAATATTCTGGCGGCATCTAGCTGAAGGGGAAAAATGCACTGAATTCCCAGAGTTACTTGTCAAGAAAATGACACCAAGGAAAATAGTAAATAATCTGGTGGGCCTGACAGTGGATGCTATGGTGTTCTAGAGCAGTCCCTGAGGCTCTGTGTCAGCAGCATTAGCCCTGCAGCCTTGCATCCCAGGACTGTGATACTTTGTTTAAGCTTCAGGCTGAGCAGCCAGAAAATGATCGGCATAGGTCAGAGGAACAAAAGTCAAGCCACAGGCCCACATGTCATGAGCTGCTATGCGCTTCACAGAAACTTCCAGATCTAAAGCTTGCACTCTTAACTCCCAAACTTATTCACAAAAAGAATCTGTGCAGATGCACAGATGCAACTGCGTATTCCTCCCTTAAAACTCTAAGGGGCGACAGACAATCCCCATGACCACGCATGAGCACACTAAGATATTACATCCTGTCATATTTCTAAGCTCCAACACATAATCAAAATGTGTCAGGTTGCCTTTATATAACGCCATTTTCTCCCTTCAGAATTGTTAATTCATGTGATAATTTCCAGTTAATTTCACAGTAAACAACTAAACAAAGGTATGCACGTCACTCTCTTGAACAGTTTTTGTCTGTATGCTTTAATGTTTTCTCTCTTTTTACTTCTTCTGTCAATCATGTGGTAAAAGGGGGGTAGGGAAGTACATCCAATATGATTCAGGCACTACTCTAAGCCCTGGGACTGAACAGTGGAATCAATAGAAAAGGTCACTGTCTTAAAGGAAATTACATTCAGGTTGAAGGTTATTATCTTTTTACATATTTATTTTCTGTGTAAAATAAATAAATATGATTAAAAAATAAATGTGTAAAAGCATAAATAAAATTATTTTGGGGTTGTAAATGCTCTAAATAAAATAGTTTATAGAATGATATACAATGGTTTTAGTGGTGAAACTCTCTGAAAGTGACCAGGGAACTTAAATTTGAAGTAATGATTTTTGAGACATAAAAGATGAAAATGATGAAAGGAGGCAGCTACAAAATATTTGGGTAAAGAGTGTTGATGGCAAAAAGGAATAGAGTATACAAATGCCCTAAGACAGAAATGAGGGTAGATACACCTTATGAAATAAAGGTCAGTGTGACCAGAAAGTAGTGACTGATGAGTATAATGAACAGAGGAGACAATGGGGTAGGTTTTCCCAGGTCAGATCATAAAGGCATTGTAGGCATATATTTTGAAAAGGAATAATTAAAATTGTCTTTATTTAAAACAACATAAACATAAACATAAAGAAACATCCAAAAGTTCAATATAGAAAATTATATTCAAAATAACATCAAAATGAATAAAGTGCTTAGGAAAATTTCCAACAAAAAAGAATTGGAGTGTAAATTAGTTCAATCATTGTGGAAGACAATGTGGCAATTCCTCAAGGATCTAGAACTAGAAATATCATTTGACCCAGCCATCCCATTACTGAGTATATACCCAAAGGATTATAAATCATGCTGCTATAAAGACACATGCACATGTATGTTTATTGCGGCACTATTCACAATAGCAAAGACTTGGCACCAACCCAAATGTCCATCAATGACAGACTGGATTAAGAAAATGTGGCACATACACATCATGGAATACTATGCAGCCATAAAAAAGGATGAGTTCGTGTCCTTTGTAGGGACATGGATGCAGCTGGAAACCATCATTCTCAGCAAACTATCCCAAGAACAGAAAACTAAACACCGCATGTTCTCACTCATAGGTGGGAATTGAACAATGAGATCACTTGGACACAGGAAGGGGAACATCACACACCAGGGCCTATTGTGGGGAGGGGGTAGGGGGAGAGATAGCATTAGGAGATATATGTAATGTAAATGACGAGTTAATGGGTGCTGCACACCAACATGGCACATGTATACACATGTAACAAACCTGCGCGTTGTGCACATGTACCCTAGAACTTCAAGTATAATAATAAAAGAAAGAAATGATAATTAAACAAACAAACAAACAAAAACCCTTCATCTCATACAAAACACAAAGATGAACTCAAATGGATAATAGATCTATGTGAAAGAGCTAAAACTATATACATTTTAGAATAAAATATTGAAGGAAATTGTTGTGAAATTTCTTTAAACAAACATCTTTTAGTTAGGACACCAAAAGAACAATTCATAAAAGAAAATATTGACATTATCAAAAAAGTTTTAAAGCATAGCCTCTGAAAAACACACCATTAAGCAAATGAAGAGACAAGACACAAAATGGAAAAAAAAATCTGCAAATTATATATCTATTAAATGTTTTGTCTTGTATAAACATATAAATAACTCTTAAAACTCAAAAACTTTTAAAAAGCAATTTTAAAATGGGCAACATTTACATACAAATGGACAATAAGTACTTAAAAAAACTCATTAGACATTAGAGAAATAAAAATTAAAACCACAAAACTAGAAACTCACTAAAATGGCCTAAAACAGAAAGACAGACAGTCAAAAGTGTTAGGGAACTTGTGGAGAAACTGGAAGACATATTTTGCTGATAGAAGTGCAAACTGGTACAGTCACTTTAGAAAACAGTTTGGCAGTTTCTGAAATTGAAACATATACTAACCATGTAACCCAGAAAATTTGCTCCTAGGTATTTACCCAAAAAAAATGGAAACGTATGTCTACACAAAGATGTGTTCACAAATGTTTATAGAAGTATTTTTTATAACTCAAAAGTAGAAACAATCTAAATACCTGTGTAGTGATGAATGAATAAACAAAATGTAGTGCATATAAACGATGGATTACTCTTCAGTAAAAGACCAAATTTCTAATACATGCAATAGCATGGATGTATCTCAGAAACTATATGCTAAATGAAAGAGCCTATACATAAGAAACTACATATCATACTTTTCCACTTACATACAATTTCTAAAAAAAATTTTAAAAGCCAATCTGTAGAGACAAAAAGCTAATTGTCTGGGGCTTAGAGGCAAGGGTGGAGACTCACTGAAAATATGCAAGAAGGAACTTTCTTTTTAAAGTGATGGAAATGTTCCAAAATAGAATTGTGGCTATAGTTATACAATAGTATAAACTTACTAAAAATTATCTAATTGTACATTTACAATGGAGAAATTTTGTGATAGTTCAATTATATTCCTATAATCCTGTTTTTAAAATCACAATGGTCTCATTGCCTATAGTTAAATTATAACCTAAATGTTAATTATTAATTAAGTTATTTTCACCAATTTTTTTAGTTTCATTTGCCAAGGTTAAATCCAAATTAAACATTTTATCCCTACTCATTATGATATTATGTCCCTGATCTATATGATTTCACCTTAAGTGTCCTTTTTAAAGTACCAATTATCCTCAGATAATGAAAAGTTTTACATAGATATTACTTCATAGTATGCTATATCAGTTAGACATAGTTTAAAATAGAAGATAAGACCCAATTTACAGTGGTATAAAAGCAGGTGAGTTGTTTGTTTTACACAACAGCAAGTATGGATGTAGGTGACCATTGGTAGGTTTAGTGACTCAATACAAAACAAGACGGTTGCCTCAGATTCAGGCATCATGTGAGTGTTTAAAACAGCAATGAAAGGCGAGAAGGAAGTATGAGAAAGAAAGAAAACTTTCCCAGATAACTCCACTAAACTTCTGGTGGCATCTCTGGTAATCAGATAAGTAACTTGACCACCTCTGGCTGTGGAGGAGGCTAAGGAAGAAGCAGTTTTCCAGGCTATAATAAAGGCAGAAATGGAGAAGATTCAGGATATTGTGTCAGCCTTGTCAACAATGATTGCTACTTGTACTGATAGTGTCATTTGGGAAATGTCAGAATATAACCTAATTGGATGAAGATAAGCTCCTAGGTTATAGGATGCTATTGGTAATCCATGTAAGAAATGAAATGGGAACAAAAATACGTTGGACCTCACTTTTTATTGTCTCTGCCTCAAGAAATATGATTGCATGAGGAAACCAATCCCATAATGTTAATCTAACACTCTAATTTTATGTATGAGGAACTTGCAGTTCAAAAAGATTACCTAGTTTGCCCAAAGCTGTTCAGCAAGAAACTGGCAGAGCATGAAGCCCTACCCGGAGGTCTTGAATCCCAGTTCCATGCTTTTACTGTTAGACTATTATGACTGGTTCCTTGTTTTTCTGATTGTTCTTATTTCGGCTTTACTACTAGATTATGAGGGAATAGTTTATATTTCTACTTTTTTCAATTCCCTCTACTGTATCCATAGTTAAGCACATAGACCTTGAGAAATGTTTAGCTGAGTCATCATATGATAAAGGTAACAAGCATCTTCGATCATTCAATGAAATGTATGGGGAAAAGTATCACTATAATGTTCAACTTTTATATGAAAATTTTCTACGAACTGCTGATGGTGTTTACTGAGAAAATTCAACTCCTGAGACATCCACTTCAAAGACTTTGCTCACTACATGTTCCTGGAATGGGTTTATTTACAAGTACCTTTTTTGTTTGACATAACCTTCCAGAGGGATTGTTGAGATCCTTAGAAGTCTTCTGTTAATTGCAGTTGTAGTTTTCCTTTAGGAAGTCATTTGCAGAACGTTTTCTATATTGGATCTAACTTTCTTTTCTGATTCATTGAAGCCTGAAGTTCAAAGCAAAGAAGCCACTCTGTGTGCAATGAATAAGAGAATCAACTAAGCAAGTTAGAGCACATAAAATAACATACTTTTGTCTTTTCAGTCCCTGTGGTCTGGTTATGGCCATGCCATCTAGCCCCTGTAACTGATGGCTGTTTCAGTCATGTGACAAAATATTGGCCTTGGAATTTTGGATGAAGGAAGCAATGAAAGCCAAGGCCTTTAAGCCTGACTATAAAGAATGATTATATCTGAGAGAACCTGGGAGCAATGCTTGTATTTTCAGAGAAGACTTTTGAAAGTAAGCAAGTCTATCACAGCAATTTAATAAGATAGAGAGAAATCAGGTGGATAAGACAGAGCTAAAGAATTTCTATGTCAACCCAGTTCATTTGAAACATTGTAAGTCAAATGGTTTTCTTTACCTTTGTTTCAGAACTCAGACACTCACAATACCTGTCAATGAAATACTTCTTAACAGTAGCAACAATTGCATATAAATTTCATGAGATAGTAACTTAAACCTCATAAGAAATGGGAACAATTTAATAGGCTTAAGTTCTGAAACACTTGAGAGACACCAATATCCCACACCAATCTCTACTCCATCATGCAATGGGCTCTATTTCTGCAAAGCATCAGCAAGCTGTAATTACATAATAACAACATCAACATTAGACCTGTCACTACTATATTAAAGATAAAAATATACAGAAAGAAAATCAGTCTTACAGAAACAGAAGATAAATTAGTACCTCTAAATAACAGTCCATGTTTCTACTTGAATACTACCCTAATCACCAGAATTATCTATTGTACTGAGGAAACTATATAACCAATATAGCCCCACTAGCTAAGCATATTCTTAAAGAAGCACTAGACTTAAATGAAAAGATGTGGCCAGGCGTGCTGGCTCACGCCTGTAATTCCAGCACTTTGGGAGGCCAAGGCAGGTGGATCACGAAGTCAAGAGATCAAGACCATCCTGGCTAACATGGTGAAACCCCATTTCTACTAAAAATACACAAATGTTCTGGGTGTGGTGGTGCATGCCTGCAATCCCAGCTACTTGGGAGGTTGAGGCAGGAGAATCACTTGAACTAGGGAGTTAGAGGTTACAGTGAGCCGAGATCACGGCACAGCACTCCAGCCTGGCAACAGAGTGAGATTCCATCTTAAAAAAAAAAACTAAAGAAAAGATGTAATTACACCAATATGACACAGAAGATTTCTGAAGGCCAAGACTGGGGCTGCCTTAATTTGGAAGTAATTAAATCATTCTTAAACTTTCTGTTTTCCATGTTACATACATGATTCACTGACAGAACCTTTAATCATTACTAATAGAGATCGATTAAGTAACGAAGTTTGGACTCCCAGCAGGCACTCTTTAGTTTTCAGGGAATACTAAAAGCCATTGTATTGTTTTTTTCCTTGACTCAGAGAATTATTTCAAGACTCATTTCTTACCTCCCACTGAACACTTCCTGGTCAGCACCCAGGATTCATATTAGGTGGCACTATACACTGTAGGCTTTTTATTGTGAACTACCCTTCCCTTTCTTGCTGTGTTTCTTGTGGACATAAAATACCAGATTTATGTTGTCTACTTTATGTATTATTTATAAACTTTACTGGATATTCTCACTAGGGTTTCCTTCAGTTTTCACATGCCTTAAACTTGAAACAATAGTAAAACATCTAGTGTTTGATTTATCTGGAATTTCCCTCCATTCCTCTGATAACAACTTTTCCATTCTTATGGGGAACATTCCTTCCCCATTTTCTGTGGTCATAATGGAACGTTCAGGTTCAATCTCTCTCCTGTCTTTACCACAAACATCATGGGACAGTGACTGGCACAATAGCAAAAGTATAATATTTTATATGTGGTATTAGAAAGGAAATCTATCTTTTCCACTGGCTCACGAACTGTAAGTAAGTGTTTCCAGAACTGTGCCAGCTTAACTATACCAATCTTTTTATATTACTAAGTGTTGAGGAGGATATGGAGCAACTAGAACTTTCATTTTTTATTGGTGGTAACACAGTATAAATATTTTTGAAAATAACTTGGTAGTGATAGGGAAAGGAGTCTGGGAAATTCTGGGCAGAAGTGGGATTGGTCTCCAGCAAGGACCCCACCCTTAAGCCAAAAAGCCTGATACCATGGTGGAAAGTGAGAACTTATATCCCTATTTTCCTACTCAAATGTTGTCTTTTCTAAAACCACTCATGGTCCACCCCATCCTCATCATGTGCCCACAAAAGCCCTAGGCTGAGTCAGCAGAGAGAGCAGAAGCAGCTGGATGTTAGAAACTATGGTTGGACATTGGAGAGAAGCAGCTTGATTTCAGAGGGACAGCTTGATGCCGTAGCTTCAGAGAGGAGCCTGGCTGGGTATGGCCAGACTTCAGCAGAAGATCACTTTCCCATTCCATCCCCTTTTCAGCTCCCCCTTCCACTGAGAGCCACTTTCATCATCTTCAATTCGTTCATGCAACCTCATTGCTTCTGGATGGCAGACAAGAACTTAGATGCAGGTGCAAAAGGCCCTCCACTGAGCTACTAACACTTAAGCTGTCCAGAGATGGCAAAGCTAAAAGTGCACTGTAACACTCCTTCTGGGGCTTCAGAAGTCATGGGCACCACTCTCACCCAGATGCTATCATGGGGTCCAAATGGAGTTTTCTCCTGCTGGTGCCCAAAAGTGCTCAGACCCCAGCTCCTATACTCACTCACCTACATGTTCCCCCTCCCATGAGGGGTGAAGAACAGTGGGTCTGAGTGAGTGGAATTCGTCCCTGCTGGCCCCAAAGCAGCTGATTAGTTCCAGTGCCCCTGCATTCCAGTTCCCACCAGCAAAGGGGTCAAGGAAATATCTTGCTTCAGTAGTTTCTTAAAAAGTTAAACATGTTGCCACCATATGACCGAGACATTCTACTCCTGGGCCAACAAAATAAAATCATATGTGCTTACAAAACAAACCTTCATAAGAATTTTATTTCTAATAGCCAAAAACTGGAAACAACCCAAATGTTCATAAAATTGAAATGGACAAACAAACTGTGGTATATTTATTTGAGTCAATACCTCTGAGTAATAAGAAAGAACTATTAATACATACAACATGGATGAATCTGAGATAATTATGCTGAGTAAAAGAATTCAGACATAAAACAATAGATAGTATGTGATGACACTTTCATACAATTCTAAAAAATGCAAGCTAATCTGTATGGCTTCTTTGGGGAGCCACAAGGTGCAGCAAGGAAGAAATACAAATGAGCACAAGGAATCTTTTAAGGGTAATAAATATGTACATATATATATACACACACCTCAAAATTTATTAAATTATATAATTTAAATATATGCAGCTTATTATGTCAATTATATTCCTATGCAACTGTTAGAGAAAAAATATAAAATAGAGACAATGTTATTTTAAACTAAAAAAGTTACTCCCAGCGGACTTTCACCAAATATCTAAAAGGTATATTAACATCTCAGAAAAAAAGACTGAGATGCAAAGTGCTGCCTAACACTACAGAGGCCAAAAATACCAGTTTAGTTCTCATGATTCCTGCCATCTGAGGCATGGGGTGCTGCCTCTTGGAACTTTCAATGTGGATATAGTGACATAAAAAACTAGGAACAGGCCAGGCGTGGTGGCTCACGCCTGTAATCCCAGCACTTTGGGAGGCCAAGCTGGGTGGATCACCTGAGGTCAGGAGTTTGAGACCAGGCTGGTCAGCATGATGAAACCCCATCTCTATTAAAAAAATAAAAAATTAGCTGGGCATGGTGGCACACACCTGTAATCCAGCTACTAGGGAGGCTGAGGCAAGAGAATCACTTGAACCCAGGAGGCAGAGGTTGCATTGAGCCAAGATCACACCACTGCACTCCAGCCTGCATAACATAGCAAGACTTTGTCTCAAAAACAACAACAACAAAACCACACACACACACACACAAACAAAAGACAAGGGACAGCCCAGAAGCAGCAGAGACAGAAACAGTAGCATCAGGAAAGCAGCAGCAGCTCTGTATGAGGAGGCATCAGCACAGCAGCAGTACTACTGTCTGCTAGTCCTGCAGCAGTGGGGCCAATGTGGGTACAGGGGCCAAGCAACAGGGACAGTGCAGGTGGCGGCATGCCAACTAGATTCCTCCTAGGAGTGATCTCAGCAGTAGTCCTCATCGCCTGCCTTACCTCAGCTTTTCATTTTCCAGGTCTTTCCTTCTATTCCAAGAACTATTCATTATCCTTCCAAAATGGTCTTTCTTCTTACATTAGAAAGGTTAGGGATTAAAACATAAATATAAAGGTCTGAGTAATACACATACTGATTGACTCTTCAACTACATTTTATATATTCTGTACTTTACAAATGAACAGCCAAGCTTTGTTCACAATGAAAATCACACAATGATGGAGAAACACGCCTATAGATAGATGTAAACATAATCAGATAAAAGAGGCAGATAAAAGCAGAGTATGCTAATTACCCTGATCTGACCACTATCATTATATATATCAAAATATCACCATAAATACACCATAAATTTGTTCACCATAAATATATACAATTGTTATGTGTCAATTAAAATATTAAATTAAATTAAAAATATTAAAAAAATTTTTTAACAAAGCATAAAACAAGGTATAAAAGGAAAAAAAAGTAGAGTTGTATCTCACTTTCAAATGGGAAGAAAAAGACCTGGAGTTCTGAATCTTTCCTCCAGGGTGGCAGAAATTCCAGATAACATATCTTAAAACCAGTGTAGCAGGGACAAAAGCACTGAATATTGTGATTAAAGTCTCCTTTGGGGAAGTTGGGTTTCAAGTTGACTAGTTTAATCTCTCCTGGGCTGAAGGAATGTAGGAAGCAAAGAGTGCACACATGTGGGAACAGCCAAGCAGGGTGACTGCTATAAGTGTTCCGAGGTCTTTAAGAACCCAGGTTCCTTTATGTTCCCTCTCTAACAAGTGAAGATTTTAGTAGGCATTTTATTACATGCTGTAAACATTAAATAATTTATTTCACATGGAAGAACAATAAGAGTGACAGTGACATCTCCAAGACACCAAGCAATGACATGTATTTTGGCAGCACCTATTGATTCCACTCCTCAGTGTGTGACCTAGCTGCAGGTGAGCAACTTTTTGTTTCCAAGACAAATAGAAAATTTGCATTTACACATGCAGGCTTTTAGACCACCGAGTTAAATACTTTAAGTACATGAGGAAACGGTGGGCTCAGGGCCTTAGAGAAGTCTACAGACGTGGGTCAAACGTCACATTAGCTAAGATGTTAAACACTTTTTGAGGAAACTCTTTTCACCTCCACTGGTGAAAATGTACCCTAAATCCATTCTTTTTACCTTCCAAGCCTGGTTTAGTGGTAACAAGTTAACCTGATGTCACTCTTGCATACTAAAATCAATTTACCACAAAGAAGTGAAAGTGATCTTTTAGAAATGTATATCAGATTGTGTCACTTCCCTATTTATAACATTCAAATGTCTTTGCAATACTTGTGGAATAAAATCAAATTTCCTTATCAGGGTTTATAATGTGCAAGCCTGTCCAACCCCTACTTAACCTCCCATCTCAGCCCTCACCAGTCTTCCCTGTGCTAACTCTGCTCCTGCCGCACTGGGCTTCTTTCTGGTCCTTGATTATACTAAGCTTTCATAAGAAAGCCTTTGCACATGTTGTTCCCTCTGACTGGAACAGTCTTTCTCACATCCTTAAGTAGCTGATTTCTACTTATAAGTCAGTATTTAGTGGAAATATTTGTCCCCAGAGAAGCCTTCCCTGACCACCAGTGTAAAGTGTCCTCTATCACATGACTGCTTTACTGTCATCATAGCACCTATTACTGTCTGAAACTGATTTTTTCATCTGCTTGCTTGTTTGTTGCCTACCACTCCCACTAGAATTAAGCTCTTTGAGGATATGGATCCTGTCTGTTTTAAATTGTTACTGCATCTCCAGTGTCTACAACAGTGCCTGGAATATAGGAGGTATTCACTAATTATGTATTTTATGCCTTAAATATGTGAGAAGCAGAAAATGAACCCATTACCTGAAACTCCCGAAACTCCTGAAAGTCCACTTGATGTAGAAGTTACTTGAAAGTTTACTTGATATAGAGATATTTATGTATTGGCAGCCTCCTATTGTTCAGGAGAACTTATCAATGGTACTTTTTAAAGCATAATAAGGAAGACTCTTTTTCTTTTCTTTTTGAAACAGAGTCTCACTCTCTCACCCAGGCTGGAGTGCAGTGGCGGGATCTTAGCTCACTGCAAGCTCCGCCTCCTGGGTTCACACAGTTCTCAGCCTCCTGAGTAGCTGGGACTACAGGCACCCACTACCAGGCCCGGCTAATTTTTTGTATTTTTAGTAGAGATGGGGAGGAAGACTTTATTCGGGACCATCATGATAGAAATAGGGACCACTACAATGGGGTCTTACAGTGGGGGAGACAGATAGGGCTCAACTCCAAATACAGGATGGGGAAAGTGGGAATTTACAGCCAAGGAGCAGTGTAGGGGTCAGTGGATGGAAAATTATGAAGAGGAAACTTCAAGGGTAAGGGAGATTCTGGCTAAACTGAGCTCACAGGATTCTTGCTGAAGACAGGCCAGGGTAATTGGTCATCATCTGAGGGACAGTAGAGGATGAGGACCTGATCAGATATCAGGGGAGATAACACATTGAGGATGGAGGAGGGGGCGTTCTTGCTAAACCACTAAACTAACTTAGCAGGGTTCTTGCTAAAACTGGATTTTTCAAGAAAGTACACAGATGGGGCTGGGGAAAGATTCAAAAGCCTGACAAAAGTTTGGCCAAGCAAAGAATCTTTGTCATCAAGGAGAAAATAATTCTCTGTATCTAATTTTTGTACTCCCTTGAATCCCTTTGCTCCTGAGCCCCAGTGGCAAACCACTAATGACACTCCTTAATAGATTATACAAAATTAAGTGTTTCAATGCACAGCATAGGGCCAATCTACTACTTTTCATCCAGTGCAAGTGTTGGCTTATCATCGTTAAATATCAGAGCTGAAAAAGGTATTAGGTATATAATCGACATGTAAAATTACAACCACAAAAAATAATGGCTAACACTGAGTATATTTTAAGTTTCATTCACATTTCATTTATATGTATCACCATATTTAATTCTCATAACAACTCCACAAGTTAGGTTCTAACATTATGCTCAATTTACAAATGAGAAAACCAATTAAGTAACTTGTCCCCAGCCACATAGATAGTGAGGACTGAAACATGGTTGGCTGACATATTCAGAGCCCTCAGTCTGCAAACTCACCCTTCCATGGACAACACATATCAGTATTCAATCTAGGCATTCATTTTCTGAACCGGTATGAGACGTCCCATCTTTTAACAGCACAGCACTTTAGGCACGGCTTGCTAACAGAGTGGCATTGGGACCCAGAGAAAACCTTAGCCATTCTAGTATTAGAGATCATCTACTACAACCTTCTTCTCAGTGTAGATATAAAAAATAAATGTCCAACTAAGATAAGTAATTTCTCTGTGGTCATGAAGCAGCAGGACAGGAGCCTAATGAGATGCTCTATTATTTACCAATCATCATAAATGGCTATCAGGCTATTGTAAACAGCAGAGAGCAAGTGTTCAAGTGTTTTAATTTTGTGGTCATAAACAGTCTCACTGATAGAGTTTGGATACTTGTCCTCACCCAAATCTCATGTTGAATTGTAATCCCCAATGCTGGAGGCAGGGCCTGGTGGGAGGTATTTGGATTATGGAGGCAGATCCATCATCGCTTGGCACTGCCTTTGTGATAGTGAGTTCCTTGAGATCTGGCTATTTAAAAGTGTGTGGCACCTCTCCCCGCCACCCACCCTTGCTCCTGCTTTTACCATGTGATGTGCCTGTCCCCTTTTTGCCTTCCACCATGATTGTAAGCTTCCTGGGGCCTCCTCAGAAGCCTGGAAGATGTCAGCACCATGCTTCCTATAAAACCTGCAGAACCACGAGCCAATTAAACCTCTTTTTTTTTTTTTTAAATAAATTACTCAGTCTCACGTATTTCTTTATAGCAATGTAAGAACAACCTAATACACTCACCTAATGTGAAATGATAACTATGATATAGCTAGTAGGGTACATCTTTACACTAAGGATGCCTAGCATCTTCCTAGCCACTGTTTCTAAATAGAGCCTACCTCAGATATCTCCGTTTCAAATGACTTTTTCTTGTTTTGATTAGTGCTGGGGAAAATAGCACCACTGAGTAAGTATACAAATATTTACTGAACACTACACGCCCAGCACCCTACTAGGTGGTAGATGAAAGCAGGTGAGATGAAAATTGGTCCCTGGTCTCCTGCAAGGCAAAGCAGGATGGTTTTCTCCTGCCAAGCAGAGAAGATAAATGCAGTGAACAGGAAGTGGAGATAATATCCTTCCAGGAACAGGTAATGGCTTTCAGACTTGTAGGCAGCTGTGCATAAGCTTTCCAGATGAATTGTTTAAAAACTACTTAGAGTGTATCTTCTTTTCCTCATTTGTTCCTTTATTTGCAATTCTCCTGTTACCTTTGGAAATCATTAAGAGAAAAGAGCAAATCAAAATGGGCAGGCTCTGTTTGAGCTCATACTGAGTCAGCAAGATGGGCATAAATGCACTTGGGGTGGAGCACGAGCAGGGCGGAGGGCACTGCTTGCTTTTTTCCCCTCACATCATCTAGTGCAGCCCACTATTGCCTGCCAAAGCCCTAGGATGTGACCCCTGATGGCTTCTAGGAATCTTCTTTGCAACATTTGCTGATTCTACACTGGCAAAAGAGAATTGAATATCTGCTAAACCTCTAGAGAACTGCTAAGGCTCTTCTGCTACCCTGGTGCTTTATCTTCAAAAGTAACTGTAGGGGTAAATCTTGGCCTAATTTACTGAAACCATAATAAATATTTATTGAATAAATACATAGGTCAGTTGTGCCTTCCTAGGTATCACTATTAAACCAAGGAGCCAATATAGTGTGTCTATGTAGAAAGCTCTAAATCCTGAAAAGCTTTCTTGCAAACAATCCCTTTTGTAGCAAGTGGCCACATAGCCTTAGAGGACTAGCTTAATGTAAGTTCCCACTACAATGATTTCCTTATTCCCTTATAACAGAAGGGAGTAAAATGAAGCCTGAAAAAAACTTACAACTATCTGACTCCAATGAAAGCAGGAGAGAACCCAGACTGCCTTATTAAAAAAAAAAAAAAAAACTGAGTGGACTCATTATCCATATTTATAGCAAGTTGCCAAGTTTGACAAAATAGCTTTTTGCCTTATCTCTGCCAAGGCATCTAACCCACAGCAGCATGAGTCACAAGGCAGGCAGGAGAACAAAGCTGATCATCAATCCTTTGTAATTTGGAAAAACAAAACTCCAAGTACAGGGTGCTTATGGTTCTTAAACTGGGAGCCTTCTGTTGGTTGCCATGACTACTCGGTGTCTTCTTGAGCCTGAGAGGTCCTCCTCATTCATTCAACAATCATTTCCTGAACACCTACTATGTACCAGGCACTACATTAGATGACAATGATACAGAAGTGAATAAGGTATGGCATTTGCCCCTGAGGAGCTCAAAGTCTGGTAAAGAGGAGGCCCTCAAAACAAGTAACTATAATGCATTATGAAAAGTATAGTGATAGAAATATGCTCTTTTAACACAAGATGCTTTGGGAATGTAGATTAAAAAGCTGCTAACTCTGCAGGCTGAGCATATCTGCTTCTGCATATGGTGAAAGGATTTAGGATCTTTCATAAGAAAAAATTCTGCATCAAAATTGTTAATATAATTAATAGCAATAAAGGGTTATTAGAAGTTTTTTTTAAATTTGTACTTGTATCCAAGCACTGTGATAATAGCTGAATTCTCACATTTTGCCAATGAGGAAATGGAGGCTCCAAATTTAATAAGCCTTTAATATAAAAATTGTCTTTGCTTTGAGTTTCTACAGGGGAACTCAAACCATTCAAACTTTGAAGACATACAAAGGAATTAGTTTCTGCCATCATCATGGTAAAGGACACCTGAGAAACAGAGGAGAAGAACAAAGTACAGGAGTTTACAGTTGCCAACTCAGAGTGCATAAAGAGTCTGAGGATGGGATCAAGGATTTCCATTAGCTCTAACTCAAGCCATTCCGTGGCTATTGAACAATTTCTGGCACTTACATCTATCCCAGCTACTTCTCCCAGATCCAGTCTCAAAAGAAGAAGAGAAAGCAGAAATGGAAGAAGAAGTGGGGGAAGTGCCCAGATTCTACCACCTGTAATGATCTGACTTCTCAAGGAGCCAAGAGACAGCATCCCTGGTTCCTCTTCCCAGCAAAATCAGTCATTTCATCGGTGGTCAATTACAGAACTGGTTCTGTGGTACTTGGATCATAAGTACAGGAGTCAGATGTGGTTGCTAAATAAGCAAAGGTATCTTGATTGGCTACACATTGCCTGAGGCACAATATGTCAGTCAGCTAAGGAAGGTATGTTTAAGGAACTGCTAGAAAAGAAAAACTGAGATTTCCTGTCATGTCATCCTCTCCAGACTTGTATTCTCTTGGAGGCATCTTCCACTGTCACCTAGGTATTTTGCCCTTTTGATATTGTCATATCTTTTCCATGAGGATATGCATTACATAGTCTAAATCTTCAGTCATATGTTAAATAAATAATTTTAAAAATCCCATACAGATAGCATCAAACAAGGTGTTCCTAGGAGCAGTATTCAAGTGGTGGATTCAGAATAGCCCTTGTAGTTAGGAGCCTGTTCTGCCATTATCCAGCTCTCTGACCTTGACAGTTGCCTTAACTCCTCTGCTTCTTAATATTCTCAACTGTGAAATGTGGGATTTGGACTATACAAGTTTATAGGCTACCTGTACATTGGTAATGTAAAAGAATTCCCTAAGCCTTAGTCCTAGATATTTAGGGGTAAGTTTCAAGATTCTATATTTTTTAAGGTCCCACAAGAGGTGGGATGTACAGTTATTTCGAAAAACCATGACATTCCTTCTAGCTCTGTCAAACAATGATTTGATGAGGTGAAGAGCCATGAAAAAGCACTTGGAAAAAAAACCTCACATTTTTCAAAGTGTTAAGCAAAACTGTCTTTATTTAATAACAAATGAATAATTTCCTGATAAGTTGCAGGGGCAACCGCTAGATTTTTTCACTTTAAATAAGATCTTAATAGCTAAAATATTACCGTTTCAGTAACCACCAAAACAAAAGGCAAATCCAGCAATTGAGAACAAGGCAATTAAGTTTGGGCTTATGATGAAGATGGAGTTTTATAAAGTCAAAGGCGTTCCCAACCAATGAAGCAGGTGCATTGATCAGCAAGCATAGTTAAGAAAGAAAACTAAATTCTTTGAAAATAATTTGGAAAGAAATTTGGAAACCATATCCAAACAATGCTCTTGGGCTGACATTTCGAAATGTATTTGCTCTTTATTCTAATCCCTTTGGTACTGTTATCAAAGTGAAGGCATGACATATGGAACCAAAAATATTCAGTGAGATGAAGGAGTAGTCAGATGCACACAGTTGGAAGAGTCCCAGAGATTACAATCTGGCTTACCTTATACATCCAATCTCAGTTCCCTAAAGGCTCATAAGAGCTGTCATTTTTGGAGAGTCTGTGTTAAAACTGCACTGGATAACTTTCTGCAATCCTCAAAGGAACTGTAAGGAAACAAATGCCCAGAGAGATTAGCTATTTTACACAAGGTCTCCTAGTTGATAACAGATGAAACCAGGATTCAAACTCAGTTGTGTCACTTCCTGTTGCTTCTGAAATTGATGCCCTTCTGATCATTCTTCTAACACGCTTTCTGCCCTGTTGATGTGCAAGTGCACAGGGAAATGTTAGCATGCTTAGTATTTTCTAGTGTGTTTCTGTAGTATACACATTCTATTACTCCATTCTCATGCTGCTATGAAGAAATACCCAAGAATGGGTAATTTATAAAGAAAAGAGGTTTAATTGACTCACAGTTCTGCATGGCTGGGAAGCCCTCAGGAAACTTACAATCATGGCAGAAGGTGAAGGGGAAGAAAGGCACCTTCTTTACAGGGCAACAGGAAGGAGAAGTCCTGAGCAAAGGGGGAGAAGACCCTTATAAAACCATCAGATCTCATGAGAACTCACTATCATGAGAACAGCATCAGGTAACTGCCTCCATGATTCAATTACCTCCCACTGGGTCCCTCTTATGACACATGAGGATTATGGGAACTAGAAACTACAAGATGAGATTTGGGTGGGGACATAGCCAAACCATGTCATTCCACCCCTGGCCTATCCCAAATCTCATGTTCTCATATTTCAATACACAATCATGCCTTTCCAGCCATCCCCCAAAGTCTTATTTTGTTCTACCATTAACCCAAGTACAAAGTCTTATTTGAAACAAGGCAAGTCTCTTCCTCCTATGAGCCTGTAAAATCCAAAGCAAGTTAGTTACTTCCAAGGTACAATGAGGGTACAGGCATTGGGTGAATATACCTGTTCCAAATGGAAGAAATTGGCCAAAACAAAGGGGCTGCAGATCCTACACAAGTCTAAGTCTGAAATTCAGCAGGGCAGTCAAATCTTAAAGCTCCAAAATTATCTCCTTTGACTCCATGTCTCACATCAAGGTCATGCTGATGCAAGAGGTGGGCTTCCACAGCTTTTGGCAGTTCCACCTCTGTGGTTTTGTAGGGTACAGCCCCCTCCTGACTGCTTTCATGGGTTAGCATAGTGTA
This sequence comes from Macaca fascicularis, assembly GCF_037993035.2. NCBI lineage: Eukaryota > Metazoa > Chordata > Mammalia > Primates > Cercopithecidae > Macaca > Macaca fascicularis. The sequence continues at coordinate 116,811,649 of NC_088380.1, read as the reverse complement.
TCTGCCACTTTTCCAGGCATACAGTGCAAGCTATCATTCTGGAGTCTGGAGGACAGTGGCCCTCTTCTCTCAGATCCACTAGGCAGTAACTCAGTGGGGATTCTGTGTGGGGGCTGCCATCCCACATTTCCCTTCTGCACTGCCCTAGTAGAGGTTCTCCATGAGGACCCCACCCCTGCAGCAAACTTCTGCCTGAAGATCTAGGCATTTCCATACAACCTCTGAAATCTAAGTGGAGGAGGTTCCCAAACCTCAATTCTTGACTTCTGTGCACCCTCAGGCTCAACACCGTGTTCCAAGGCTTGGGGCTTGCATCCTCTGAGGCCACAGCCCATGCTATATCTTGGCCCCTTTTAGTCATGACTGGGGTGGCTAGGACACAAGGCACTAAGTCCCTAGGCTACACAGAGCAGTGGGGCCCTGGGCCCAGCCCACGAAACCATCCTTACCTCCTAGGCCTCCTGGCCTGTGATGGGAGGGCTTGCCACTAAGGTCTGTGACATGTCCTGGAGACATTTTCCCCACTGTCTTGGCAATTAACATTTGGCTCTTCATTACTTATGCAAATTTATGCAGCCAGCATGAATTTTTCCACAGAAAATAGGATTTCCTTTTTTATCACATGGTCAGGCCACAAATTTTCCAAATTTCTATGCTCTGCCACCTCTTGAACTCTTTGCTGCTTAGAAATTTCTTCTGACCAATAACCTAAATCATCTTTCTCAAGTTCAAAGTTCCACAGATCTCTAGGGCAGGGGCAAAATGCCACCAGTCTTGCTGCTAAAGCATAGCAAGGGTGACCTTTGCTCCAGTTCCCATGAGTTCCTCACCTCCATCTAAGACCACCTCAGCCTGGGCTTCATTGTCCATATCACTATGAGTATTTTGGCCAAAACCATTTAACAAGTCTGTAGGAGCTTCCAAACTTTCCCACATCTCTGTCTTCTTCTGAGCCCTTCGAACTGTTCCAACCTCAGCCTCTACCCAGTTTCAAAGTTGCTTCCATGTTTCCGGGTACTTTTATAACAGCACCCCTCTCTCTGTGGTACCAATGTACTGCATTAGTCTGTTCTCATGCTGCTATGAAAAAATACCCAAGACTGGGTAATTTACCAAAAAAAAGAGATTTAATTAACCCACAGTTTCACATGGCTGGGAAAGCCTCAGGAAACTTACAATCATGGCAGAAGGTGAAGGGGAAGAAATCCATCTTCTTCACAGGGTGATAGGAAGAAAAAGTGCCAAGCAAGGGGGAGAAATCCCTTATAAAACCATCAGATCTCATGAGCACTCACTCGCTATCACAAGAATAGCATGGGGTAACCTCCCCCATGATTCATTTACCTCCTACGGAGTCCCTCCCAGGACACGTGGGGATTATGGGAACTACAATTCAAGATGAGATTTGGGTGGAGACACAACCAAATTATATAACAGATGGAATTTCTATGAAGCAATTTAATACCAATAATGGACTGTTATTGAAGGGATGTTTTTCCTGTTATTTTATTATCCTTTTTAAAATTATTGTTGTGGTTACTTGTTTTCTCTGATAACTAATACAACGCCCATTGTTTCTGATTGCTTCTTCCTTATGAGACACTCACCAATGCTGGAAAATCAGTTAAGAATGTAATATTTTGTTAAAACTGTATCTTCTCTGCATAATTTCAGTCTGTTTATAATGTATTGTTCTTATATAGTTGACCAATCAAAGTTATCTGCAATAAGCTATTTCTGTATGAGATGATCTTTGTATTCTGAAACTACAAGTAACTTTTAATGAATTATTTTACATCTAGATGTAAGCCTATCATATACTGATGGATGGCATAGGCTGGGGCATACAATGGCTTAAAACAGAAAGATGTTTTGAGAAGATAGACTGAACAGATGACTTTTGTCTTTATGTCAGCAGCTTCTTTTCTAGGAAGGAAAACAGACCATGTAGAATGGATCATTGATTCCACACAATATGAATCAAAAGCAGAAAAATGCAGTGATTTAACATGGTATCAACCAATCAAGAATGAATATAGAATCAACCATTGAAACTTGGGCCTGACTGCCAGAGCATCTGAGCTGACTGTACATTTCTTTACCCCAGCAGATGGATCCTGGCTCTGCTGGAGCCATCCCCCAAGTGCCCTCTCCTGCATTTCTATTCTCCACTCCTCACCTCATTCATCCCATTCTCAGAAGAGAGCAGCCTAGGTGGTTAACATTAGAACCAGAGGGTCCTACACAGGAGGATCTAAAGCTGGTTGCAGATACATTGAAGGCATGTGGCTTCTTATCCCAGGGAATGCAATATCTCCAGGGATGATGCCTGCTGCCTTGCACGAGGACCTCACTCAGCGTGCCTGGAACCTCTTCTAAGAGCAGGAGTGGAAGGCGGAAACTCCCAAGGGAGCTCAGCTTTGCCTGCCTCAGAAACCTAAGCCTTTCCCAGAAAGTGCAGCTCTGCCACCGCCTGTGACTCTTGGAGTCACCAGTGGAAGCAGAAGCAGACTGTCTTTTCCTGGGTGAAGCTGTGAGAGATGCAGCCTAGAGAAGCCCACACCCTCCGGTCTCTGATGCCAGCTCCTTTTGTTTCCATGAAGCTACTTAATGAGATTCTTCATGCATAAAATTAATTTTTGCCCTCTTCTATCAGCCTTTACCACTAAAGGATTTACGTACAGTTCTGTCAGATTTTATTTATACGTGCAATAAAAGGGACCCAGATCATAATGAAGGCTTTTATGGGCAATGATGGGAGATACAAAGGGAAGCTGAGAGCGGGCAGTCATCCAGGCTCCCTTTGGATGCCAAGATACATTATGCAGGAGATACCCCCTGCAGAAACGCACTAGGCCCTCCCTAATCAGGGCTGTACCTCAAGTCAGATCCTAATTTGTTGCTGGGGGAGAGGGGGAGGAACAGGGCTATTAATGAACAGCGCAAATAATTAGGCTTTATGGGAATTTGGTTGTTTTCTTACATACTAGATTTGCTCTCAATCCTTTCTCAAACGTATCCTGCTCAACTGCCCCGCAGCCAGCGGCTTACTGCATTGATTGCCCACTGGGAAGCTTTCTTGAGCTGGAATGGGAGCAGGGCTGGACAACATGCTTATTTGTAATAACAGCTCTTGTTCACTGAGAATCCCCTAAGGCCAGGCTCTGAGCCAGGCACTGTGCTGACATGATTTCATTGAATCTTCAAAACAGCTGGTAGCATAGCTATTGTCAGTCCCACTTTAAAGATAAGGAAACTAAGGATCAGAGAGGTTTCATAGCTGCTTGAGGTCACATACCAGTCCTTGCAGAATTAAGCACCCCACTTCTTTATGTAAAGGGAAATTTGTTCCCTTCTCTCCACAAAATTCTAAGTCATCAGCTGTTCTCTAGACTAGAAAGGACAGTAGTGTGGTATTTAGAACAAACATCAGACTGGGTACAGGACTTGGCTCCTATTCCTCCTCCCATTTTTATTGCTGAATGCTGTGTGACCTTGAGCTAATCACTTCACCTCTCTGACTCACGTTCTTCTGTCGAAAAATGAGAGTATGAACTCAAGGAGTCTGTTCAGTTCTGGCATTTTTATTCTGGAACACTCTCTTCACATAGTTAACACAAGAGTGTGTGTAAAGTGCATATGTTAGCCCACAGACAGAAACTGCACTCATTTTTCAGAGCTAAAATACTTGGAGCTATGCCACTGCACAGAGAACACTGGGACGGTCTGCGGATTCCCAAAGCTGTAACTGACTGCCAAGCTGCGGGGGAACATCAGAGACATTTTTCTTGCTCACCGTCCTCTTGCCAACAGGAGAGATTAAGAATCACAAAGACAACCAAAATGAAAGTTGCATGAGATGGCTGAGGGCTGACAACTGAAGATGAAGGGCTCAGTGGTACAGGTTAGTCTTTTCCACGATGGGCACTTTTCTGTGGAGTTCCAGATACTATATGGGGATTTCGTTTTCAGGAATACTACACTCTATTGGCATCTTACATTTTCAACAAGGAAAATTGTCACGGGTCATTTGAGTCACAGGAAGGAACTTTTAAGACACAGTATGATGTTTGTCCCCTACCATGGGTTCTATGTCTTTTTTATGCTGCAAGAGAATGACCACAGCCTCAATCACTTGTCATTCAACAAATACTTAGATCCTACTGTGCTCTAAGCTGCATGCTAGGTTTCCAGGATGAAAAGAAAATAAAGTGTTGAAAAGTTCTGAACGTGTTCAAAGTCTGGTGGCAAAAATAAATAATTTCATACAATGCAAGATGAGGACTATGGCAAAGACGGCATTGTGGGTGTTTGGAGGATGGTCACCTTGCGGAATAGGAGTAGACCATGGATACAGGCACTTACCTGAGTTAAGGCAGGAAGGCATGATTAATTCCAAGAAGAGTAGGTGTTTGGGCTGATTCTTGCAAGATGAGTGGAAATTAGCCAGACAAGTGAGTGAGAGGACAGTGTTCCAACAGAAAGGTAGATCACTCTACTCTGATCGTGCCATGGCTATGAGGTAAAATATTGCTTAAACAGAGGATCAGGACCCTCTTCCCTCAGAGGGCTTTTCAGACATTACAGTATGGAATGTTTAGGTCCCTAGTATATGTAGCTCTCCCCTTTCTTTCTTTCTTTCTTTTTTTTTTTTTCTGAGATGGAGTTTCACTCTATGGTGCGATCTCAGCTCACTGCAACATCCTCCTCTCGGGTTCAAGAGATTCTCCTGCCTCAGCCTCCTGAGTAGCTCCTGACCTTGTGATCTGCCCACCTTGGCCTCCCAAAGTGCTAGGATTACAAGTGTGAGACACCACACCTTTCTAAATGCAGCTCTTCTCTCTTTCCTTCTAGGAAACATAATTATGAAATATCTTCCTAATGTCTGTGAAAACTCTTCAATGGGAAAAGAACCAGACATGTTATATATCTTTTTTTTTGAGACGGAGTTTCACTCTTGTTGCCCAGGCTGGAGTGCAGTGGTGAGATCTCGGCTTCTTGCCACCTTGCCTTCCGGTTTCAAACTGTTCTCCTGCCTCAGCCTCCCAAGTAGCTGGGATTATAGGTGCCTGCCCCTACACCCATTATATATCTTGCTAAAAGATGGAGAGGAAAAAAAATGGGAGGAACCAAAGAAACTGGAATCCAGTGAAGCCCCAGCCTCCCACCCCCTCCCCAGTGCTCCATGGAGTGAGGTTCCAGCCCAGGACTGATTCTCAAAAGAAAGACTCAGGAGAAAGCAGAGAAGAAACTTAACAAGGCAGTAACCTTCCCCTAAGCAACTCTTAGCCCAGACATTAAATCAGCAGCAGAAAAAGAAAGGTGAAGAAGTGTAGAAAAAGGCATCTTTGCTCTCTTTAATTGTTAAGAAAGAAATAAAAAGATAGAAAATAGGTTGCCATGAACTAACAACTAGACCTGAGTACAACCAAGAATGAGATGTGGAGATGTGTTCTCTATGTATCATGGCAATGGGAAGAAGATGCTAAGCATGACTTAGAGCATCACACTGCCCATCCTGTGCCAGATGAGAGATGCCACTTAAGGTGAGGGAGATGGGAAAAAAAGTGCATACCTTTCCTTTTTAAGTTCTTGCTCAGCCACAAAATGTGAACTTGGCAGATAGGGTAAGGGACAGAGGTGCTGTAAGTGTCCAGATGAATAATCAAGGCCATAACACTAGAAGAAGTCTTTCATAGCACCATCGAAAAATAGCATCTTCATTTTCCCCTCCATGAACTATCCTATTTCAACAGTAGAAACAGCAGTAAGGAGATGAGGTGAGAGTTATGCAAAAGAGACACACTTGATAGAAATAAGAATAACAAAACATTGAGCAATTTCTTGTGACTTACATGCAGAGAAAAAATGTTTTCATGGAAAAAAGCCAGATGAGGGCCTCCTGGGAAGTATTGTGAGCTTTTCATTTGCACTCTCATTATTACTTTAATAGTTTTTCCTGATTACTGAAATGATGGAAGTCCTTTGTATAACATTTAGAAAGTACATAAAAGCACAGAAAAGAAAATAAAAAAGAGCATTTCTCCCTTAAAGAGAAGAAGAGATGGCAAAAGCTATGAGTACTTTGATTTCTAAATTAGGTGGCAAATAATTGAATCACATAAGCATCATCTCTACGAATGAATACATATTAAATTACATAAATTCTTTTCAGAGACTTCATCACCAAAAGTAAAAATAATTGAGACAGGGCATTTTGGCATGGTAGTCATTTACATCAAAATGTCAACTTAGTACCATGGAATATTATACTCAGCAGAGCTCCCTGCTCCATCCCATCCATGATCCTCATTCGCTCCTTATTTCATCCATTATTTTTTCCCTTTTGGCCAGTCCTATGCTGATGAAAGTGACACCAGTGACTTGTCGAGGCACAGAATAGGGCAAATGTCAAGGAGAGAATGAAATTAAAAGCCAAAAGTGATTTTTAGAACAGATCAAAATGTTTTATTAAGCTTTTCCTCTGCAACCCCCTTATACTTGTAGCTATGAGGCCTGGACTGGGCAAGTACGTCTCTCTATTGGGTGTCAATAGGACAGGTTCTTTGTTGTTGACATCTACCCTCACCTCTTACACTCAAGCTGCGGATACTGCAGTCCTTGGCTAAAGTGGGCTTCTTCCCTCCCCTCGATTAATGGTTCTCACCTGGCAGCACAGATTTTGCACCTATGCCTCCCTGTGGTACAGGCAGCCCCTCACCCTGCCCACTCATAGGTTAGCAACTGGAGCAGGTTAAGCCCAGGCTGGGCCCTGCATTGCCCATGGAAAGCACGGGGAGAAATATTGCCACTGCTCCCATTATCCCCCACTGGCTGTCACAAGGCCTAACCAGCTCAACCTCCATCGGCTTCCATGTTCTCAGAGGGTTTTCTGGTATCAGTGTTATTATTGTCCCATGAATGACTGAGAAACCATAGTGATTTTGGAATTCCTAAAGAGAGGTGAGTACAGTTGTTCTTAGGAAAGAGCCCTGCTTTCAATCACCCTACCATCCAAGGAATATTGTCTGTAGTAAGGTGTCACTGGTAGGAAGCTTGTAAGGGAAACCCCAAAATGAATGTATCATAGAAAGATTACCAAGAAGTTCATGGGGTTCTCTTTTCAGAGGGCACCGTTTTTTTTTTTTTAACAAATTACTAGGTAAATGCATCAGCCTATGGCATAGGGATATCAGAGCAATATTTTTTCCATTTCTAGACAAAGTAGGAGGAAGAAAATTAATTGCTTATCTATTCAATATTGACAAAGGGATCTGGCTAAAAGATACATAAATTCTCAAGATGCTTTTGTGATACTATAACAGAATATCATGATCTGGGTAATTTATAAAGAAAAACATTCATTTCTCAAAGTTATGCAGGCTGAAAAACTCAATATCTAAGTCCTAGCATCTTGTACGGGCCTTCTTGACGCATCATAACATGGCAGAATGGCAAAGAGGATTAGAGACAGCAAGAGGGGGCTGAACTTGTTTTTTGGTTTGTTTGTTTTTGTTTTTTGTTGTTGTTGTTTTTTGTTTGTTTTGTTTTGTTTTGAGATGGAGTCTTTCTCTGTCACCCTGGCTAAAGTGCAGTAGCGCAATCTTGGCTAACTGCAACCTTTGCCTCCTGGGTTCAAACAATTCCCTGCCTCAGCTTCCCAAATAGCTGGGATTACAGGCCCACCATCATGCCCACCTAATTTTTGTATTTTTAGTAGAGATGTTGGCACGGCTGGTCTCAAACTCCTGACATCCAGCGATCTGCCTGCCTCTGCCTCCCAAAGTGCTGGGATGACAGGTGTGAGCCACTATGCCCAGATTCTAAGTGATTTTTTTTGGTACTTTTACTCATTTAATCCCCATAACAAACCTAGGAGGCATGTAATATTATTATCACCATTTTAGAGATGAGGAAATTGAGGCAGATAAAGGTTAATTTGCCCCCATCCCGCAGGTAAAACAGGAGGAGGAAACCTGGAATGTCTGCTGATAGAACCCATGTCCTTGTTAGTAGGCAGCTGAAATAAGTTCTTTCTGCACATTAGGAAGGATCATTAATTCCCAGGTTAATATCCATGTTATATCTCAAGGACTGGACCCACTTCTCAATCACGAGATTTAACTCCCAAAGCCGTGGTGTGGGAGCATCCAGGCCTGCATGTGGAGACAAGAAGACATGATTCTATGCTTGATGCTGGGAATAGATGTGACCAAAAATGGCTCTGACTCAGAACTCTGCTTGTCAAGAAATGAGTCTGAACTGATTGGTCAGCCAACAGATAATATGCTGAAGGAGAAAGCAAGTTTATTTGGGAAGAAGCTTTCTTCCAAGACATTGCTGGGGATTTGCAATCAGCAGAGTGATTTCAAAAAATGAGCCAGCCCATATAGTCATGCTTTATTTGAGCATCCAACCCAAATAGGGTATTATCTTGCTCACTTCTTTGAAATCACCAACAATTCTTAAGGAATTAAATAATTTTCCAAAAGTTTTTGTCTGTGGTGCTGAGTTTTCTAATTCAGAGCCCAACTCAAAATTTTCCAAGAAAATCCAGATAATGAATGGTTGAGTATTTGGGCTGATAGATAGTATTTTCTATAAGAAAGCTAATTTTCTTGTTTTTTCCATATATTGGGGGCAGTCTTCTGCTATTACTTTCTGCTTTATAGAAAACATCCCACTGCAGCTGCAGTCTTGATTTTTTTTTCTCTCATTTTTTATTTTGGAACCCTAAGAGATCATCAGTCTACCTGTTTTGCTTTCAGTAAAATGCAAATAGTATATATATTTAAAATAACATAGTAAATAATGTATTGCTTATACAGTAAATTATTTATTTACTCCAGGCACACATAGTTAGAATTTGAATATAAATATTTTATAGTCTGTGCCACTGCTAATGAAAAAAAATTAAATCAGCCTGATGGCAGCTCTGGATTATACTGTACCTGCATGCCACATCATCAGCAACCTGCAAACAATCACACACCAGCACACACTTCCACAGTTATTTGCAGGATTTTCTAAAACATTCAGTCTTTAAAATCTTTTTCAGTCTCCTTTCCTCTATATACTGCCTTCCAGCTCTCACCCTTTCCTCTTAACCTGCCTTTCTGTAGTCTAGTAGGTGTCTGATTAGTCCTTTGTCAATCAACATGTATTTATTGAGCACTGATTACATATAATGCTTGCTAGGAACTGTGAATGAATATTGGAGGAATATTGACTGTCGGCCTTTCTAGAAGAGTTTGTACTTGGCTAAGTTACATATATTAGTATACTCCACAAACCCCCCAAAATAAATAAATAAATAATGAAGATTTTAATAATCAGAACACTAACAATTGTTACAAATATTTCTGAAAAGTGATGGCATTTGAACAAACTACATGGCTACCATTTGGCTACTGTGAGATTTTGTAAAACCTAAATTAAAATATATATGGGAAAGAATCTGTGTGACCTTTGGCTCTTCTTCTGAACTTTGAAACTGCTCCAGTAACTTTAGTGAACTCACCATCCAACAGCAACTGACATTATCATGCTCAAAAAGTAGATTAGAGAAATATGTAATGATTGAAGAACCAGGAGTAGAATATCTTCATATAAAATGTTTTTAGTATTTAGACTGCAAAGCACAGGGCAGAAGCAGAAAAAAATTGAAATCACATAAAACCACAAAAATTAGGGATAAATCAAATATAAGCTTATGTTCCAAATCTTCGTTATATTTGAACAGCTTTTTGAGGGCTTTGTTTTTTTTTTTATTTGAGGGCTTTGGGTTTTTTTGAAACATGGGTAAGGTAAATGTCTTTTCTTATAAAATCCATAGACATAATTTCCTTAGCAGTTTCTACATTCCACGTCTTACGCATTCGTTGCTTAATATAATATTCACAATACCCTTGCAAGGTAACTACTACTAGTATCATTTTAAAGTTGAGAAAGTTGAGACTCAGAGCTTTATAATTACCCCAAAGGGTAGAAAGCCCTTAAGTGACAAACTCCAAGTAGCTCAAAGTCCTGAACTATTTTCATTCATTTTTTTTTTTTTTTTTTTTTTTTTGAGAAGGAGTCTTGCTCTGTCGCCCAGGCTGGAATGCAGTGGCCGGATCTCAGCTCACTGCAAGCTCTGCCTCCCAGGTTTACGCCATTCTCCTACCTCAGCCTCCCGAGTAGCTGGGACTACAGGCGCCCGCCAACCCGCCCAGCTAGTTTTTTTTGCATTTTTTAGTAGAGACGGGGTTTCACTGTGTTAGCCAGGATGGTCTCAATCTCCTGACCTTGTGATCCGCCCGTCTCGGCCTCCCAAAGTACTGGGATTACAGGCTTGAGCCACTGAACTATTTTCATTCTTGTACATTGCCTCTCAGATGTAGTGTGACATCACTTAATGGGAGGTAAACATTAAGATATCAATACCACCATCCCCCGCCACAAAACAAAGAAGTATATTCAGGAGAAATTAAGAAGTGAAACAGCTTTTTGGCAGTTGTTCCTTTGAAAGCCACCATGACTAATAGTGTTTGTACCCAAGTTTAAAAATTATGTTTTCTAACAAATATGTCTTCATCACTATTTTCAAAAGAGTTTTGTGACCAGTATGAAAGACAGACATTTTACCCAAATAATTTCCAAGAGTAAATGAGACCATCAGTGACAAGAAAGACCAGTAGGGAGGAGAAGGCCCAGTGACAAAGGAATTGGTGACCAAGGGTCCGAGTCCAAATCGCATAATTTACAGGAATGAGAGACAAGAGAGATACTTGTTGTTTTTGCTGGTGGTTTTCCAAAGAGCTGAATTTGGCTTTATTGATCTTTCCAATTGCATGGCTCTTTTAACTTTACAAACTTCTATTTTTATGCATATTATTTTCTTACTTCTCTGTGTGAGTTTATTTTGCTGTCCTTTTTCTAACCAAGCATTTGGAAGTTGTTGAGCCTTATTCTATAGTCCAGTACATGGTTAATTCTTATAAAAGTTTCACCCGTTGTTGAGAACAGTAAGGCCTCTGTCATTGTTGGTTGGGATGTCCCTGTATGTCTGTTATCTTGAGGTTACTAGTTGTCCTGTTAAAACTTCTATATTCTTAGAATAGATTTATTTTTTCTGCTTGATCTATCAGTCAGGGTGAGAGATATGTTAAAAATCTCTAAATTAAATTATGGACGAGTCTAATTCTTCTTGTAGTTCTGACACTTTGGGGTTTAAAAAAATATGAAGGTGCATTAAGAAGTGCATAAAAATTTTAGACTGTTATATGTTCTCAGTTAATTAAACCTTTTATCATTAGGAAGTGTCACTCTATCTCTACTAATGCCTTTTTTATTGCAGTCTATGTGGTTCGAAATTAGTATGACTACCCAAACTATCCTTTATTCATATTTTTATATTATACCCAGCTCTTTTAGATGTTTTTAGTGGGAAACATATTCTAGTTATTTATCACACAGTGTTGCAAGTTCAGAATGCTGTGATTTTATTTATTTTTACTATAATGTGTTTTTTAGTAGTTTTTGTTAATGTTTTTCTGATAGTGTTTTCTTGCTACCAAACAGTAGAAACATCTTAAACTACCTTCTTATATTTAGAATAATACCTTCAAAATTTCTAAGTCATAAATCATTCATGCCAAAATAAAAATAAAATTTTGAGCCAATAAAGAGATCCAGCCAAAAAAGGAATCAAAGAAGTGAGCTGAACTCCCCAGAGAAGAGTATTTGCTGTCTACAATCACTCTTTTTGCTTTCCTATTCTGGCACCGTAAGGACAGACCCTTGCCAAATAGGTCTCCATTCCACCAAGAATTAGGACTCAGCCTGGCACTACCAGGACTTTGCAGCAAAGAGAGCTTGAATCCTCATATCCCATCTCCCTTTCATTTAATGTAATGACATCCCTTAGGCATCCCATATTTACTTTGTTTCCTACATGAGATGGTAAACAACAGCAGCCTCACTAGGATACTGAAGAAACCGAAAAAGATTACAAGGTTTCTGGAAATAATAAATAAGGGGGCCGGGTACGGTGGCTCTTGCCTATAATCCCAGAACTTTGGGAGGCTGAGATGGGTGGACTACTTGAGGTCAGGAGTTTGAGACCAGCCTGGCCAGTATGGTGAAACCCCATCTCTATGAAAATACAAAAAATAAAAATAAAAATTAGCCAGGCATGGTGGTGCACACTTGTAATCCCAGCTACTTGGGAGGCTGAGGCCAGAGGATCACTTGAACCCAGGAGGCAGAGGTTGCAGTGAGCCGAGATGACAGATCAAGACTCCGTAGCATGCCTTCAAGTCCACATTTTAACTTAATGTTTACCAGATATGCAAGGATGTACACACACACACACACACACACACACACACACACACAAATGTGTATATATATATATATATATTTATCGAATTACATGCCCTCACATAGACACTTGTGTGTGGGCATGCAGGCCCACACATACAGGTGTATCCATGCATACCACCAAACTATAGCAAACATGGTAAATGTAAATTCCAAATTGGAGGGTGATACAATTGCTTGTTATCATTGACTCATTAAGAATAAAAAGTAAAATGCCATCGAGCTCTGCATTGAATTATAATGGGCTTTGAATAGGACCAGTTTTCCTTGCAACTAATCTAATCTACATTTTACTGGGTAGTAAGAGTCTGCTTGTAACTATGTTAATTAAATTAATTTAAATACTGTTACCTATTTCATCTAGAAAGAATTAACCTGATCTGAAAGGAAAGTAACTGCCTGCTACCTTCTATAGGCCCAGATGAAAGAAAATAGATTTTAGGCTCACCATTTACAAGGGAATAATCCTCACCTGCATCAAGTTTAGGATAGCTTATTTCCAAACCAAGGAATTCTTCAAGCAGTCTCCTCTTTTTTTTTTTTTTTTCTTTTGAGATGGAGTCTCACCCTGTTGCCAGGCTGGAGTGCAGTGGCATGATCTTGGGCCACTACAACCTCCACTTCCCGGCTCAAGCAATTCTCCTACTTCAGTCTCCCGAGTATCTCGGATTAAATGCACCAGCTGCCATGCCCAGCTAATTTTTGTAGTTTTAGTAGAGACAGGGTTTCACCATGTTGGCCAGGATGGTCTCCGTCTCCTGACCTCGTGATCCGCCCGCCTCGGCCTCCCAAAGTGCTGGTATTACAGGCATGAGCCACTGCGCCCAGCCAGCAGTCTCTTAATAGATGGGCCCTGTGTATCCGGATTGCAGACAATTATCCCAGTGGGTAGAGACTGAAAACTTATCCACAGAGAAAAAAGGAAAAGGAGGTTGCCACCCTGGAGAAGTTCTGATTATAAAAATGATCTAGATTAAAGCAAATTCTGAATGAAAATTCTTAGGTTTCGACAATGAGATAGACTTCGGAATAAACCACTTACTAGTGAACTTGAACCTGGAACGTTCCCAGGTACAAATGTTCATCAAACTTAAAGCAAGTTATATACTTAAAATGAAATATTCCAAGTTAGAGTTATGTAGAGTTGAAAATTTATTTCCTCATTAAAATAAAGTTATAGGAGTATATTCCTGAACAAGCTTTTACCACCAGCTTTATGAAAATTACCATTAACATTATATTTTACAAACTCTAAATAGTACACCTGAAGATGAAGATTTCTAATGTGCATGTAAATCAAAATTGTAGAAAAATTCAGTAGCTATTTACATTAAATTTAATTTAGAGAATATAGTGTACCATGAAAAGTTCTCACTTCATTCTTCACAGTTTTTGTTTTAATTTTACTGCCTCCACTCAGAAACCATTAGAGTCCTTAATACAGATCGATGATGGAATTCATAGTGGAAGTTTTTGTAGTCAACTTAAGAAGATAGATGGCCACATTGAGTTATTTCAAAAACTGTTTTAGGATTGCCTGTTCTTTATTCTGGCTTATTTTTCTCATTGTACATTTACATATAGCAAGCATAAAGATCGGAGATAAAGTTATTGGTAATTTTGCTTCTTTGGAAACAAAATCTTTATGCTTTTTTCAGTTGCCATTTCATCCTCATTAACAGTGGTGATTTCTACCTTAATGAATGATAATATATATCTGTCTTTAAATATATGACCCAGACTATAGTTTCACAAAATTGTTTTTTTGAAGAAAGATTACAGTCAGAGGATTCCACTCATGCAGACAAATCAAGTCTGTCTGTTCTTTACAATTGTACTCTGGGTTTTATAGTAAGTGGCTGCAAATTCACAAGAGCTCTATTGTATTTTTTAGTCATTTTAATAGGATATATTACTATGAAGAAATGATATCTTCTCATTAAAATACATGAAAGATATATAGATAAATTATATATTTTATTATTTACAACAGAAGTTCTTTAGAAGACATGACATCATGTAACCAAAAACATTGTCCTAAAAGGTGGGGGACCTTCGTTTGATTTCCAAGCCTTAGTCTTGTAAAATTATGACCATAAATCTTAATATTTCCTATCCCTAGCTTTCTTATCTTTGAAGTGAGGAATGGAATTGGATATTGTATAAGGTCCTCTCCAGTTCTATAATACTGTGATTCTGTCCCACTTATTTAAATAATGTTTCTTTTATTGATGGTAAAATACCTGCATAATTCCCCCTCTGCAGCGAATTTGAAAAGTCAGTTTCCCCTTTGCAAAACATCATGTTCTTTCCTTCTCTTGGCATACCTCCTGCTTCTCGGCTGCTGAGACTTGTGTTTTCTTCTCTATGGTGTACACTAATGGTCTCTGCTCTGTGTTAAACTCCATAGGAGCCCATGAGTAGGATAGTTAACAGAAAGAGGACTTAGATAGTGCCGGGGACTGGCCACTGGGATAGGCTGCAGAGGGGAGTTGGCTTCATGCCTCCCCAGTCTAGGTGTTGTGAGGTAAGGACCATGTACAGTAAAAAGAGCACTCAATACACATCAAAAGACTAGAAGTTCAAATACTGGCTCTGTCCCTTGCTAGCTTACGTGAGCTGGAGAAGTCTGTTTAACCCTTATGAATCACAATTTCTTCTTTGTAAAATAAGGGTGATTGTGAGAATTAATGAGATAATGTGAAAGTTCCTGTAACAGTGTTACACTATGGTGGCCGTCAAACGTGAGTTGAATTTGGATCAGACACTAGCATTATTGATTGAGCAGTGGAACCAAGAGCATTGCTGATAGGCAAGAACTGTGCGCATATGTTGAATTCCTATACTTTAGTTGCTACCCACAAGTGATGTTAGAGTTCACAGGAATTTGCAACAAGAGTCCCATGAAACAAAATGTATTTCCCAGGGAGACTCAAACAAAACCTAATCCCCTCCTTGCGATTTGTTGACAGAGAGGATGCAATAAACATTAGCTAAGCAATCACCTTGTTTAAAGTCATCTGCTATACCTAAGTCAGCTGCTTGTATTTGTAAATGTGTAAGGATTTTTCAGTTTGGAGTCTGTGATGGAGAGGAACCATGCTTCTAACACAGATTTTTTTTTAAAACTGTGCTAATAGATTGGCCTCTCCCTTAGAGAATAAGTACTGATTAGCATCTATCAAAGCCAGTAGAGCCCTGCACAAGAGCCAAAGGAATGCGGCTGTGGCCAAGGATTGGTGTATGTCAATATCAGCATGATCTTCTGGTCAGAAATCAATAAATGTAAATTCCAAATTAGAGTTTTGAGCTTAAATCTGAAAATCCTATGCCTCTGTATTTTTTTTTTTTTCATTTTTTTTTTTTCTCATGTCTTAAGGGACACAGCCATAAAACAGATGGTACAGCAGCATGGACAATTGGCTGAGTACTTGCTATTTAAATAGAAAAAGTGTTTTTCCTACATAAAGAGGGTATAGGTGAGGTGAAGCAGAGCTGGGGACTTGGAAGCTGACGAGTGTTATATTCCTTTCTTGTGGCTGCTGTTACTAATTACCTCTATCTTGGTGGCTTAAAAGAACACAACTTTATTATCTTACATTCTGGAGATCATAAGCCCAACATGTGTTTCATTGGGATAAAAGCAAGTTTTGGCACCACTGGTTCCTTTTAGAGTCTCTAGGGGAGAATCTGTTTCCTTGCTTTTTCTCCCCCCAGTTTTTAGAGAGCCCCCATATTCCTTGGTTCGTGGCCCTCTTTTGTTTTCAAAGCCAGCAATGAACATTCAAATCTTTCTCATATCACATGACTCTGACACTAACATTTCTGCTTTTCTTTTTCATTTATAAGTACTCTTGTGATTTCATTGTGTCCTGAATAATGTATTATTTTAGAGTCACCTGATTAGCAAACGTAATTCCATCTACAACGTTAATTTCCCCTTCCCATGCAACATAACATAGTCACATATTCTGGGGATTAGGACAGGCATATCTTGGTGGAGGTGGTGGGGTGGGAACATTATTTTGTCTACCTCAAGTGTGTCATGTTGGTGGATACAAAGCCAGGAGGGTCACTGCATAGGGTCAGAGGCCTCTTAAATATGCAGAAGTTTCTGGAAAGTCACCAGATTAAAAATATCCATAAAGCAGGAAGCTGAATAACAAAAAATAGTAGAGTGTAAACAGCCAGCTAGAATTGTAAGGCAGTTACTCGTTGGAAAGAAGGCAGTAATTCATTTCTAATAGTTCATATCCTTCAACACAATGATTTCACTTTAGAAATCCAGTCTAAATGTGATGGAAGTAAAGATTTGTGAGGATATTCAGGATGGCACTATTGGAAATAAACAAGATATCCAACAATAGGAGATTGTTTAAACACAACCTGGCACCATCCACATGAGTGCATATTATACAGCTATGAAGTGTCATTTGTGAAGAAGAAATATTATTCTCAGCTCTGATTAAATCCACTTTAACGCTCACCTATATTTGTTGTTGTTGTTGTTGTTGTTCTCCCCTGGCATGACCTAGTATTCATTAGCTTGGGGGGAAAAATGAGTAACTAGTAACTAAGCCAGTCTCTGTGGTAAATGATAGAATATACTAGTAAACTTCCTGACCAATTTTTATGGACCGCATAAATACACACAAAAACCAGACAGTACATAGGTAACCACAAGTATGCTGAATTTTTTCAACGACATAGTGTGTGATACTTGAGGAGCAAACAGGACAGAAATTTGTCTACCTGGGAGCCTTCCAAAAATAGAGGTCCCAACTGCTGGCCTAAACCCTGCTAGCTTATCCCTTTCAGGGGCTAAATCACCACCAGAGGCAGTTGATATCTTGGCAGCGTTTGGTGCTTTAGAATCCAAAAATGTCCTAGGAAATCATTTTTCTCTACTTTATTCCTCATTTCATTTTATGACCTCCCAACTTTTTCTTTTTAATTTTTTTACCTGCATTCAATAAATGTTATCTTGTAACGTACATAGCTTACAGACTACTATAAAACCTTTCTGAAACAAGATGGAATAAATCAATTAAAATTTGAAAATATAAGGACCACATTCATCAAATTAATGCATCCTTGACAAAGGGACTG
Organism: Macaca fascicularis; assembly: GCF_037993035.2. NCBI lineage: Eukaryota > Metazoa > Chordata > Mammalia > Primates > Cercopithecidae > Macaca > Macaca fascicularis. The sequence goes on along the minus strand of NC_088380.1, from coordinate 116,794,177 downwards.
CAAGACCATCAGCACAAGACTCTCAACAACTTGCTCCTAGTTCTTTACCCTTTGCTTCTAGTCCCTGATAAAGAAGGGCAGCCAGTTAGTTCTCTTGGAGTGTGGAATTTTGCCCTAGTAATCTTCCCTAGCCCCTTGGCTTTTCCATGAATTTGCCTCTACAAACCAAAAACAAAATTCTAACTCCCCACAACTGACAGAATGGACTCCCTACTTGGCCAAAGGGACCCAAACAAACCAAAAAAACTAGTTCAGGTCATCACCACAGGAAGGGAGCAGGGGTCACATATGGCTCTTTATACCCTCCTCTTTTTGGAGTTTAGGAAACCCAACTGGCCAGCATTAACAGTAAAATAGAAATCCCAAGACTGACAGAACAGACTCTTTGTAGCAGTAAGTTATCAACCTCAACCTGATTTGGGTACAACATCACAGGACAGATAACAGACCCTAAAAGAAAATAAAAGTATTTTATCCCCAAAATATATTATTGGATGTATTTTGAAATGTCCCTGAAAAACTGTCTCTTATGGGGGAAATTTGCATTCTGTAGAGAATCACCTTCCCTTACTAGGTCTCTCCAGAGTCTTACACATCTGTTCTCTCTGAAGCTGGCTACCTGGAGGCTTCATCTACATGACAAGAACCTTGGCTTTCACAGCACCTCCTTCCAACCTTACCTTCGCTCAAGCTAATTTCAACTCTTCAGGCAGAACTTAACTCTTTTGACCAATTGCCAGTCAGGAAATCTTTAAATCTACCTACGACCTGGAAGACACCCCCCTCCACCCCCGACCCACCCAGCTTTGAGACATTGTTTCTTTCCAGGCTGCTTCTTTCTTCCAGTGTGTACCTTACATGTATTAATTTATGTCTTTGCCTGTACCTTCTGTTTCCCTAAAATGTATAAATCAAGCTGTAACCCAAACACCTTGGGCACATGTTCTCAGAACCTCCTGAGGCTGTGTCATGGGTCATGGTCCTTAACCACGGCACAATAAACTTCTAAATTGATTGAGACCTGTCTCAGATACTTTTTTGGTTTATACCTCTAAAAAGGAATGACAAATGTAGACCTAGCTTCATCTTTTGCAGAATGACAGAGGTTAGAGTTACTATCTTTTCTTACATACTTCAGATAGTCTTCAAATGTCACAGTGCTTGGCACAACTCAAGCTCTTAATAAATGGCGGCTTGTTTTTCTTCATTTTGTTTTGGCAGGAAGAGGAAAACTTTCATGAGATTAGTGGGTGAAATGGTTTTCATAGACACCAGCAACTACAGCAGCTGCAGAATCCTAGGGTTTGTTTTGACAATGAAACCACCTTTGCGAAAAAACATAACTGAGGAAATTATGACAGTGAAAGAAATCAGACCTAACCAACCCAATCTTGCTTCTAACCTCTAAGCTGTCTTTGTTCATTCATGGCTGTAGGCCTAACTAGCCTTGGGAAGGAATTTAGTTTATTGTTTAAACTCTGAAACAAAATTGATAAATAGCCTTTTCCTGGGGGAAAAAAAAAAAACCCTTCTTGACTGTGGACCAGCCTGCCTTTGTAGGACTAACAAATTTGCTACAAGATTAGAAATTACTGTGTGGAGGCCATGAAGCCTCTGGCTGCAAGAGTTTCAACTTCCCCAAATTGCTCCTGGGAATAACATCACTGTTGCAAAACCTAAGATCAGTGCTTGAGATATTTTGCAGACCCTGCATTCCGATGCAGCAGATGACACCACTCAGACCTATAATCTGGCTCAACCAGTCCTGCGATCCCATCCAGGAACAGAAGTCAGCAAGAACTCACTTCGACCCACTATGATTCCATCTCCAACCTAATCAATCAGCACTCCCTACTTCCCAAGCCCCAGACAAATTATCATTAAAAACTCCGATCCTCAAATGCCCCAGGAGACTGATTTGAGTAATAAAACTCCGGTCTCCCACACTGCCAGTTCTGCAATGAATTATTCTTTCACCATTGCAATTCACCTGTCTTGGTAAATCAGCTCTGTCTAGGTGGCGGGCAAGGTAAACCCACTGGGCAGTTACAACAAGATCTATAGATTCCATTGTTATTTACCATCTCATATGGGGGCTCTCTTGAATCATGCCAACCTCCAATGTCTCTTACTCTACTTTACTGTATGTGAAAAACTAATGAAACAAAAAATAATGCATACCATATAAAATTTAGTGAAGAAGGAGAAATAGGAAGCATATGAATCCCAATTTTTATCAGGGGCATCTGTGACTAAATTAATTCATGGGAAAGTTTTCTTGCATTGTCTCCTTGCCTTGTATAATGATCCAGACCAAAATGTCAACACTTCAGATTTTAGCCAAAATATTCATTCACACACACACACACACACACACACACACACAGAGAGAGAGAGAGAGAGAGAGAGAAGTAGGAAAATGTCACATGATGCAGATCATTTCTGGAGAAATTCAGGATATTTTGGCGTGATCCTAAAAGCAATACAAAAATCATTGAAATATTTACTTAGGATTATATCTGATATGCATTTTGAAAAGATAACTCTCAATGTATGTGTGATACATGTGGGTATCTACTTTGTGGGAGCAAAAATGAGACAGCACAGGAAGCTAATTATAGTCCTGGTAGACTATAATGGTGGTTTAGACAAATGTGGGAGTGGTAATAGAAATGGAGAGAAATGGTCAAGCATAATATTTAAGGCAACATTGGCAGAGGTTGATGATGAATTAGAGATAAGAATGAGGGAGAGAGAGATGTTTAGGATGACTGCCAAGTTTCTGGATTGGTAACTATATAAGATTGTGTGTAAATGTATTCCTTGATGGGTTTATTAAGGAGCCCAGGAGAAAAAAGGCTTTACAATTAATGGAATCCACCATTCTTGGAGTAGAGTAGGAATTCTAAATAAGTTTTGTTGTTGCTGTTACATAAACACATTAAATTCCAATTATTCTACGTGTATATATATTTATGTGTGTGTATATATACATATACACATATACACTGGCTGACTGCAAGGCTGTGTTTATTTATGGAAACTCTAAAAGAGAATTCATTTCCTTCCCTTTTCCAGGTTCTACAAGCCACTTGCATTTCTTAGCTCATGTCCTCCCTCTTCCATCTGCAAAGCCAGTAACATCACATCTCTCTGACTCTTCTATTGTCACAACTCTCTTTGACCTAACCAGAAAGGTTTCTGATTTTTAAGGACTCATGTGATTAGTTTGGGCCCACCCACATAATCCAGGATAATCTCTCCATCTCAAGGTCCATTGCCTTAGCCACATCTGCAGTGTCCCTTTTGCCATGTAAAGTATCATATTCAGACTAGGGAGATTGGGAGGTGGACATCTTTGGGGGATGATTCATCTCCCTACCACACCTTCAAAGGTATAAACCATTTTTAATAATATATTTCTTGACCTAAATGCTTCTCAGTTGCTCTATAATTATTTAATGCAGGACTTGTAAAATACATGTGAAGTAAATAGCACTGCATGAAATGAGAAAAGGTTTCCTCCAATTTTAACTGCCCAACTCCTAATATTTAGCGGCTATCTGTATTTTTTCTTCCCAATGTATGAATTAATTTAGATCTTTGTCCTCCGAGAATGGCTCTTTTATACTAACCATGTCAGACTACTTAAACATGTGAATTTGACTGCTTTGGATAATTTCCATGTAAAATTTTTCTGAATTAAAAGTATCATCATATAATGCAAGAAACTGCCAAGTGTGAAAAGACTCAGTTGTCAGAGAGTCTGACATCCAAATCTCCAGCCGCCTAAAAGAGAGCTTTGCATGCAAAAATAATAAATGAATATAAATAAAAATATCTATATTTTAACTGGTATATTTCGAATGGAAGCTGGTAACTTGAAGGAATTGTCAACATTTGTCTGAAGGAAGGTTGATGGAGGCTACAAAGGCTTTCAGCAAAGGGTCTTTCCTGTGTAATGTTTTATAAATGGGCTCAAATGAACCTTTCAGAGGTGGAGAGCTGGACCATTACAAACCACCTCCACCTGTAGGATCTATTTTCAATTCGACTGCAATAATTTTATCAGCATGCCAATGGGTACAGGTGCTGCCAGAGTCAATCTTTTTGCTATATCTTTCTGTCACAGGGCAGATTTCCCTTTAATTGGACCCCAAATTGGCAAGCACCCCTCTTTTCCAGGCTTGCTGACATTTTTCAATATGAATTTAACAACAAAAACAACAAAAACTTCCCATCACCCCCTCATTATTCCATTTGTAAAATGGTGTAACCATTTCTGGTTTTCCAACATAATCTGCTCTGTCTTAAAGCCAGACTCTTAATGAGGCATCTGGCTCAGTCTCCCCCACAGTCAGAGTATGAGGAAAGCTTGCTGACAAGCTAGTATATGAATGTGATGGTTAATTCTTTTAGGAAAGCTTAGCAGCGCAGTAAGGAGAATCATCTGCCCCATTAATGAATAAAGCCAAGAAGGTCAGATTTTGTAGCCCCTGAATAATATTAGAGCCATTTCCAGTTGAGTGTGCTCCTCATGGTTGTGTCTTATCTAATTTCCTTGAAAATCCCTGATTTACAATGTCAACGGTGGCACCTTGTTCCTCTGCCTTCTTCTCAAAATGACTCCCCCTGAAACAGTTGCTTCCAGCAGCCCAAGAAGCAAAGCCTTATGAAATATTAAGAAATGGGAAGAACTGAAAGAGTGCCAGGCAAACAACTTGCTCCTTTATCTCGTGTTTTACCACACCAGACATTGGTTTGATTCTGACTCAGGCTTTGGTATATAAGTTTTAATTAAAGGCAGATGACTACTTTCCTAATATGCAAGCCCAACCAGGCAGAATAAAAATAAAATGATGAAATATAGTAGGTTATGTGCAAAGTTCTATCTTCAAGTCAAAAAATAAATGTTGTATGTACAAGTTTCTATGCTCCTCCAATATCTCCTTCTATCCAGCCTGTTCTTCTTGCAGCTTTCCACATGCCTAAGCCTAAAATTTAGGAGTCATCCATTTTGTCTCTCTTTATCCTGTTTCCCACATCTAATTAATCAGCAAGTCCTTTCGTCTATACTTAAAAATAGATCCCAAAGTATATTCATCCTGTTTATTAAAACAATAAGGAATGGGAATCATTTAGAAGCTCAGTCATGCCTTTCTTCTTTAGGTCAGGGCTGACTGTAACAAAAGCTGTTACTCCTTGAGAGCAAGGGGAACTTAAAAAAAATCCTCTAAGTAATAGAGATCAGATTATATTTATCCAGTAGAAGCAAGTTAGATACAATTATCTAAATTAGTGGCATACGCAGAGTGGGAACCAGCAAAACTTGACCCATAGAAAGGTATGGAACACGGAGTTGCTAGGAGCAAAATATATGGTATTCAACAAGTGTTATTTAATTTGTATATTCAAAAGAAAAGAAAAGTGGAAGATTAGAAAGGTGAAGGCAGTCACCTCAATGAAAAATCATGATCCCTTGCTCAGATTCTTGAAGTCAGCCCATTTTTTGGACCCAGAATTCATTGTCTAAAGAAGAGGACCAGTCTGCTGTAAGGACAATGCAATGCCGCATACCAATGATTACAATTCACTCAATCCTCTGCCAAAGGAACCAAATGGAGGGGAAAAAGCCATGTAAGACTTGTTCATGGATGAGATGGTTGAATACGTTGATATAAGTCAAAAATGAATTGCAGCTACACGATAGTCCTACTCAGGTATGGTGTTGAAAGACAATAGTAAGAGGAAATTTCAACAGACAAAACTTCAAGCAGTGAACTTGGTCATTTACATTCTATAGGTAGAGAAGTAGCCTGATATAATAATATATTAAAATGCACTGAAAGTGAAGAGAAGCTTAGTTTTTTAATCTGGGGGCTGGATGGAGGAACAGAAGATTAAAAGATTGTGACAAGGAAATCTCCAAAGAATCATGTGAATACAGTAACAGAAACATGCAGAATGGTGAAGATCTTCAGATTGCATATTAATGGCCACCAGAATTTATCTTACTATGAAAGATACCCACCAACCAATTTGACATGGTGGCTTAGCCAGTTGATTTTAACCTGCTTAATCAATCAATTTCAATCTGTGATTAACATTCATGCAGTCACTGTGGTGGCAGGAGTGGAGGCTATGCATAAGACTCTCACTCACAAAAGTCATTCTACTTTCTGCCACTGCCAAATGTCCAACCCGCCAGAAAAAAATACCAATGCTGAGTCCCTGATATGGTACTGTTCCATGAAGAGCCTAATTAGCCCTTAATATTGGCAGGCTTGTTGTACTGAAGCTTTTTCATTCTGGTGGAATTGTTGAAAGGGTCAGCATTTTATCTTGAGCAAAATTGACATATGTTCTTGGTGTGTATTCCCAGAGAGTCTTATCTGTTTAGCTTATCAGAGTATTTACAGAGTTTTAATTCACGGAAGCAGGATGTTTTACAACATGCATCTACCTAAAGATACTGCTTTATAGAAATAGGTATGTGGCAATGGGCATATGGCTATAGAAGCCACTAATTCTATCACATATAACAGCCCTTGGAAACTAGCAACATGACAGAGAAATCAAATGGCCTTTAGAAGGCACAGCTGAGGTTCCATCTTGCTTATGGTGCTCTGTGCTACTCACCCACCAGAACAGAGTATATGCTCTAAATAAACAACCACTGGAAAGCGCTATGTCCTCAAATGTGAAACAAAGAGATAAAAGCAGTGGCCCTGCTTACTTTTATTCCCAGTGACCTACTTGGATAATATGGGGTTTTTCTTTTCACAGTTCTAGGCTTCATGTCTATAGAGGTACTGGTTCCTAAGAGGAAATACTTTTACCAGTGGATGCAGAAAGAATCATGTTAAATTTTAAGCTATGTCTGCCACTCTATTGCCTCAGGTTCTTGGTGCCAAGAGACAAATAAGCAAGGAAGAATTAACATCCTTTCTGGCATAATTTACCTGAATTATAAGGAAAAGGTAGGTTTGTTTTTTCCAAGTGAAGGTGAGAAATAACACCTGGGAATTCAGGTGATTCACTGGGACGTATCTTGCTACTCCTCTGCACAATTTAAACAATAAATAGAAAATTGCAGCAAACAAAGCCTGAAAGAAGTAAGGGGATTAGGGACTCCAACCCTTCAGTGATGAGTGTTTGAGTCACGTTATCAAATAATTCACCTAGGCCAACAGGGGGGCTAACTGAGGGTGGGGAGGATCTAAATTGAGTAATACAAGAGAAAGAAAAGAGAATGCATTGCAATTCTGAGATGAACTTTAGTGGCAAGAGGCTGTGGTTCATGCCACTAAACTTTTTATTTCTGCAGGAAGGAAAACCAACCAGAACCCTGGACAAGCTTTTCCCTAATGGAAGAGAAGTTTTATATGAAGCAATGGATCTTAGGAGCACAATAAATGGACTTTACAGACTGCCGTCGGGCGCCACTGAGATCCCCTGAGGTGCTCCTTCCCCTGCTGCCACGGGTATTGCCAGTCAAGGGCTCAGAGGTTAAAAATTGACCTCAGCAAAAGCTGTCAACATCATGCAAGTTTATATCTCCTCTCTGGGAGCAGTTCCATCAATGATTTATTAGTTATAATAAATCATTATAAAGGTCCAATCCCCATGCTTCAATTTGGAACAATTTGAAGGCCATCAGAGCTCCAGAGCTCCCTGTGTAACAGGTTGAGACTGTTGTGCCTGCATTGCACTTCAACACCTCCTTGGCCTCACTCTGCTTTCCTCAGGACCTCACTGATGTTCTCCCTGGGAGTACTCCAAACTGAATTATTTGCAAGTGGAACTCTGTGTTGAGGTCTGTTTTCCAGGGCAGCTACACTAAGACAAATACTAACAATCGTTAGTTGCTACACTCTCAGAAAAGAGAGGTGACGAAAGCACAGGGTCTGTACTTATAAGACCATACCTTGGGCAGTGTTGTGGGTCTATGTTTTAAAAGTGTCTGACAAATTCAAACCCACAAGCTGGTGAAATATCTATAAAAAGCATCAAATGAGGAAGCATCAGTCAGGAGCTTGGATTTTTAAACAAAGTACATTAGATTTGGGTTGATTGTGATAGCTGTCTTTAGATCGTTGAAAAACTAACATATGAGAGGAAGACTGGGAATTTGTCTTACATTACCCATAATATAGATCTAAGATCAATGAGTAAAAATTACAGAGCGGATTTCAACTCAGAATGAAAGGAAACATAATGCCTGATAATTAAAAATTTCAACAATTGAATGAGTTGCTTTGAAAGAGAATGAGTTGCCTGTCATTGAAGGTATTTTTCTTAGTCTATTCAGGCTGCTATAACAAAAATATCAGAAACTGGGTAGCTTATAAATAATAGAAATTTATTCATTACAGTTTTGGAGGCTAGGAAATCCAAGAGCAAGGTGCTAGCAGATTTGGTGTCTGGTAAAGGCCTGCTTTCTGGTTCATCAGTGATGTCTTCTAGCTGTGCCCTCACATGTGGAAGGGTAAGGGCAGCTCTCTGGGGTCTTTTAGGAGGGCACTAATCCCATTCATGAGGGTTCTGCCTTCATGACTTAATTACCTCCCAAAAGCCTTACTGTCACCTTGGGGATTAGGATTTCAATATAGGAATTTGAGGATGAAGGGACACAAATATTGATACCATAGCAGTATATAAGGAGAAGCTGCATAATCATTTTTGTGGACATTGTTAGAATAGTTTTGGGGTCATAAATTAAATGAATTATGAGGTGTGTGTTAGGTTTCTATTACTCTATAGCAAACTGTCACAAAAGTAGCAGTTTAAAACAATACATATTTATCTCACTGTTTCCATGGGTCAGGAGTCTGGAAGTATGTTATCTGCACCTCACAAGTTTGAATCAAGGAGTAAACTAGGTCTGGAGTTTCCTCTTAATGCCTGGGAACCTCTTCTGTGCTCATTCTGGTTGGTTGCAACGTGCACAGTTTCTTGGAACTCTTGAATTGAATTCTTTGTTGTTTTGCTGGTTGTTGGACAGGGGACTCTCTAAGATACTAGAGGCTACTCCTTGTTTCTTGCCACATACCATCCCCCTCTGCCCCCTGCTTTGGTTCTCTATATTCTTACACTCAAATCTTTCTCTAGGAAGGGGCCATGAGCTTTTAAGGGCTAACTTTATTAGGTCAGTACAAATCAGATAAGTCAACTGATTTGCAATGTAATCATAGGAGTGATAGTCCATCATATTCACAGTTTCTACCCATATTTAACGGAAGACAATTATACAAGGTATGTGTACTAGGAGTCAGGAATCTTGGGTCCAGGCCCATCTCAGAATTCTGCCTGCCATATTGTGCTTTCCACATATACATCTCCAGAATTCAAGTCACCATGATCATTCATGGATGATCACTAAATTAAAGATCTCATAGGATGACAAAGTGTACTTCCTGGGCTGATTTTTAACATGACATCAGTCTCAGTTCTGAGATAATCAGAACATCTTCAGGTTAGTGATGCCTCAGAGGTTCCTGGTGAGGTTGGAGTGGGATATGAGTGTTTAGAGCAATGCCTGTAGCACTCCAGCCTTCCCCTGGTACCTCAGAAACATCATGGATCTAGAGATGATTTGGAATCCCCAGAATTTCTGAGGACCAAAAAGAATAGTTGCTGAACACCTAGAACACTGTGTGGCACTAGAAGATTTCTGGAAATAGACTGCAATTTGTCAGGGTTAAGCCATGAAGAGGTTCAATTCCCCTCCTTCTGTTCTTTGTCTCAATTTTCAGCTTTTCATCTGGAGACTAAAGGGTTAGAATTTGTACAGAATTATGACAGTAGCTCAACTGAGACCCCTCGCTAAAGAGAGAAAGGATAGGAATTACTGGATAGAAAGAGATAGAAAGCCATACACACTAAGGATCTGGTTACAAATGCCTCCGGGCCCTGAAGGAGTGATACAGAGATGATTATCTGTCACCCACAGTAAGCCAGCTTAATCTGCTCTCATTGTATGTGTCTACTGCTTCCTGTGACTGTGCCCCTCCAAATCAGACTGAAGAGCACTCATTTGGCTTCACCAAGGTATGAAACTAGGAGAAATCCTGGCTCTCCTGACATTTTGGCTTCCAGTTCCTATATCACTGGCCCTGAGAGAGCTGAGCCAAGCAAATAGATCTTTATCTTTGTTCAGTGAGTTGCTTATCTCATCCTTGAGCAGGAACCAAGTAACCATTTTAAACAAGGGTGTAATGTTGGACAGACCCTAAACAATGAGTCTTGCTTTGTATAGAAATTTTAAAGAAATAGACACTCTATATAAAATTATACAACAAGATGAATACTGTTCTAAACTAATATTCAAGCAGAATCAAAGCGTGCTATTTTTTGTTGGATAAGCAGTTAACATATTTGAGCTAAGGCTTTTGATTTTACCTCTAAACTTATATCCACATAATTTGAAGTAGATTCCACCTTCACTTATTTATTATTATGTGGGCATGTATGTTTGTGTGTATTAGTCTGCATATATGTCATTGTTCTGATAAAAAAAATAAATCCTTATAGAAAACGCAGGAAAAAATAGAAGCTATTTATATTTTCTCCAATCAGAGATTACCACTATAAATGCTTTGAATTATATCCATTGCATTTTTGATATATTTTATTTGTATCATGCATGCTGTTTGGTAGACTAATTTTTTATATAAAATATATCATGCATGAGGTTGAGAGACAGCAGATTAAATTCTCAAAACCTTGAGCATCTGCTCTTGTTATTACTGTTAGGCTTTAACTTTAAGCCTCTTTGTATAACCCCACCTCCAGTGAATTTCACTATATTTGATAGGCGTCAAGGGACTATGTCAGTCCCTCTAGTTTAGGATTAGACTAATAGACTTCGTTGTTTCCTATCTCCTAACTTCTATACTCATGTACTTTTAAAAGACAAAATGTAGAGAAACAAGAATTCCAAGAGCAGAGTAAAGAAATTTAAAGGACACCTTCTTTGTAAATGTCAGAATTATTGTCTTTTTCTTTCTCCATAACAAAAACTCTACCCTCTAGCACAATGGCCAATGACCTAGTAATGTCCTCCTCCCATGTGAAAACTTCTTTTTATAAAGATAGAAAATAATTTTCGCAACCCCTTCCTCATGCACAGGGATCAGTACATGCCATTTTTGATGAGCTTTTTTTCAATCAATTACATATTTGAAGACTATTTTTTATGGTTGTAGAGTGTCCCATACACTCCACATAGTTGGATGTATCATATTTCTACTATATTGGAGTATTAACTGTTCATTTTTTCTTTATATGTAAGACTATATTAAATGTCCATGTACATTACTCTCTAAAAATGTTTTTCCCAACATTTCAAAAGTCTGTTTACCAAAAAGAGAAAGAGAAATGAATCAATGCCTACCACTTCAAAAAACATTCACAAAGGAAGACACCAAGAGAATAAGAAATGAACTAAAAATCAATTAGAAAATAAATAACAAAATAGCAATAGTAACTTCTTGCCTATCATTAATTACTTTAAGTGCAAATGAATTAAATTCGTCAATCAAAAGGCACAGAGTGGCTGCATGGATGAAGAAAAACAAGATCCAACCATATGCTGCCTACCTGAGATGCAATTTAGCCTTAAGGACATATATAGGCTGATAGTGAAGGACAGATAAAAGATATTACATGAAAATACTAATCAAGCAAGAGCAGAAATAGCTATAGTTATATCAGACAAAATAGACTTTCAATCAAAATGTAGCACAAAAGCCAGAAAGGTCACTATATATTGATAAAGGGGTTAGTTGATTAAAAAGATATGTGTCCAATATTGGAACACCTAAATATAGAAAGCAAATAACAACAAAATTAAGAAAAAATAGACAGCAATACAATAATAGTAGGGAAATTCAATACCCCACTTTCAACAATGGATAGATCATGCAGATAGAAATAAATAATGAAACAACAGATTTGAATAATACTATAGAACAAATGGAACTAACAGATATATATAGAAATTACCTCCAATGAAGCAAAATACAGTGCTTTTTTTTTTTTTTTTTCTCAAATGCACACAAAACAGTCTCCAGGATAAGTCATATGCTAGGCCACAAACAAGACTCAGTAAATTTAAGATGACTGAAATAATCTCAAGTAGCTTTTCAGACCACAATGGTATAAAACTAGAAATTAATAACAGGATGGATTTTGGAAAATTTACAAATACATGCAAACTGAACACATCTTGAAAAACCAATTGATCAGAGAATAAATATGAAGGGAAATCAAAAAGTATCTTGAGGCAAATGAAAATAGAAATACAACATACAACAACATACAGTATGCAAAAAGAAGTAGTTCTAAGATGGAAGTTTATGATGACAAATGCCTACATTAAGAAAAAAAATTCTCAAATAAACAACTTCACACTCTAAGGAATTAGAAAAAGAAGAACAGAGTAAGCCCAATGTTAGCAGAAGGAAGGAAGCAGTAGAGAATAGGGCAGTTTGACTACATCAAACTACCAAGCTTCTTCGCAGCAAATGAAACAAACAAAATTAAAAGAAAATATGGAATGGGAGAAAATATTTGTAAACCATATATCTGATAAGGGGTAAATATTCAAGATATATAAGAAACATAACTTACATATCATGCAACTCAGCAAAAACCAAATAATCTGATTAGAAAATGAGCAAAGGACCTGCAAATATTTTTTTTTCAAAAAGGCATGCAAATGTCCAACAGATATGTGAAAAGGTGCTCAATATTACTAATCATCAGGCAAGAGCAAATCAAAACCACAATAAGCTATCACCTCACACTGGTTAGGATATCTATTACCAAAAAGACAAGAGACGACAAGTGCTGGCAAGGATGTGGGGAATCCTTTATCCACTTTTGGCCAAAATGTAAATTGGTATAGTCATTATGAAAAACAATGTTAAGGTTTCCTCAAAAAATTAAAATGTAAAGAAACGATTATACAATCCAGCAATCACACATTTGGGTTTATATCCAAAGACAGCAAAATCAATATCACACACACACACACACACGCAAAAAATCTGGGCTGGGCATGATGGCTCATTCCTGTAATCCCAGCACTTTGGGAGGTTGAGGCAGAAAGATCATTTGAGGCCAGGAGTTTGAGACCAACCAGGCAACGTAGCCAGACACCATCTTTACAAAAAACAAACAAAACAAAAAATTAGCTGGGTATTGTGGTATGCACCGATAGTCCCAGCTGCTCATAAGGCTAAGGTGGGAGAATTGCTTGGCCCAGAAGGTCAAAGCTGCAGTAAGCCAAGATCATACCTGGGTGATGGAGCAATACTCCATCTCACTTAAAAATAAAATTAAATTAAATGTTTAAAAATAAAAATAAAATCTCTGCACTCCATGTTCACTGCAGCATTATGCACAATAGCTAACATACAGAAACAACCTTATTGTTCAGTGAAAGGTGAGTGGATAAAGAAAATATGGCATATGTAGAGTTGATTCCTGAACAATACAGGGGTTGGGGTACCCAACCTCCTGTGCAGTCAAAAATCCATGTATAACTTCTGACTGGCGAAAAACTTAATTACTAAAAGCCTACTGTTGACTTACTGATAACATAAACAAAACATATTTTATGTGTTATATGTATTATGTACTGGATTTTTACAATAAAGTAAGCTAGAGCAAAGAAAATATTATTAAAATAACCACAAGGAAGAGAAAATACGTTTACTATTCACCAAGTGAAAGTGGATCATCATAAAGGTCTTCAATGTCACTGTCTTCAAGCTGAGTGGGCTGAGGAGGACGAGGAAGAGAAGAGTTGATCTTGCTGTTTCACAGATGGCAGAGGCAGAAGAAAATCCACATATAAGTACCCATGCTGTTCAAACCTGTATTGATTAAGGGCCTTGATATGTGTGTGTGCGTGTGTGTGTGTGTTCATATACACACAGACAATGATATTCAGCTAAAGAAAAGAAAAGTCTGCCATTTAGAACAACATAAAAGAACCTGGAAGAAATATGCTTAGTGAAATACATCAGACACAGAAAAACAAATGCTGTATGATCTCACTTATGTGTGGGATCTAAAACTGTCAAATGCACACAAGAAAGTAGAATGGAGGTTGCCAGGGACTAGAGTGTAAGGTAAATGGGGAGATGCTGGGAAGAGGGTACAAAGTTTTATTTATGAGTTCTGGAGATCTAATGTGCAGCATGGTGACTAGAGTTAATATAATATCTACTTGAAATTTGATAGGAATGCATATATTAAGTGTCCTCAACATACACACTGCACACTGATGACTGTGGGTGGTGATGGATGTGTAATTTAATTTCGTTATGGTAATCATTATACAATGTGCACATATATCAAATCATATTGTACACTTTGAATATACACATTTTTTATTTGTTATTTAAATATTTTAAAATTTTAAAAAGATGCATTCCAAATTTTAAAGAGTAAATACAAAATGGATTGCATGAACTCAAAAAATAAAGTTTTCTAGCATCACGGATAGCAAAAGGGCAGCACAGTGGCGGAAAGGTTTGGGAGGAATCTAGAAAGTAGAGACAGCAGAACTTTCAAGAAGAAAGTTCTGGCTTGTAGACTTCCCAAGGGAGCCTTTCTATGGACACTTCTCATCAGTGCAAGACAGGTTGCTGTTTAGCCCTCCCTTCATCTCACTCCTCAGGATTAATTTATCTAGGAAAACCGTCAAACTATATTCAAGTTACAGTGTAAATGTCATGCTAGAGAATAACTTTGGAACTAGATTTGATTGTGTCTTAAATAGGTAGGTAAATCATACCTCCATCGCACTGCTGGTGTCAAAGCAGTTACTGGGATGGGAGAGCAGAGGAAGAGATAGTTTTATAAGTAGATATAGCATATATATATAGAGAGAGAGAGACAGAGAGACACACACACTTATCTATACACATGTATATACACACTCAAGTGTTCATTACTACTATTAAGCCTCATTATAACAGTCTCCACAGACATGGAATTTCCTTAAAATAAGCATTCCTTGCTATCTCATTCCTTCCTCTACTTTCTCAATCTTACACCCACAGTGTTATATGCTCCTATCTAAAAATACAGTAGCACATGTTTATGTAAAAATACCATGTCATGAAGATAACAAGAGAGGGCTCCCTTGAAAAGCAGGGTAGTAATAAGAGAACTGAGCTGAAAATTGGGAGCTTTGGTTTCTAATTTTGATTCTGCCTGTGATAAAGCCTGAAGATGGAACCAAGTCAAACCATCTCTCTAAATCTTGATTTCTTCATTTATAAATAAGTAGTTTGGGCAACATGCTATCTAAACTACTTAGGACTTCTTTCTTTCAGTTTGAAAACCCACTATTTCTTTCTCTTGCCTACTTGTTCTGACAAGAACTTCTGATTATATTGAATAAAAGCATTGAAAGTGGGCATCCCTGTTTTGTTCCAGATTTTAGAGGAAATGTCTTCAATTTTCCCCATTCAGTACAATGTTATCTGTGGGTTTGTCATATAGAGTCTATTATTTTGAAGTACCTTTCTTCTATTCCCTGTTTGATGAGGGTTTTTAATCATAAAGGGATGTTGAATTTTATCCAAAGCATTTTTGGCATCTATTGAAGTATTCATGTTTTTATTCTTGGTTCTGTTAGTGTCATGTATCAGTTTTATCTATTTGCATATGTTGAACTATCCTTGCATCCCTAGGATGAATCCTGCTTTATCATGGTGAATAATCATTGTATTGCATTGTTGAATTTGATTTGCTAGTATTTTGTTGAGGATTTTTTGCCTCTATGTTCATCAGTGATATTGGCTGATGGGCTACTTGGTTTGTTTCATTTAACATAATAACTCATGTTCCATCAGTGTTGCTGCAGATAACAGGATTTCACTATTTTTCATGGCTGAATAATATTCCATTGTGTATATGTATATCACATTTTCTTTATCCATTCATCTGTTGATATGCACTTAGGGTGATTCCACATTTTGGTCATTAAGAAAAATGCCACAATAAACATGGCAGTTGTGATGGTTAATACTGAGTGTCAACTTGATTGAATTGATAGATACAAAGTATTGATCCGGGGTGTGTCTGTGAGGGTATTGCCAAAGGAGATTAACATTTGAGTCAGTGGGCTGGGAAAGGTAGATCCACCCTCAATCTAGGTGGACACAATCTAATCAGCTGCCAGCATGGCAGGAATATAAGCAGGCAGAAAAATGTGAAAAGAGAGACTGGTCTAGCTTCCCAGCTTACACCTTCCCCCTGTGCTAGATGCTTCGTGCCCTCGAATATCAGACTCCAGGTTCTTCAATTTTGAAACTCAGACTGGGTCTTCTTGCTCCTCAGCATGAAGATAGACTACTGTGGGACTTTGTGATCATGTGAATTAATACTTAATAAACTCTCCTTTATATATATACATATTCTATTAATTCTGTTCCTCTAGTAAACCCTGACTAATACAGATTTTGGTACCAGGAATGGTTCTAGAGGAACAGAATATTAAGGATGAAGTTCTTTTGTTGGTTTTGGGGTTTCTGGAGTTGGCTGCTTAATATGACTAGACCTGAAAATGCTAAGGACTCTAATTCTAACAGTATGGAGAACATTGATGGTCTTTGGCATGAACTGTTTAGAGAGTTATACAAAATAAATGCATTTGACACCCCTGATTCACCTCCCATGAGAGGCAAGGAGTTTAGTGACTCTATACATGATGCCTTTGACCATATGTGGAGAACCAAGGAATATAACGAAGCTGGTTGGCTGCTCCTAAGTTCGATGGACAAAGTGATGAAAGAAAATGATAAACTCAGGAATTCTATCTCCTGGCTTCAGAAGCAGATACTGAGCCTCAAATCTGCCAAGATTGCCCTGAGTTAGCATCTTATCTCCTGTAGAGAAAGAGCAAAAATTCTGGAAATTCAGACACAAGCTCTTATCATGAGACTGGCTGATCCGCAATGAAAGGTGCATGCACAGCCTCACCAGGTGTCTACCCTTAAAGTTAGGGCGTTGATTGGAAAAGAATGGGACCCTGCAACTTGAAATGGGGATGTATTCAAGGACCCTGATGAAGCTGGAGACACTGAGCTTGTAAACTCTTATGAACCTTTTTCGCCAGAAGAAACAGCTTCCCCATCCCCAGTAGTGGCAACATTCCCTCCCTTACCCATGCTGCCATCAGCCTTTCCACCTTTGTCTGAGGAGATAAACCCTGCGCTGCCTGAGGCAGCAGTGATGGCCTTCCCTGAGGCAGTTGCCAGGCAAAATAATGTTGATTCTCCTCAGGGGCCACCCCCAGCACCCCTGTTTACTTCTAGACCTATAACTACACTGATGTCCCAGTGGGACCCTAGAGGGGAGATTGAGAGTGTGATCCATGAGGAGGTGTACTGCACTCAAAAACAACTGCCTGAGTTTTCTAATTTATATAAACAGAAATCTGAAGAACAAGCATCAGAATGGATATTAAGGGCGTGGGATAACGATGGAAGGAACATAGGGATGAATTAGGCTGAATTTATTGATTTGGGACCACTAAGTAGGGATTCTGCATTTAATGTAGCAGCTCAGAGAGCTTAAAAAAAAAAAAAAAAAAAAAGGTTCTAATAGTTTATTTGCTTGGTTAGCTGAAATAAGGATTAAAAGATGAATTGAAAGATGGATGGTAGAAGGTAGTCATTAATACCAGCTACGACCACATGATCAACTGCAGAAACAAAGACTGTAATTGTCATATTTCCTCCTTTGGTTAAAAACATGTTTGTGTATGTATATGCTTGTACTAAGAAAATATCTTCATTTTATTTCCTTTCTCCTTTATCATGTGACATAAGATTTATTGACTTCACATCAGCCTTTAAGTACTGTTAACTTTATGTGATAGTATTTGGGTTGGGGATTGGTGTGTTTCCAGTTGTACAAAGGATAGTTGTATTATATTAGATGCAATTATGACCTTATTGTCTTTATTTGAAGATTATGTATAATCTCAGAAGATGTGTAATGGTTCACGTTGACAAGGGATAGACCTGCGATGGTTAATAGTGAGTGTCAACTTGATTGGATTGATGGATACAAAGTATTGATCCTGGGTGCATCTGTGAGGGTGTTATCAGACATTTAACATTTGAGTCAGTGGGCTGGGAAAGGCAGACACACCCTTAATCTGGATGGGCACAATCTAATCAGCTGCCAGCATGGCTAGAATATAAGCAAGCAGAAAAATGTGAAAAGAGAGACTGGCCTAGCCTTGCAGCCTACATTTTTCTCCCATACTGGATGCTTCCTGCCCTCGAATATTGGACTCTAAGTTCTTCAGTTTTGAAACTCAGACTGGCTCTCCTTGCTCCTCAGCCTGCAGATGGCCTATTGTGGGACCTTGTGATTATGTGAGTTAATACTTAATAAACTCCCATATATATAAATGGAATATATATATTCCATTAGTTCTGTTCCTCTAGAGAATGCTGACTAATACAGGAGTGCAAATGTCTTTTGATATATTATTTTCCTTTTTGTGGGGTATATACCCAACAGTAAGATTTATTGATCATATGTATATTGTAGATTTTTTTGTAGTTTTTTGAGGTAGCTGTATATTGTTCTCCATAGTAATTGTACTAATTTACATTTCCACAATAGTGTATGAGGGTTTGACTTTCTCTGGATCCTTGCCAGCATCTGCTATTGCCTGTCTTTTTGATAAAAGTCACTTTGTGGTCAGATAATATCACATTGTGATTCTGATTTGCATTTCTCTGGTGATTAGTGATGTTGAGCATTTTAAAATTTTAAAATATTAACGTTGGCCATTGGATGTCTTTTTGTGAAAAAATACCTATTCAGTTCTTTTCTCATTTTTAAATTGGATTATTTGGGGGTTTGCTATTGATTTGTTTGGGCTCCTTGTATATTCTGATTATTAGTCTCTTGTCAGATAGGTTAATTTGCAAACATTTTCTCCCATTCTGAGTTTTTTTTTTTTTTCACTTTGTTGGTTGTTTCCTTTGCTATGCAGAAACTTTTTAGCTTAATATAATCCCATGCATCTATTTTTGCTTTGGTTTCATGTTTTTTGTTTTGTTTTTTGTTTTTTTTCTTGAGACGGAATCTTGCTCTTGCTCTGTCACCAGGCTGGAGTGCAGTGGCATGATCTTGGCTCACTACAACCTCTGCCTCCTGGGTTCAAGTGATTCCTTTGCCTCAGCCTCCTGAGTAGCTGGGACTATAGGCATGTGCCACCATGCCTGGCTAATTTTTTATATTTTAGTAGAGATAGGGTTTCACCATGTTGGCCAGGATGTTCTTAATTTCCTCACCTCATGATTCACCTGCCTCAGACTCCCAAAGTGCTGGGTGTTTATTTATTTATTTATTTTTTTGTGAGGTCTTATTCAAGAAATCTTTGTCCAGACCAATGTACTGGAGCATTTCCCCAAAGTTTTCTTCTAGTAGTTTCATAGTTTTAGGTATTTGATTTAAATCTTTAGTCCATTTTGATTTGACTTTTTTGTATAGTGAGAGATATGAGTCTATTTTCATTCTTATGCATATGGTCATCCAGTTTTCTCAACACCATTTATTTAAGAGATTGTCCTTTCCCCATTTCATGATCTTGGTGCCTTTGTCACAAAGATTAGTTGGCTGTAAATGCATGTTTATATCTGGGTTCTCTACTCTGTTCCAAGGGTCTCTGTTCTTGTTTTTATGCCAGTACCATGCTAATCAATCTGTTTACTCTAGATTTGTAGTAAATTTTACAGTAGGTACAGTAGGTAGTGTAATGCCTCCAGTTTAGTTCTCTGATTAGGATTGCTTAGGTTATTGGGCTCTTACTGAAATCTGTATAAATTTTAGAATTTTTTTCCTATTTCTGTGAAGAATGTCATTGATAGTAATTGCATTGAACCTGTAAATTGCTTTTGTTCCAATTCATTAATATGGAATGTATTTATTTTGATGTCCTCTTCAATTACTTTCATCAGTGTTTTATAGTTTTCCTTGTATAGATGTTTTACTTCTTGGGTTAAATTGACTCCTAATTAATCTATATTCATTGTAGCTGTTGTAAATGGATTGCTTTCTCGATGTCTTTTTCAGATTGTTCACTGTTGCCATATATAAATGCTCCTGAGTTTTGCATGTTGATTTTGTATTACTGCAACTTTACCAAATTCATTTATAAGCTCTAACAGTTTTTTGGCAGTTTTTAAAAATTTATTTCTAAGTACAAGATTATGTCATCTGAGAACAAGAATAATTTGACTTCTTTCTTTCAGTTTGAAAACCCACTATTTCTTTCTCTTGCCTACTTGTTCTGACAAGAACTTCTGATTATATTGAATAAAAGCATTGAAAGTGGGCATCCCTGTTTTGTTCCAGATTTTAGAGGAAATGTCTTCAATTTTCCCCATTCAGTACAATGTTATCTGTGGGTTTGTCATATAGAGTCTATTATTTTGAAGTACCTTTCTTCTATTCCCTGTTTGATGAGGGTTTTTAATCATAAAGGGATGTTGAATTTTATCCAATGCATTTTTGGCATCTATTGAAGTATTCATGTTTTTATTCTTGGTTCTGTTAGTGTCATGTATCAGTTTTATCTATTTGCATATGTTGAACCATCCTTGCATCCCTAGGATGAATCCTGCTTTATCATGGTGAATAATCATTGTATTGCATTGTTGAATTTGATTTGCTAGTATTTTGTTGAGGATTTTTTGCCTCTATGTTCATCAGTGATATTGGCTAGTAGTTTTCTTTTTTCACTGTGTCCTTGTCCAGGTTTGGTTTCTGGGTAATGCCAGCCTTGTACAATGAGTTTCTAAGTATTCCCTCCTCTTCTATATTTTTGAAGAGTTTAAGGATTCAGAATTGGTATTAATTCTTTTTTACACATTTGGTAGAATTCAGCAGTAGCAGTGAAGCCATCAGATCCTGGGCTTTTTGTTTGTTTTTTGATGGGAGACTTTTTATTACAGCGTTTATCTCATTACTAATTATTGACTTATTGGGGTTTTAGATTTCTTCATGTTTCAATCTTGGTAGGTTACATGTGTCCAGGAATTTACTCATATATTCTAAGTTTTCCAATTTTTTGGCAAATAGCTGTTCATAATATTTTTTAATGATTTAGTGTATTTCTATGGTCTCAGTTGTTATTTGTCCCTCTGATGCTATTTATCTGAGCCTTTTCTCTTTCTATTCTCAATATAGCTAAAGGTTCACTGATTTTTTTATCTTTTTGAAAATCAAATTTTGTTCCATCGATCTACTTTAAAAAAAATCTCAATTTCATTAAGTTCTGCTCTGATCTTTATTATTTCTTTCCTTCTACTAATTTTGGGTTCAGTTTATTCTTGCTTTTGTGGTTTATTGAGGTGCATCATTAGGTTTATTTCTTGAAGTCTTTCTACTATTTTGATACACATGTTTATTGCTACAAAATTCCTTCTTAGTACTGGAATCTATAGATTTGGATATGCTGTATTTTCATTTTCACTTGTTTCAATAAATTTTTAAAATTTTGTTAATTTCTTCATTGATCTATTGGTAATTCATGAGCATGTCTAATTTCCATGTGTTTGTGGTATTTCTGAGGTTCTTTTGTTATTTGAGCTGTAGTTTTATTCCATTCTGGTCAGAAAAGGTACCTGATATAATTTCTATATTTTTGAATTTCTTCAGACTTATTTTGTGGACTAAGATACCTTTTCTGAAGAATGTTCCATGAGCTGAAGAAAAGAATGTGTATTCTGCAGTAGTTGGGAGAAATGTTCTGAAAATGTCAGTTAGGTCTATTAGATGTATTGTATAGTTTAGCTCTGACATTTCTTTATTATTTTCTATCTGGATGATCTGTCCATTACTAAGAGTGTGGTGTTAAAGTCCCCTACTACCTCATACTGAAGTCTGCCTTTCCCCTCAGACTTTTTAATGTTTGTTTTTTATACTTGGATGCTTCAATTTTTAGTCTGTAAATACTTATGATTGTTTTGTCTTCTTACTGAATTGACCCCTTTGTTACTATATAGTGAAATTCTTTGTCTTTTTGTACCATTTTAGATTTGTAGTCTATTTTATCTTGTATTAGTATAGCCACTCCTGCCCTTTTTTGATTTCCAGTTGCATGGAATATCTTTTTCCAATCCTTCACTTTCAGTCTGTGTGTACAGGTAAAGTGGATATCTTATAGAAAGCATATGGATGGGTCTTATTTATTTATCCATTCAGTCACTGTATGCCTTTTAATTGGAAAATTGAGTCCATTTATATAAAGTGTTATTACTGATAAGTAAAAATTTAACTACAGCCATTTCTCTGCTTGTTTCCTGGTTGTTTTGTAACTTATCTCTTCCTTTCTCCTTTCTTATCCTCTTCCTTCATGGCTAAGTGAGTTTCTCTGGAAGTATGTTTTAATCTGTTGCATTTTATCTTTAGCAAAACTGTTACAGGTTTGTTTCTGCATGTGGTTACCATGAGGCTTGCCAAAACAATCTTATAGATATAATGTTATTTTAAAGAGATGACAACTTAAATCAAAAATAAAAGAGTAGAAACAAAGGGAAAATGACAAAAAAGTCTACACTTTAACTCCATCTCTCCTACATTTTACTTTTATATTCAACTTACATATTTTTATATTACCTATCTCTTAATAGGTTGTTGTAGCTATTATTGTTTTGATAGATTTATCTTTGGGTTATGAGTGTATTGCACACCACCATTACAATATTAGAGTATTGTGGGTTTGTCCAGTTACTTAATTTTACCAGTGGGTTTTATAACTTTAAATGTTCTGTATGTTTTTTGTTTATTATTTTATTTTTGCACATTGGTGTCGTATTAGTCCATTTTCACAATGCTATAATGAACTACCTGAGACTGGGTAATTTATAAAGAAAATAGGTTTAATTGACTCACAGTTCCATATGGCTGGGGAGACCATGGGAAACTTACAATCATGGCAGAAGGCTACGGGGAAGCAAGATACGTCTTACGCATGGTGGCAGGACATGGGAGAGTGGGGAAGTGCCACGCTTTTAAACCTTCAGATCTTGTGAGAACTTACTATCATGAGGACAGCATGGGGGAACCAGCTCCATGATCCAATCACCTCCCACCAGGTCCCTCCCTCAACAAGATAAGTGGGGATTACAGTTTGACATGAATTTTTTTTTTTTGAGACAGAGTTTCTCTCTTGTTGCCCAGGCTGGAGAGCAATGGCACGATCAGCTCACTGCAACCTCTGCCTCCTGGGTTCAAGTGATTCTCCTGCCTCAGCCTCCCAAGTAGCTGGGATTACAAGTGCCCACCACTACACCAGCTAATTTTTGTATTTTTCATAGAGATGCGGTTTTGCTATGTTGGCCAGGCTGCTCTCGAGCTCCTGACTTCAGGTGATCCGCCCGCCTTGGCTTCCCAAAGTGCTGGGATTACAGGCATGAGCCACTGCGCCTGGCCTCGACATGAAATTTGAGTGGGCATACACAGCCAGACCATATCAGGTGTTTTACTCTTTCAGCTTAAAGAACTCTGTATAGTATTTCTTGTAAGACAGGTCTAATGGTGATGAATTCTCTCAGCTTTTGTTTGTCTGGGAAAGACTTTATCTCTTCTTCATATTTGAAGGATAACTTTTCTGCGTATATATTCTTGAATGATAGTAGTTTTCTTTCAGCACTTCAAAAATGTCATTTCACTTTCCCCTTGCCTGTATGGCTTCCTTTGAGAAGTCTGTTGCCAGACAAACTGGAACTCCTTTTCGTTATCTGCTTCTTTTCTCATGCTGTTTTTAGGATTCTCTCTTGTCTTGAACCTTTGAAAACATGATTATTACATACCTTGGGATTGTCTTTTTTGGGAATCTGTTTGGTGTTCTCTGACTTTCATGTACTGGAATATTTTATCTTTCTCGAGTTGAAAACTTTTTTGTTATTATTTATTTAAATAAACATTCTACCCCTACCTCTTAATCAATTCCCTCTTGACCATCAATAATTCTTAGATTTAATTCTTTTTTTTTTTTTTTTTTGAGACGGAGTCTTGCTCTGTCACCCAGGCTGGAGTGCAGTGGCCGGATCTCAGCTCACTGCAAGCTCCGCCTCCCGGGTTCATGCCATTCTCCTGCCTCAGCCTCCCGAGTAGCTGGGACTACAGGCGCCCACCACCACGCCCGGCTAGTTTTTTTGTATTTTTTAGTAGAGACGGGGTTTCAACGTGTTAGCCAGGATGGTCTCGATCTCCTGACCTCGTGATCCGCCCGTCTCGGCCTCCCAAAGTGCTGGGATTACAGGCTTGAGCCACCGCGCCTGGCCAGATTTAATTCTTTGAGGTAATTTCTATATCTTGCAGGAGGTCTTCATTCACTTTTACTTTTTTTCTCTCTCTCTTTTGACTGTATTTTCTTTTTTTTTTTTAATTTATTTATTATTATTATACTTTAAGTTGTAGGGTACATGTGCATAACGTGCAGGTTTGTTACATATGTATACTTGTGCCATGTTGCTGTGCTGCACCCATCAACTCGTCATTTACATCAGGTATAACTCCCAATGCAATCCCTCCCCCCTTCCCCCTCCCCATGTTAGGCCCCGGTGTGTGATGTTCCCCTTCCTGAGTCCAAGTGATCTCATTGTTCAGTTCCCACCTATGAGTGAGAACATGCGGTGTTTGGTTTTCTGTTCTTGTGATAGTTTGCTAAGAATGATGGTTTCCAGCTGCATCCATGTCCCTACAAAGGACACAAACTCATCCTTTTTTATGGCCGCATAGTATTCCATGGTGTATATGTGCCACATTTTCTTAATCCAATCTGTCACTGATGGACATTTGGGTTGATTCCAAGTCTTTGCTATTGTGAATAGTGCTGCAATAAACATATGTGTGCATGTGTCTTTATAGCAGCATAATTTATAATCCTTTGGGTATATACCCAGTAATGGGATGGCTGGGTCATATGGTACATCTAGTTCTAGATCCTTGAGGAATCGCCATACTGTTTTCCATAATGGTTGAACTAGTTTACAATCCCACCAACAGTGTAAAAGTGTTCCTATTTCTCCACATCCTCTCTAACACCTGTTGTTTCCTGACTTTTTAATGATCGCCATTCTAACTGGTGTGAGATGGTATCTCATTGACAAATGGGATCTAATTAAACTAAAGAGCTTCTGCACAGCAAAAGAAACTACCATCAGAGTGAACAGGCAACCTACAGAATGGGAGAAAATTTTTGCAATCTACTCATCTGACAAAGGGCTAATATCCAGAACCTACAAAGAACTCAAACAAATTTACAAGAAAAAAACAAACAACCCCATCAAAAAGTGGGCAAAGGATATGAACAGACATTTCTCAAAAGAAGACATTCATACAGCCAACAGACACATGAAAAAATGCTCATCATCACTGGCCATCAGAGAAATTGACTGTATTTTCAAGTACCTGTCTTCAATTTTACTGATTCTTTTCTCTGCTTGATTCCTTCTGCTGATGAGAGCCTCTAGTGAATTTTTTAGTTCAGAAAATGTGTTTCTCAGTTCCAAGGATTTCTGTTTGATTTTTTAAATTATTTTAATATCTTTGTTTAGTTTCTCTGATAAATTTCTGAACTGCTTTTCTGTGTTATTTTGGAGATCACTGCATTTCCTTAAAACTACTATTTTGAATTCATGATCAGAGAGCTCACACATAGCCATATCAATAAGGTCAGTTATTGGGTTTTTGCTTTGCCCATTTGGAGAGATTATGGTTTCCTGTTTGCTGTTGTTTCTTGTGCATATTGTCTATGTCTTTGTATTAAATGATTTATTCTAGTCTTCTCTGTCTGCCTTGTTTTGCTTTTTATTGGATATGTTTTTCATAGAGATCCCCTTGTCTCTTGGTCATTGCCCCACCTCCAGCCAGATCCTTAAGTCCAGGTTTGCTTTGCTTCTGGTAAATGATTTGAACATTAACCTTCCGAATGGGGAAAGATTGTAAATAGCATGTACCAGCAGTGTTAAAAGGCTGGTGAGGGGGTTGCTCCTGGGGACCTATAAAACAAACTTCCTACAGTATGGTGCTGCTAAACAGCCACTCTGATTTGGCATCTCCTTTGACTGAGTTACAAGGCAGAGTTTCCAGGATTGGGGATGGTAGTTCTGCCTCCCCACTTTTTCTCTGCCTGTTTTCAGGGATATTTCTCCTTTCTGGTACCTGAAATGTTTCTTATGGATTAAGGCAAGGACAAATATTCTGCCAGGGAATTCAAGAAGGTGACAAAGTTGTTGTCTACCTTGATGTCACTGTTTTCAGGGTGAGAGCAGTGAATTGGGGCAAAATTCTCTGTACACCTGGTACTGGGCAGAACGGGAAGGAGGGGTGTCATGGATGTGGAAGTTTGGTTCTCATACAATCATCTCTATGATTTTCACTTCTCTGTGGCCCCAGGAATTGTCTTATGTTTATGTTTGAGTTTGGGGATATTTCAAATAATAATCTCAGCACTGTATATTTGTTTTTTGTTTTCTGGGGTTATTGATGGGGGGATCCAGCTGGCTTCTATGCTGCCATTTTGGAACTGGAAGTCCCTTCATTTTTAATTGTTCTAGAATGACAGAAAACCCTTAGGAGAGAGAGGGAAGAGAAAGATGGCAGAGTAGAAAGCTCCACCAATCACCCCCACACCATCACAAGGACACAAAGTTAACAGCTATCTACATAGAAAAAAACAAACAAACAAACTTCATAAGTACCAAAAATCAGGTGAGCACTCATAAAAACAGTCCTGAATCACCGATGCCACCCTTTTCCAACACCCAGCAGTGGCAGCATGGTGCAGAGTGTCTCTGGGCCCTGGGGGAGAGAGAACACAGCAATTGTGTGGCACTCAACTCTATGCTGTCCAGTTAGAGCAGAAAGAAAACCCAGACCAAACTCAGCTGATGCCTACCCACAGAGGGAGCATTTTAACTGGCCCTAGCCATAGGGGAATCACCTATCCCAGTGGTCGAAACATGAGTGCCTGCAAATCTTGCTACTGAGGTCTACAGTATTCTGAATCTCCAAGTAAACTTGAAAGGCAGTCTAGGCCATAAGGACTGTAACACTTAGGTGAGTCCTAGGGCTGAACTAGGCCCAGAGACAGTAGACTGAGGTGGCATGCAACATACTGAGAAACCAACTGGGGCAGCCAAGGGAGTACTGGTATCACCCCTTGCCTAACCTCAGGCTGCACAGCTTGTGGCTCCAAATCTTCCACTTGAGGAGAGGAGAGAGAAGAGTGAGGAGGACTTTGTCTTGCATCTAGGGTACCAGCTCAGCCACAGCAGAATAGGGCACCAGTCAAAGTCGTCAGGTCCCTGTTCCAGGCACTGGATCCCAGACAACACTTCTAGATACACATTGGGCCAGAAGAGAACCTGCTGCCTTGAAAGAAAGGACCCATTCCTGGCTGCATGCATTACCTGATAACTGAAGAGCCTTTGGGCCCTGAAAAACCAGCAGCAATAACCAGGTACTACATCAAAGGCCTTGAGTGAGCCTCTGAAACTTTCTGGCTTCAGGTGAGACTCAGTACATTACAAGCTGTGGTGGCTACAGAAGAAAAGGTCTGCTTGAGAAAAGCAGAGGGAACGGTAAAGGAGACATTATCTTGCAACTAGGTACCAGCACAACCTCAGGGGGCTAGAGTATCAGGAGGAATCTTGGGGTCCCTGATTCCAGGACTTGACTCTTGAATGGCATTTCTGGACCTGCCCTGGGCCAGAGGGGAGTCCATTGCCCTGAAATGTGAGTCCTGGACCAGGCCGTGTTCATGAAAAGCTAACTTAGGAGACTTTGGGTCTCATGGGAAAAAGTGGCAGTAGTCTGGCCACACTCTTTGGGCCTAGGGTGGTGGCGGCTATGGGGTGAGGCTCCTCTGACATTAGAAAGGGGAAGGAAGAGTGGAAAATACTGCATCTTGTGGTTTGAGTGCTAGCTCAGCCACAAGACAATAGAATGCCAGGTAAACTTCTAAGGTTTTTGACAACTCCCTAACTCCGGGATGGTGCTTCGGGACCCACCCATGACCCAGGGGAAGCTCACTGCCCTGAAGGGAAGGGCACAGGACTGGCTGGCTTTGCCACCTGCTGAATGTAAAGCCCCAGGACTTTGAGTGAACATAGGCAGTAGCCAGGAACACAGGCAGTAGCCAGGAACTGGTCTTGGGGGAGATCCAGTTCTGTACTGGTTTCAGGTCTGACCTAACTCAGTCATAGTGATGATGGCTACAGGGGTGCTTGTGTCACTC
This sequence comes from Macaca fascicularis, assembly GCF_037993035.2. Lineage (NCBI taxonomy): Eukaryota > Metazoa > Chordata > Mammalia > Primates > Cercopithecidae > Macaca > Macaca fascicularis. The sequence goes on along the minus strand of NC_088380.1, from coordinate 116,765,880 downwards.
CACCCCCAGCTTTAGATGCCTCTGAACAGAGAGAGAGAGAATGAGAGAGAGAGAGAGAGAGAGAGAGAGAGAGACTCTATATGTCTGGGGAAAAGTAAGGGAAGAGAAAAAGAATCTCTGCCTGGTAATCCAGAGAATTCTCCTGGATCTTGTCCGAGACTATCAAGGCAGTACCTCTGCAAGAATCACAGTGTTGCTGAGCTTGGGATGCTCCTAAAACAGATACAGCTTAGATCACAACACTTAAGTCCTTTTGAATATCTAAAAAGCCTCCCCCCAAAAAGCAGCTAAATATAAGCCCAGACAGTGAAGACTACAATAAACACCTAACCCCTCAATGCCCAGATACTGAAGAACATCTGCTAGCATCAACACCATCCAGGAAAATATAACCTTACCAAACAAACTAAAGAAGGCACCAGGAACCAATCTTGGAGAAACAGAGATATATGACTTTTCAGAGAGAGAATTCAAAATAGCTGTGTTAAGGAAATTCAAAGAAACTCAAGATAACACAGAGAAAGAATTTAGAATTCTATCATATAAATTTAACAAAAAGACTGAAATAATTAAAAAGAATCAAGCAGAAATTCTGGAGCTGAAAAGTGCAATAGGCATACAGAAGAATGTGTCAGAGTCCTTTAATAGCAGAATTGATCAAATAGAAGAAAGAATTAGTGAGTTTGAAGACAGGCTGATATTGAAAATACACAGAGAAGACAAAAGAAAAAAGAATAAAAAACAATGAAGCTTGCCTATGGCATCTAGAAATTCATCTCAAAAGGGTAAATTTAAGAGTTATTCACCTTCAAGAGGAGGTAGAGAAAGAGATGGGGTAGAAAGGTTTTTCAAAGGGATAATAACAAAAAACTTCCCAAACCTAGAGAAAGATATCAATATCTAACTACAAGAAGATTACAGAACATCAAGCAGATTTAATCCAAAGAAGACTACCTTGAGGTGTTTGATAATCAAATTCCCAAAGGTCAAAGATTAAAAAAATAAGGATCCCAAAAACAGCAACAGAAAATAAACAAATAACATACAATGGAGGTTGCAGAATACACATTTTTTCCTCAGAATGGATCATTCTCAAGGATAGACTGTATGTTAGGTCACAAAACAAATCTTAAAACATTCAAAAAATTGAAATAATATTAAGCATTTTCTCTGATCACAATTGAATACAACTAGAAATTAATGAGAAGAATTTTGGAAACTATACAAATACACAGAAATTAAACGATATATTCCTCAATGATCAGTGGGTTAATAAAAAAATTAAGAAGGAAATTGAAAAATTTTTGAAACAAATGATAATGGAAAGACAACATACCAAAACCAAAGGGATACAGCAAAATCGGTACTAACAGGGAAGTTTATAGTTATAACTGCCTACATCAAAAAAGAGGAAATTTTTAAAATAAACAATCTAACAATGCACTTTACAGAACTAGAAAAGCAAGACAAACCAAACCCAAAATAAATAGAAGAAAAGAAATAATAAAGATCAGAGTAGAAATAAATGAAGTGAAAAAAATACCAAAGATCAATGAAATAAAAAGTTGTTTTTGTAAAAAGTTAAACAAAAATGACAACCTTTAGCCAGACTAAGGGGAAAAAAATGACTATCCAAATAAATAAAATCAGAAATGAAAAATGAGACATTAAAACTGATAATGCAGAAATTCAAAGGATCATTAGTGGCTACTATGTGCAACTATATGCCAATAAATTGGAAACTCTAGAAGAAATGAACGAATTCTTAGATACATACAGTCTACCAAAATTGAACAAGGAAGAAATTCAAATCCTAAACAGACAAATAGCAAGTAACAAGATAAAGGTTTCAATAAAAAGTCTCCCAGAAAAGAAAAGCTTGAGACCTGATGGTTTCACTGCTGAATTCTACCAAAAATTTAAAGAAGAATTAATACCAATCCTACTCAAACTATTCAAAAATATAGAGGAGGAGGGAATACTTCTAAACTCATTCTATAAGGTCAGTATTACCTTGAAACCAAAACCAGACAAAGACACATTGCAAAAAGGAAACTATAGTCCAGTATCTCTGATGAACATTGATGCAAAAATCCTCAACAAAATACTAGCAAACAAAATACAACAGCACATTAAAAGTGTCATACATCATGACTAAGTGGAATTCATCCTGGGGAGGCAAGGATGGTTCAATATACGTAAATCAATCAATGTGTACATTATGTGAATAAAATGAAGGATAAAAATTATATGGTAAAATGATAAAACCATTTCAAGTGATGCTGAAAAAACATTTGATAAAATTCAACATCCCTTTACGTTAAAAATCCTTAAAAAATTGGAGATAGAAGAAACATACCTCAATATAATAACAGCCATATATGAGAAACCCACAGCTAATATTATATGGAAGGAGGATAAACTGAAAGCCTTTCCTGTAAGACCTTGAACATGACAAGGATACTCAATTTCACCACTGTTATTAAGCATAGTACTGGGAGTTCAAGCTAGAGCAATCAGACAAGAGAAAGATATAAAGAGCATCCAAACTGGAAAGGAAGAAGTCAAATTATTCTAGTTGACAAATGATATGATACTGTATTTGGAAAAACTTAAAGAGTCCAGAGAAAAACTATTAGAACTGATAAACAAATTTAGTAAAGTTGCAGGATACAAACTCAACATACAAAAATACATATGCCAACAGTGAACAATCAGAAAAAAACAATAAAAAAAATCCCATTTACAATAGCCAATTTATAATTGTATAATGGCTATTGTAAGCCAAATAATCCCGTTTCTAATAGTTCAAGATCTTACACATAAAATTATAAAACTAAGAATTATCTTAATCAAGGAAGTGAAAGACCTCTATAATGAAAATTATAAAACACCAATAAAAGAAATTGAAGAGGACACTAAAAAAAATTTTATAAATCCTCTGTTTGTGGATTGGAAGAATCACTATGCAAAGCAATCTACAGATTCAATGTAATCCTAATCAAATACCAATGAAATTATTCACAGAATTAGAAAAAAAACTAAAATTCATATTAAACCACTGAAGACCCAGAATAGCTAAATCTATTCTCAGCCAAAAAGAACAAAACCACAGTAACCACATTACCTAACTTCAAATTGTACTATAGAATTATAGTAACCAAAAGAGCATGGTACTACCATAAAAACAGACATATAGTTTAATGGAAGAGAATAGAGAACCCAGAAACAATTACATACATCTACAGTAAATCCATTTTCCACAAGGATGCCCAGAACATATATTTGAGCAAGAACAACCTCCTCAATAAATGATGCTGGGAAAACTAGATATCCATATGTAGAAGAATGAATCTAGACTCCTATCTCTCATCACATACAATAATCAAATCAAAATAGGTTAAATACTTAAATCTGAGACCTCAAACTATAAAAATACTAAAACAAAACATTGTGGAAACTCTCCAGGACATCAGAGTGTGCAAGGATTTCTTGAGTAATACCCAAAAAGCATAGACAACCAATGCAAAAATGGAAAAATAAGATCACATCAATTTAAAAAGTGTCTGCCAGCAAAGGAAACAATCAACAAAGTGAAGAGAACCCAGAATGGGAGAGAATATTTGCAAACCATCCATATAATGAGGGATTAATAACCAGCATATGTAAGGAGCTGAAAAACCAGGAAAAATACTCTCACTCCTATTAAAAATGGGCAAAAAATCTGAATAGACATTTCTCAAAAGAAGATGTACAATTAGCGAGCAGGCATATGAAAAGGTGCTCAACATAATTGATCATCAGAGAAATGCAAGTTAAACTGCAATGAGACATCATCTCACCCCAGTTAAAATGGCTTATATTTAAAAGACAAGCAATAACAAATGCTGGCAAGGCTATGGAGAAAAGCAAATTCTCATCACTGTTGGTGGGAATGTAAATTAGTACAACCACCATGGAAAACAGTTTGAAGTTTCCTCAACAAATTAAAAATAGAGCTACCATATGATCCAGCAATCCCACTGGTGGGCCTATACCCAAAATAAAAGAAATCAGTATTTCAAAGAGATATTTGCACTCCCATGTTTGTTGCAGCACTATTTACAATAGTTAAGATTTAGAAGCAACCTAAGTGTCCATCAACAGATGAATAGAGAAAATATGGTACATATACAGAATGGAGTACTATTCAGCCATAAAAAGAAATGAGATCTAATCATTTGCAACAGCATGGATGGAATTAGAGATCATTATGTTAAGTGAAACAAGCCGGGCACAGAAAAACAAGCACTGCATATTCTCACTTATTTGTTGTATCTTAAAATCTAAACACTTGAACTCGTGGACATGGAGAGTAGAAGGATGGTTGTCAGAGGCTGGGAAGGGTAGCAAGGGGCTGGTTAAGTGGGTGGGGATGGCTAACAGGTACAAAAAATGGTTAGAAAGAATGAATAAGACCTCCTATTTGATAGTACAATAGGGTGACTACAGTCAATAATAACTCAACTGTACATCTTAAAATAACTTAAAGAGTATAATCAGATTGTTTGTAACTCAAAGGATAGATGCTTGAGGGGATAGCTACCCCATTCCCCATGATGTGTGTATTTCATATTACATGCCTATATCAAAGTATCGCATGTACTCCATAAATATATACCTACTGTGTACCCACAGAAGTTTAAAAAATAAAAAAGGAAAAAAATGTAAATAAATAACCAAACTCTTGGAAAAACCATAAAGATTTATGCTTGATCCAGAGCATAAAAAAATGAAGAGAAAAAGGATAAAAAGAGTAACGATATAAGGAAAAATAAAATTACCTGGCTCCTTCCCACTTTCTGTGGTATATTTCATACTTATAACCCCCAATGAATCATGCCTTGCAGTATTATAACCCTCATGACATTGCCTCCCAACTTGACCCTATACCTGACTATAAGATTTATTTGCTGTTTAGGACATCAGCAAATGTGATGCAAGCAGAAGCATGTTATGTGCTTGGGAATTAGGGCTTACTCTCTTAGAATACTGACACTACCATGTAAAGCAACTCTGACTGGGGATACATAAGCAGCCAAGAGCCAGGGACCAAGCATCAGATATGTGAGTAAGACCATCTTAGGTCATTGGCTCCAATCAAGCCACCAGACGATTGCTGTCTACACACAATCAACAGAAAATCATTTAGTTGAGCCCAGCCCAAATTGCAGAATTGTTACCAAACATGGTTGCTGTTTCCAGATATTGATTATGCATAATATATAATAATAGATAACTAAAACATCTATCCAACTTTACCTTCTACGATTTTGCCTTTCCTCACTTCATCTTTGACTAAGGTTTTCTTGCCCTTCATTGAACATGACAGCACATTTTTGTTTTAAGTTTTGTAACTCGGGGTTATCTCTATCTGGGAAGCCTGGATCCTTACATGATTCACTTTTTGCATTCAATAGTAATCAAAGGCCACCTATTGAAGGAAGCCTGAACACCACATCTAATATACTCCCATATGCTTTCTCTCCATTTTTTTTTACTTCATTTTTCTTGAGAACTTATTTTGAAAACATAGGATGTATTCCTTGGATTTCTCAATCATTTTATGTCTCCTCCACTGAAAGTTCCAAGAGGAAAAAGACCATGTCTGTCTTGTTTATCACTCTACTGTCTATGGCTAGAATGCTTCTGGCATATGATAGGCATCTCAGTGATGTCTTTTAAATTAATTAATTAATAAATAAAACATAATTTATTAAGAAGATATTTTGGCAGAACCAGAAGGAATGAGAAGTTCCTATTCAGAGCAAAGACTAGAAGAGTTCTTAATTGGGAAATACACTTCTAATAATTTTTGTGTAAATGCAGTCAAATTTTTTTATTGCCTTCCATTTTATCTTTTGATTTTTTTATTTGACATATTGGCTTTTTAACCTGTTTCTCAGTGCAGAGCCTTTACAGTTAATTTATAATACTTTATTTAATTCTAGTGGGATATTTAGCTGCTTGGTTGCTATAATTTACAGATAACTTTCTTTTTTTTTTTTTTTTTTTTGAGATGGAGTCTCACTCTGTCACTCAGGCTGGAATGCAGTGGAACGATCTCGGCTCACTGTAACCTCAGCCTCCCGGGTTCAAGCAATTATCTGCCTCAGCCTCCCAAGTAGCTGGGATTACAGGCACCTGCCACCACGCCTGGCTAATTTTTGTATTTTTAGTAGAGACGTAGTTTCACCATCTTGGCCAGGCTGGTCTTGAACTCCTGACCTCGTGATCCACCTGCGTCGGCCTCCCAAAGTGCTGGGATTACAGGTGTGAGCCACCGTGCCTGGTCCAGATAAAATTCTTAAAAGGTAAAACTACTATTTTAAATCAATTTTTCTTCATGTAGTTACAAATATTCTTTCTAGTAAGATTCTTTATTACCAGTATTTTATGGATTCTTAAATTTACAATTTCTAATTAATTACAAAATTATACTATACTTGTGTTGAGAAAACTTAATTCTCCACACTCCTAACTTAGGCTTTCTCAATAAACATCTTTCATACCAAAATATAATAACTCATTATTTCCATATATGAGAGTTACATATGCAAAAACCTTTACTCTCCCGAAAGAAATAAAATAGTAATCTTTGAGAATCTATTATACACATCAAACCACTTGTGGATTCACAATTGATTAACTTGAATGTGAACAACAGTCTAATAGTGTTTTTGCCTGGATTTTTAAGGCCTAACAAGGTATAGCAGAAAACATTAAGGAAAAGGAATTTGGGGGTCTTCTTAAGACAAGCAGATGGCAATTCCTGCCTGCTCTGTCCCGAGCCCTTTAAATTGTTAATGCCCATTGACACAAATTTATCCTCTATACTCATAAATGACCATCCAAGGTCATTGACATTGTCACTTGTATTTAACTAAGCTGCCTTTTGTTCACACTTTCTAATTTACTTATTCTTTTATCTTTACTGGCTCTGTGCATCTTGATACCCATCTCCTGTTGCCCTGGTGCCTCTAACAGTCTTCTGCCTTGACTGTTAGCTAGCAGCCTCTCTCTCTCTCTCTCTCTCTCTCTCTCTCTCTCTTTCTCTCTCTCTCTCTCTCTCTCTCACACACACACACACACACGCACACTTCTCTCTCTGACACATACACACACATCATTTTGATGCTTCCCTTACTTATACAGGCACTAGAATTGTAACCAAAAGGAAGCCCCATCTTTGATTTTAATTTCTTAGAACTCACAGCCATCAGGGTAATTGTGCCCATTTTAGGATACAGTAGATTACAACAGAGAGATGTGGTTATTGGACAGATAGGGAGAAAGGAGACCATGAAGTCCTTAAAAACAAAAACTGGAGAAACTTAAAGAAACATCTATGTGTATGTGTGATATACACACATATATTTGTATATGTAATATGTATATGTGTACATACATACATACATTGATCCACATATGCTGCATAAATATGAGTTGAATTTTATTTTAGATTTTTATGTCTTTTCTCACAATTCTACCTTGTTTTTATAAATCATAGCCCCTTGGAACCACTCAGTATAGGGTCAAATAAATCTGTACAACATTCATGGTGACCAGTATAAATGGTGTACATATGAATGTTGTGGCAAATACGGTGACTTTTTCCTCGAAACAGAGCAGTGGTTACAAGTGAGCTGAAGTTAATGTCATCCCAACTGACTTATTTGTCAAAGACAACATATTATGGGTAATTTGGTCCACATGAGAGCTCCTCTGAAGACCTGAAGTTCTGTTTTCAGTCTCACCGGCATGCTTTTTATGGGTGTTGACTGATTTATACATAGCATTTAGCATAAGATACAAACACTAGAAAATATACCAGGAAAAAGATCATATGATATGAGCTCAGTCCAATTATTGGTTCACGAACCTGTAGGCAAATTGCACTCTGTCATTCCCACAAAATTGAATCTCAGCTTGAGTAAATGAGTTTTATGCTTTTACAATACCATTTAGGGATGTGACAGAAATGTTACAAGATCCATGTTTAAGGCCATGGACTTTTAAATTCAATAGAAAAAAAGGAAGCATTTTTAGGAAGAGATAAGAAGAAACATTTGACATGCTAACAAAGTAGGAAGTAATATTTCTCTTCTAAAGTATACAGCTATGGAAAGAATAAAAGAAGGTAATAGAATATGTAATCTTTTAAAGGAATATTTCCAACAGAAGTAGTTAAATATGAACAAATATTTGATATCCAGAAATTCAGTTATCTTGAACTGAATAAAGCAAACATCATTGTGACTTGTCATGGTTTTATTCTAAGTGGACAAAGGACAACATGAACTATACTATAGACCCTTCAATACATGATTACATATTTTATTAAAAATCAATTCAGGTACCTTTACCATTTACTCCCTTTCCTCCCTGTATTAACATCTATCCCACAAAGCCCCCATATACACACTCAGCTCTCTTGTTTTCCTAACCTTTCCCCATTTCTTGCTTTCTTTCACCTTTCTTTAATGCTATATAACTTGTAAAGTCACTTTCCTTCTTACTCTGAATTTGATCACCTTTGTAGAAATAATAATAACTACCACTTATGGAACATTTACCAAGTGCTAGGAATTTTTCATAGAGTGGCCCTTTTGATATTTACTGCAACATCATGAGGTGAACGCTTTATTACACTCATTTTACAGATAAGGAAATTAAGGCTTAGAAGGATTACATAACTTGCCTAAAGCAGTATAGCTACTAAGTTGCAGAATTGGGATTTGAACCCATCTCTGTCAAATTCCAAAGCCCCTGGTCTTTACTACTATGCTTTAAAGACTACCCTCTTGCTATATTATGGCATCAAATTAAATCAAACTGAGACGCATTCACTAAGCATGTATTAAGTGCAAGATGCCATTCTAGCATCAGAAGCAAAAGTGGCACAAGCAAGAAAAATTGCCTTGTGTCCATCAAGGTCTATTCAGGAGATAGAAAAAATATGAGCTACATTAACAGGAAAAATGTTACATACAGAATGCACAGAACAGTTAACCAGCTATGACAGTTCTCCCTTACACGTGGGGAATACATTTTAAGATCCCTAGTGGATTCTCAAAACCACAGAGATTACCAAACACTACATATACTATGTTTTCCCTATATGTAAATACCTATGATAAAGTTTAATTTATAAATTAGACACAGTAAGATATTGATAACAATAATAATAAAATGGAATAATTATAATATACTGTAATGAAAGTTACGTGAATGTTGTCTCTCTAAATATCTTATTGTACTGTACTCACCCTTTTTTGATGATGTGAGATAATAAAATTCCTAAATGATAAGATAAAGTGAAGGTGAATGATGTAGGCACTGTGATATAACATTAGGCTACTATTGACCTCTGACAATATACCAGAAGATGAATCAGCTGCTTCAGGTGATTCTGGATCATCAATGAGCCACAGTAATGTTAATGGTTGGAAGTCAGGAGCAGATGGTATCAGTGACCAATGGACAAGTAGGATATACAGCACTGAAATGCTTGACAAACAGATGATTCATATTCTGGATGGGACAAAGCACAAGATTTCATTATGTTATTCAGAATGGCACACAACCTAAAACTTATGAATTGTTTCTGGAATTTTCCATTTAATATCTTAGGAACATGACTAACTATAGGTAACTGAAACCATGGAAAGCAAAAGCACAGAAAGGGGAAACTACTGTATTAAAAAACTGAAAAGACATCAAAGAGATGCTTGGCTATCACAAACAAAGTAGGACATAGCTTTTATCCCTGGGATTGAAAAATTAGAGGGAAAAGGGTGGAATTTCAAAAATTTAAAATCTTGGAGGTAGGAACCACCGATCTGAAACTCAGACATTTAAGGAAGGGTCAGCCTGCAGGTACTAGCGTCTCTCAGCTCAGCAGAAGAGATGTATGTGGATAGTGATCAGATCTATGATAAGGGCTGGCTGGCTGGCTGATGCTGGAATCTGAGAGGGCGAACTGCTGTTGGTTTTTTAAGTGGGAAGACTACAAACTCAAATCAAGTGATCCTACTACAATTTCCTGGCACACTTGGGAGGCAGAAGTGTTGTTAGGGTAACACTGACAAAAACAGGAAGACAATCAAAAGGTAAGTGCCTCTTCTTTGTTTTCTAGCCTTCCATCGCCTTCTAGTTTCCCTATGAACAGAACCTAAAAGAAAATCAGTAGGGCAAAGCATATATGTGGCTATAGTGTCTCAACCCTAGCATCACAAAGCAGAGCACAAAATCAGGGGTTTGAAGATCTCAGCTTAAAAGAGTAGCAGGCTTAATCCATTTAGACATTACCACTCCAAAAGGGAGAAATAGGCAAGAAAAGAGAACTAACTTGTCTCAACTAAGTTCCAAACCCAACAGAGAAAAAAAAATTAAGTCTTGAAGCTAGAGAATAATCTCCTTTGGCTGCATGTTATACTTCCTTAATACACTGGAGTGAGGATTGGGCCCCAAGTCCTCAGACAACCCAGCCCCCCATGGCTTTGCTAGGCTCAGCACACACGTTAACTTTCTTGGGTTGGAGCCACATGCCTACATCTTCCCAAGCTGGAGTAGCTTGCTGGTAGCTCTACAGTTCTGAAGTCTCATGAGTGGTCCTACTCCCACTCTGTGGCTTCACCAGATATTTTTCTAGTGGAAACTCTATGCTGGCTCTGCCCTATGGTACGTTTCTGCCTGGGCTCCCAGGCTATCTGACACATCCTTTGAAATCTAAGTGGAGATAAGCATATTCCCACAACTATTGCATTTTGTACACCTGCAGAATTAGCACCTTGTAGGTACAACCAAAGTTTACAGCTTGTACCTTCTAGAGCAGTAGATGAAGTTGCACCTGGGCCCACTTGAGCTACAGCTGAGGTGGCTGAGGAGTGCTGTGCTGAAATATATGGAGCAGAGACCTGAGGCAGCTCTGGGAATAGTTTGTAGAGGGCACCTTAGGGCCATCCGCCAAAATCATTTTGCCTTTCTAGAGCTCTGGGCCTGTGATAGGAGGAGCAGCCTCATGGACAGATATTTGAAATGCCTTTGGGTTCTTTCTTTCATTGTCTTGAGGAATAGCACCTGGCTCGCTCTATCTGTGGCAATCTCTTTAACAAATAGTCATTTGGCCACTCCCTTGGTTTGATCTCCTAAAGCTGTCTTTGTACTCTTTACATGGACAGGCTACCAATTCTCCAATTCTTTCCACTCTGCCTTCTTTGCAATTATAAATTCTGTCTTTAAGTCATCCATTTCCTTCATGTTCTACTATATGCAGTTAAAAGTAACCACACAACAGCCTAAATGCTTTCATGTTTAGATATTTATTCTGTTTATCACTCTTACATTCTTCATTCCATAAACTCCTAGAACAAGTAAACAATTCTGCCAAGGTTTTGCTACTTTATAGAATGGATGGCTCTTATTCCTCATATCCATTAGAGATTTCATCAGAATGGCTTTCACTGTCTGTATTTCTACTAACATTCTGGTCACAATCATCTAAGCAATCCTTAAGAAGATTCAGACGTTTCTACATTTGCCTTCTTCTGAGCCTGCACCAGAATTTTCCTAACACTCTATTCACCACAATATAGGCTTTTCTTTAGCCTACTCCTCCAAATTGTTGTGGCATTTACCCCTTGTTAGCTCTGAAGCTGCTTTATCATTTTCAGGTATTTTTTTTAAATGGCAACAGTCCTACTTCTTGATACCAATTTTCTTAGTCCGTTTTCTACTGCCATAACAGATGAACGCAGACTGGGTAATTTATTAAAAAAAAGAGAGACAGATTTATTTGGCTTATGGCTCTGGAGGCTGGGAATTTCAAGAACATAGTGTTGGCATCTCGTGAGGGCTTTCTTACTGTGTTTTAACATGGCAGAAGCACAAGAGGGCATGCAAGACAGAGAGAGAAATGGGGTCCAACTTATTCTTTCATCAGGATCTTACGCCCATCATAACTAAACCATTCTTCAGTAATGCCATTAATCTATTCATCAGGGCAAAGTCCTCATAACCTAACCACCTTTTTAAAGGCCCCAGAATGGTATTACCTAGGTTTTCATCTAGGGTTTTTATGGTATTAGGTCTAACATTTAAGTCTCTAATCCATCTTGAATTAATTTTCGTATAAGGAGTAAGGAAAGGATCCAGTTTCAGCTTTCTACTTATGGCTAGCCAATTTTCCCAGCACCATTTATTAAATAGGGAATCCTTTCCCCATTTCTTGTTTTTCTCAGGTTTGTCAAAGATCAGATGGCTGTAGATGTGTGGTATTATTTCTGAGGACTCTGTTCTGTTCCATTGGTCTATATCTCTGTTTTGGTACCAGTACCATGCTGTTTTGGTTACTGTAGCCTTGTAGTATAGTTTGAAGTCAGGTAGCGTGATGCCTCCAGCTTTGTTCTTTTGGCTTAGGATTTTCTTGGCAATGCGGGCTCTTTTTTGGTTCCATATGAACTTTAAAGCAGTTTTTTCCAATTCTGTGAAGAAACTCATTGGTAGCTTGATGGGGATGGCATTGAATCTATAAATTACCTTGGGCAGTATGGCCATTGTCACAATATTGATTCTTCCTATCCATGAGCATGGAATGTTCTTCCATTTGTTTGTGTCCTCTTTGATTTCACTGAGCAGTGGTTTGTAGTTCTCCTTGAAGAGGTCCTTTACATCCCTTGTAAGTTGGATTCCTAGGTATTTTATTCTCTTTGAAGCAATTGTGAATGGAAGTTCATTCATGATTTGGCTCTCTGTTTGTCTGTTACTGGTGTATAAGAATGCTTGTGATTTTTGCACATTGATTTTGTATACTGAGACTTTGCTGAAGTTGCTTATCAGCTTAAGGAGATTTTGGGCTGAGATGATGGGATTTTCTAAATATACAATCATGTCATCTGCACACAGGGGCAATTTTACCTCTTCTTTTCCTAACTGAATTCCCTTTATTTCTTTCTCTTGCCTGATTGCCCTAGCCAGAACTTCCAACGCTGTGTTGAATAGGAGTGGTGAGAGAGGGCATCCCTGTCTTGTGCCAGTTTTCAAAGGGAATGCTTCCAGTTTTTGCCCATTCAGTATGATACTGGCTGTGGGTTTGTCATAAATAGCTCTTATTATTTTGAGATACGTGCCATCAATACCAAATTTATTGAGAGTTTTTAGCATGAAAGGCTGTTGAATTTTGTCAAAGGCCTTTCTGCATCTATTGAGATAATCATGTGGCTTTTGTCTTTGGTTCTGTTTATATGCTGGATTACGTTTATTGATTTGTGTATGTTGAACCAGCCTTGTATCCCAGGGATAAAGCCCCCTTGATCATGGTGGATAAGTTTTTGATGTGCTGCTGGATTTGGTTTGCCAGTATTTTATTGAGGATTTTGCATCGATGTTCATCAGAGATATTGGTCTAAAATTCTCTTTTTCTGTTATACCATTCAGGACATAGGCATGGACAAGGACTTCGTGTCTAAAACACCAAAAGCAATGGCAACAAAAGCCAAAACTGACAAATGGTATCTAATTAAACTAAAGAGCTTCTGCACAGCAAAAGAAACTACCATCAGAGTGAACAGACAACCTACAGAATGGGAGAAAATTTTTGCAATGTACTCATCTGACAAAGGGCTAATATCCAGAACCTACAAAGAACTCAAACAAATTTACAAGAAAGAAACAAACAACCCCATCACAAAGTGGGCAAAGGATGTGAACAGACATTTCTCAAAAGAAGACATGCATACAGCCAACAGACACATGAAAAAATGCTCATCATCACTGGCCATCAGAGAAATGCAAATCAAAACCACAATGAGATACCATCTCACACCAGTTAGAATGGCAATCATTAAAAAGTCAGGAAACAACAGGTGCTGGAGAGGATATGGAGAAATAGGAACACTTTTACACTGTTGGTGGGATTGTAAACTAGTTCAACCATTATGGAAAACAGTATGGCGATTCCTCAAGGATCTAGAACTAGAAGTACCATATGACCCAGCCATCCCATTACTGGGTATATACCCAAAGGATTATAAATCATGCTGCTATAAAGACACATGCACACGTATGCTCATTGTGGCACTATTCACAATAGCAAAGACTTGGAATCAACCCAAATGTCCATCAGTGACAGATTGGATTAAGAAAATGTGGCACATATACACCATGGAATACTATGCGGCCATAAAAAAGGATGAGTTTGTGTCCTTCGTAGGGACATGGATGCAGCTGGAAACCATCATTCTCAGCAAACTAACGCAAGAACAGAAAACCAAAACCGCATGTTCTCACTCATAGGTGGGAACTGAACAATGAGATCACTTGGACTCGGGAAGGGGAACATCACACACTGGGGCCTATTATGGGGGGCGGGGAGGAGGGAGGGATTGCATTGAAAGTTATACCTGATGTAAATGATGAGTTGATGGGTGCTGATGAGTTGATGGGTGCAGCACACCAACAAACCTGCACGTTATGCATATGTACCCTAGAACTTAAAGTATAATAATAAAAAAAGAAAAAAGAAATGAAAAAAATAATAAAAGGCCCCACCTCTTAATAATGTCATAATGGCAATTCACATAAACTTTTTGGGGATGCATCCAAACCATAAGTAGTTTATTCATTAGCTGACCCTTATGGCTTAAAATTTAGTAGAATGACTTACGCAAACTATTAAAAGAAGTATCACATAATCTCCAGAAAACAGAAAATATATGGGAGGGTATGATTGCATCCCGTAAACTCTATTATACAGGAAATACTAACTGTGTTATCTTTAAATAAATTTAAATCTGACATTGAGTTTGATTACAGTTATTATTGTGGCTCCTTCCTCCCCCAGGGTTTTGCAAACATCATTTTCTGTGCTACAGCAGCCAGAAGGTTTGCACTGGTCACTCCTGAGTAGCCCATTTCCACCTCCTGTTTCAGTGACACCAAAATTGTGGCTCCTTCCTCCCCCAGGGTTTTGCAAACATCATTTTCTGTGCTACAGCAGCCAGAAGGTTTGCACTGGTCACTCCTGAGTAGCCCATTTCCACCTCCTGTTTCAGTGACACCAATATCATTCCTTCAAAGAACTTAGGCCCATACAAAAGGCAAGAAAAAAGACTTTAGGTGGTGTATTAGTCTGTTTCACCCTGCTGATAACGACATACCTGAGACTGGATAATTTATAAATAAAAAGAGGTTTAATGGACTCACATTTCCATGTAGCTGGGGAAGCCTCACAATCATGGTGAAAGGCAAAAGGCATATCTTACATTGTGGCAGGCAAGAGAGAATGAGAGCCAAGCAAAAGAGGAAACCCCTTATAAAACAATTAGATCTCATGAGACTTATTCACTACCATGAGAACAGTATTTAAGAAACAGCCCCATGATTCAATTATCTCCCACAACATGTGGGAATTATGGTAACTACAGTTCAAGACTTGGGTGGGGACACAGCCAAACCATACCAGGTGGCTTTGCTTTTGGCCCTACAAAAACATCTTGAAGCATGAAAAAAATAAGGAGCAGTCTACCTGCTAGAAAAAAAAGTGGGAAAAACAAACCAAAATTAATATTTTAATATACTCTCCTGCCACACAAAACAATGACTATGGGTTTAGAACAATTTAAGAATATTCAAAGACATGTAGGCGAAAAAAATGGCAAACTTTTCAATATAGCATATATCAGATTATACCTACAGCAAGCTGTCTTGAGTCTATCAGCCTCTGAGGGATAGGCATTGAATCTAGAATGTTCTTCCTGCTATGCCAGGAGCAAAGAACCTATGAGAGAACTTCCTTCATGATATGAGTTCAGTTGATGTGATTCACCTGTTAAATTGTAAATTTTATTGAGAAAAGAAAAAACAGTCCCCTTTTGTTTTAATCCTCATTATTATTTTCAAGAAGTATGAACTAAGAGTTGCATTCCCAAACTACAGTATTATTGGTGTCCCTGAAAATATTCCCAATTATCTGCTGTTTTTCTCAAAGCAGAACAAAGGTAACCCGAAACTCAACTTAATTTCCAGTGCTAGATTCAAGGTCCTTGGAGACAATGAGTGTGCTATTTGATTTATATATTAAGTGTTGTTTGCCGGCATGATTCATGCTCTTGAGATTCTGGGTACATTGTAGAGTTTGTGCCAGTGTTAGAGTGTCACCTCAAGAGAGCCTCTGTTTTGGAAAGGCCTTGGGAAAGGAGATTTACGTTCTGCAAAACAGTGCCAAGGATACCTATTACTGGCAGGTGTGAGGACTTCTAGTGATGCTGTAAACACCGAGAAATCACTTTCTGAGGGACTTCCTGTGGCTTCATGTCTCTGACATTGCTGCCTCAGTGTTAAATGAGATGTTAAAGCATCTATGCTTTCGGTTTGGTGTCTGCCAGAGATGTGTTTTAGTAACCGTTGCATCCCGAAGATAACTGGAAATAATAATAATAAAAAAGACTCCACCACAGTGCTGGGAAATGGGCCCATACATCATTATCAGAAGCAAAACCGCAGTCTGGATGCTTTAGGCCTCTTTTAGCACATCACAAACAAGTGATAGATCACAGACAAAAGTGGTTGTTCTTTTCTACCTGGTTTTTATATTTTGAACCTTTTCCCGCAAAGGGCATGACAAATCCCAGTGAGAAAGAAGAGTACACACCATATCTCTGTGAATTTTGTCACTCACTGTGTTTTCAACACTATTTCATCTATCACACATTACTTCAAGAGAGACCAAAAAAATGGGCACACATAAAAAGATATGCTTGGGAAAATAATTTTCTTTAGTTATCCCAACATGACAGAAAACTTAACCATTCAAAGTACCAGACTAGTGCCTTGACGTTTGTGTGAAGTTCAAAAGAAAATTAATGGAGCTGCAAGACTTCTCAATTTTGCAAAGAAATTTTATTCAGTCTTTTGATAGCAAGCAAATGCATGATGATAAGCAATTCCTGAATCCTCCCTTCACATCCTTTTTTCCAATAAAAAAGTAGTGCTCCTTGAAATAAGGTTTCTCCCTCCTATCATTCCTCAGTGGCTCCCAGGAAAATATAGTAAATTGAAGTGTGTGCCCATGAATCACTAAGATTTTTTTCAACCTCTCTGAGGCAAGGAGATTTATGTGATGAAACCAATAGCTTTTTGCCACCTGTCTTACAGTGTACATTGTCTGCACAATAAGATATGTCTTCCTCTCTTCCTCAATGTTTAGCTAGCCTCTAAAGGTCACAAAAGCTAAATCCAAAAATAATGACATTTAGTAACATCTCTATTGCTGAGAGACCACTACTAGTCAACTATAATGCAATGCATTCATTAATGCACAGTAGCATTTCTCTTAGTATTTATTATGCTTCTGTGCATAAATTCAAGTCAGTTTATGTTTGTGCTCAAGACTAAGCTATACTGAACTTAAAAAAAGTGAAGGTGTTAATCATCATCATTATTATCATAGGATAGATTGGACTTTACTGTTGTTTTAGCTTATACAAAAAATTTGAGAAGAAATTACCCAATAGATGACTTTGTTTTAATCCCAAGACCCAACCCCTATGTGTAGATAAAAAATATTTATACCCATGAGAAGTGGATATTGCCTTACATAAAACTCTAAATTGAATTCCCAATAGTGCTGTTAGTCTAGGTGCTCATTAACCTGTAGGAGCTCAGAAATCCTTAGAACTGAAAATCTGTTTTGGCCATCCCACTCGTTTTAGGAATAACTTAAGAACAGTGTTGGAGTCCACTCCCAAAGCATTAAGAACAAAATGGGGAGGTTTCTTTCTTGATGTTGTTATTTTTCCCTCATTCTGAAACCAGCAATTTTTCTTGTTCTCTCTGCAACCCAGCCTCTCTAGAGAGACTGAACCCTGGTAGCTAAGTTCTCATGAAGCCTAAAATTAACTGTAATCACCTTTGTATAGTATATTATTTAAAATCCCGTAATGGCAGAATGCAAACAGAAAACCTTCTTCTCTCCTTCCCTCGTAAGACCATAAACCAAGTAAAGCTTATTCCCCATTTCCCTTTCCAATGGGGACTCTTTAATAATAAAAAGAAAAGATTTCAGCCTTCCTTAGATGCAGTAGCTCCCAGGCCTACCTAATTTAATAGCACTGTAAAGCTCTACTAGTTGCACTCCACAGATAACACATTAAAGTGTAGCTCTGGGTGAGAAATAACCTGACATCAAAGCCTCTCAAGAAAAACACATTCATTAGACATGAAAACAACAAGAGAGAAAAGCTCGTTTTCCCTCAAAGGAAGCGTGAAGTGTCAAGATTCTGAGGTCACACTAAATCCTAGAAAGCCATGAACAACCTTATATCTTTGATAAAGCTGCTTTGGTGTAAAGGGATTGAGTACTTAAGGTATTATGTCACATTTAACCCAAATCGCAGGTTATGGTCTCCACTGACTGTTCCTGCTAAAGTTCCAACCCATCAAGTCCCCTGAGGAGAAATGAAAATGATGTTATCTACTAATGATGTGACTTTCAATCCTGACAGGAGGAAATAGCTAATGCAACAAACCTTCCTTTCACAAAAGGAAGCCATTTACATAACTCTGAGCTTCTGAAGACACAAAGTGAGATGAAGGAATTTTGAATTTAAAATTTCCTCAACTTGCTGTCAAGAAAGGATCTGGAAGCGAAGCCAAGGATCTTAGTTTTCATTCCTGTTTATACCTCTGGTTTATTAAAACATCCATGAGCAACCAATTCACTTTGCTTCTCTTGATTTCACATTTATTAAATCTTGAAACACATGAGGCCCTGGTGTTCCCAAGTCATTCGATCCCTCCAGAAAGTCCATAAAGCCCCATTCTGACCATCATTAAAGCCTCTAAATAGTAAGTAGATAACTCAGATATGACACCGGTGTTTGTGGTTTAGCTAAGCTGGAACTACACTTCTCGAATCTCCCTTCTCTGTGTGGTTCGTGTTAGGATTGGCCACAGGGGACATCTGCGTAGGCTTAGGAGGTTTGGGTGTAGCAGCAGCCGTTATCCCCAGAAGGAGCCTCTAAAGCTCTTACACACTGCTGCTGATTTGATGACCCACCTTGTTGCATTACTCAGCGGAAAGTTGGGCCTGCAGCCCTTTGACTCCCACAAAATCTCTTTCAGGCTCATATGCAGCTCTACAGCAAAAGGCCTCAGATCCTCCAGCAGATCTTCCCCATCATCAAGGTGAGATGTAGGGAGAGGCTAACGTGGGTTCCAGTTTGTCCTTGTGGATTCCATTTGTCTCTGCAGGTTCCTATGTCCCTGGCCTACATCCAGGTCTTCCCCATTGCCTGTCCTGTGACCACAGTGATTACAGTTGCAGAAGCTCCAGTTGCAGAAGCAAGAACGTTTCTTAGACTTCTTTCCCTTTGTAGTCCCTAATGAGTTTCTCTGATCATCCAATCATCCCTTCCAGGCTTATGCTTCCCCAGGTTTCTTACAGTATTATAACACCTAATCTCTGTAATAAATCATTTATTTCAGGTCTTTTATTTCCTGATCAAAACCATCTCACACTTTTGTGAGTCAGGAGTTTGGGAAGAACTTAGCAGGGCATTTCTCCTGTCCTCAATTGTTGACTGGGTCACTAGGTGGTCCCCAGCTGGCAGCTGGACTATCTTGAGAGTTGAAAGCAGCTTTAGCCATATCCATAATACCTCAGCAGGGCATCTGAAAGCTAGCCTCTACTCGACCCCTCTACTTCTCATGTAGTCTGTTCCACAGAATATTTGAACTTGTAACAAAGAGATTTATGGTTCCAAAAGAGCAATAAACTGCCCAGTCATCTTAAAGACTAGCCTAGAAAGAGCATAACACTATTTCCACTGTATCCCCCTGGTCAAAGCAGTCACAAACCAACCCAGATCAAAGGGACAGGAAAGAGACACAACCTCTCAATGGGAAGAATATCAAAGCATTTTCAACCATTTCTTATTCTACCACAAACTATACCAGCCTCATTTAGTGTTATAATTAATTTGGTTAGAATTCTGTCCTTTCCTCATATTTCCTCCTCACCACTTTCACTGTGAGGTGAGGTTTTTGTTTACTTATCTACTCATTTACAGTTATTTCATGTGATACCGGGGAGGGCCAAATTCTTTCTTTTGGCCTCATCTGCTCCCCAAATGAAACTATAAGCTCTTTGGGAACAGCATTGGTCTGTCCTATCCCTATCTTCCATTCGTCAGTGTCCCCAAATCTGTAGCCTCTGGGAAGTTCAGAAATAGGAAATCTAGTCTACGGGAGGCTTAAAAGTCCCAGCTGCTGAGGAACTAGAAGTGAAGTGTAGTGTAGTGCTTTACATATAGTAAATGTCCTCTGGTGGCAACTGCCTGACAGAGATGAAGTCAGTAGCCCCTCTCATTCCATCAGTCTCAGGCCCCTTTTACAGAAACCAAGAGTGTGGAAACAGATGGTTTTCTCACTCACTATTTAAGTAATGTCCACCAAGAACCTAAGTTTAAAAGCAATGAATAAGATTTTTAAAAAGTTTGATTTTGAAATAATTCTAGTCTTATGTATAAGTTTCAAAAAATATACCCAAGAGCTCCTGTGTACCCTTCACCCAGCTTCTGCAAATAACATTTTATTTAACTATAATAAAATGATCAAAACAAGGAAGTTGTATTTGATATAATACTATTAACTAAACCATAGAGCTTATTAAGATTTCACAAATTTTTACATAATCTTTCTTTTAATTAAGAGTTTATGAAATATTATCACATGTATACATTCATGTAAATACCACCACAATGAGAAAGTAGGACAGAAATTTGTTTACCCCACAGAAATTTCCTCCTGCTAACGCTTTATGGTCACACCCTCCCCCACCACTATCAAAGACAGCCCAGGAAGCAATAGTACAATGGGAAGCGGATAACAGCAGTGAACAGGTCCATCTAGAAGAGAGAAGAATGAGAAATACGCCACAGACATTAATCTGTAGCAATGAAGTAACTATCAGGACAAGCCTTCTGAGGTC
Organism: Macaca fascicularis; assembly: GCF_037993035.2. Lineage (NCBI taxonomy): Eukaryota > Metazoa > Chordata > Mammalia > Primates > Cercopithecidae > Macaca > Macaca fascicularis. Next base: position 116,744,852 of record NC_088380.1, on the reverse strand, counting down.
CTCTCTCTGACAGTAGAACAAGTTCTTTAATTAAATCCTGATTCTGCTATTTGGTAATGTCACAGGAAACAAGAAGCAGACTGTATCAACAAGATTAATAGCAGGGGGTTTGCTAGAGAATGTTCTTGTGAACAACATCTGAGAAGCCAAAAATCCAGGACTAAGAAGATGGAGAAGTAGATCTGTGATACCATCTCAGTGCAAGTTTCAGCTACCCCATAGAGAGTTCCAAACATAAAGATGGAATGTGCCTTTAGTACTATCCTGAGGTGGACTGACAAAACTGGGTCTTTTTGTCCCACAGTGAACAGTCACTAGATCTGAGAGGGCAGCATGACGTTGGAGAAGGCAGCTAATGCCTGTCAGAGATTAGCACACCTAGTACTGGGGGTAGCACGTTCCAGAATTAGGAATGGAGGTCCAAATGGAGCACCCCAGCATCCCTCTCAAGACAGGTGTTGTCTTTTAGATCCTGGGTTGCTGGACATGAAGACTCTTTAAAACTAACATATGGCACAGTGCAACACCCAGATATTGTAGGCTTTGAGCTGGATGGGGTAACCATTTTAGACTTATGAGGAGAAAAGTGGGCTATATGTGGGCACAAAGTGCAAAAGTATATTTGGAAACCAGTGGGGTAGACTTTGTCAAGGACAGGTAGCTGTCCACCAAATTGCATGCCCTCACTTCATGGACGCAGAGTTACCTCTGGAAATTGGCTTTCCAGGCCTGGACTGCATTTCTGACCCTGCCCTCTTTCAGCAGTGATATGGTTTGAGAGTGTCTCCCCCCGAATCTCATCTTGAATTGTATCTCTCACAATTCATACACATCTTGAGAGGAACCTGGTGGGAGGTGATTGAATTATGGGAGGACGGGTCTTTCCATCACCGCTTTGGTGATAGTGAATGAATGAGTCTCTTGAGATCTGATGGTTTGAAAAATGGGAATTTCCCTGCCCAATCTCCCTCTTTGCCTGCTGCCATCCATGTGAGACATGACTTGCTCCTCCTTGCCTTCTGCCATGATTGTGAGGCATCCCCAGCCATGTGGAACTATAAGTCCATTAAACCTCTTTCTTTAGTAAATTGCCCAGTCTCGGATATGTCTTTATCAGCAGTGTGAAAACGGACTATTATAAGCAGTTAAGATGGCCCAGTGTCCAAGTGCTGTCCATTGGGATAAAATAGAAGTGGTGAACACAATGTGCACCTGAGACCTATTATGCCTCCAAAAGTGTCCTCCACACTCTTTTCCCTTAGGCAGGATGCAAAGGATTCAATCCCTCAGGGCAACTTTGGAAACTATGTGTCAAAGATAACAGAATCTCACTGAGCATGGGTCCCAGCAAATGCATGAAGGAGTGTCTTTTTCCATCCTGATCACCTGCCAAATACTGTCATGTGAGCAGGAAATGAATTTGAGGCCTTATACTACTTTAGTGTTTTTTGGTTTGAGCAGCTATCACTACATGATCTAATACAGCCCGCATATTCACATGCACACACAAATAGTTAAAAATGTAATTTTAAAAAGATATTATTCATAGTAGCCACAATAATATAATATTTCTTGGTGGAAATCCAACAAAATTTACAAGTTCTTAATGGGGAAAATTACTAAAATTTATTAGAAGATATTAATGAAAGCCTAAATGAGAGAGATAAAGAAGCACAGAGTGGAGTGGGAGTGGGGAAAGAACGGAGGTTTATGTCCATGTAGAGGAAGATTCAATAATGTAAAGATGTCACTTTTCCTAAAATTATGATAAAGATTAAGTACAAGCCCTATCAGTTGTCAACAAGGTATTTTATTAAACTTGACAAGTTTATTTTAAATGGACATAGAATAAAAAATGGTCCAAAATAACTGAGACACTCCAGAAAAAGAATAAGGTGGGGAAACTCTCCTTTCTAGATATCATAAGTTTTTAAAAAATTATTAGGATTAAGATAACATGGTATTAGCACAGATATAGATAAAACCAGTACACCAGAATACAGAGTCCTGAAATAGATCCATGCATATATTGAAACATGATGCATGATGAATCAGGGTGGAATGCATAGACAATATGATAAATGGAACTGGGGAAAGAATTTGTCATCCAAAATTAGATTTGACTTGAAGGGGAAAAGCAAAGCTTTTTAAAACTTTTAGAAGATATATAAGATATTATCTATATGAGAGAAGGTTGGGAATTAGTTTTTTAAAGAAAGCACAGGAGCCATGAAATCAATGACTGATTGAATACATTAGAATTATGAACTTTTATTTATCAAAAGAACCCACAAAGTAAAAATGGAATCTTCAAAATTTGATAAGAACATAAGAAAAAGGCAATCTGCCAGAAAAATGATCAAAACATATAAGTGAACGTGGGTCAATAGAAATGCACATATGCTGCTGATTAAAGGTTTAAAAAGAAAAAGATAATTTGGCATTACCTTATAAATTTAAATTTAGCATCATACACATGAAAACTAGGAAATACACGTCATAATGTTCATGCTTCTAATAGTTAAAAGCTTTCAATAGTGAAAAACTGGGGGGAAAATCCTTAAGTGTCTATAGGCAGAGAATGGATGAATTGTGGTGTATCATACAATGATATACCAATCTGAAGTGAAAATAAATGTGCTGTAGCTATAGGCCTCAATACAGACGCATCTCAGACACAAAATGTTGAGTAGAAAGCAAGATTTAGAAGAATACATAAATATCTTATAATTTACATAAATTTCAAAGAATTATTTTTAAAATATATATTTAAATGTATTACAGCCATTCCTCAGTATCCCCAAGGTATTGGTTCCAGGACACTGCCCCCATACCAAAATCCACAGATACTGAAGTTCCTGCATAAATTATCTCTACATTATTTATAATACTTCAAATACAAGGCAAATGCTATGTAAGTAATGGTTTTATATTTTTATTCTTGCATTGTTATTTTTATTATTTTAAAAATGTATATTTTTGATCTACAGTTGGTTGAACTTGTAGATGCAGGACCTACGGATACAGAGGGCCGACGACAAAACTATAACAAAAAGCGAGTCAATACTAAACATGAAAACCTGAATAGCAGTTAGCCCCCCAAGGCATATAGGAGGGACACCTAACTCATTCCGGGAAGCTAAGGGTGAAAACTTGAACAGGAAAGAATTCCTGAAGAACATGACAGCTGAGGTGAGTTTATAAGAAACAACATGTGTACAAGCAAAGGGTGGGGCGGGAAAAGGAGAGGAGGAAGAAACAGCAAGGAGGTGAGAGAGATGTAAGAGAACATTCAGAATAGTCCTGGGAGTTACACCTAGCTGTAATGAGAGATGAGTGCAGCAGTTTGCTGGTAAACATTTAATGACTGAGCCTTCAGGGAGAAAAATGTATGTACACACAATATAAATGTATATATAGGCGTGTAATACATAAAAACATATAAATATAACTTTATTATAAATTTTACTGACATGAATGATGTGTAGCTCATTGATACGGTTTGGATTCGTGTGCATGCCCAAATCACATGTAGAATTGTAATCCCCAGTGCTGGAGGTGTGGCCTGGTGGTAGGTGATTGGATCATGGAGGTGGTTTCTAATGGTTTAGCACCATCCCCTTCATGCTGACTTGTGATAGAGTTCTCACAAGATCTGGTTGTTTAAAAGTGTGGCACCTCCTCCAATTCTCTCTTCCTCCAGCTGCAATCATGTAAAATGTACCTGTTTTCCCTTTGCCTTCTGCCATGATTGAAAGTTTCCTGAGGCTTCCCCAGTCATGCTTCCTGTTGGTGGCAGATCCATGAGCCAATTAAACCTCTTTTCTTTGTAAATTACCCTGTCTCAGGTATTTCTTTATATCAGTGCAACAGCAGATTGATATACCCGTTATTTACAAATATTAATGAAATATACATTGCTCTTTATTGTAAGTCCCATATAGCCAACTAATTCTCTAAAAAAAAAAAAAAACAAAAAACAAAAAACAAAAAAAAACTTTTGTTTTTTACCAAACACTTCTATCTTTGATCAACCTATAGTTTCAAATCAACTATGATTTGACAATTGGTGTGACACCTGAATCCACTAACTTCTCCTAATAATTTATTGTCATTACATCTGTTTCTTATAACAAACTTTTTTTTTTTTCTTTGAGACGGAGTCTCGCTCTGTAAACAGCCCAGGCTGGAGGGCAGTGGCGCCATCTTGGCTCACTGCAAGCTCCACCTCCCGGGTTCACGCCATTCTCCTGCCTCAGCAGCAGAAGTAGCTGGGACTCCAGGCGCCCGCTTTTGCATTTTTAGTAGAGACGGGGTTTCATCATGTTAGCCAGGATGGTCTCAATCTCCTGACCTCGAGATCCGCCCGCCTCGGCCTCCCAAAGTGCTGGGATTACAGGCGTGAGCCACCGTGCCCGGCTCAACAAATCTATTTTTTAAACAGTTTTATTGAAGGGTAATTTGTATACAAATAGCTGCACATATCTAATGTACAATTTGATGAGTTTGGACATAGGCAAACACTTGTGATAACATCTTCACAATCAAAGTAATAGACGATATCCAACACCTCACAAAGTTTCCTTGGGTATTTTGTTTTTGGTTCCGGTTTTAGTTTTGTTTGTGTTTGTGTTTGTGTTTTGGTGTTGGTTTCGGGAGTTTTTGTGGTAAGAATACTTAATATGAGATGTGCCCTGTTTAAGTGTACAATATTGCATTGTTAACAATAACCACTATGCTGTACAGCAGATCTCTAGAACTTACTCATCTTGTGTAACTAAAACTTTATGCCCTTTCCCACCTCCCCAGTCTCCTGTCAACCACTATTATGTTCTCTACTTCTGTGAGTTTGACTGTTGTATAGATCCCTCATACAGGTAGACTCATGCAGTATTTGTCCTTCTCTGACTGGATTATTTCACTTAGAAAAATGTCCTTCAGGTTCATCCGTGTTATCACACATAGCAGGATTTTATTCTCCTTTAGGGCTTAATCATATTCCATTGAATGGGTGTGCCACATTTTCTTAATCCATTTATCTGTTAATAGACACGTAAGTTGTTTTCATATCTTAGCTATTGTGAATAATGCTGCAATGAACATGAGAGTACAGATTATTCTTTAAGATCCTGATTTCAATTCTTTGGATATATTCCCAGAAGTGGGATTGCTGGGTCATTTGGTAGTTCTATTTGTAATGTTTTGAAGAATCTGTATGATCTAGTTTTAAATTATTTCTCACCCTAATACAAATTATGTTCATTAACTCAAAACCTCCTTCAGCTTCTGCACTACCACATTTCAGAACTCCATGCTTTCCTCAATTATGTGAACACTTTGCTGAATCGGATAATAGTTTGACAACTGAAAGAATTTTTAAGTTTAGTGCTATCTAGTACTATGCTATTTAATGCAATGTGCTATATACTATGTAATGCAATGTAATGTAAAGTACTATGTAATGGCTATAGATACAAAACTTTTAAATTTAATCTGAATTATCATTATTTTCCCAATCACTTTCTTAAATTCAGACAATCAACAAAACAATAAATCAAGCCCTGATTTGTAGCATTTGCCTATTGCCAGAGTGTGCATACTCCCACCATGACTGATTTCAAGCTAGCAACGTAAAGCCAATGAATGCAAATTTGGGGAGAGTAGTACAGTAGCATGCTTTTATGTAGGATTTCCTCCACACAGACACATCAGATATAGCCTCAAGAGCATAGTTAAGAAAAAGTATAGTAAAATAATTAAAAAGTAATGCATTTTCAATATTTGTCTTGTCCTTAATTTTAAAATAGCAAGTGATTTTTAAATAGTAGGTTTTAAATAGTAGATGTATAAATTTTTAATAATGGCTGTGTCTAAAACTGGCTTTCAAAATTCCTGGAAATTTGACAGTTGGCTTTTGTGAACTGGCACTGGTCCTCTCCAGCCCTCCACTTGGTGGATGGGCTGAGTGACAGCAAATGGGCTGTAAAGAAGCAGACACAGGATACATGTGGCAGGGCTTGATGGTGCCACCTGGGAAAACAGATGTACCACAGTTTCCTTGCATTTGGATGTGGCCTTTTGCACCAAGTTTTGACAAATGGAATAGAAGTAGAAGTGATGCGCACTACTTTGAGGCTTGGCCAGGGACCTCACACACCCACTTCTCTTCCACATGAGATCAGACCTCTCTTTCCCCATTTGCCATCAGAATGAGAAGACAGAGAAGACATTCCCAGAAGACAGGGGCACGAAAAGAAGGAACCTGACTCCTTAATAATTGTGTAGAACAGAATCCCCTCCACCCACAGACTGGTTTACATACTGGCCAGAACAAGTCTGAGAGGAACAAGACAAAAATTTCACTTTATTAAGTTACTGAGATTTCCAGGCTCATCTGTGATAGCATCTGCTGTGTTTTTATCTCAACAAATACAAAATCAACTCAGGGTTTTATTTTGCTGTGCAGTAGGATTCTCACCTGTGTTTTGTATCTGTCTTCTATCTTTCCTTCAGGCTTAAGCTACAATTTGGATTCTGGATTAAAGGCCTGGAGCAAGAAAATTGAATCCTGAAAAGATCCCCAGAGAGAGGGAATTATATTGGAAAGGAAAATCTAGCTGTGTATGATAGTGTCCTATGAGAAACAGCCTTCAAGCTTGGGAGTATAAAATTCTTTAGGACCATCAGAGAAGTAAGTGGGATATCATAGATACTTCAGGAAGGGAAGAATGTCCTCCAAAAATAACAAATCAAATTTGTATATTTGAACAGTAATGCTAAAGGAAGTGGCAAGTAAAATGTAATGGCCCGTTCTCACACTGCTATTAGCCAGGTATGGTGGCCAGTGCCTGTAATCCCAGCTACTCGGGAGGCTGAGGCAGGAAAATTGCTTGAACCCAGGAGATGGAGGTTGCAGTGAACCAAGATCACGCCACTGCACTCCAGCCTGGGCAACAGAGCCCTGCTCTGTCTCAGAAAAAAAAAAAGAAAGAAAAGAAAAGAAAAAAAAATGAAGAAGAAGAAGAAGAAATACCTAGGAAAGGATAATTTATAAAGGAAAGAGGTTTAATTGACTCACAGTTCCACATTGCTTGGGAGGCCTCAGGAAACTTTCAATCATGGCAGAAGGCAAAGCCATCAATTCTCATGAGGCTCACTGTCATAACAGCATGGGGGAAATTGCCCCTATGATCCAATTACCTCCACCTGGTCCCACCCTTGTCATGTAGGAATTATGGGGATTAAATTCAAGATGAGATGTTGGGTGGGGACACAGACAAACGATGTCATAAGACCAGGATGGAGAAATTAATTTTTAGAAAATCAGACCTCCCCAAGAATACATGGATCCCACAAGAGAGCCAGCCCTACAGCACAGCCTGTGTATATTGGTTCAAGTTAAGATATTTCCTCCTCCCTTACCACCCCAAATTGGTGTAGGTTAGCCACCTGATCTTTGAGTGGTGTGTGCAACATTATTCTTCTCTGTTTGAGGTGTCCTTATTTCCTGTTTATTTTTATTGGGAATTCTTCCACCAAACTTTAACAATATTATCTTTCACAGTCTGGGTTCTCTTCTTTATTTTTCTCTTTTAGTGGGATATTTTTAAATGCCTCCTGGCTTGAGTTCTCTCTCTCTTGCTGACCCTCTGCTGAGTGCAAAGACACGCAGTCTCTCCTGAGTCTCACCTTGTTATTGATCCCAAAACACAAACAGGCAGATGTGTCATTCTCATATCTTCTGTTGTGGTGTCAGGCCCTCCAAAGGTGGTGTCAGGCCCTTTACTCTCAACAATTTTCCTGTTTTCTCTAAGGCCCCCCCCCTTTTTTTTTTTTTCCAGTCATTAAGACATAGGTCCTTTGAAAGTGATCAGAAATTGAAATTAGCTCACAGAAATTTTTATGATATATTCAGATCCCAAATAAACTGAGAGATATGAAATATTTAAAGTGCTTCATTCAAATCATAAAGCTCTATTCATAGATACATCAAAATGCTAAATAAATGCCTGACCCTATAACAACTTGCTCAGCAAAAATTATTATAATAAGTCAACATAATCAAGTCCAGCAGGGCATCTTCTCAAAGTTTGCTATCAGGTTTTCTATTTTCAATATTTTTCACTCTCAAAGCATTTGTGCTTTTTTATCTGTATTAAAGTACAACAAAAATTGGAAAGCTCATCATTCAATATTATAGAAAAATATAGAGATTTTAACATACAAGACCCAGCTGCTGTTGTTTTTAGATACAATCTTCTGTGGATTTTTGAAAAGGAAGAACTATAAAGATTCTATTTCTATTGTTTAGAGGTGATTAGGACATGGGGGCTTTCCCCATACGAATGGATTTATGCCATTATCATGGGAGTAAGTTCATTATCACAGAAGTTGTTTCTCAATAAAAGGATAAGTTCAGTTTTCCCTCTCTCACTCTGTTCCTTATTCCCTCTCTTGCTCTTCCACCATGTGTTGCCTTTCACCATGCTATGGGCAAGGCAGCAAGAAGGCCCTTGCCAGATGTCAGCACCTTGATTCTGAACTTCCCAGCCTCCAGAATTGTGAGAAATAAGTTTCTGTTTACTTATAAATTAACAGTCTCAAGTATTCTTTTATAGATGTGCAAAACAGACTAAGACAGCAGTTGAAGTTGGCCTTTGAAAGTTAATTCAAATCAATAAATCCTGCTAAAAATATTCCAGTGGCTTTATTTTACTACAAAATAAAAATGAAATCAAAACCCCTTTTTGTGATGATCTATAGGGGTCCATAAACTGTAACCCTGTCAACCTTTGAGCTTCTCTTCCTCCAAACCCTATCATTCACGAAATAATACCTAGGACTGGGTAATTTATAAAGGAAAGAGGTTGTTTTTTTTTTATAAATGACCTTCTTACACCTAGAATATGTCAAACTCATATTTGTCTCAGGACATTTGTACCTGCTGTCTTTTCTGCTTTGATTAATCAATCTTTTTTTTTTTTTTTTGGAGACAGAGTTTCACTCTTGTTGCCCAGGCTGAAGTACAATGGTGCAATCTCAGCTCACCACAGCCTCTACCTCCTGAGTTCAAGAGATTCTCCTGTCTCAGCTTCCCAAGTCGCTGGGATTACAGGTGCCTGCCACCATGCCAGCTACTTTTTGTATTTTTAGTAGAGACGGGGTTTCACCATGTTGGCCAGGCTGGCCTTGAATTCCTGACCTTAGCTGATCCACCCACCTCAGCCTCCCAAAGTGTTGGGATTACAGGCATGAGCCACCACACCCATCTTTATTAGGACATTCTTATGACTGTTTCCTCACATAGCCCTTACTTTAAAAATCACCTTCCAAACAGTTAGAAAAAATGAAAAAGACCTAGTATTTGACAGCACAACAGCGTGACTATAGTCAACAATAACTTAATTATACATGTTAAAATTACTAAAAGACTGTAATTGGATTATTTGTATTACAAAGATAAATGCTTGAGGGGATGGATACATTCTCCATGATGTGATTATTATGCATTACACGCTTATATGAAAACAGCCCATGTACCCCCTTAATATAGATACCTACTATGTACCAACAAAATTAAAAAATTAAAAAATATATATGTAAAATCACCTTCCCAAAAGTTCTGACACCATCACCCTGTCTAAAGCATTCATCCCTATTACCAATTATCAATCATAATTCTATAACTGATGTTTGTAAATACCTATGTTTGTTTTACTATGATCCTTTCTTTGCCCCTGGACTAGAAGCTAAAAATAAATCAAGAGCTATGGGGATATGTTATGGAGGTGAAGTGAGAACCTGCAGGAGAATAGAACCAAGAGGGAGAAGAGAGAGCGACATAGAGAGGGATAAACCAGGTCTAAGTGACATCCTTTGCTCCTGACATAAACAGCAGCGGAAGCCACTGTATTTTTGCTCTGCTAGTTAAGTGACATATTCTCTCTTAAGTCAGTTTAAATTGGATTTTCTTGCACTTGAGTTAACAGATAATATAGACTCCATAATATCAAGGAAAAATTAGCAGTAGCATCATTTAAAACAAAACAAAAAAAGCACAGGATGCTCCTTAGGGAAATTGTTTTAAGTGTCTTAAAGGAAGCATATCTGCACAAAGAAGACAAGAACCAATAAGAATCAAACATATGTAGGTTAAACAAAAAATTTTATACAGTATTTTGGCACAAATTACAAATGGCAATGTGCAGTGCTCTTCTCTGAAGCTACTTTAAAGAGTATGTCCAGTGTCTAAACTGAGTGCACTGGCATCCAATCTGCTGGCAGAAGGAAAACCTGAGTGACCTCTGTGATACATGCAAAATAAGGAAGGCATCTGTTCTAGTTGTCTATTAAAAGGCGGGCATTTTAAGGGATTAATACAATGTAAGTAACAAGGGACATCAGACTAAGTAAGAACACATACTTGGAGTATGTGTTCTTGGAGTATGAGAGTTAAAAAACAAAAACAAAAACAAAGTGAGAGGGCAGTATTCTTTTTATTTGGGATGGGGGGGTGACTAGGCTATTGTGCCTGCAGGATGTACCTGGAGGGCCTCAGGGTCATGTAGCTGTATGCTGAGAGAGTTCTTTTCTGTCATAAATCATCTCAGAATTTCTAACACCTGATATCTGGAACTAAATGTTATTTAAACTATGTCCATTTCAATAACCAATTTAAAAATTATTACAACAACAATAGTGACTCAACATTTTGGAGCAGTCTCTAAATGTCAGGTGTTGTTCTGCGTAGTATCTCATTTAATCCATCAACAACTCAATTGCTATTAATTTCTCCATTTTATAAATGACGTAACTTAAGCAGAGAGACCATTTATTCTTCTGATGAATGGAATGTCAGAACCTCAAGAAAAGTAACTGAGGTCAGATGCATAAACTAAAAAGTACAAAGCAAGTTGAAGAATTTAAGAGCCAAAAAGTTTGGTCTTTACCTAAATTTAGGTCTGAAGACTTTTTGGACCTCAGCTCTTGGGAATATTTTCTTGGAGTTTAATACTTATTATGTTTAATACTTAATAATACTATGCACAAACCAGATAAAATCAGAAACACTGTCATTTTTCATGCACTGGAAAGTGGCAATTTGCATTCAGCACAGAGCAAAAACTCTCAGTGTCAGAGAAGAGTCTGTTGAAGCTGGAGCACTTAAGGAGATCAAATGGCAAAGAATTCAATAAGGCCAAATTGTGTATGACAGAGGAAATGACAATGTGCCAGTTAGGAAATAAAAATAGATGTCCAAAGAACTTAACGCATGCAAGGATTTTTTTTTTTTTTCCTGTGAATGAAGTCCATTTGAAGAGCTTCCGGAAAAATGGAAGTTCTTTGTTGAGCTGAGATTGTAGATGAGCAAAAAGTTCAAAATACTTTCATCCCGGCATGATTTGGCTTTAAGGAATAGCAGTTTCATTATGAAATAGAGATGATGTAACTACAAACACGAATTGTACCATGAGCCAACAGACTTAAAAGTTAAGAAAAAACATTTAATTGCAAACATGCTTGCTAGCTTCCTCTGTGATGAGGAGAAAGCCCCTCCCTTTTTTTTCAAACTTTTCACACTCCCTCATGTGCCTGACATAATTCCTAACAACCAAATAATTCTTTACTGGCAAATCTGTACTTGAGAATAAAATCATGGGTGAGCACACTGCAGGAGCAGATTTCAAGGACCAGTGACAAAGAAGAGAGACCCCAGGGGTATAGTCAATCAGAGTTATCTTCTGATTGGAATGATAACTCAGGGAGACCCACTCAGTCTATGTCTCTTGGGACTTAGTCTATGTCACACTATATATGCTCTAGTTCCAGTTTATAAAAAGAGGTAGTGGGAAACACAGTTGGAATGAAAATATTTGATTTTTAAGGAACATTTTCAAAATAAAAAAGAAAATAACAGTCTCTCTGAGGTGGCTGGTGGCCCCCCCACCTGCTCTGGAGAGAATGTATGAGACTTCCTGAGGTCTCTCCTCACTTCTGCTTCTGAGATTCAAAGTCATTTGAGTTTCCAGAATACCTCTTCACTGAGACATGAACTCCTAATCTTGAGGTCCCAGGAAGCCAAATAGGGTTTCTTTTCCTCATTCTCACAGATAAGGTTGTAGGGGTCTGCAGAATCCAGGGGTTTATACAAAGGCCTCAGTTGAAAGGACAGACAGCAATGGCAGCCTGGAGCCGGGACAGATGGAATCCTGAGCACTGTGGTTCTCAGCTTGAGGTTTCAGTAACACAAGACCGATCTTTTTAGTGGTGGCTATTAATTCCTCTTTCCTCGTATTTTCCATTTATTCTGATGAACAGTAATAGTTATCTATGAAATATCATATAACAAGTACAGTAAATCCATTTGAAATCCTGCGACATGATTCCAATCTGCCTGCCTCCTTTTCTGCCGGCTTCTGCTCACACACCTGGGGAAACTCAGAAGGTACAGCTGGAGTCCTTCTTTGAGTCTTTTTAAAGCATCAATTGGAGGCTGAAACTCAAAGCAATATGACCCCTGCATAACATGAAACCTAAAAGTTTCCCAAGGCTCTTCTGTGAATTAAATGGCCAAGTTTCAGATATACACACATGGCATTTGAATGAGGTTCAGGGCAGCTGGTCAAAAAAAGGAATTGAACAAAAGAAGGCCAAACTTAAGCTCAGTAAAAGAGCAGGGAATCCAACAACAAAAGAAGGCAGACAATGGCAATGTGGCCATGCAGACCTTCCCAGGCCTCTAAGGCAGCCGGGGTTCCTGAGGGTTTGGCAACAGTAAAACTAAATAGGGAGTGTCAAAGCACCATTCTAGTCTCCCAGACATGTCATATTATAGCTGCCGCCTTTTCTTTTTTGTTGTTGTTTTGTTTTTTGTTTGTTTGTTTTTGAGACAGAGTCTCACTCTTGTCGCTCAGGCTGGAGTGCAGTGGTGCGGTCTTGGCTCACTGGTAACCTCTGTCTCCCAGGTTCAAGCAATTCTCCTGCCTCAGCCTCCTGAGTAGGTGGGATTACAGGTGCCCGTCACCACACTCAGCTAATTTTTGTACTTTTTTAGTAGAGACGGGATTTCGCTATGTTGGCAAGGCTGGTCTCGAACTCCTGACCTCAGGTGATCTGCCTGCCTCAGCCTCCCAAAGTGCTGGAATTACAGGCACGAGCCACGGCACCCAGCCTATAGCTGCCACCTTTTCTAAAGACACCTTGAAACTGTCTGATTCAGTTTGAATCCAATGTCTTTCTAGTGGTGCTTCTTGGGATTGTTCATGTAACTCTATCTTTTGAATGTGCCCTGGAATTAGGACAGGAACACTACCCGGTCTCCTGTTCCTCTCAATTTGCAGAATAGCAGCCTAGACTGACTTCTATAGCTCTAGAACCTGTAAGGCTCCATAACACTTAAGCCACCATTTTCTATGAGGGTTTGTTATGTATCTAAGACTGCATAATTTACTGCCACTAAAAATGTCAAAGTACATCACACAACCCTTGTAAGTCACAATCTTTTTTGTATGTAAGATTTACAGACCTGAAATGATGCTATGACAACACAATATTGTCCTGAAAGTGAACATAGTATTAATTATGTTCTGTGATAAATAGAATTAGTCTCATATCCCCTCCCAGAATATAAGGTACCAGAGTGGAAGGCCATGTCTTCTGTGTCCCCTATAGCACTTAGCATGATGCTGAGCACAGCAGGTACACAATGAATAATGGATGGTTTATAGGATTAATCAATTGGGAACCTGAAACGCCTGCTTTGTTTAGTAGGTTAGGCCCCCTGGTAGCACTAGAGATGGAGACAGGTGGAGAATGCCACAAGCTTGTACCAAATCTTCATTTTGGGTTACAGAGGAAAGTTTATCTTATTTTTGCCCTTCTATTTTGAAGTCTGTGAATGATTTCCCCTCATTACTGGGTGTTATCTGCTATTCAAGTTCTAGCAGAGAGTTACTCAACAAGGTTCCTGGCCCACCCCAACCAGCATCTGGCTCCTGTCACATGTATTCTCCTGTTGGATTCATCTAGAGGTAGCACAGACACTAAAGCACCTTCTAGCACAATAATGTATTGGATGGCATCACACATGCATATGCATACATACATGCTCACATACAGGCACACACACACAACACAAAGAAAGCACAAGACAATTACAGAAAACAGAACAACTAGCTCAGGAAGAGTTTGTCATTTTCTTCAGGAGGCAAGAATGGAGAGAGGGCATAGTTTCTCTTTCAAAACTATTAGAAGAAAGTTGGGAGGCCAAGGTGCACGCATCACGAGGTCAGGAGATCGAGACCATCCTGGCTAACATGATGAGACCCCATTTCTGCTAAAACTACAAAAAAATTAGCTGAGCGCGGTGGTGGGTGCCTGTAGTCCCAGCTACTCTGGAGGCTGAGGCAGAAGAATGGCGTGAACCTGGGAGGCGGAGCTTGCAGTGAGCCGAGATCACACCACTGCGCTCCAACATCCGGGGCACAGAGCGAGACTACCTCTCAAAAAAAAAAAAAAAAACCTATTAGAAGAAAGTTAATTGGCCAAATTATATAGCACACATATTTATTGTAAAGTGAAATGCATACTAAATTTTGTCCAACCTATGCCAACTCTAGTTGTATTTGACAGGCTGTTTTAACTAGTCCTATCAAAAGAGTATAATTGGACTCATTCATCCATCTTACCAATGGTTAATAACCACCTCTGTATACCAGGCACTAATTTTCAAAGCTGAGGATTCAGTGTGAAACAAGGGAAAATACCCCTGTCCTCAATGCAATTATAACTAGTGATAACAATGCACTTATAACTAGTTACAACAACTTATAACTATTATTGATCACTAGTTGTATATATCATTAGTTATGTAATTAGTGATATAACTAGTATATGTCATTACAACTAGTGATAACTGTGACTACATAGCATTTTAACTAGGGATTTCAGAGTAAAAATATTTTCTCTGAAGACAATTAAGCAGGGTTGGATGATTTTGGAGGGAGATATTAAAGATTGGCTGCCCAGAGAAAGCCTAGATGAGGAGGTAAAATTTACGGGACAGGTGAATTGCAAGAAGGGGAGAGTGTTTCTGACAAAGAGAAGAGCAAACACAAAGCCCATCACTTTTCTTAATTTACTTTTGAGCATTATGAACTTGATCCCTGACCCAGACAGTCCTCCACAGCCGTAAGAGCTGTGTATGAGTGTGGCCTCCATTCTGACAGGTTGTCCCTTCAGGTGGTCCAAATGCACAAGATGACAGAGAACCAGCATACTGTCTCTCCGCTTCAAAGAAAAGGAGATAAACATCAGAAAAGGAAGAATCACAGATGACTAGTGCGTGTCTCCCACCTCTCCTGAAGTAATACCCACCCTGGTCTTATGTAATGAAAATTACCTTCAAATGTCTGGCGGAAGCTGGTTAAAAGTTTTTATTGGTCATATAGCACAGCCTATTATGAGACTCACACCAGGGCCTGGATCATGGCCCACTCAAAGGATTAGACTCTCATGGAAGTTATTATGCTCAAGTTTAAATTAACTTCTCTTCCAGATTCCTCCTTCTACAAGATCATAACTTCCCATGTCCATGTGACAGAAAGAAGGCAAGAGGCAGCTTGCTCCAGAGGCTTTAGCTCCCTGTCCTGACATGGTTCTGGTCCTTTCTTATGCTTGTAAGCTCTTATCATTTGACAAACTTCAGCATCACAGTTAAAAACAGACTTGAGGAGTCAGGCTGCCTGGAGCTAAATCCTGGCTACAGCACTTGCTGGCTGTGTGACTTGGCACAGGTTACATCTCTCCAAGCGTCAGTTTCCTAACCTGTAAAACAATGCTTATATTATTTTACAGAATGGTTATGGGGATTAAAAAGATCATCTCTGTAAAGCCATAATGCATAGTATCTAGTGCACAGTGTGCACATCAAAGCTGGTAGTCATAGGAGTACAAAGAGGAGGAGGGCGGGGACTCAGCATCATAATACTCCTCATACACTCAATCCTCAGCTTTTATCCCACAAGCTTCAAGAACACTTGGCTTAACTGGACATTTTAGTCCTTATAACCAACCTCAAAAGAGAAAAGAGTTTAAAAGAGAAAGGGGTAAAAGAGAAAAAAATGATGTTTTTTCCTTGTACACATTCATCCATGTTTTCCGAAGGCTCTAACAGGGCTCAAGGACCGAAAGTACTACTTGTTTCAGATATATATTAGAACAATTGCAAAAATTAGAGAAAAGAAAAGCTGTTTTGCAGATGTCTGACCATTCATAGTCATCCAATTTTTGGATTGCTCCCAATCAGTGAAGGGAAGAAGGAGTACAATTTGAAAGTCCTGGACTCCCTATGAGGTCACTGCTGACTCCACTTTAATAGTAGACCTCCAGGTGATTAGTAATTTTTCAACAATAAGCCTGAATGCAAAAGAGGCACTAGTCTAGCTCTCTCCCTGAATGCTTGTAAACATTTATTATTTTATGCCCTTCTGTTCTCCTTTTCTATCAGGATAAATTTTTCCAAGGCTGGAAACCAGGCCTGTTCTTTTTTTAATGCTTACAGCAAAGCTGATTTTTGTGATACCAGTTATTCATCTCATGTCCCTCACCTGTTCCTCTGTAGACCCGGGGGCCAATGAGTGTTTCGAGCTATGAAGTATTATTTTACTAATCTTTGTTTTCCAATAACCTGGCATAGTTCCTGCAACATTGGTTTTCACTGAAATTTGCTTAAGGGAAAGGTTAAAATGGAAGAAGATATATAAAGAGGCTAATAGCTACAATAAAAATATAATCCAGAATAACAATAGGAGAAAATCAAGCCCAGCAGTTAGTACATGCTGATAATGTAGTTAAAAGATTATTAAAAATAGTATTCCAACTAGAGTTGGAAAGGCTAACAAAAGTTTACTTCTTAAACATTTGTAAGAAGTATGAAGGTGGCCAGGCCTGGGCTGGAATGATAGCTCCAGAGTCACTGGAGACTCAGGCTTAGTCTGTCATTACTAGGATATGACCCCTATTATAGTGCAAAAGGCTGCTGGAGTTCCAGCCATCACAACCACATTCTAAGTATCGGTATAAGTAGTGAGGAAGAGAGGAAAGAGACTTCCCAGGATTTCTATACATCACATTTACTTACTTTTAGTTAGCAAGAAATTAATCTCATGGTCTCAACTAAATGCAAAGGCAGATGCTGCCCAGTGGGAGGCAAGATGTATGGCAGTATGATCATAAGGACAGTATCTCTAAATATACAAATGTTTAGGAGCTTGCTGATGATTTCATATACACATGTGTTGCTTTTTTTTTTTTTGGGGGGGGTAGAGCGTGGGGGAGATGACTCTTGGGAACCTATAGCTTAAGGTAGCTCGAGTAGCAGCAGCTCATCTGCAGCTTGCACTGATTAAAAGTTGATGTGCCTATGGAGACAATGGGATAGAATGCTCTAAAGGCAAACAGACAGTCTTTAAATGGTCATTGTTGGTGCTGTCCAGTCTGGTTTATTATAGGAAAGAAGCAAGAATAGGTTCAAGGAAGAAACTCAGGCCCAAGGAAACATTCAGCTCTTAGTGTGTGGGGTTCCTTTGTCCTATATCTCTTAGAACCTGAGTAGAAAATGAAAACAGTGCAGGACCCTCACCTTGGACAACAAGACAAAAGTGGTGGGGAGCCTGGTGCTGCCTATCTCTTCTGCCTGTATTTGGGGTCTATCATGGGTGGTCTGGGCCCCTTGCACTAGGATCAATCCTCCCCTAGACCTTCTATAGCCCTGAATACTATGACACTACTATTTTTGCAATAAGTTTCCACAAGACGTTGCTGTTGAATGACTTGTGATGCCACCGTCACTGTAAATATACCTCAAACACAAACACACAAAGACACACACACACTCTACCACCACACTCACATACCCTCCTTATTTCAGAATAGGCAGGTTTCTGGAGACTAATTGATCAGATATTTTGAGGGCAGATTCAATAGCCTACTAAAAAGACTTGTTCCACACCCCCCTCCGCCCCCCGTGATTATTCCTTCCTCTGGCACCTGCAGCTGGGATGAAGGCATAATTAAGGTCCTTCTGTATTCCTGGCAAGGAGAGGAAGAAGTCCAAGGCAACTGGGAGATAGCAACAGACTGAGGCAATCCGGGAAACCTCTGTCCTCTGGAAAATAGCTCTGAGGCCAAGAGCAGCAATTTTATTGTGAAGAAAATCTTTCCCTAAAGAACTCTCACTGGCCTCCACTTCCTCTTGGCCAACAATGAAGAACAGATGAAAATGGCTGAGGGTGTTTTTAAGTTTAGTTTGTGTGTGTGTGTGTGTGTCTGTGTGTGTGTATGTGTGTGTGTAGTGGAAGAAAAGAAAAGTGAGTCATTAAATATGACTATAAATCTTAGCTCTAATGTCTTCTTTTCCACTCTAAAAATTGGGAATTATTCAACGCATAAAGGTGTGTGAACCAAACCACTTAAAGGCATTCTTTAAAATTTATCAACTCTCAATTATTCTCAGCAACTTAAAAAAAAAAAAAAGGAAAAACAGCCTGCTTTCACCTTGCCCTTCAGCAGATTTCTGTGTGCCCTGCCTCCCAGCTGGCACATTAGCTCACGATGCAGCTAACCTTGGACTCTGGTTTGCTGCCCACCTCAGGACTCATAACACATCACAGTGAGTTTGGAATCATTCAGTGCTTTGGATGACCCCATCCCTTCCTTAATCCTCAACTTTTTTTTATCATTGGTACAAAAATCAAGAATTCTCTGAACATTTTCTGGTCTGTCTATAAACTGCCGAAAGGATTATAATAATCATATTTGGGATTTGTGTGGCATGGTAGGATTTTCATAATTTTTTCAGAACTCAGTCTGAATTTAAATCCATTAAATCAAAGGGCTGGAGAGTTTTTAAGAGATGGGATGGGGGGACCCCAGGCCATCTATGTTTGTGAACTGACCTTACCTAAAGGAAAAATAAGTTTTTACTTATCTTCATGACAGGAGATAATTTTACAACTTAGAGTAAAAAGAAAAGGCACTCAACCAAGTGAGGCTCCCACTCTCACACAGGAGAGGGTCTAGAGACTCTATATTCCTTAATGATTGATCACATTTCAAAGGATGGCTCCCAGGTTCTTAGGAAAGACAGTCCTGGGTTGTCAAAATGCAAAGAGGCATTTTATATTATTTACATCTCAAAGTGGCAGAAAAAGAATTTATAATTATAGTTTTCTAAAGTAGATAATCTAAGAAAAGGGAGGGGAGGGACCTTATTGGTTAGGCCATGTAGACTAAGAGTCAAGGGTCAAGATAAGAAGATGGCCAGGGGCCTTAGGACAGGAAATTTGGTCTAAAAGGTACTTAAGCTGAAAGAAACATTAAGGCAATCTTGGTCAATCCTTACTATAACACAATGGAGCCACCTATTAATATGCTCATTTTATAGACCAGGAAACTGGAACATGGAGAGGTTGAGACTTATCCTAATTTATCAAACCTGAGAAATACCAAGCCACCTCCAAGTTCACATCTCTCCTACTATGACCAATTGCC
Source organism: Macaca fascicularis (assembly GCF_037993035.2). Lineage (NCBI taxonomy): Eukaryota > Metazoa > Chordata > Mammalia > Primates > Cercopithecidae > Macaca > Macaca fascicularis. Next base: position 116,725,301 of record NC_088380.1, on the reverse strand, counting down.
TAAATATGCAAATGCATTTTGTTATTGTTGTTGTTGTTTTCTTATTTTTACTGTTTGTTAGGAACCAGTTCCACTGCATTACATCTAAGTGTTGCCTTGATGACAGCAGTTTTGAAGGCTCAGCATGAAGGTCGTCTTATGGAAACAGAGAGGAGAAAAGGATGGAAAACAGGTAAGGGTGAGAGTAGTCAGTAAGCATCCCCACTACTCATCTCACACATGAGCACAACCTCCAACCACATGTTCAGAACAGGGTGGTCAGTAAACTAGGCAAAATGAAATGAAGCCCTGGATGGAATTAGCGGCAAGGGGAATAAAATGGACAGGGCAACTTTAAGAACACATCAAAAGAATGGCAGGAGCTGGAAAGAGAGAGGCTAAAAGGGACCTTCTAAATATAACTTTAGTCTTAGAAAGACAGATATTGAAATAGTTAGGAGAGGGAACCTAATTTAAGGGAAAATAAGTAAGAAAGGATTATACATGTTGACTTTAAGGTGGTCTGACAAGTTTATAACTTAACATTAGATCCTTACTGTAGACATTAAATTGGTGCTGTTGATTTCCAGTTTGGAAGTCCTCTTCTTCACAGTGATATTATAGATACAAAAATAAATGACCTCAGTAAAAGATGAACATCTAGAGAGAAAGGGAAATGACAAGATAAGGAATCATGAACAGCTACCATAGCTGAGTACCAAGAAAAGAGAGATGAAAAAGCAAAAGCAAGGATGGGGGAGAAGGAACAGAAAAAGAACCAGGAAAAGCAGTAGCAGAGTCCAGGAAGTCTTGTGTAATAGAAACCAGGGCAATATAAAGATTAAAGAAGAAACCTTCTCCAGAATCTAATGGTACAGTTAAAGAAAATTGTGTAAGGCAGAGGGAGGCACTAGTGACTCTCAAGACAGAAGCTCCAATAGTTTTGAGGATAAAAATCACATTGCACAGGGACAAAGGAAGTAGCAGACATATCAGAAGCAGAGGTATTGGGCCACAGTTAAGCAGTGCAACGAAGAAAGTTTGGATGCTAGTTGGAAAAACAAAAATCTTTTTGTTTTCCAATAAAAGGGAAAATATCATAAAATGGTTTAAAAACTGAATTATTAGCCAATATTCCCCATACATTTATAGATCCAATAAATGTACAGAAACTCCTATACCATTTGCTAATGCATACACAAAATGTATACAGATCCATTAAAACAATCCCTGTTTCTCTACCACACTTTGTTTAACCCATCTCTAATATGTAGCATTCATAATATGAGCATTCTAACCCAAAGAGGTCTAGCCTTGTTGTTAGTGTAGAAGGCTGTTCCTCTCAGTCTGTTCTTCAATCCAAGACCCTTTAAGTTGTTACCATTTGAAGAGATTCTACTGTTGGCCTAGAGACAGCTACACATTGCTTATTTACCTTGGCATCATCAGTCACAGTTTTCAGAACTTCAAGGAAGGATGTTCGAAAGGTCTTGGAGACATGGCAGTAGTTGCCATACCTGAAACTAAGGCATGTCTGCAGAGCGTTAAATAAGAAAGTTATCACCTTGTCTGATGTGTTTCCCTGTGATGGGTACTAGTTTTTAGATGGTGATCATTTGCCAGCTTTTGACAATTCTCATATATTTGTTCTAAGGCTGTTGTGCCCAGATTTTGTCTAACGAACAGTAGTATTGTCTTATTAATTTTTGTGTATATACATCCTTTTCCAGCTATGGCTAGCAGATGCACTTGAAAGAAGGTAACAAATCTTTCCATCCCTGACTTTCAACACCCCTTAAAGCTATCTGCTTCTTTAAAGCAGGTCCATACCAGATCAATAGTTTAGTAGATTTATTTCAGTTCCTCCCTTTGATCATTTCCTGTTCTTAACCTTTGTGTCATTTCTCCTCTGTGTTTTTCCTGAGAACTAGGCCTCCCCTCACCTCCATATCTCTCACCTGCCAAATGAACTCTTTGTTGTTCCATTTTTATGTTTTCAATTCATCTTTCTCAGTGACCATCCTAAATCTGCTCTCCCTGGAAACACTCTCAATGATATCTCTATCCTCCAGGGCTCAGAACAAGCTAAGGGGCAAGGAACAATTAAAAGTAGAAATCAAGTGTTTTCAATTACCTCTGTGCTTTTGGCTATAATAGAAATTGTCCTGTGTGTGCATGTGCACTGGGAGAATTTTTAAGCCAAATGAGAAACAAAACAACAATTAAACTCAAATACTATAAATAAATATCAGAAATAAATGAAAATAACTAAACAGAAAAAGTATATCTGGTTCATACTCGGATAAAACTATACCTAAACCATGTGATCACTTTGGAAACATTATACATAGGAAAGAAGAAAATTTGTGTCAAGGAGCTGATTAAGGAACCAGTGATATCAAAAGTGACTGTGCTACTCAGTGTTCTGAGGATATTTGAAACGTCAAAAGCTTTTCAGACTCCTGCTTAATGTCATTGGTTAGAACTGAGTAAGCTATGTTATTGACATCTCTCAGACTTGCCAACCATTGTTTAGGATGTTAATTAACTCCAGAAGTGGTCGGTGTCCCATCAGTGATGTGAGACCTCAATTTGTCATGGGAGGCTAAGGGGCTGTGGGGGAGGAGATGGCACGGAATACTGCTGCCTCTGACCTCATGGGGTTGGAGCAGAGCTGATATCCCTGGTCTGGCAAAAGAGAGGAATACAATTTTTATAGTTCTTTGTCCTTTTACACATATACAAACTCGAAAGATCCGTTTCTGTGCCTGTGCCTTTTACCTCTCCTTTTGAAAAGCTACATAATGAAGAGAGATTTATCCATTTAAAAATGCTGTCTGTGCACAAAGTGAAACCTGCTCTCACCCTTCTGAGTTGTAACATTGCTTTTTCTCTGAGCCTTGTAAAGCCTGCATGAGTCAGACCACTTACGGCTTGCCCTTATACTATCAGGACATGGGGCAGGGAGGGGCAGCCGGTGTGTGCAATCTGTCAGCTATTGTACAGCCTAATGAGGCACAAGAATAAAGGTTCCCCATGTGGAATGTTCTCCTCCACATCAGAGGCACTGAGGAGGTACTTTGCAGATTCCAGCGGGTCTGGGGAGACTGTCACCGAAGTCAGCCAAGTTCCTCTGGCTGCAGTGGCAACCTGTCAGTCAGCTGGCCTGGGACATGAAATGACCATGGTAGAGGCCTGGCATCCCCTTAGACCAGTGTGTAAGGTTTGTACTTATTCCCAAGGCCAGACTCACCTCAGCTAAAGTGACCTCCTCCAAAGCTTGCTTGAGTCCACTAGGGAGTGATCCCTATAAGCTCATAACTCCTGAGAAAGACACAAAAGTAACAAGTCAGCATGAGAGATGGGGGATGGAAAGGAAAGGAGCTGGGAGAAGGCAGAGATGCCACTAAGGGTTTCTCTCTCTCTGTCTCTCTCTCTCTCTCTGTCTCTCTCTCTCTCGGCCTTCAAAGAAAGCTTTGGAACTGGGACTGAAGATTCAGAGAGCAGTGCTGTGGGCGACTGAGTGTTGAATGCATGCAAACCAGCTAGTACAAAAGCAAAGACAAGAGCTGGACTCTGGAGCAGCACCCTGTGGCTGTTATTGGAAAGATTCACAGACAAATGGCAGCTGCACCTGCAAGTATAATGGAAAGGGTGGATATGACGATGACATCTTATTTTTATTAGGACACATGAACACCAGGCTGTCTAACAGGAGTGGGAGTAGCAAGAATTAATCATCTCATATTCCTAACATAGTGGCTTGTGGTGTTGGGGGGAGGGGTGTGTGTTTTCCTGGGTGTTGCAAACAATTGCTGCATGCTCTTCAGGGTAGCATTAATAAGTCAAATGGTTTGGAAAAGAAAAAAGTATCAGTGGGCAGAGAGCCTGGAAAAAAAATTTAAATGATGAAGGGGCTGATGTCTGCTTTGAGTCATGCTAGGAGCTATAAATATGCAAAAGCAGAGTCAAGAGCGGCTGCTCAAGTCCAGCCTCCTAAACAGCATCCCTCCCAAGCAGGCAAGCAGAGTGAGAAATTGAGCCTACTACCCTAGCAGTCCTGTGTGGTACCCTCTGTCTACATGGCTGTGCCCAATCATGTATGGACTCTCATAGAGCCAATTACCCTAAGATGGAGATTCTCAAATTTGAATGTGCACAGGATCATATGGGAACTTAGACAAATGCAGATTCCTGTATCTTGCCCACCTCCATCAGAGACTTGATTCATACACCAAGTGTGATGGGGCCCCAGAAATGTGAATTTTTAAAGCACTCCAAAACCTTGAAAAATATTATTTTAGGCAATGTAGAGACTAACACTGGATAAAACTAAATGATAAGTATTTTCTTTACAACAGACTAATGTCTTCTTCCCTTGAGGGTGCTCTACTTACTGCCAGCTCCTATGACCATCCGTAGCTAAAAAATGGTCCCAGAAGTTTTCTACAGACAGACATTTATACCTTAGGTTAAATTTAAGTCAACATGTTACCTATGTTAGGAGTGTTTGCCATTTTAAACATCTTGCTTATTTTAGAATGAGGGGTTGTGTTGTTGGGTGAAGGGATTTCTTGCAGCAGCAGATGGGAACTGTAGCTGAGAAAGGAACATTCCTTCCTGCTGCCCCCAGAAATTATAAAATATCTGGCAGAGCCTACAGATAATTATGAACCATTTCACTGGGATCATTCCACCATGAATGATATTATATCCTATAAAGTCAGACTTCTAGCACTATCAGCTCAGGCAGAGGCCCAAGAGGGCAAAAAGATTTTCTACCAGGTAGTGCACCCTAAATTTTGATAATATCTCAAACCATATTACTTGAGCTAAGATTAGAGTTTAACTAGAGTTTCATAAAACATTTTCTCACTATATCTAGAAATGGGAAATCTCCACCATGAGTCACCAGAAAGATTTCTTCTCCTCTGTAATCAAACAGCCCATCTCACCCTACTATTTGCTGAGTCTATAAATCATAATAAATATTAAAGCATAAAGATAAGACCGATTAGAGGAAACAAACATCACAGTAAGGGATTCATTAAAGAAGATCAGATTCGTCTATACAGAACTGCTTCTACATTTGCCTTTTTATCAGACTGGGGATTGTTCTGGCCCATGGAGAAACTGGCCTTTATAAAACCCTCCCACAGTGATCTGTCATCCACCCAGCTCCTGGCCACATGTAAAGCCTGCTTTTATTCTAAATAAAAGTGTGCTTTTATCCCTGTAACCACCAAGGAAAAGCAATAAAAACTAATTAACACCCTTTCCATTTTGTTCTCATTTGTTAGAATCTAATTAGATTCAAGCAGAAGGGAAACCTTGCTATTGTGGTCAATCTCACTGTGCTTTAGAAAGGCCTGGCCATTGGATTAAGTAAGGAAGCCAGCAAGATGACACAGTCTTTAATTTACAAACTTACCCAAGTGTAAAAAAGAAAATATTTGTTGGGAGAGTCAATAGCGGTTACCAGAGCCAAATCAAAATATCTGCAATATTTCTGAGATGGTGAGAATTATGCTTCTCTGAATATTTACAAGAAAGGAAATGGGAATAATAATCCTCTTCATGTAACAGTTAATAAATATTGAGCACATAATAAGTTCCAGGCACTGTTAATAGTTTACTCAAATGATCTCTTGAATTTTCATAACAATTCAATGAGTAAGTTATTTTTAATATTGACATCTTACAGATAAAAGATACTTGGGGGATTTTTCTGTAGAGAGGGTCATTTCACTGCTTTGTAAGAAACTAGAGGTAATAGAGGTCACTAGGACTCAGATCTCTCTTATAAAATAACTAAGGCAAAAAAAAGATTTGAGAATCTAAAAGGTTAGAAAACAACTAATGCAAAGCCAAGCAAGAACCCACACACTGGCAAGTGTTTTGAGGACAAAGCTCATCTTCTTAAGGTTTGTACTATATTGTCTCTTTGTTTATTTGTGTCATTGGATAAATTAACAGTGAGGGAAATTAGTCTTTATGTTAACAGCACATATGGTTCATTTTTTAAAAAGTCTCCTCAACTATTTTGGGCAACTACTATCAAATTGATAACTGTTATCTACTTCTTTGAAGTGGAAAGTCCTTTAAAGTTAGGACTATACTGGTAAACACATGTGGAAGTTGATAAACTATAATTCAATTTGTTGTTGATGAAAAACGTGAATCATGGACTCAGTGAGTTAAAAGCCACCTTTGTTTTCTTCTTGTAGAACCTGACTCAACGCTGGAATTCCATCTGCAACATCCCCAGTGGGAAAGCCTAGCAGGGCAGGCAACAGGAGCCTGCTAATGCTTCAAGGTCAAGAAGCATTCATCCCTGGTAGATGAGTTGGTGCTCTTTAGCATGATTTAATCAGAGTAGAGTTTAGGTTGAAACAATCATGTAAGTTTTCTTCGTCCATTAATGTAGATAGATTGATTTTTCAAGTTGTAAACAGACCCTACATATCTGGGATAAGCTGCATGTCATTGTAAAGTATTGTGTTTTTTAAATATACTGCTAGATTGAATTAGCTAATTTATGTTAAAGATTTTTGCATCCATGTTCATGACAGAAATAGGTCCGTAATTTTTCTTTCTAAGGAGTTGAAATCAAGTAAGCTGACCCCATAAAAAGTATTAGAAATTGATCCTTCATTGTATTTTCTTGGGAAGAGTTTGTCCAAGTTGAGTGTTATCTTTTTTTTTTTTTTTTTTTTTTGGAGTGAATAGAATAACCCACTAATAAAGTAATATGAGTCTAAAGTTTTCTTTGAAAAATAATTTTTAATACTAGATTTCCATTTCCTTAGCAGATAAAAGGTTATTTGGATTTTTAATTTCTACTTTTATCAGTTTGGGTTATGTGGTATTTTTTCATAGAAATTGCCCATTTAATTTGAATTATCAAGGTAATTGGTGAAAATCCATAGCATCTTCTTTATCTGTATAATAAAATCTGTACTGACACTTTTCTCTCTCCCTCTTTCTCTGTCTCTCTGTAAAATATTTATTTTACTAAATCATCTTTCTGTATCATTTAATTGTACCCTTTATAATTTCTTGTTTTCTATTTTATACAATTTTTATTTGCTCTTTATTTTCCAGCTTCTTGAAATGAAAGCATAAAATATTTATTTTTACCTTTTTTATTTTGTTTAAATGCATTTAAGCTAATAATTTTCCTGTAAGCACTGACTGATATTCATTTTTAAAGTTTTGATATGCTAATATCTTTTGTCATTCCATTAAAAATATTTTCTAATTTGTTTTCTAATTTCCCTTTTGATTGCATCTTTTACCCATGGATTACTTAAAAGATTTTTGTTTAATTTCAATCAGCTTGGGATTTTCTTGAATATGTGCGTGTTAGTGATTTTAAGCTAAATTCCAATGTATGAATAAAACAAACAATAATTTTAACCTTTTGAAAATTGTGAGGCTTTTTTGGCACAACATATAAGCAATTTTATCATGTGCACATGACAGTAATTTAAATTTTATAAAGTGTTCTATATATGTCAGTAAGGTCATGTTTATTAATTTTGTTCAGATCATCTATACTATTATTGAGTTTTCGTCAGTTTTTAAAATCAGCTTTAATTGTAGAAATTTTCACGTGTGATTTTAGCTCTGTTTTTTTATTTGTGTGTTTCATCTAATTTAAAACTAAGATATTCGTTGTATACAAATGAAAAATGAGGATATCTTTCTGTTAGATTAACCTTATTATACAATATCCCTGCTTCTTACTATTATTGTCACTTTGTCTCTTAATACAGCTATTTTCTTTTGATCAATGTTTGTAAAGTAACATGTTTCTGACTTCTTACTTTAAAACTTACTATGTCCTTAGAAGTAATGTGTGTCTCTGGTCAGCAGGATAAAAAGGTTTTTAATTATTATTCAGTCTGAATATCTTAGATTTTCATTGGAGAATTTATTCCATTTATATTTAATTTCTAACACTAGCTTGGTTTATATTTTCCATCTTACTCATTTCCCATTTTTTCCTATTTGTTCATTTTCTTCTTTTGTTAATTTATTTTGGCTAAATCATGTGTTTATTTTCTATTTATTATGCATTAAACTTATTCTTATAATATTCTGTTAGCAGCATCCATAAATATTACAAACACACCCTTGAATTACATAGTCCAATACAGGTTATTACATATACCATTTTATAGTACCTTAGCACTTTATATTCCTGTCTTTTATTGTTTTAGTCATTTTAGTTCTACATATAAATTAAACTCCACAGACATAAAATTGTTGTTTGGTAGAATCAGTGTTGATATATAAATATATATCAAGGTTCATATCTAAATCTATATATCTCTATGTATTTGTGATATATTTATTCTTCATTCTTTCTGGTCTTTTTCATTCCTTCTTGCCTTTGTTTCTATCTGTGATCATCTTCCTCTGACTGATGAATTCTACTTAGGTTTCCTTTTACTGCAGATTTACTGGAGAAAAGTTCTCTTAGTCTTTGTGTGAAAACATTCCAGTTATGTTGTAAGATATTCTTGCAGGGTATGTAATTCTAATTTTGTAGTTATTTTTATTCAACACTTTAAAGATATTATTCCACTACTATTTGGCTTTTATTGTGTTTGTAAGGAAGTTGGCTAAGAATTTCATTTCATTGTATTTGAAGGCAAGGTGACTGTTTCTCTGCTTTTAAGATTATTTTCCTTTTCTTTAATTATTTTTACCAAATTTATTATGATGTGCCCATATTTGTGTCATTTTGGATGCTTTCTATTGACCTGTTTTGAACTAATTTTGTGTTCTGTTGCATCCAGGCTGCTACTAGTGAGCCCAAACATTTAATTTTCAGTTTTAAAAAATGTATATTTCTTAGTTCTTTATACAATTTTTATAGATATCCTTTCATCTGGTCATTTCCTATGATTCTTTAACATACTATTTATAGTTATTCTAAATACTTCACCTGCTAATTCTTTTACCTAGGTTTGTGATATGACATCTATTTTCTACCTTCTTCCATCTTCCCTCTTCACAGGTCTACTAATTTTTTATTGTATGCCAGATACAAGGAATAAAAGAACCATACATGGTCCCAATCATTTTATCTCCAATGTTCTCACCACATTTAAGTGAATATCATAAAGAAATGATCATCTCAATTCAATTAGAAATTAATTTGAGACAAAACTAGATTGTAATATTTGTAATATTCAGTACATTTCTGATTTCACTGCTTCAAAGGAATTAGTCTCCTTGATTGTTCATTAGAACCCGGCTAAGACTCTGCTGAGCCCCAGACAAGTACACTTTTTTACATCTCTGCTGTTTTTAAGTTTCAGTAAGTGACTCAAGCCTGCTAACAAATGTCTTGAGCTGCTGACAGGTGATGCTCTTGATGCAAGCTCCCTTATTGGAAGATCTTTCTTCTAAAGCACCAAAATACTCTGAATATTTTATTCTGCATTTAGAAGCTTCTGGTTTAGCCCCTCTGGATCTCCAGCAAATGTTCTTTGAGGAAAACAAGATTTGAGTCTCCTCAAGATTCCAATTTGCCACACTAGTCCTAGTTGACTGCTTAAAGCTTTGGTGGTGCCTCCTGCCACCAGAGAGTCCTGCTGCTTCAGCTCAACTAACCCTTGGTTCACACCAAAAACTGGCAGATGGCCCAGGTAGAAAAATGGCTGGAGGTAGTCAACTCACTTCTCTTCTCTGAGGAATTAGGGTATATCTCAACTCTTACTTGCACTGCTCTCTCATGCAGCCAAAAATGTGATTTTTGTAATTTACCTGCTTCTAACTATTATAGTGGGAGCATTACATGCCAGCACCCACTGTGCCCTATCATGAAGCAGAAGTCTATGGCACCCTACATAGAAACAAAAGAATCCAGGTGAGAAAACTTTTGGTTGCAAGTAGCAAGCAACCCAGTGCCAATTGGCTTAAGAAAAAGATAATATATTGTTTCACCTAATTGAAAAGTCCTTGTGTAAGTGAGTCTTCGACTACAGGAAACCTAGGAATATTTTAAAAAATATCCTCATTGGCCCTCATTCAGTTGCAGACATCTTTCTGTCTTAGTCATCAACCAAACTGTCTTGAGAGGAGGAGATGCATGATTTCTCAGAGCAATATCTGGATCATGTCAGAAGAGGTCAAATGAGGAGATTGTGGAAAGGAAGAGCAAATGCCCACTATGCCTGACCATTCCAGCCACCATTCATCTCATTATGGTCTCAACAGCTATAGTTTCTGCCAGGCATTTAAGCACTTAAATGCATTATCTTGTCTTGTGCATTGCTCATTGTTTTGCTTATGTTAAGCTGAAACTTTGTTCTTGATACCCAAATCATAAAAATTCACACTGATATCCAAATCATAAAAATTCACACTGAACTTCTAAGGTACTTAATACAGTATATTCTTGCTGTCTGGTAGGTCCTCAGGAAGGTTATCCAACTGTATTTCACACTGCAGGTCACAGCTGAAGAAGGATTGGTTTCTCAGTTTTCAGCTCTAATCATGTGCTAACATGTGCTGTCAGAAGAAAGCACTTTAAGCCATAGGTTATTATTATATATTGTAAGCAGTATTTCTTTGAATCAAATAAAATGAGAAAATGGGTAAGGGTGCCTCACTAATCCCTGAGCCATCTCACTGATGCGCAGTATTGGGTTCAGCATGCCTTCATTTGCTGTGACATTGCACATCTCATGTTGTACCTTCTAGGCAGGCAATTATGGGAAGACTTCAGTGCTGCCCTCCAAGAGACTAGACTACAGGCTGAATGGAACTCTGTCAGACAGGCAGCCTCACTTCCTCCCAGCTAGTTGATGTGTCTCTCCCAACAAAAGAAATGGTTTTGAATTCTTTCTTTCACCGGCTTGCTGCCAGAAATCTCATAAAAGAAGTTACACTTTGAGCCTGAGCTTGAAACTAGGAACTGACTTACACAGTCAGCTGGAGGGTTGGAATTGAGCAGACCATGCTATTTCCAGTAGGTGTGCACATCCCACAGAGGGTATGCTGATTAAAATCATCAGAACATAAGAAGACATAAGGAATTAATAAATTAGAGCAAATGCATAGTGTGATGATAAAGGGCATAGTCACTGGAGTCAGAATCCTTTCTCTGCTGCTGAGTGGCCTTGTGCCTGAGATTCCTAATTTGTATCATAGAGCTATTGTGATTAGTTAAAATTATGCACATAAAGTGCTTAGCATGTGAAATGCAAGCATCCCAGGCATAACCAACAATAAATAGTTATTGTGAATATTTGTATTGGCTTGTGCAGGAAATTTTAGGATAGCATCACCAACTATTTATTACCATGGTAATGAGCTAATGTGACTACATCATGCTACGTAAGTGTAGAAAAGACTTAAAAATTCATCCATCTTATACATGTCATTACATATTTTTTCTGCACATTAAAATGCCCAACCACATTGTTTCCAATGTCTGAAGATCCAAGGGCAGAGGCCATCATTAAAAGTTAAGGCTATAAATTGTGACAGGGAAAAAAAATTAGGTGTACATTCCTATGAGTACATGTATTGCTCAGGGTTCATACAAATGCCCAAATCACCTTAAAATGCAATACAAACTCATATTTGTCATTTTCCCCAAAAAATAATTACAAAGAAACTATGTGGAATGGCTTATATTTTTCTAATTTATTTAGCCTGCATTTGTTTTAGTCCACAACTCATCCTAGCTTGAAAGCAATTAGTATGCATGCTGTATTTGTTTCTCTGTCCCCATATTTTGACTTCTCTCCTCTTTCCCCATTTTGAACCTTTCCCCTGGAAACATTCTTCTCATCTTGTTATCCTACCCATTTATTCATTTGTTATTGATTTGAAAGGTATGTAATATCTGCCAATCCCTGTGCTACAGACAAAAGAAAACAGACCCTGATGACACTCCAGTGGAGGATAAGGTAAGGAAACAGTATATTTTATTAACACAATTGGAGACTGTGCACATATTGGGAGAAAGTAATTGGATCTGTGTCTTAAAGGATGGATGAGGGTCAGGCAGACTTGTAAAGGAAGAAGGATTTTGGCATGATCAAAGGTACAGAGAGAAGAAATAGTTCAGCATGACAGGAAACTAACAATCATTTGATGTTGCTCAAATATGAAGTTCAGAGAAGTACAAGCATGCATCTCTTAACAATGAGGACATGTTCTAAGAAATGTGCCATTAAGTGATTTCATTATTGTGCGAACATCATAGAGTATACTTGCACAAACCTAGGTGGGATAGCCTACTACACACCTAGGCTATATGGTATAGCATATTGCTCCTAGGTTGCAAACCTATACAGTGTGTTACTGGGCTGAATACTATAAGCAATTGTAACACAATGGTAAGGATTTGTGTATATAAACATATGGAAACATAGAAGAGGTAATGTTTTGTGCTACAATGTATGACAGCATGATGTCACTAGATGATAGGGACTTTTCAGCTCTATTATAATCTTATGAGACCATTGTTGTATATGTGATCTGTCGTTAACCAAAACATCATCATGTGTCACATTACTATAACTGGCAAAGAGATCCTGGATAAGCAGCAAAAAAAAATAGTGAAGGATTTTTTTTTTCCATTTTAAGGTCACTGTACTTTTTTTCTATGCACAGTTGGAAGTCACCAAAGGGCTTTGAACAAAGAAATGGCATGGTCAGATTTCACATATTAGATATATTACAGTCTAGAGGAGAACATTCAAGGATATGGCTAGACACACTGATGAATTTGACCAATAATCCATGCTAGAAACCCGAGAGCCTGAATGCAGGCAGTGGTTGTTGACGAAAAGGAGGCTAGGCAAAGATAGGCCTAGAGAAGGTGAAACTTGACATTTTTCCAAAATAATCCTTTAGAAAACCTTAGGAAAACATTGTTAAATGAGACAAAGATAACGCACAAAACACATAGAAGCCAACGAGTCTATAAAGATAAAGCACAAACACATAGAAACCAATTAGTCTATATAATATGAATTCCATATCCAAAGGTAAATAAGTTATCCTAGCCTCACATTTACCAGACACCCAAGCCCCAGAAATTTTTCTGACCTCTATCACGTCACTCTTTTATCCTAGAACAGATAAGGGATGGCCTTGCAGCTACCCTGGAGGCTTCCTCAGCAGCCTCCATTTCTCTCCCTAGAAGCATTTTGAAGTCACAGGCCTTAGACTGTGAAGCCATCGTTCTGCATCTTCGCTGGCCCCTACACCTGATGGCTGGAGTCCTAGGCTCTAAGTCCTCAAATGAGAAAGTTGTTTCTTTATCTGCTTTTCACCATCTTTTCCTGGACTTTAGGCCATTCTTCTTCACTTTATCTACGTATTTACTTCCAGCATCCATCCTAATGCTTCTATTCAAGGTAAAGTTTATTGGATTTCTAACCAGAGAAGTTCTCCTTTGAACCCTGACCAATGTCTTCTTATTCTGTACCGTTTAAAAGAAGCATAGTAAATGGTGAGAAGATGAGTTACATTCTTTAGTGGCAATTGGCTTTTTCACCTGCAGTTTTAAACTAGGGATCAGCAAACTATGGCCCACAGGCCAAATCTGTCCCACTACCTATTTTAATAAATAAAGTTTTACTGGAACATAGCCACCCTCATTCATTCAGGTATTGTCTCTAGCTGCTTTGAGCCACAGAAGCACAGTTGAGCAGACAGTTGTGACAGAGACCATGTGGCCCAGAACCCTAAAATATTTACCACAGAGCCTTTACAGAGAAAGTTTGTTGACCCCTTTTCTAACCCACTAGGAAGACTAATTTTTCTCTAATAGTCATATTTATTCTGTAATAAAGGCCCATATGCCTTTACTTTGGAAGTTTATCCATTTCCCTACCACAGCTGATATGTCACAACCTTAGTGCCTGTTTCCTACGTGAGAATGATATTTAGCATCATCAACTCCCCCTCTCTCTCCATAGTCCACCCTAGAAACCATTTGGAATTCTATTAATAAATTCTACATACATTTATACAGAAAATTGCTTTACATATATAGCATTAAATTTTAAAATTTTCCTGGCATCAAGACATGGAGGAACACTGAGTAGTTAGGTCTAATGAAATGGTACAATTCATTTTTCCTTTTTGTTCTCTTTCATGCAAGGTATATCAGCAGAGCCAAAGATTGTCCATAGAGAGGAAGCAAAACTAAAACATTTCAATAATCTATATACCAGAAAATCAATTCATAATAACTAAAATTTGGCTGGGCCACCTTTCAAAGCAATCAAGTGCTTTCAGAGCACTTGATTTTCCTGTAATGTAGTAAGATAATTTACATCAGCTTTTACTTGAAGAAGTATTTTGTTAAGAGAGTTTCATTTAGTAATTCCGAACAAGGACCCTGGAGCTCTACTTTCTGGGTGTAAATCCTAGCTTTGTCCCTGATTGAGTATGTAACTTCTTTGTACCTCAGTCTTCTCGCCTATAAAATGGAGGTTATAATACCATCTACTTTATGAAGTTTATAAAAATTATGAGTTAATATATGCTGAATACTTAGAACAGTACTGCATGATAAGTGCTATATGCTTTTATTGTTATTTTATTATTTATTTATTTATTGCTTTTTTGTGCTTCTCTGCTCTCAAAGTGATATGAATACTTTTGTTAGAGGAAAGTAGGTATACATTCTGGCGGAATTTCTCCATTTCTTCTCCTTGCTAGGCAGGCATCTGCCTCCTTGCTTTCTATTCATTTCACCTATTACCCTAGCCTTACTAGTCCCCTCTCAGAATCCCTTCACTCTGTTTGGTTGTTGTTTAATGGACAAATAAAAATTGTATTATTTATGATGTATAACATGATGGTTTGATTCATTGTGGAAAGGCTAACTCAAGCTAATTAACATATGTGTTACCTAATGCACTTGTTGTTATTTTATTGTCAAATACATAAAATTTTCTTTCTTAGCAATATTAAAAGTACAATATTTTGTTATTAGGTTTAGTTGTCATGCTATACATAGATCTAAATAGATCTCTAGAAATTATTCTTCTGTCTAACTAAAAATTTGTATTCTTTGACCAACATTTTCCCAATCTCCCCATCCCTCAGCCTATGGCAATACCATTCCACTGTCCACTTCTGAGAGTTTGACTTTTTAAGATTCCACATATAAGTGAGATCATACACTATTTGTCCTTCTGTGCTGGGTTTATTTCATGTAACATGATGCTCATCAGGTTCATCCACGTTGTCACAAATGATAGGATTTCCTTAATTTTTAAGGCTGAATAGTATTCCATTGTATATATATATATCACACTTTCTTAATCCATGTATCCTTTGATGGACACTTAGGTTATTTCCATATCTCAGCTATTGAGCATAATGCTTCAATGAACATAGGAGTTCAACTATCTTTTCATCATTCTGATTTTATATCCTTTGGATATCTACCCAGAAGTAGGATTGCTGGATCATATGGCAATCTTATTGTTAGTCTGAGGACCCTTTATACCATTTTCCGAAATGACTATACCAATTTACATTCCTTCCAACAGTGTGTTTGGGTTTGCTTTTCTCCACATTCTCACCGATGCTTGTTACCGCTTGTCTTTCTGATAATAGTCATTTTAACAGGTGTAAGTGACATCATTGTGGTTTTAATTTGCATTTCCCTAATTATTAGTATTTTAAGCATTTTTAAATATAGCCATTGACCGTTTGAGAAATGTCTATTCATGTCCTTTGCCCATTTTTAACGGGGTTGTTTTCTTGCTACTGAATTTTTTAGTTCCTTATGTATTTTGAATAGTAATTCCTTATCAATTGTATGATTTAAAAATATCTCCTTCCATTTCTTTAGGTTGTCTGCTCACTCTGTTGATTGTTTCCTTTGTTGTGCGGCTTTTTAGTTGATGTAACTACATTTGTTTGGTTTTGCTTCATTTGCTTGTTCTTTTGGGGTCATAGCCAAAAAAAAATCATTGCCCAGACCAATGTCATAAGGCTTTTCTCCTATGTTTTCTTCTAATAGTTCTATGATTTCCTGTCTTGCATTTAAGTCTCTAATTCATTTTGAGTTAATATGGGGTAAAATAAGGATCTAATTTCATTCTTCTGCATGAGGATATCCAGTTATCCAAACACAAGCTATTAAAGAGACTGTCCTGTCCCCATTATGTGTTCTTGGCATCTTTGTCAAAAATCAATTAACTATAAGTTCATGAGTTCATAACTGACCTCTCTGTTTCATTAGTCTATGTGTTTTTTGGCTGGTACCATGCTGTTTCGATTACTTTAGCTTTGTAGAAGATTTTGAACTTAGGCAGAGTTCAAAGCCTCTGGCTTTGTTCTTTTTACTCAAGGTGATTTTGGCTTCTTGGGTAACGGCATCACTATTATTGATCACAACCAAAGTTTCTAGGCTTAGCAACTGGTCTCACCAAGAGTGGAATCAGGAGAGTGAAAATGGAGAAGCCAAGACTTTAAAACAGTGGTTATTTGCTTGCTTTTCCTATGCTTACTCCCCCTACCCTATGAGGGAAGGAAGAGTATCTTTCTTAATACTTTTCTGTGCTCCTAGAACACTGTCTCATAGTAGAAGTTGCTCATAAATATTTATGGAAAGAGTATTTAAACGTAACAGGGAATTAGAGCCTTGTGAGGGAGGAAAGGGTAAGAAATGAGTGCTGATCCTTCACCAGCTGCTATTCCTCTGACCTCATGGTCCATGATTTCTATGGCAAATGACCAGACCAGAGTAACATGAAGGCAACAGCAAAAGTTGGAGATAGAAGTGGAGCAGAAAATCGGAGATGTTTTTCCAGGAAAAATGTCCTACGTCTAATCCTGGGTATATTAGCTATTTACCCTCTCCAGATGTTATATATAATAGTAACACCTAATTAGATCACACCACACAGATATTATCTTTAAATTTAGATAAATAATTACCATTTATTTTGAATGTGTTTGATAATGTTTCTATTCTTCTGATATTTGATAATCATTTATGCTGCCAATAATTTATTTGTAGTTATTAATTCGACATAAGCCTATCAAGTACATATTAGATATCATACATTCTGCTATGGATGAGTGATATTAACAAAATGAGTAGCACATTATTTCTGTTACTCTTCTGGAGGAACACTGCTTGAAAGATAGCAAAATTCTGGATGATATAACATGATTACTGCCATTCAGAGCAAGGAATAAAGGCTATTGGGGAACTGATGAAGGAATAATTACCTTCTCTTGCAAAGATGTCTATATTGACTTTAGAAATAGTAGATATTACAATCGAGCTTTGAAGCGGAAATATGCCAAACAATAAAGAGACGAAGTATACATCAGGTAGATGAGGACAAGATGAGTCAAATAGCATTTTGGAAATGGTGAATAATCTGGGTGCCTAGAATATAGAATGTATGGGGCAGTAGCAGGGGATGAGACAGGACCAGACTAGTAATGATTTAGTTTACAAAGCACTGGGAAGCCATCAAAGAGATTTCAAGGAAAAGGGTGTTAAGCTGAATCCCAGAAAATTCAACTCTCAGGTTCAATTATCTGTTCTGGGACTTAGGAAAATTCCTTGAGTTCTACACGTTTCTATGTGTGTTCCTAGTTTCTTCATCTGTAGGGGATCATATTAGTACTTATCTCTTATGGTTCTTGTGAGGACTAAATGAATTAATATATGTAAGGTACTTAAAACAATGTCAGACTCATATTAAGTGATTTTTCTTAAATATTTCTTATTGTCTTCCAGAGTGAAAATCTCATTTGTGACCCGTTGTTAAGGCATATTTGGTAGATCTACCATATATCTACTCCTAGGTCACCTAACACTGCACCAACAGAATACACACTCTGTCTTGAGTACTGTTCCTATCAAGATCCAGTGCCAAAGTAAGAACTATGATAGACACCACCTCTTCAGCTGTGTGGACTGCACATACATCAGGGTGCTGAGAGTCCAGTGTGGGAGATGACAAATTATGGGCAGAACCAGCTATTAATCACTCATGCCAAACAAAAGAGAAGTCCGTGTAGAAGTTTCTGCATGGTGAAACCTTATTTCATTACCTAAACAAACATTATTTTATGTTGTGCTTTCCTTCCTTCAAGATTTTCTTCTGGAATACTTTTTGAAAGGCATCTTGCTCATTGGATTTGTGGTAATTTTAAAAATGTTTCCCTTTCTGATTTTTTTTTAATCATTCAGCTATCTCTGAGTATCCTGAGTGCTGAAGTTCTAGGGATTGTCAGCAGAGCAAATTGATTTCCTTTATTATATAAAATCTGACTTTTATTTCCCTTCTATTATATTGGTATGTGGTCTGGTTTTCCATTTTTATAAGCACCAACATGGTAAAAAGAAACCATTAGTGTCCAATATGCTAAATGCCAGTTCTATGAATTGACTGCCCAGAGGCTAACTTGAAAATAGCTATCTTTGTTCACTCACTACAACTCTTTCATTTGAAAAATGATCTCATCATATTGCTCAGCTAGGCCACAGTCCTGAGAGCAGTCCCCTAAAATGATTAATTCTCAAAATAATTCTATTTCAGCCAAGAACATTTGCATTAGCCCACATCAATATTCCATGGTGCCTCCTACTTTTTTTTCATGCCATCTGCTTCTACTCAGGTAGACCACAGTATCAAAGGGCTGCTTACCGGTCTTCCAGGGGCCATCAGTATAACTTTATTCTGAATTTCACTGAACTTAAGTGATTTGTTCTTAAATTAAAACAGAAAGTGAAATAATTTTCTTCCCTAGATTCCAACTTGACAGTGTTTATAGGGACCAGATTTTGATCAATTTTTTACAAAAGAAAAGCTTCAAAATCAATAATAGATGCAAGATAGAGTATAAGAAATGGCATGTTTCAATAAATGCAACCAATAAGACTAATCATGTATGTATAAATGACACATATTGGTATAAAGTACATTTCTAAATACAACATTCAACGATTTTACTTATGTGCTGTAGGTGAAATGAATTTGCAACAGGACTAAAAATAGTTTGGATATGTGTTCCCATCCCAATCTCATGTTGAAATGTAGTTCCCAATGTTGGAGTTGGAGGCCCGGTGGGAAGTGATTGGATCATGAGGGTGGATTTTTCATGAATGGTTTTGCACCATCCTTTTGGTGGTGTTCTTGTGATATTGAGTCAGTTCTCATGAAATCTCGTTGTTTAAAAGTGTGTGACACTTCCCCTACTCCTCCTGCTCTTGCTCCTGCTTTTGCCATGTGATGTGCCTGCCCCTCCTTGGCATTCCACCATGATTGTAAGTTTTCTGAGGCCTCCCCAGAAGTTGAGTGGATGCCAGCATCATGCTTTCCATACAGCCGGCAGAACCATGAGCCAATTTAACCTATTTTCTTTATAAATAACCCAGTCTTGGATATTACTTTATAGCAATGTGAGAATGGCCTAATGCAAGGACTATTTCTCTAATTCATTCAACCATTCATATGGTTTGGTTGTGTCCCTACCCAAAATCTCATCTTTAATTGTAATCCCCATAATCTCCATATGTCAAGGGTGGGACTAGGTGGAGGTAATCGGGTCATGGGGGCAGTTTCCCCCATGCTGTTCTTGTGATAGTGAGTCTCATGAAATCTGATGGTTTTATAAGCATCTGGCAATTCCCCTGCTTGCACTCACGCCATTCTGCTGCCCTGTGAAGAAGGTGCCTGCTTCTTTGTCTTCCACCATGATTGTAAGTTTCCTGAGACCTCCCCAGCAATGAGGAACTATGAGTCAATTAAACCTCTTTCCTTTATATTAATAAATTACCCAGTCAGGTATTCCTTCATAGCAGTGTGAGAACAGGCTAATACATTTATTATTTATTTATTTATTTATTTATTTATTTATTTATTCACTAAATTACTATCTGAGGAAAGCCACCTCATAAAAATTTCTTTGCTTTCCCTTCCGTATTCTCATAGCTCTTTGCTAATTGCTTACAATACTATTTGTTTTGAATACAAAATCTCTAAGTATCTTTAATATTAAGAAAACAATATGCTGAGAACTTTTTATGATGCTAACAAGATTTATGTGCAATGATTTTTATTGCTGCATTACTTATAGTAAAAAATGTAAAACAACCCAAAATTCAGCAGTAGAAAAATAGTTAAGTAAATGATGTGCATTTGTATAATCAAGTGCTGTAAACTCATCTCAATGTTCATGTGAAATTTTTAGTGATGGCAAATATTTGTTTTATAATGTTTGCAGAAAAAATACACAAAACATGATTCCTATATCTAATGTAGTTCAAATTATATTTAAATATTTATGAATAAAATGTACTGTTAATAGTGATAATTTCTGAATTAGAAAATTAAGAATATTTTCTATCTTCTTTATATATGTCTGTACTTTGCAAGTGTTGTATAATAACGTATATAATTTTTATAACCACAAAACAAAACTACAAATTGTGTTTGTTTGGCTTTCAGTACATCCATTTTGCATCTCTGTTGTTGCCTCTGGAAACAAGCCTAAAGAAAACTAAAATAATAGACCAGGTCTCATAGAGCTTACAATTTAATGGGAGATACTAAAGAGACAAACAGGATTTTAAAATAGCAGTACAAAACAGGATTAAAATTGAAACTGAGAAATTGTTTACTATAAGCTGGTACCACTGAAAAAGTTAAAAATTGTGGCTATAGTGGGGACTCAGGAGCAGGAAATATTGCATGGAGGCAGACCTAGATGGATTGGAATAGGTAAAACAAAGGGAAAGATAGGAAATGGACAAAAGCATGGTGTCAGTTCATGTTCTGCTTTTTGTTTGATGAATCTTTATTAGAGGAGGGTTTATATTACATAGTCAGCATTCAGTTAGAAAAACTGAAGCCATTTTATGTATTTAAAACAGGAAAGGATATAATACAGGGAATAAAAGCTTATAAACTATAGAAAGGCCTAGACAGAGTCAGAAACTGAAATCTGGAGGTTAAAAACTTGCAGAAAATTAATAACAATTTCAAAGTTCCTTCACATACTTGTGTTAGGTGAATGGCAAATAAAAATAAATCATTACAAAACTTATCTCTGTGAAGCCCACAGTCCACTGTCACAGTAAAAATAAAATGGTTTCCATCTTCCTACTTCTTTCCATATCTTGCCTAATTATATCTGCTGGGAAAAAGGCCAACATATTCAGAACACTAAAGAAAAAGTTGTCTGGCAAATATAGTTCCCAGGCTTGTAGCACTGGCCCACAGGATAAGGCAGAAAAAGGCATAAGAATGAATGCCGAGTGCCAAACTCTCTCTCCAGATATCTACCACAGATAGTTGCAACAAAACCTTGAAAGCTAGGATGAAGAATTTAGTTTTAGAAAAAAAATAGGGTTTACGATGCATCTGAAAAGAATATTATGTTGAATATGAGTTGGTTCAGAAAATCTCTCTTCACCAGTACAAGGTAACATGAAAAGTACCAACAACCTCAAAAAACTAAAGGGAACTTGGAAGTGGAGTCAACATTATGTGGGGTCAGAGTTAAGGGCGGTGTGCTCAAGTTTCACTGTGGGCCTTAAGCTGATTTATATCAACCACATAGCCACTTTAGCCCTCTTAACAGGTCAATTTCTCAATAAATGCACTAGAAGAAGCATGAAATCCAACTAGTTTTTAAACTATTGCTCTGGTTGCACAACATAGACTTAACTTACAGCTGCTATAGTCAAAACTCTGGTCAAATGAGAAACGTCACATTCACGCACACTAGTCCTTCATGGTGATGTTTCCATCCAAACACTGTTTTCATATAATTGCGTATCTGATTTTCAAAATTTCTCTTTAAGTGGTTTAGAAAATTATATTTTAAATTTCCAATGGATTATGAATAGAATGATTTTAATATACATTCACACTTATTGAAAGATAATTTCTGTTTACAAAGACATTTCAAACAAGAAAAAAATGAAGTCCTTTAGGACTGCTCTTTCCCTGTGTGTGTGGGTGAGGCAAGAGAATGCTTTAGAAAAGAGAAAGAAAGTGATTTTTAAAAATTTCACCAATATACCCTACTGTCTCTCCCACTATCCTGCCTTTACAACCTACTTATCTGTCAATTCTGTGGATGCAGAAAATGTGCTCTATGTTTTCCAGCACTGCTGACCTCAGAGACTTGCCTGCAGATCATGCCAATAAATTTTGTTTGATGAATAAATCTATTTTAATAGTCTCAATATCAATGATGCTAGATTACAAGTCAATATTGAGACTTCAAGTGATGAAACCTTCTCAGCTTGGAATCCTATTGTATTAGAGGGTATTCAATAGAAACATTAAAGAAGAAGAAAGTGGAGAAGGAAGAAGAAAGATGAGAAAAAATAAAAACAGAATAAAGAAGGAAAGAAAGATGAAAGGAAAGGAAGTGTGACATAAAGCTTTTACCAAAAGGTTTGAGCCATATCTTCCCTGAAGGAGTTTTAACAAGAATTGAGGTGAAATATGGAATAGGACAAAACCGAGTTATAAATGTTGTTTTCACAAAACTTGCCTAAAACATGTCTAACATGCTTAGAAAGCAAAGGGGAAACTATGGAAAAGATTGTAGGTATATTCCTAAAGTATGTTTTTGAAGACATTTTGAACTATGGCAGATCTCTTGAGTGAAGGTAAATATAAATTCTATGTAGAAACTCATGAAAAATGGATAGTGTTCTCTGCGATGTATAATTTCCTAAATTGATTTATTTTTTTCTAAGCATTCATATTATTGTCATTAATATATTGTTGGCTTATGATTTTATCTACTCAGCTCAGCTACCAGGAACTATGATTAAAGCAAGTACTTCTGCTACATTTGGAGAAACCCTTTCAAGTTATTGTTCCTTGGATCAGCTATCAACATAATTTTTGTCCCATGTAGAGAAATTCAGCACAATGTATGCAGACCAATAAAACAGAAAAGGCTGTTTTCATCAAGAAAGTAGGATGCTGCGTATTTATGCACAATGTCCCATTGTAAATCAGGAAACCACAAAACTAAAAGCACTAAAATCTCCAGGTCTTTCTATGGAACACTGTGGTTGGCATTTTTATGTGAAACAAGTTTGGGTCTCAAACTTCTATGTGGCTGCAATACTTTTGCCTTAATAAAGATCTGAGACAAGAAATAATTGCTATCAATTCACAACTTATTTTTTTTTCAAAAATTACATTTATCTTATAAATATTCCTGGAAAACAACCTTAAAAATCTAATAAACTCTGAAACACTTTTTACCAGTGACCTTATTTCTGGCTGAATGCTCTCGTCAGCATCCTGGAGGAAAAACTGAAATTTGTGATCTTTTGATGATCCATAAAGATGAAACCTTGACTTAGAACAGAGATTTTAAGGCATTTTCTAAACAGAGAACAGGCTCCTGATACCCAGGGTCCTACAAAATGCTTACCTGTTCATTTTCATCACTCTGTTTCTTTTAGTCACCTCTGTGGGCTCGGAAGAATTTTTGTGGCAATACTACAATTAAGCAGCAGGTTTTTGGTTTAAATGTGTCAGGATTGATTTTTATCCCTCTTTCTCTGCCCCACACCCCCTCCACCCACCAACTTTCCCACTACATGGGCAACAGCTTTGCAAAACCTGCTTTGTTGTTCACTCTGATGTATTTTTATCTGGTTGGGAATGACATACCTGCGGAAGCTTTACTTTTTATCCTCTCCTATATTTCAAAGCTTGTTTCTTCCTCAGTACTGACATTGGCAATCCTTTGTGGTTTTCCCTGAGCCTCAAAAGCTTAATGGTCTGGCACAGAACTTGAATCATTGGAAATATAACCCAACCAACTCTAACAGCAGCTTCAGAGAGGTTTGGGGAGCAGCCACTCAAAAGGGAATAAGTTCTGACCATGGTTAAGTGTTCCAGGGAGGTTTCCCTCTTTAGAATAAAGGGAATAAATTCAAAAGTTTCTTAAAAATCTGCAGAACTCATCCAGATGACTTAAATAGAATTTTAGATTCCCTAGTGGTAAGTAAATGAAATTGAGTTCAGAGGTTAATTACCTCTCTTCTTGGATATTTGGTGGGCCCTGTATTGAGAAAGAGGAGAAGGGAAGGCCATGATTGAAGGAGGAGATTTCTTGCGTGGAAATAGTTATTTGGATATTAAATACCTAGTTGCCTCACAAGAGCACAGATATAACTGTAGCAAATGCAGTTAAGCCATTGCGATTGAAGGAGATGTCTTAGTCAGTTTGGGCTGCTATAACAAATACACCATAGAGTAGATGGCTTGTAAACAATAGACATTTAAACCTCACAGTTCTGGAGGCTGGAAGTCTGAGATCAGGGTACCAGCATGGTCAAGTTCTAGTGATGATCCTCTTCTGGACTGCGGATGACTGACTTCACATTGTATCCTTGTGTGGCAGAAAAACAGTGAGCTAGCTCCTTGGAGATTTGTATATAAGTGTACTAATCCCATTCCTGAGGGCTCCACCCCCATAACCAAATTACCTCCCAAAGGACCCATGTCCAAATACTATAACACTGAAGAGTTGATTTCAGCATATGAATTTTGGTAATTCAATCTGTAACAGGAGGTATTCTATTATCATCATTAAGGCTTACTTTTGACACTTTTTGAAACTTCAAATGAATTAAACTCATTTTAATTTTCAGATATTAATATTTTGGTCATTTCTTTATCACAGATTGTCTATTAGGGAAGATCCGACATGAGAGGAAGGGAGGAAGAGAGAGAGAGAGAAAGAGAACACTAACATTTACGCTCCCTCAATGCCACAAACTGTTCTTAACATTTTGCAAATATTAACTTATTTAATCCTCAACAACACTGTGCAGAGTGTTATTACTATTTCTGTCTTATATATGAGGAAACTGAGGTACAAAAAGGTGAATAACTTGCCCACAACCACACAACTAGTGAAGTTGCAGAGCTGGCATTCAAACCCAGGAAATCTGACCTCAGAGACAGCACTTTACCAACTAGACTTTTATTTATTTATTTATTTATTTATTTATTTATTTGAGACAAAGTTTGCTTTTGTTGCCCAGGCTGGAGTGCAATGGCACGATCTTGGCTCACTGCAACCTCTGCTTCCCAGGTTCAAGCTATTCTCCTGCCTCAGCCTCACGAGTAGCTGGGACTACAGGCATGCGCCACCACGCCCGGCTTATTTTGTGTTTTTAGTAGAGATGGGGTTCCTTCATGTTGGTCAGGCTGGTCTTGAATTCCTGACCTCAGGTGATCTCCCCACCTCGGCCTCCCAAAGTGCTGGGATTACAGGCATGAGCTACCACACCTGGCACCAACTAGATTTTTGACAGCAACATTAGAGTCCTATTTTTAAGACCAGTCAAGACTAACCACACACACACACACACACACACACACACACACACAGACACACACACACACACAGAGCCAAATCTCAATGGCTTAATATAAAAGAAGTCAGGTTCTCTATCATGCTTTTTCCTACATAGGCTGCTCTACAGCTTTTCCTACATAGGCTTTTTCCTGCATAGAAGCTCTGCTCCTTTCACTCAGAGACCCAGACTCATGGAGGCTTCATCTCACCATGTGCTTCCACGATAACCATCCCAGTAGAAAGGGAAAGTGACAAGTCACACCATGGCTCTTAAAGTTACACATATCACTCCCACTCACATTGTATTTGTCAGTGTGAGTCATGTGGCCACATCCAATCTCAAGAAGACTGAGAAATGCAATCCTACTATGTTTCCTAATGTAGGGGTGCAGGTTAAGCAGACATATTGGATAAGCAGCACTAATAACCAATAGCACACTTCTTTGGGACCGACTCACATCTCTAATCTCAGCAGTTACATTCTATGTATTTTTTTAACTGGGAAATTATTTTTAAATCTCCAAGGGAAGATCCACTTTCCTTACATTTTTGGTTCCCAGGTGCTTGTTCATTGCAAATAGTTGTGTCCATGTATTACCTTAAAGCCCAAGAACTTTTGAACACATAATCCAGAAAGAGGCTTAAAATAAATGTGCTTTCTGCTCTGTATTTCTTCCTTGTGGCAATGTGTATAGACCATTATCTGCTTGAAAGGGAGAGAAAACATAAGTTAACATTTCAAAAATATTACTTACCACAATGCTACTGGATGATAACAAAATCTTGAAGTCCAGATGTTGATGCAAATATTTCTTTACATTTTCAATCAATTTACCTCTCAGTTCATTAAATTCAATCTCACATGAAAATTTGTGAGTCTTTATTCCTTCCTAATCTTTCTCTCTCTCCAAGTTCTCTGTGCAATGTTTTGCTCCCACCTTCCGCTAGCATTACCTCCAGAATCCAAGCTCTCGACATCAGTTCAGAGGGACAAGGAGCAGAGCCTCCGTATCCTATACATCACTGAATCAGCCTTAGCAAGTTCAGAGTGTGATTTCCCATAGCAGAAAACAAGTATTTCTCGTGTTAATACTGACAGCCCTCTTCAGAATGTATATGTATTATTAGACTAGGAACATTTTTATCCTTTTTCTTCATCTGACCAAAGAGAGCCCTCCCAGGGGAGTGAGAGAACAATAAACCTGCATTCTACCATTGCTGTATAAGAATACTTGGCACATCTCAGGTATCTGATAAACTACCCTCCACACCCATTGCTGGTTTCATCCCTCTAACTTTTAACACCGCTCTGACTCATGAATTAAGTAACAGAAACATGGGCACTGTCTAATATCTTAGTAGCACTTTCAAGGTCAGTAGTTTTAAATATGCCTAAGTCAGCAGTTTTAGGTATGAAGATTAATTTCAAAATAAAAATATAGTTGAAATCTACATGAAATATGTATGCTTTCAAGTCTCTTGATTGGGAGCTCGTACAATGGCAAATATTACTAAGAATTCAACAAGGAATTTTAGGTCAATTTTAATGTTATGAATGACTGCAGCATCCATACATATTTAGAAATGTGTGTGGAAGATAAATTTTGGGTTCATCAAGAAAGTTGAACATAGCTATAAATTCAATAACTATTGGATAAAACTGCAAAGTCTCCCAAGAGTCCATAGCTCATAAATGGGAACCAATGACTTGGATTTCACAGATTCCCATGAAAAATTTTACAATAGGATACTTTTCTAATCACACAGGCAATACCCCTTCCTTTCTATGTTACAGGACCTCATGCTTTTTCTACATGTAGATGTTAGCTAATTTCAGAAGTGTTGGTGATAATTCTTATAATTTTCGAAAATCTCTATAACATTAGAATTTGGGCAAAAATAACAAAAATAAAATAAATAGTATAAACAAAAAGTTGCTTTTGTTATATATGGATTATTGATTTTTAAAGAATAATATGTTTTAAAATATGTTGTTTTAAAGCAGACCACACGTGCATTTTCTGCATGAAACTATACTGTTGGGTGAGAGTTGGGTAGAGACAAGGGTAGAGTATATTGTATCAGTTCAACAATAGATCATGATTCTTTGTGACCTTGCAACCAATTCACTGTTAACTTTTTATTTCCTTTTAAAAGTTTTGCTTTGGCTAACTTCACTTCTATTCTGTCAACTCCTAGTTGGTCATTGTCTCAATAACCAATCTTCATAGCTTTTATATCATTCTTTGAAAACCAATAATCTATATATAACAAAAATATTTTTGATAATATTTATTTTATTTTATTTTTATATTTTATTTTGTAATTGACAAATAAAAATTGCATGTTTATTATGTACAACATAAATACCATGCAATTTTCATAACTCCTTTATTTTTATATGTTTCCAATTCTTTTATTTTAACTGTTATTTGTATTCGTTTATGGGGTACAGTGAAATTTTGTTACATGTATATAATGCATAGTGATCAAATCAGGATATTTAGGGTGTCCATCACTGAAGTACAATACATTTTTTGTTAACTATAGTCACCCTACTCTGCTATCAGAAATTGAGTTTATTACTTTCATATAAGTTTATGTTTGTATCTTTTAACCTACTTCTCTCCACCTTTGCCCCAACCACCACTCACCATTCCCAATTCCTGATCTAAGTTTCCACTCTCTACCTCCATGTGATCAAATTTTTTAGCTCCCACATATAAATGAGAACATATGATATTTGTCTTTTTGTACCAGGCTTATTTCACTTAACATAATGTCCTCTAGTTACATCCATGTTGCTGCAAATAACATAATTTCATTTTTTTTATGGCCAAATAATATTCAATTTGGTATATATACCACATTTTCTGTATCCATTAATTCATTGATGGACATTTAGGTTGCTTTTATACCTTTGCTACTGTGAATAGTGCTGCAATAAATGTGCAAGTTTAGGTATTGCTTTCATATATTGATTTCTTTTCCTTTGAATAGATATGCAATAGTGAGATTGCTAGATCAAATGATAATTCTATTTTTAGTTTCTTGAGGAATCTTCATACTGCTTTCCATAGGGGTTGTTCTAGTTTACATTCCCACGAACCATGTGTAAGAGTTCCTTTTTCTCCACATTCTTGCCAACATCTGTTTTTGATTTGGGGTTTTCTTGTTTTTTTTGTTTGTTTGTTTTTTGGTTTTTTTTTTTTTTTGTCTTTTGAAATAATAGCTATTATAACTGAAGTAAGATGATATCTCATTGTGACTTAGACCTGTATTTCTCTGATAATTATTGATGTTGAGCATTTTTTCATATTCCTGTGGTCATTTTTATGTCCTCTTTTGAGAAAGTCTATTCATGTCCTATGCCTACTTTTTAATGAGATTGTTGATTTCTCTCCTGTTGACTTGTTTAAGTTCCTTGTATATTTGTGACATTATTCCCCTGTCAAATGAGTGGTTTGCAAATATTTTCTCCCATTCAACAGGTTGTCTCTTCACTCTGTTGATTATTTCTTTTGCTACACAGGATGTTTGATTTAGTTAGGTCTCATTTGTCTATTTTTGTTTTTGTTGCCTGTGCTTACGAGGTCTTAGTCACAAATTCTTTGCCTGCACCAATGTCCAGGAGAATTTTTCTTAGGCTTCCTTCTGGTATTTTTAGGATCTTCATTGGCTATTCAGTCTCTTTTTTGACTTCCTGTGAATTTTAGGGTTTTAAAAAATTTATATTAACAATGGTGTTGGTGTTTTCCTAGAGATTGAATTGAATCTGTAGATTGCTTTGGGCAACACGGTCATTTTAATAATATTCATTTTTGCAATACATGATTATAGGATATTATGCCACTGTTTTGTGTCATCTTCAATTTCTTTCATCTGTATTTTGTGAATTTTCAAATAGAGATCTTATACCTTCTTGGTTAAAATTTTTCCTAGGTGTTTTTTCTAACTACTGTAAAGGGAATTGCCTTATTTCTTTCTCAGGTAGATTATTATTGGTATACAGAAATGCTACTAATTGTTGCATGTTGATTTTTGACCCTGCAACTTTATAGTATTCATTTATCAAACCCAAGAGTATTTTGGTGGAGTCTTTAAATTTTTCTAGATATACAATCATATCATCAGGCAGGGACAATCTGACTTCCTCTTTTTCAATTTGGCTGCCTTTTATTACTATATCTTGCCTGATTGCTCTCGTTAGGATCTCTAGTACCATGTTGAATGGGAGTGGTGAAGATGGGTATCCTGGTCTTTTTTCTTGTTCCAGTACTTAGAGAAAAGGCTTTCAACTTTATCCTATTCAGTGTGATGTTAACTATGGGTTTATCACATTTGGCCTTGATTTTTTGAGGTATGTTCGTTCTGTGCCAAGTTTTCTGAGAGTTTGTATCATGAAGTTTTGAATTTTATCAAATGCCATTTCTGCATCTATTGAGATAACCATATCGTTGATTCTGTGATTTGATGTATCATGTGTATTAATTCACATTATATTGAACCATCCTGCATTCCTGGGGAAAATCCCCCTTAATGATGGTGTATTATCTTCTTGATGTACCGTTGAGTTTGGTTAGGTAATATTTTGTTGAGGAGTTTTGCAGCTAGGTTCAATAATATTTTCCTGTAGTTTTTGTTGTTGTTGTTCTTGTGTCCTTGTCTAGCATTAATCTCAGAGTGATACTGGCTTCTTAGAATGAATTAGCTAGAATTCCCTCCTCTTAAATTCTTAGAATAATTTCAGAAGAATAAGCACTAGTTCTTTGTATACTGGGTAGAATTTGGGTGCAAATTCATCTGGTCCTGGGCTTTTCTTTGTTGGGAGACTTTATTACTGATTCCATCTTGCTACTCACTATTGCTCAGTTCATTTTCTATTCCTTCCTGATTCAGTCTGGGTAGGTTGTATGTTTCCATCAATTTATCCATTTCCTCTGGGTTCTTCAGTTTGTCAATGAACACTTGTTCATAATAGTCTCTGCTCACCCTTATGTTTTTGTGATATCCATTGTAATGTGTCCCTTTTTATTTCTGATTTTATTTGTTTGAGTCTTCTATCCTTTTTTCTTGGTTAGTCTAGTTAGACTAACCAACATTTTATTTTGTTGATTTTTTGCACTTTTTTGGTCTCTATTTCATTTTGGTCTGCTCTGATCTTTATTATTTCCTTTCTTCTGCTAATTTGGAGTTTAGTTTGCTTTTGCTTTTCTAGTTTCTTGAAGCACATAGTTAAATTATTAATTTGAAATCTTTCTACTTTTTATTCCAGACATTTCTAGCTATAAAATTCCTTGTTAGTACTGCTTTTGCTGTATCCTACAGGTGTTGGTACATTATGGGTTCATTTTCATTTGTTTCAAGAATTTTTCTGATTTCCATTTGAATTTCTTCATTGACCCAGTGGTCATTCAGGAGCATGTTGTTTAACTTCCACGTATTTCTATAGTTTCTCAAGTTCCTCTCAGTATTAATATCTAGTGCTATTCCACTATGGTCTGAGAAGATACTTGATATGATTTTTATTTTCAAAACTTTTTTCCAGATTTGCTTTGGGACCTAACATATGGTTGAGTCTGGAGAATGTTCCATGTGCTGATGAAAACATGTACATTCTGCAACTGTTGAACAGAATGTTCTATAATTGTCTCTTTGGTCCATTTGTTCTGATGTCCAGTTTAAATTCAATGTTTCCTTGCTGATTTTCTGTATAGATTATTTGTCTAATGCCAAAAGTGTGGTGTTGAAGTACTTTACTATTGTTGTATTGCAGTCTGTCTCTCTCTTTAGATTTCATAATACTTGCTTTATATATTTCGGTGCTCCAACTGTTAGGTACATACATATTTAGAATTACTATGTTTGTTTATCAGATTGATTCTTTTATCATTATATAATGGCTTTTGTTGTCTTTTATAACTTTTTTTGACTTAAAGTTTGTTATATAGATACTCCTGCTTTTTTTTTTGTTTGTTTCTGTTTGTGTAGAATATCTTTTTCCATATCTTTACTTTCAGTCTGAATGTGTCTTTACCGGTAAGGTGAGTTTCTTCTAGTCAGAACATAATTGAATAATGTCTTTTTATCAGTTGAGTCATTCTATATCTTTTAAGTAGATAATTTGATCCATTTACATAAATGGTTATTACTGATATGTGAGGCTTTGTTCCTGTCATATTGTTCATTGTTTTCCGGTTGTTTCATATAATCTTTGCTCTATTGCTGTCATTATGGCTTTGTGGACTGCTGTAGTGTTATCTTTGAGTCCTTTCTCTTTCTCCTCTAAGTCATTGCTTAACCAGTGAGCTTTATACTTTAGTATTTTCATAATGGTAAATATTGCCCTTTCACTTACAGATGTGGGACTCCCTTAAGCATTTCTCATAGGACCAGTCTGGTGGCAATAAATTTCTTCAACATTTGCTTGTCTGTGAAAGACCTTATTTCTCTTTCATTTATAAAGAATAATTTTGCTGGATGTATTATTCTTGGTTGATAGTTTTCTCTTTCAACACTTTGAATATTTTATCTCATTCTTGTCTGGCCTGTAAGGTATCTGCTGAGAAATCTGCTGTTATTCCGATAAGGTTTCCTTTATAGGTAACCACATGATTTTTTCTTGCTGTTTAGGATTAATTCTTTATGTTTGACTTTAGGTAATCTGACTGTAATATGTCATGGAAACCATTTTACATTGTGTATGTCTGGGGATTGCTAAACCTCCTGTATTTGGATGTCTAAATCTCTTGCTAGACTTGGGAAGTTTACATCTATTATTTTACTAAATATGCTTTCTAATTCTTTCATTTCTCTTTATCCTCAGGGATTCCAAAAATTGAAATACTCAGTCACTTTATGTTGTTCCAAATATCACAAAGACTTTGATCATTTTTTTTATTTCTTTGTCTTTATTTTTATTGTACTGAATTATTTCAAAACCCAGTTTTCAAGTTCTGAGATTCTTTCTCCTGCTTTACCTAGTCTAATGTTGAAGTTTTCAAGTGTATTTTGTATATCCCTCAATGAATTTTTTTCAGTTCTGGAATTTCTATTTGTTTCTTTTAAAATATCTATTTGGTAAATTTCTCATTCATGTACTGAATTGTCTTTCTTGTTTATTTGTGTTTTTAAGAATTCTTTTGTATCTTACTAGGCTTCTTTAAAATAAATATTTTGATTTCTTTATCTGGAATTTCAAAAATTTATTTTTGATTAAAATATATTCCTGGAGAATAGGGATGTCATATTTACTGGTTTTTTAATATTTCCTGCATCTTTAAATTGATATCTGTGCATCTGGTGTACCAGTTGTTTCTTCCTATTTTTGAATTTACTTTCACAAGGTAGGACTTTTTCATAAAAGTGTACCTATGGTGTTTGTTGGGTAGGACACTTTGGCTTTGATTCTGGGTGCATGCAGTAGTATTATCTGTATGATTTATTTGGCTGTAAACAGTGCTGGGGTATATGTGATTTATTTGGCACATTGGGGTGGGATTATTAATGGAAGCTGTGTGGTAAAGTTGCACGGGGGACTGGGATGCCATTTGAGCAAATTTCTAGGCTCCAGTGGTGGCAGTGATGTGCTAAGCATGCCTATATTTATGCCAAATAGTGATTTATACTGGCACTGGTATTGGCAGTTATTGGTGGACCAATTCTTTGGCCTCCAAGTGGCTTGATCAGCTGCTAATGGCAGCAATGGTGAAACAGGTAGGTGGGTGTGTTCTGGGGCCCCTTGGAAGCTGGCATGGCTTGGGTAATGGCAGTGATGGGATGATTATCTGAGTCTCAAACGGCATACATTGATGTTGTCAATGGCTGTAGTAGACTGGGTGAGTTAGTCTCCAGGCCTGCTGATGAGTCTTGAAGGTAGGTATCAGTTGAGGTAACAGCAAATGGGAGATTAGGCCCAACTTCAGGCTTGTGGGAGGAGTTCTGAGGTGCCCAAGATGTTGACTGGGCCAGACAATCCCCAAGAAACTGGGCGATGTGCTCTGTCTTGGGGAGATGTAAGGCAGGCTTGTGCTCAGGCCTCCTAATGGTGAGAGCAGGAGGCACCTGCCATCGTGGGCAGGGGTGGGGTGATTCTCAAACACAAGGCAGAGTGTTCAAATGAGCCATGCTGAGGCCCTTCCACTAGAGAGGTTGGGATGACCTTGGTGGCCATAGGCTGGGTCAGCAGGTAGGGAAGATGTTTTTCTCTTATACCCCAATTTGACAGGACTTGCTCCCCAATCCCAGCTGCAGAAGCCCTTGCCCAGTCCCTAAGTCTCACTGGCAACTTGTGCCCTGCTAGCATTTGTCTCAGTCCTGGCAGTGCTTACTTCCCAGCACCAGCAGCTGCAGTTCATGCCTCACTGGCTTCTCAGCCCCAGCTGCAGGAGCACTCCCAGTTTGCACCACAGTCTCAGTAGCAACAACACATTTCCCTAATGCCCCAGACCCAGTGCTCCTGGGTCCCATAACAGAATGCAATCTGCCAAAAGTTAGGTTTGAAAATGGCACCTTGCAGTGGCTGCTTAGGTCTCAGAAAGTATGTAGAACCCAGCATGAGCTCCCTCTCAAGAGCAGTTTCATACCACGGTCACCCGGAGTCTGCCTGTGTCAGCTTCAGGAGGTAGAAAGGTCAAGGGTTTCTCCCATGACCAGAATTGTATGATTCTTTGGAGGGAATGTGGGCCACTAGAACTCTCTAACTTACCTTTTCCCTGCATTAGGAAGTCACTTATAGCTTCCATCTGATCCTCACCAAGCAGGCTATCTCTCTTCTTTTACCTCCCTGTCCCCAGTGTTTCCTGTCACTCTTCTGCTCAATTCCAGTGCCCTTTCTTGGATATTGCATTTGAGGTGTGCTTATCTATACATCCCTTTGGCTCTTCTAAGTGGATGAAGTGAGCATGAAATGCAACTAGTCAGCCATCCTAAAGCTTCTCCCTCTCTGTTTCTATAGTATATAAAACTGTTATTTTTTTAAATGAAACATTTTCATGTGGGAAAAAAAAAACAGACTTTTCAGAAGTAAATGAAAATCATGTGAAATCCTACTACCCTGAGATACATGGAGTTGACCTTTATCTGACTACTCTTTAGATATCCTCTAGGCATAAATACTTACAGTATTGAAATATAATTTTTAAATGGCATCATATTACACATGTTCTTTTGATTTCCATTATGGTCATTTATTTGACCCATGAGGTATATAGAGGATTCATTTTTTCATTTTTAAAAATATTGGGTGTTTTAATCATATTTTCATTATCAATTTCCAAGATAAATTCAATCTGGTGAAAGAATTTGATCTGTAAGATAGGGATTGCTTTTATATTAATTGTTGAGGCTAGCCTAGTATATGACAAATTTTATTACGTTTTATAGACATGCTTGAAAGGAATGTTGGCGTATGTTCATTGTGTTAAGAGAAATCTGTAAAGATCTTCAACTGTGATTTAAGATTTGTCTCTCCCCTGGTAGTTCTGGCCATTTTTGTTTTATGGTCTTTAAGGCTCTTCTAGTAGATACAAGCTTAAAATTTTTATATCTTCTTAAAAAAGTATTTTATCATTTTATAACTTTCTTTAAACTATATATTTTGTCTATTATAACTATATAATTTTTCTTTTTGTTAGTTTTTATCTAATACTAAACTTCCATTATTTTATTCTAAAGCTTTATTTTAATTGCATTTTAAATATGGCTCTGATAAATCGCACAAATTTAGATTTTTATCAAACTTGACAATTTCTGTTCTATTTATTTGGTGAGTTTAACCCATTTATGTTTATTATAATTACAAATATATTTAGATACTTTACTACCATCTTCGCTTTCTATCAAACTTGATTTATCCATTTTTTTTTCTAATTTCATTTCTCAGGTTAACATTTTGGGATATTGACTTTTTAATTTCACATTAAAAACTCTTGCACATATTTAACATTATTGGCCCTTTTGTACTTATGTGTACTTTTTCATAAAATTTGAGTTCATGATCTTTTTTGAAGTCCATTTCATGAATCTTTTTTTTGTGATCATTTTTTCTGTTTCACTTCAGCAATATCTTTGTATTTCAAGAATGTTAAAATGTTATCTTCAGAAGATTTCATTTTGCCTTTTGCATTTAGATCTACTGTTCGTCTGAAATTAATATTTATGTATTTGTGAAGCAGGAGACAAGCTCTATTATTACTATTATTGTTACATTATTTTGGTTATTTATTTGCCCCAACATTATTTATGAAAAATATCTTTCTTTATTCACCATCCAGCAGGCTCAACTGTTTTTCATAAATCAAAAGGTCTTATATGCCTAGCATGTAGACTCTCCATTCATTCCATTGGTTAGTTTTTCTGTCCATACACCATGAATTAGTTAAAACAACAATTCTGTATTTAGTTCACAATTTTGTGGATCAAAAATTGGGGCTAGCTCTACTGGAAGTTGTTCTGGTCTTGAATGGGTTGTCTGCCAGCTGCTAGTCAGCTAGGAAGCTCTTATGGGGTTTGCCTGGCTATTGGTTGGAGCAATAGGAGAAAGAGAGCTTTGTCTTTTTTATCATCTAGAAAGCTAGCCTTGGTTTTGTACACAATATTAGCAAGAATTCCAGACAATGAGTAGGTATGTGCAAGGGCTCTTAAACCTAGACTCAGAACTAACACAAAGTATCTTCTGCCACATTCTATTCACAAACTTAACTCAGACTCAAAATGTAAACAGAAAGACTTCAATCTTGATGGGAAATGCCTCAAAGTGAAATTACAAAAGGTCATGGATACAGGAAAGGGCATAAATAAAGCCTTTTTTGCAAATAACCAGTAAATAAATTTTGCAAATAACCAGCCTCTCTGGATACAATTATTCACATTCTTACCATATTAAAAATATGCTGAGCCCAACTTAGTACCTTCTAAAAGTTCCATTCAATCATAGTATTATATGTGAAGCCTGGGTCTCATGATTTACATCACGTGTAAATGCAGATTTTGGAATTTAGCTTCTCTTAATCTGGGATCTATAAACTAAAAAGAAAAGATTGAATATCTGACCTCCCACACACCCAAAGAATAAAGTGAATATAGTCTTTATCTGGTTTTGAGAATGTTCTAGATCCCTGAGTCCAATTCATTGTCTGTCAGAGTGTTTTTCTAGTCAAAATTTATGCAATACTACCAAAAATGAAATAAACAAGCAGAGCTACATAAAACTCTATTAGTTGCTTTTATAGTCCTTTCGTTTACTTCCTAGCTATATTGTTTGTCACTCTGTGAGTTGACAGAATTCAGTGTATTTGATAAGTCCAATCATTTCTATTAGAAGTGCAATGGATTATAAACTAGAGAGATAACTGATTCCCAGCTACCATTTGCTGTGAGGTCCCCAACACAGACATGTCTTTTGCAGACTACCAAAGTTCACGAGAGAAGATATAGAAAAAAGTTTCTGGTACTAAGCTAGGGATTGAAAATAAAAACTTTAAAAATTGATATGGGCCCTAAATTTTTGGAGAGTAATGGTGTTTATAAAGGCTCTGTTAGACTTCTAAAGCTCTTTTTTCTAACACAAATATTTGTTTTAAGATGAAAGAAGAGATATAGCACAATAGTTCTGTGGCATAGTAGTTATGTTTAACAGAGATGCTGTTGTTTGATGTTAGCTGTGGGTTTATTGATCCTTTTCAGTTGCAGCAGTTGGTCTCTAAGAATTCAGAGTGATAAGAGATCAGTTATTTTCCATTTACCCAATGAAGTCCTGTTCCTCCTTTTCTTTTATTGCTTTTCTTTTACTGTTTCCTAACACAATATATTTTCTGACAATAAGAATGATATTCTGTTCGAAAAAGAGGACAAAATGAAGAACTAATTTACCTTCAATAATTATTGGCAAGCAATTGGGTAACAGAATCAATAACTTCTGTTAAATATTTGGTGTCTCAACCTAGAATTTATTATCTTGAAAAGCTTAAATCCAAGAGACACTTGCTGAAACCTAGCACCACAAAATTGTAGAGTAGAAAAAACAAGTCTTTCCTCTGTAAGAGCCATTCATAACAATGTATCTCTTGAAATGAAAAAGTAAGCCTCTTTGGTTTCAGGATTACAGGGAGCTTGGCTAATGGAAATGGCACACCCTAAAGTTACATGAAAAACCAATAATCTTGAAACAATGATCATCAAAATGATGGTTGATTAAAAAAAAAAATAGGCATCAACAAGATGGCTGACTAGAGCTATCTGTACTTGTTCGCCACATGCACACACACACAAAGGGACCCAAACAATAAATGAACAGCTATAATTTTACCAGAGGAATTGGGAAAGTATACTGGAGAGCACCAAGAAAGCAGTAAAATCCCTGTTGTGTACGGAAGCTAGGGTAGCGCCATAGTGGGGGGCAGTGAGACATACTGCCTCTACAGCACTGTCTCCCCTGTCAGAATTGGCTCAGAGTCAGGAGGAAATTCTTATGGGGAAAAGGTAAAATAGGACCCCAGTAGTTGCCACTGATGCCACAGGGACTAGCAGTCCTTGATACAGGAGAGTCCCCAAGTCCTCAAAGACCCTGGATCCAGTTTGGCTAGTTACCAGAAGTTTGTGCAGTTGTATTGCCCCAGAATAACAGCCCATCATGACCCCCACTCTCCACTTTTTGCAATCTAAGCTGCTACTGCTTGGAACTATCTTGAAACCAAAATCATTGCTAGAGTGCATCTTACCCTGAGCGCAAGTAGCCACTGACTCTCTTAGGCCCCATTGTTATTCTACCATACTCATGTTGATGAGTGTAGCACCAAGATCTTGGCTGCCTGGAACCTAGATCCAACAGAACAACCAAGGCCCCAGCTTCTAAATCCATGCAGCACAACAGTCTCTTCCAATAACAGGTGGACTTAAACAGTGGAGAAGCTTCCTTACAGCCAACTGTCTAGCTATGCCCACATGTGCCTGCACTGCTCAGCCAGCCAGCCCACCAGCACACCTGCATCCATGCCTGGCCCAGTGGTGTCTTCCAGGAGCCTTGCAGCCCTGAAGAGCCAGCCACACAGCCTACTGATGTACTTCTCCCATGAACAACCAGAGTGACAACCAGCACAGTAGAGACACTCCACCCCCACCCCGAGAAATTCTATTGTACAGCTTATTGGTTTTCCATGACTGCATGTACTATGTCTGACAAACAGCTCAGTGCATCTGCTCCCAGCAAAATCATGTAACCACCATCACAAACTCCTGTAGCCTAGGCCACTGAGGCAATTGCTAACATTGCTGACAAGGACTACAGCTAAAGAAACTTAATGGAGATTCAGGTAAGCTGCTAAGTTCATTCTAAAACAAAGCCAACTCACCATACCCAACTGACACCCTGGGACCTATCTACAGGAAAAAGTCTCTCTTTACAAGAACTACTCCATAACATTGGAAAAACCAACTGTTCTGCTAGATGATCAGATATTAATATAGAAACACAATGAAAAGAAAAACCTAGGAAACATGACACCCTCAATGGAATACAATGTCTTCAGTAATAGACCATGAAGAAAAGCATATTTACAAAATTTCTAAAACAGAATTCAATCTAATAATCTTAGGGAAACTCATCAAGATATAAGAGAATATACACAAACATTTCAATAAAATTTGGAAAGCAACTGATAACCTGAATAAGAAGCTCAAAGAGACAGATATCATTAAATAAATCTTGAAGAATTCAATGAATGAAATAAAAAATACAACTGAGAGCTTCAACAACAGACAAGATCAAGAAGAAGAAAGAATTTCTTAAATTGAAGACACATCATTTGAAATAACTCAGTAAGAAAAGGAAAAAATAATGAAGAACAAAAAGTGACTGAAGCAAGTGGGACACCATTAAGCAAACAAAAATGGCCATATGCCATCTAACGTTTTGGTCAATGATTTAACTACATATACAACAGTGATCCCACAAGATTATAATACCATAGTTTTTACTGCATCTCTTCTGTGTTTAGATATGTTTAGATGCACAAATACTTAATGTTGTGTTGCAACTGCCTACAGTATTCAGTTCAGTAATAAGCTGCACCAGTTTGTAGGTTAGGAGCAATAGGCTATACCATATTTCCTAGGTATGTAGTAGCCTGTATTGTCTAGGTCTGTGTAAGTACACTCTATGGTGTGTTCCCAACCAAAAAAAATTTAATGACACATTTCTCCAATAGTGCTCCTATCATTAGGTGATGTGTGACTGTGCTTGTTTATAGGAGTGTCAGAGGGAGAGGAGATTGGGAAAGGAACAGAAAATTTATTTAACAAAATAATAGCTAACAATGTTTCAAGTCTTGGGAGAATTGTAGACATCCAAATCCAGGAAGCTCAAAATTTTCCAACTTTAATTAACTCAAAAAGATCCTCTCCAAGTAACATTATAGGCAAACTGTCAAAAGTCAAAAGCAAAAAGAGAATTCTAAATGCTGCCAGAAAAAAGCATCAAGTCACATGTAAGAGAAATCCCACTGGCCTATCAGCTGATTTCTCAGCAGAAATCCTATGGTCCAGGAGAGAATAGAATGATATATTCAAAGTGCCGAAAGAAAATGAACTGTCAATCAAGAATATTATCTCTGGTAAAGCTATCGTTAAGAAAATTGGAACTGGAAGGAGAAATAAAGACCTTCCCAGACAAGCAATAGCTGAGGGAATTTATCACCATTAGGCCAGCTTTACAAGAAATGCTTAAGAAAGTGCTCCCACTGGAAATGACATGATAATTACTATCATAAAAACCCATAAAACTATAATACTGATGTGTAGAAATAAATTAATAATCAAATTCAGAATACGCAAGTGCTATAATGGTGCTATATAATAAATCTTTCAATCCTCTAGTATGAAGGTTTAAAGTAAAAATGGTCAAAACCGCAAAGCTATAATTAATGATTATTACACAATAGACTAAAATGTAAGTCAAGGAAACAATGAATTGGATGTTTGGGAGGAAGTGTAGAGAATTGTTATGAGATCAAAAAAGGTCTGATTCCAGGGGGCTGAACAGTGATGGTCTGCAGGCCTTGCTTCCATGACACCTCGTAGGTTAAGACCCACTGACCCAGGATTTCAGCTACCCACTGCCAGTGTTCTCAGGCCAGCACCAACACCAACACCACACTTCCCTGGGTTGAATCTCCTAGAGGGAGGGACAGGTCACCATCTTTGCTATTTCCTGGTCTTTTCTGCTGCTGCCTTTGAGATCTAAGTCCAAGGTGACCAACGACTGGGAGTGGATCCCCAGCACATGAAGCAGCCCTGTGGAGAAGCAGCCGGACAGTTTTTTGCATGGGTCCCTGATCCCATTTCTCCTCACTGGATGGGATCTTCTGAGCAGGGACTTCAACCACCGCCACCAGTGTTCTCAGACTGGCAGTGGCTCTATACCTCCTTAAGACAGAGCTCCCAGAGGAAGGGGTGAGCCACCATTATTGCTGTTTTGCAGCCTTTGCTGTTGCTCCCTCCAAGTTCTAGAGAGTCCAAGGGAATGAGGGGCTTGTGTGGACCCTTCTGCACCATGCAGCTTCTCCATGGAAAATTGGTTAGACTGTCCTCCATACAGTTCCCAGACTTCATTTCTCACTGGGCAGAACCACTCTACCTGGGACTCCAGCACAACCACCCTGACCCTGCCTGAACACCTCAGTCCAAAGAAGCTCAACATTTCTCTGAAGAGGAAATCAGGGTCAATCCACAACCCCTTCACTATTGCAGCTGCAGTGTTACTGCCTTAACTGCGCTCAGGCTGGGGAAGGAAAAAAAAAAGCCAAGTCACTATGCTGGCACCTTTAGCACAAAGCAGCTACCATATTGAGATGAGTCCCATCCTTCTACACTGGAAATCCCCAACCCCCACTCTTCATCAGGCAGGGCCCCCAGCTCAGAACCACAGAACAGCCACTTCACCCACGGCTAAGCACACTCACTGGTAGTGGCTCTAAGTTCCCCTGGGGAGAAGATCTCAGAGGTAACTGGAAACTCCCCTGCCACCGTCACAACAGCACTTCTGCCCCTGATACCCTCAGTCTGGGGAAGAAACAGAAAGCCTGAGGGCTGCACTCAAGCTTATAGCATGCCATGGTCACCATATGGAGTGAAGATGAACCTCTCCTCCCTGTGAGCCCTTAACCCCCTGCTCCCCTAAAAGTGAAGCCCCCAGTTCAGCTCAGACCATCAGTGTAGCCACCCCACACCTTGGCTGAACACTCCCAGTAGCAACAGTTCCATGTTTCTTGGAAGTGGAGCTCCCAGGGACAGCTGAAAGCCCCTCTACCACTGACCTTGCAGTGATACTGCTCCTACTGCCCTAAAACTGGGGAAGAGCAAAGACCCTAAGTTCCCTATTCACACCTCAAACAAGCTGCAGTTATGCTAAGTAGAGGAGAACAGCCTGTCTCCCACAGGTCACACCCATTTCCCCTGCTTGTCCCTAGGCAGGGCTTCCCTAGCTTAGGACTACAGTGCAACCCCCTCATCACAGCCCAATTGCACTGATTGATTGCAGCTCTGCATCTCTCTGGGGTGGAGCCCCAGGAGAAAAGTGAAAAACCAACAGCCACAACCACCACTAAGTTCCTTTCCTCTACTGCCTATAGTTGGAGAGCAAGCACAAACCCTGAGATTGCCCCAGAGCATCAGTGTGGAGACAGGGAGTACCAAACCATGAACTACAGCCAGCATGGAAGTGGAAGAGAAGCCCACACTTTCAGAGCATTGAGAATGAACACAGCTGCAACTGTGAGGAAATATAGAGAAGCCACATCACTAAGAACCTACCTACTGATCATTACACTTAAGTTTAACCTAATGGATCTCACTCTAAAAATTAAACACCCAAAATACTTTGCTAACACACCCCCATGTGAAGTCAAGGACAAGAAGCTAGCTATAAACAAAAACCCTGCACGAAGACTCAGCCCTCTGAAAACCTCCAGAAAATAATTCTGACTGTATTCAATCTACAGCACAGTTAAAGGAATAGCCACATGCACAAATGAA
This sequence comes from Macaca fascicularis, assembly GCF_037993035.2. NCBI lineage: Eukaryota > Metazoa > Chordata > Mammalia > Primates > Cercopithecidae > Macaca > Macaca fascicularis. The sequence continues at coordinate 116,682,923 of NC_088380.1, read as the reverse complement.
AATTAGCAAGTGCAAGAACTCCAGCAACTCAAATGGGCATAGTGTCTTCTGTTCTCCAAATAACCACATTAATTCTCCAGCAAGGTTTCTTAACCAGGCTTTGATGGCTGAAATGACAGAAAACAGAATATGGATAGGAACAAATATCATTGAAATTCAGGAGAATGTCTAAACTCAATCCAAGAAATCTAAGAATCACAATAAAATGATACAGGAGCTATTGAAATAGCCAGTATTAAAAGGACATAACTGATTAATAGAGCTGAAAAAAAGACACTACAAAAATTTCATAATGCAATTGCAAATATTAACAACAAAATAGACCAAGCTGAAAAAGAATCTTAGATCTTGAAGATGGGATCTCTGAAATAAGACAGTCAGACAAAAAGAGAAAAAGAAAAAAAAACAACAAAACTTCTGAGAAAAATGGGATTATGTAAAGAGGACAAATCTATGAGCCATTGGCATCCCTGAAAGAGATGAGGAGAAATCAAGCAACTTGGAAAACATATTTCCAGATATTATCCATGAAAACTTTCCCAAACTTGAAAGAAAGACCTACAGTCAAAATCAGAAAATGCAGAGAATCCCTGCAAGATACCACACAAAATCATCCCCAAGAAACATTATCATCAGATTTTCCAAGATCAAAATGAAAGAAAAAATGTTAAATGTAGCTATAAAGAAAGAGCAGGTCATAAAGGGAACTCCATCAGGTTAACAGAAGGCCTTTCAGTAGAAACCTTACAACCCAGAAGAGATTAGAGGCCTATATTCAATATTCTCAAAGAAAAAAATCTCTGACCAAGAATTTTAAATCCAGCCAAATGAAACTTCATAGTGAAAGATAAATAAGATCCTTTTCAGACAAGAAAATACTAAGAATTCATTACCACCAGAGTGCCTTATAAGAGCATCTGAAAGGCACACTAAATGTGGAAAGGATAGACCATTACCACCTAAACCAAAAACACACTTAGGTACACAGATCAGTGACATTATAAAGCAATCACATAAATGAATCTGCATAATAACCAGCTAAAAACACAATGACAGTATTAAATTCACACATATCAATACTAACCTTGAATATAAATGGGCTAAGTGTCCCAATTAAAAGGCACAGAGTGGCAAACAGGATAGAGAAGCCAGATTCAATGGTATGCTGTCTTCAAGAGATATATCTCACATGCAATCAAACACATAGGCTTGGGGAGTTTCCAAGACGGCCAAATACGAAGAGCTCCAGTCTGCAGCTCCCAGCATGAGTGATGCAGAAAACAGAGGATTTCTGCATTTCCACCTGAGGTACTGGGTTCATCTTACAGGGCTTGTTGGACAGTGGGTGCAGCCCACAGAGCATGAGCTGAAGCAGGGTGGGGCATCACTTCACCTGGGAAGTGCAAGGGGTCAGGGAATTCCCTTTCCTAGCCAAGGAAAGCAATGACAAGATGGTACCTGGAAAATCAGGACACTTCCACCCTAATACTGTGCTTTTCCAATCCAATGGTCTTAGCAAATGGTACACCAGGAGATCATATCCCATGCCTGGTTTAGAGGGTCCCATGCCCATGGAGCCTCACTCACTGCTAGCACAGCAGTCTGAGATCAAACTGCAAGGTGGCAGCAAGGCTGGGGGAGGGGCCTTCACCATTGCTGAAGCTTGAGTAGGTAAACAAAGCAGCTGGGAAGCTCAAACTGGGTGGAGCCCACTGGAGCTCAAGGAGGCCTGCCTGCCTCTGTAGACTCCACCTCTGGGGGCAGGGCATAGCTCAACAAAAGGCAGCAGAAATTTCTGTAGACTTAAATGTCCCTGTCTGACAGATTTGAAGAGAGTAGTGGGTCTCCCAGAACAGAGTTTGAGATCTGAGAATGAACAGACTGCCTCCTCAAGTGGGTCCCTGACCCCTGAATAACCTAACTGGGCGGCACCTCCCAGTAGGGGCCAACTGACACCTCATACAGCCGGGTACTCCTTTGGGACGAAGCTTCCAGAGGAAGGATTAGGCAGCAACATATGCCGTTCTGCAACATTTGCTATTCGGCAGTCTCCACTGGTGATACTCAGGCAAACAGGGTCTGGAGTGGACCTCCAGCAAACTCCAACAGATCTGCAGCTGAGGGTCCTGACTGTTAGAAGGAAAACTAACAAACAGAAAGGTCATCCACACCAAAACCCCATCTGTACATCACCATCATCAAAGACCAAATGTTAATAAAACCACAAAGATAGGGAGAAACCAGAGCAGAAAAGCAGAGAATTCTAAAAATCATAGTGCCTCTTCTCCTCCAAAGGAATGAAGCTCCTCACCAGCAATGGATCAAAGCTGGACAGAGAATGGCTTTGACAAGCTGAGAGACAAAGGCTTCAGATGATCAGTAATAATGAACTTCTCCGAGCTAAAGGAGGATGTTCGAACCCATCGCAAAGAAGCTAAAGGTCTTGAAAAAAGATTAGATGAAGGCTAACTAGAATAAACTTTGGAGAGAAGACCTTAAATGACCTGATGGAGTGGAAAACCATGGCACGAGAACTACATGATGCACGCGTAAGCCTCAGTAGCCAATTTGATCAAGTGGAAGAAAGGGTATCAGTGATTGAAGATCAAAGGAATGAAATTAAGTGAGAAGAGAAGACTAGATAAAAAGGAGTAAAAAGAAATGAACAAAGCCCCCAAGAAATATGGGACTATGTGAAAAGACCAAATCTGCATCTGATTGGGATGCCTGAAAGTGACAAGGATAATGGAACCAAGTTGGAAAACACTCTTTAGGATATTATCCAGGAGAACTTTTCCAATCTAGCAAGGCAGGCCAACATTCAAATTCAGGAAATACAGAGAACGCCACAAAGATACTCCTCAAGAAGAGCAACACGAAGACACGTAATTGCCAGATTCACCAAGGTTGAAATGAAGGAAAAAATGTTAAGGGCAGTCAGAGAAAAAGGTTGGGTTACCCACAAAGGGAAGCCCATCAGACTAACAGCAGATCTCTCAGCAGAAACTCTACAAGCCAGAAGAGAGTGGAGACCAATATTCAACATTCTTAAAGAAAATAATTTTCAACCCAGAATTTTACATCCAGCCAAAATAAGCTTCAAAAGTGAAGGAAAATAAAATTCTTTACAGACAAGCAAATGCTGAGAGATTTTGTCACCACCAGGCCTGCCTTACAAGAGCTCCTGAAGGAAGCACTAAACATGGAAAGAAACAACCATACAAGCCACTGCAACAACATGCCAAAATGTAAAGACCATCAATGCTAGGAAGAAACTGCATCAACTAACGAGCAAAATAACCAGCTAACATCATAATGACAGGATCAAGTTCACACATAACAATATTAACCTTAAATGTAAATGGGCTAAATACTCCAATTATAAGACACAGATTGGCAAATTGGATTAAGAGTCAAGATCCATCAGTGTGCTGTATTCAGGAAACCCATCTCATGTACAGAGACACACATAGGCTTAAAATAAAGGGATGGAGGAAGTTCTGCCAAGCAAATGGAAAGCAAAACAAACAAATAAATAAATAAATAAATAGCGGGGGTTGCAATCCTAGTTTCTGATAAAACAGATTTTAAACCAACAAAGATCAAAAGAGACAAAGAAGGCCATTAAATAATGGTAAAGGGATCAATTCAACAAGAAGAGCTAACTGTCCTAAACATATATGTACCCAATACAGGAGCACCTAGATTCATAAAGCAAGTCCTTAGAGACTTACAAAGAGACTTACATTCCCACACAATAATAATGGGAGACTTTAACACCCCACTGTCAACATTAGACAGACGAATGAGACAGAAAGTTAACAAGGATATCCAGAAATTTAACTCAGCTCTGCACCAAGTGGACCTAATAGACATCTACAGAATGCTCCACCCGAAATCAACAGAATATACATTCTTCTCAGCACATCACACTTATTCCAAAAGTGACCACATAGTTGGAAGTAAAGCACTCCTCAGCAAACATAAAAGAATAGAAATTATAACAAACTGTCTCTTAGACCACAGTGCAATCAAACTAGAACTCAGTATTAAGAAACTCACTCAAAACTGCTCAACTACATGGAAACCGAACAACCTGCTCTTGAATGACAACTGGGTATGTAACAAAATGAAGGCAGAAATAAAGATGTTCTTTGAAACCAATGAGAACAAAGACACAGCATACCAGACTCTGGGACACATTTAAAGCAGTGTATAGAGGGAAATTCATAGCACTAAATGCCCACAAGAGAAAGCAGGAAAGATCTAAAGTTTACACCCTAACATCACAACGAAAAGAACTAGAGAAGCAAGAGCAAACACATTCAAAAGCCAGCAGAAGGCAAGAAATAACAAAGATCAGAGTAGAACTGAAGAAGATAGAGACATAAAAAAAAAACTTCAAAAAATCAAACAATCCAGAAGCTGGTTTTTCTGAAAAGATCAACAAAGTTGATAGAACACTAGCAAGACTAATAAAGAATAAAAGAGAGAACAATCAAATAGATGCAACAAAAAATTATAGAGGGTATATCACCACTTATCCAACAGAAATACAAATTACCATCAGAGAATACTATAAACACCTCTATGCAAATAAACTAGAAAATCTAGAAGAAATGGATAAATTCCTGGACACATACACCCTCCCAAGACTAAACCAGGAAGACGTTGAATCCCTGAATAGACCAATAACAGGCTCTGAAATTGAGGCAATAATTAATAGCCTACCAACCAAAAGAAAGTCCAGGACCAGACGGATTCACAGCCGAATTCTACCAGAGGTACAAAGAGGAGCTGGTACCATTCCTTCTAAAACTATTTCAAACAGTAGAAAATGAGGAAATCCTCCCTAATTCATTTTATGAGGCCATCATCATCCTAATACCAAAGCCTGGCAGAGACACACACACAAAAAAGAGAATTTTAGACCAATATCCCTGATGAACATCGATGTAAAAATCCTCGATAAAATACTGGCAAACCAAATACAGCAGCATATCAAAAAGCTTATCCAACATGATCAAGTTGGCTTCATCCTGGGATGCAAGGCTGGTTCAACATATGCAAATCAATAAATGTAATCCAGCATATAAACAGAACCAAAGATAAACACCATATGATTATCTCAATAGATGCAGAAAAGGCCTTTGACAAAATTCAACAGCCCTTCATGCTAAAAACTCTCAAGAAACTAGGTATTGATTGGACATACCTCGAAATAATAAGAGCTATTTATGACAAACCCACAGCCAATATCATACCGAATGGGCAAAAACTGAAAGTATTGCCTTTGCAAACTGGCACTAGACAGGGATGCCCTCTCTCACCACTCCTTTTCAACATAGTTGGAAGTTCTGGCCATGGCAATCAGGCAGGAGAAAGAAATAAAACATATTCAATTAGGAAAAGAGGAAGTCAAATTGTCCCTGTTTGCAGATGACATGATTGTATATTTAGAAAACCCCATCATCTCAGCCCAAAATCTCTTTAAGGTGATAAGCAAATTCAGCAAAGTTTCAGGATACAAAATCAATGTGCAAAAATCACAGGCATTCCTATACACCAATAAAACACAGAGAGCCAAATCATGAGTGAACTCCCATTCACAATTTCTTCAAAGAGAATAAAATACCTAGGAATCCAGACTTACAGGGGATGTGAATGACCTCTTCAAGGAGATCTGCAAACTACTGCTCAATGAAATAAAAGAGGACACAAATAAATAGAAGAACATACCATGCTCATGGATAGGAAGAATCAATATTGTGAAAATGACCATACAGCCCAAGGTATTTTATACATTCAATATCATCCCCATCAAACTGCCAATGACTTTCTTCACAGAATTTGAAAAAAACTGCTTTAAAGTTCATATGGAACCAAAAAAGGGCCTGCATTTGCCAAGTCAATCCTAAGTCAAAAGAACAAAGCTAGAGGTATCACGCTGCCTGACTTCAAACTATACGACAAGGCTACAGTAACCAAAACAGCATGGTACTGGTACCAAAACAGAGATATAGACCAATGGAATAGAACAGAGCCCTCAAAATTATTCCACACATCTACAACCATCTGATATTTAACAAACCGTACAAAAACAAGAAATGGGGAAAGGATTCCCTATTTAATAAATGGTGTTGGGACAACTGGGTAGCCATATGTAGAAAGCTGCAACTGGATCTATTCATTACACCTTATACAAATATTAATTCAAGATGGATTGAAGACTTAAATGTTAGACCTAAAACCATAAAAACCCTAGAAGAAAACCTAGGCAATACCATTCAGGACATAGGCATGCGCAAGGACTTCATGACTAAAATACCAAAAGCAATGGCAACAAAAGCCAAAAGTTACAAATAGTATCTAATTAAACTAAAGAGCTTCTGCACAGCAAAACAAACTACCATCAGAGTGAACAGGCAACCTACAGAACGGGAGAAAATTTTTGCAATCTACCCATCTGACAAAGGGCTATTTTCCATAGTCCAAATAACTCAAACAAATTTACAACTAAAAAATCAAACAACCCCATCAAAAAGTGGGCAAAGGATGTGAACAGACACTTCTCAAAAGAAGACATTTATGCAGCCAACTGACACATGAAAAACTGCTCATCATCACTGACCATAAGAGAAATGCAAATCAAAACCACAATGTGATACCATCTCACACCAGTTAGAATGGCAATCATTAAAAAGTCAGGAAACAACAGGTGCTGGAGAGGATGTGGAGAAATAAGAACACTTTTACAATGTTGGCGGGAGTTTAAACTAGCTCAACCATTGTGGAAGACATTGTGGCAATTCCACAAGGATCTAGAACTAGAAATACCATTTGACCCAGCCATCCCATTACTGGGTATATACCCAAAGAAGTATAAATGTTACTGCTATAAAGACACAAGCATGCATATGTTTATTGCAGCGCTATTCACAATAGCAAAAACTTGGAACCAACCCAAATGTCCATCAATGATAGACTGGTTTAAGAAAATGTGGCACATATACACCATGGAATACTATGCAGCCATAAAAAAGGACGAGTTCAAGTCCTTTGTAGGGACATGTATGAAGTTGGAAACCATCAGTCTGAGCAAACTATCGCAAGGACAGAAAACCAAACACCACATGTTCTCACTCATAGGTGGGAATTGAACAACGAGAACACCTGGACACAGGATAGGAAGCATCACTCACTAGGGCCTGTCATGGGGTGGGGGGAGTGGGGAGGGATAGCATTAGGAGATATACCTAATGTAAATGATGAGTTAACTGGTGCAGCACACAAACATGGCACTTGTATACATATGTAACAAACCTTCACATTGTGCACATGTACCCTAGAACTTAAAGTATAATACAAAATAAATAAATACATAAAACACATAGGCTCAAAATAAAGGCATGGAGAAAACCTACCAAGCAAATGGAAGTTAGAAAAACAGCAGAAGCTATAATCCTAATTTCGCACAAAACAGACTGTAAACCAATAAAGATAAAAACAATAAAGGGCTTTACATAATGGTAAAGGGCTCGATTCAACAAGAAGACCTAACTATCCTAAATATATACACACCCAACACAGGAGCACCCAGATTCATAAAGCACGTTCTTAGATATCTATGAAGAGACTTAGATAACCACACAATAATAGTGGGAGACTTCAACACCCCACTGACAGTATTAGACAGATCATCAAGGCAGAAATTAATAAAGATACTCAGGCCAAATCAAGAATGCAATCTCATTCATAATTACCACAAAAAGAATAAAATACCTAGGAACACAGCTAACCAGGGAGGTGAAAGATCTCTACAACAAGAAATACAAAACATTGCTCAAAGAAAACAGAGATGACCAAAAAAAAAAAAAAAATCATGCTCATGGATTGGAAGAATCAATAGCATTAAAATGGCCATACTGCCCAGAGCCACATATAGATTCAATACTATTCTTATCAAACTACCAATTACATTCTTCACAAAATAAGAAAAAACTATTTTAAAATCCACATGGAACCAATATAAGAGCCCAAATAGCCACAGCAATCCTAAACCAAAAGAATGAAGCTGGAAGCATCACGTTACGTGACTTCAACTCTACTTCAGGGCTACAGAAACCAAAACGGCATGGTACTGGTACCAAAACACACAGGTATACCAATGGAACAGAATAGAGAGGCCAGAAATAATGCCAAACACCCACAATCATTTGATCTTCCATGAAGCTGACCAAAACAAGCAACGGGGAAAGGAAACCCTATTCAATCAGTGTTGCTGGGATAAGTGGCTAGTCATATGCAGAAGATTGAAACTGGATCCCTATCTTACACTACATACAAAGGCAACTCAAGATAGATTAAAGACTTAACTGTAAAACTTAAAGGTATAAAAATCCTGGAAGATAATCTAGGAAATACCATTCTGGACATAGAAGTTGGCAAGGATTTCATTATAAACATGCCAAAAGCAATTGCAACAAAAACAAAAATTAACAAATGGAATCTAATTAAATTAAAGAGCTTCATCACAGCAAAAGAAACTCTCAACAGAGTAAACAGACAACCTTCAGAATGGGAGAAAATATTTGCAAACTATGTATCTGACAAAGGTTTAATTCAGAATCTGCAAGGAGCTTAAATAAATTTATAAGCAAAAAAACAACCGATCCCATTAAAAAGTGGGCAAAGGACATGAACAGACACTTTTCAAAAGAAAACGCAGCCAATGAGCATATGAAAAAATGCTCGACATCACTAATAAGTAGAGAAACGCAAATCACAATGAGACACCATAGGCCTGGTGGGCCTATTCGGATTTTGGAGCCAACACATTCCTAATTTGGGTGTGTTACTCCAGCCCATTTACTGAATGACCTGAAAGGTTGCCAGTTTAGAGTGAGGTCCAGAACAGGAGATACCATCTCATACAAGTCAGAATGGCTACTACTAAAAAGAGAAAAAATAGCAGATGCTGGTGAGGTTGTAGAGAAAAAAGAATGCTCATACACTGCTGGTGGGAGTGTAAATTAGTTCAGCCATTGTGGAAAGCATTGTGGTGATTCCTCAAAGAACTTAAAACAGAATTACCATTTGACCCAGTAATCCCATTATTGGGTATATATCCAAAGGAATATAAATTATTCTACCATATATATGGTACCTATCATATGTGGGTACCATATTCTACCACATGTAGACACATGCACATGTATATTCATTAAAGCACTATTCACAATAGCAAAAACAAGAAATCAACCTAAATGCCCATCACTGGTAAAAAAAAAATGGTGGTACATGTACACCATGGAATACTATAGGAAATATTATACTTCCCTATGTACAGCCATAAAAAAGAATGAGATAATGTCCTTTCTTGCAACATAGATGGAGCTGAAGGCCATTCTCCTAATTAAACTAACACAGGAACAGAAAACCAAATACTGCATGTTCTTACTCATAAGTGGGAGCTGAACAATGAGAACACATGGACACTAGGAGGGGAACAACAGACACTGGGGACTCATTGAAGGTGGAGGATAGGAGGAGGGAGAGAATCGGAAAAAATACCTATAAGGTACTATATTTATTACCTGGATGATGAAATTATCTGTACAAACCCCAGTGACATATATATCCTATTAGTTCTGTCCCACTAGAGAACCCTAATACAGATTTTGACACCAGGTTCTAGAGGTTCTAGAGGAGCAGAATATTAAGGATGGAGTTCCTTCATTGGTTTTGGGGTTTCTGGAGTTGTCTGCTTAATAAGATTAGACTGAAAAATGCTAAGAACTCTACTTCTAATAGTATAGAGAACACTGATAGTCCTTCATAGGAAGTGTTTAGAGAGTAAAACAAAATAAATGCATTTGACACTCCTGAATCACTGCTTATGACAGACAAACAGTTTAGTAACACTGTACATAATACCTTGGACCATATGTGGAGAACCAAGGAACATAATGAAGCTGGTTTGTTGCTCCTAAGTTCACTAGACAAAGTGATGGAAAAAAATGATGAACTCAGAAATCCTAACACCCAGTTTCAGAAGCAGATACTGAGCTTCAAGTCTTCTAAGATTGCCTTGAGTCAGTGTCTTGTCTCCCATAGAGAAATAGCTGAAACTGTGGAACAGACACAAGTTCTTATCATACAAGTGGCTGACCTGCAATGAAAGGTGCATGCACAGTCTCACCAGGTGTCTACTGTTAAAGTGAGGGCATTCATTGAAAAAGAATGGGACCCTGCAACTTAAAATGGGGATGTGTGGGAGGATCCTGATGAAGCTGGGGACACTGAGCTTGTAAATGCTGATGAAACTTTCTTGCCAGAAGAAACAGCTTCCCCATCCTCAGTAGTGGCAACATTCCCTCCAGACCCATGCTGTCGTCAGCCTTTCCACCTTTGTTTGAGGAGATAAATCCTGCACCGCCTGAGGCCGAACAGTGATGGCCCTCCCTGAGGCAGCTGCTGGGCAAGATAATTTCGATTCTCCTCAGGAGCCACCCCCAACACTCCTGTTTGCTTCTAGACCTATAATTAGACTTAAGTCCCAGTGGGCCCCTAGAGGTGAGGTTCAATGTGTGACCCATGAGGAGGTGAGCTACACTTGAAAAGAACTGCTTGAGTTTTCTAATTTATATAAACAGAAATCTGGAGAACAGGCATGGGAATGGATATTAAGGGTATGGGATAATGGTAGAAGGAACATAAAGTTGAATCAGGCTGAATTTATTGATTTGGGCCCACTAAGTGAGGATTCTGCATTTAATGTTGTAGCTCAGAGAGTTAAAAAAGGTTCTAATAGTTTATTTTCTTGGTTAGCTGAAACATGGATTAAAAGATGGCCCACTGTGAATGAGCTGGAAATACCTGATCTTCCTTAGTTTAATGTAGAGGAAAGGATCCAAAGGCTTAGGGAGATTGGGATGGTACAGTGGATTAGTTACTTTAGACCTACTCAGCTCAGCTGGGAGAATCCAGAAGATATATTCTTGACTAATGCCTTTCAAAATAGGTTTGTGAGGGCAGCACCTGCATCTTTGAAGAGCTCTGTAATTGCTCTTCTCTGTATGTCAGATCTAACAGTGGTAACTACAGTCACTCAACTACAAAATTTAAATACAAAGAGAATAATTGGGTCTGGGGTGGCAGGACAAAGTGGCAGCACTCAACTGTCAAAGGCAAGGTGGGCCATAGCTACTGTAATGAACAGCAGAGGCAAATCGGCAATCAGAATAGTCTGACTCGTGTAGAACTCTGTCACTGACTAATTAATCACGGTGTTCCTAGAAGTGAAATTGATAGGAAGGCTACTGCATTCCTACTTAATTTATATAGCCAGAAAACTTCCAGGTCAAATGGACAAAAAATGAATTTGAATAATAAAAACAGAGAATCACAGCCCCTCAATCAATTTCCAGAGTTGAGCAAGTTTATAGACCCAGAACCCCTTGAATAAAGAGGACACTGGGTCCCCTTGAGGAAGGATCTCACTATACTACTAACAATTTATGCTGTTAATCTTTCTCCCATCCATGCCCAAGGAGATCTCTAGCCTTTTACCAGGTTAACTTTGCACTGGGGAAACAGAAATGATTAGACATTTTGGGGACTACTGGACACTGGCTCTGCTGACGGTGATTTGAGGGGATCCAACAGGTCATTGTGGTCTTCCATTTAAAGGAGGGGCTCATGGAGGTCAGGTAATCAATCAAGTTTTAGCTGAAGTCTGACTTACAGTGTGTCCAGTGCATCCCCAGACTCATCCTGTGGCCATTTCCCCCATGCCAGAATGTATAATTGGCATATACATACTTAGTGGTTGGCAGAAGCCCCACACTGGCTCCCTGACCATTAGGGTGACGGATATTATGGTGGGAAAGGTCAAATGGAAGCCATCAAAGCTGCCTCTACCTAGAAAAATAGTAAATCAAAAACAATATTGCATCCCTGGAGCAACTGCGGAGATTAGTGCCACCATCGAGGACTTGAAAGATGCAGGGGTGGTGATTCCCTCCACATCCCCATTCAACTCTACTATTTGGCCTGTGCAGAAGACAGATGGATCATAGATAATAACAGTGGATTATCTATAAGCTTAACCAAATGGTGACTCCAGTTGCAGCTGCTGTACCAGATGTGGTTTCATTGCTTAAGCAAATTAACACATCTGGTACCTGGTATGCAGCCATTGACTTGCCAAATGCATTTTTCTCCATACCTGTCCATAAGGCCCACCAGAAACAATTTGCCTTCAGCTGGCAAGGCCAGAAATATGCCTTTACTCTCCTAACTCAGGGGTATGTCAACTCTCCAGCCTTGTGTCATAATCTTATTCAGAGAGACCTTGATCACTTTTCACTTCTGCAAGATATCACGCTGGTCCATTACATTGATGACATTATGCTGATTAGATCCAGTGAGCAAGAAGTAGCAAACACACTGGACTTATTGGCAAGACATTTGTGTGCCAGAGGATGGGAAATAAATTTGACTAAAATTCAGGAATCTTCTATCTCAGTAAAATTTCTAGGGGTCCAGTGGTGTGGGGCCTGTCAAGATATTCCTTCTAAGGTGAAGGATAAGTTGCTGCATTTGGTCCCTCCTACAACCAAGAAAGAGGCACAACATCTAGTGGGCCTATTTGGATTTTGGAGGAAATACATTCCTCATTTGGGTGTGTTACTTCATCCTACTTATGGAGTGACCCAAAAGGCTGTCAGTTTGGAGTGGGGTCCAGAACAGAAGAAGGTTCTGTAACAGGTCTGGGCTGCTGTGCAAGCTTCTCTGCCTCTTGGGCCATATGACCCAGCAGATCCAATGGTGCTTGAGGTGTCAGTGGAAGATAGGGATGCTGTTTGGAGCCTGTGGCAGGCCCCCATAGGTGAATCACAGTGAAGGCCTTTAGGATTTTGGAGCAAGGCCCTGACATCTTCTGCAAATAGCTACTCTCCTTTTGAGATATAGCTCTTGGCCAGTTACAGGGCTTTGGTGGCAACTGAACATTTTGACTATGGGTCATCAAGTCACCATGTGACCTGAACTGCCTATCATGAACTGGGTGCTTTCTGACCCATCTAGCCATAAAGTGAGTCGTGCCCAGCAGCATTTCATCATCAAATGGAAGTGGTATATATGTGATAGGGCTCAAGAAGGTCCTGAAGGCACAAGTAAGTTACACAAGGAAGTGGCTCAAATGCCCATGGTCTTCACTCCTGCCACCCTGCCTTCTCTCCGCAAGCCTGCACTGATGGCTTCATGGGGAATTCCCTAAGATCAGCTGACAGAGGAAGAGAAGACTAGGGCCTGGTTCGTAGAAGGTTCTGCAGGATATGCAATCACCACCTGAAATTGGACAGTTGCAGGAGTACAGTCCCTTTAGAAGAAATCCCTGAAGGACAGCAGTGAAGGGAAATCTTCCCAGTGGGCAGAACTTTGAGCAGTACATTTGGTTGGGCACTTTGTGTGGAAGGAGTAATGGCCAGATGTGTGATTTTACACTGATTCATCAGCTGTAGCCAATGGTTTGGCTGAATGCTCAGGGAAGAAGCATAATTGGAAAATCGGTGACAAATAAATGTGGGGAAGAGATATGTGGATGAACCTCTCTGAGTGGTCAAAAACTGTGAAGATACTTGTTTCCCATGACAGTGCTCACCAAGGGGTGACCTCAGCAGAGGAGGATTTTAATAATCAAGTGGATAGGATGATCTATCCATTCTGTGGACACCACTCAGTCTCTTTCCCCAGCCACCTATCATCGCCCAATATGTCCATGAACAAAGCAGCCATGATAATTATGCATGAACTCAGCAATGTGGATTTCTACCACTAAGGCTGACCTGGATATGGCCACTGCTGAGTGCCCAATTTGCCAGCAGCAGACACCAACACTGAGCCTTCAATATGGCACCATTCTTTGAGGTGATCAGCCAGCTATGTGGTGGCAGGTTCATTATATGGGACCTCTTCCATTCTGGATAGGGAAGAGGTTTGTCCTCACTGGAATAGACACTTACTCCAGATTTGGGTTTGCCTATCCTGCACGCAATGCTTCTGCCAACACTACCATCTGTGAACTCACGGAACGCCTTATCCACCATCAGGGTATGCCACACAGCATTGCCTCTGACCATGACACTCACTTTACGGCTAAAGAAGTGCAGCAGTGAGCTCATTCTCATGGAATTCGCTTGTCTTAATGTGTTCCCCATCATCCTGAGGCTGCTGGATTGATAGAACAGTGGAATGGCCTTTTGAAGTTACAATTACAACAACAACTAGGTGACAATACTGGGGAAAAGTTCTCCAGAAGGCTGTGTTCTGTGAATCAGTGTCTGATTTATGATACTGTTTCTCCCACAGCCAGGACTCACAGGTCCAGGTATCAAGTGGTGGAAGTGGAAGTGGCACCACTGACCATCACCCCTAGTGATCCACTAGCAAAATTTTTGCTTCCTGTTCCTGTGACATTATGTTCTGCTGGCACTCAAATTCTAAGGTCCATTTCTGATAAAACCCAAACTGAGAAAATACTTATGGAAATATTTGTATTTCCCAAGAGATTTATATGTAGGAAGGAAAAGTGTTGAAAGAGACCAAGGAAATTGGAAAAATGGCCCCAATCCTTTCTGAATCTAGGCCCATGTCCCCTCCATCAAGAGAAGGTCTATTTGTCAAGTCTTGATACTGAACTGACTTTGTTACTTGCTTTGACCAAAAGAATGAGGTAGAACAAATTCTACCTCATTCTGAAACTAGCCTAGACCTCAAAAGACTTTGTTTGCTTGCACTCTCGTATTTTGAAACCAGCTGAGCTTTTCACAAGTTTGAGTTAGCCTGCTGAATCAAGAAAAATGTATAACCTAGTTGCACTTATTACTCCAGTTAAAGCCCAGAACCTTCTAGTTGATGCACAACTAATTGTTGATGCATGAAGGACTGCAGTGGAGACCAGAAAAACCACTCATTTGAGCCAACTCCTAATTTCTTGTCCAAATAATATAAGTTAATTAAATAATTGTTGATTTAGGCCACTAAGTTTTGTGATGGTTTGTTACACAGCAAATGTGACTTTATGTAGAAATATATTTTCAATCCTAAAAGGGACAATAATTTAATGGGAAGCAAAGACGTATGAAGATACATTTACAAAATAATGTTATCAGCAGTGATAGCGATGACACAAGAATCTAGGATGGGATATTTGAAGAGAAAAAAAAAGGAGATATACTATAAGAAGTGAGGCCTGATTTGAATTTTAAATTATGACTCAGAGTGAGTCCAACAAAAATATGAAGTGGTGTTATTTCACCCAGAGAAAAGGAGAGAATTATAAACAGTTCCTCCTTTTGGAAAAATAAAGTGTGAGTCAGAAAGTAGGATATGAGGACAAGAGGAAAGGGCTAGATCGTGGGGTTTTTCATGCAACATCAAAGAGCTTAGGAAACATTGAAAGGTTTTAAGAATGGAAGTGACACAGTCAGTTTTCTACTGCAGATAGATAATGTTGTCATCATGAAAAATGGTCTGGAGACCATACTCCTGGATACCAGTGAGAGAACTTTGCAATAGTCCAGATGAGAGACACTAAAGACATAAACTACGACAAAGATAACATAACCAATAGAGAAGAAATAAATAATTGTCAAATATTTAGGTATAAAAACAGCAAGACTTGGGGAAGTAATGGCTCTTGGTGGTGAAAAAGAGAGTCTGGGATACTTCTTTCATTTTGAGTTTGGTTGGCCGGATGGCCAATGATACAACCAGATAAGAAATACATGTTGATATTGTCAATTTTGCAGGCTAGGTAGATACAAGAATACCTCCCTTCACGTCCCATCAATTCTTCATATACTTACCCTTCAAACTTAGAAATTCTAGTTAGCTCTATTTTAATTAAAAAAAAAATCTCCAGGAGCCAGATAGTCAGTCATGAACTTTGAAGTGAGTCTGAGGGGAGAAAGTAAGAGAAATGTAGAGGAGGAAAGGATCTGGATAAAATATTCCTATATTAAATGCTGGGGTTTTAATATCTACCTAGGGTCAGCGTTTGCAGGGGGCCTGTCTGGGTATTGTAGGAAACCAGATCTAGTCTTGTATAAAGCTAGAAACAGGGATAATCACTGCCGTGTCCCTGAACTTGAACTTAACCAGGACCTGGATCTTCTGCCAGTTACACTAGAAACTTCTAAATTACTCTTTGTAAATTTTACTACTTCTGAATTTCTCAAAAAAGATGGTGGAAGAGCCCATCTACATTTTAGAGATAAAACTGTTAAGTTTAATTTGAAACATACTGAGTTTGTGGAGTGGTCCAGACATCCAAATGTTCCAAATTTCCAGCAAGGGAATTTGGAAAATTGAAGAAAATAAAAGTAGCCTAAAGATAATGCTTTGGGAGTCATCAAGGAAAGGGCTGGAGTTAGATAATATAACAACGAATGAATACGTAGAAAAAGAGCACTGGGCAAAGGTCAGAAGCCTGAGGTTCAACCACACTTACCAAATGAGGAAAGCATAAATTGTCACAGTAGAAAATGTTCACTGGAATTGGCAATTAGACAGTAGCTAATAATTTCCAATAGTGGTTTGCAAAATGGGGGAAGTTGAAAGCCAATCACAGGGATTAGGGAATGAAAAATAAATGGAGGACTAGAATATGGTTAATATTCTAGAAAAAGAAGAATAAGAATAGAGTAAGGTACATTTACACAAGATGGAGAACTGAGACTAAACAGTGTCAGGTGGTAGATACAGTGTCAAGGTAGGGTAGTTTGTGAATGAAAGACACTAGAGTTTTTTAATAAGTGAGAAAAATATGCCAGTGAAGATAAATTAATGATGTATAAAAGAGAAATGCTCACAAAT
Source organism: Macaca fascicularis (assembly GCF_037993035.2). NCBI lineage: Eukaryota > Metazoa > Chordata > Mammalia > Primates > Cercopithecidae > Macaca > Macaca fascicularis. The sequence goes on along the minus strand of NC_088380.1, from coordinate 116,666,042 downwards.
TGAACCAGGTTTGTAAGGATGAAGAAGGAGATGAATTTAAGGAAACAGATGAAGAAATGAGCTGTGATAATGAAAGACCTCTTATTTTTAAGAACTGGAGGAAAATTTGTCAAAAGATTACAAGCACAGATAAGCCTCCTATGGGGACAAAAGGTTATTTAAAAGGGAGTGTATAAGGAGTCCCTGAAGCAATCAAGGATATTTGAAATGTATCAACCCCAAAAGAATGCTTTGCATGAGAAAAGTCTATTTATTTGAGCAAATAGTGATATCATTTCAGCCATGCTATATCCAGTATATCAAGAAAATGCTGGTATTTAAAAACATTCACAAAATATGTGTAAGTCTCATGGGTAAAATTAACTTTACCAGTAAAGTCTGCATAGGAATGCAAAATATTATTTTCTAAGTATATCTTTCCCAAAAAGACTGACTTTCATAGAAAATAAAGAGTTGGACCATGGTGAATCATGGACCCTGAATCTTACAAGATTGGTCTTACAAAATAATATCCTTACTCCAGTTAAATATTATGTTAGATAATGGAAGTACTGTTTATGTCAAGAAGCATTGTTTTTGCATGTTGGTGGGTGTATGAACATATGGAAGAAAACAAGGGATGGAATAAAGTCCTGTCCTTCTTCATTTCTGTTTCTACTGTGTAAATTACAGCAAAAAGATGCCAGCTACAATCTCAGCCATTGCTACAGAAATGGTTTCTCTTTTAACTCTTAAAAGACCTAACTGCACTATTTCTCTTTATTGAACTTCCTTTTTCTTCAACTCAGATACATAGATACATCCCATTATTTAGACTTGTCCTGTAATCCCTTCTATAGAGAAGAGGAGGCTTCCTTGTTTGCCCACAGTTAATAATCTTCATCCATTTATGCAGAAGACATACACGTAAAACCACACACAATAAAGGACAATGCAAACAGATTATAACGATCATTTATTCGTATTGGCAAATAGCATTTTTAGTTACTAAAAACATAAGATCCTTCACCCCCCTTTACCTAGGGTGTGACTGTTTGACACATAGTATCAGTAAATGAGGCAGTTTACTGACATGATTACAATTTTAAGTCTATCAATTATACCGCTATTTTCTTTACTCAGGTGAATTGCTTATGATATCATTGGAGAAAAGTGTTAGCAGTGAATGTAAAACAAACATGTTGGTAGGTTAAATATTTGTTCTCCGGTGAAACTCTCTCTTCTATTATTATGTTGGTTTATGATAATCAAAAATTTAGTGGGGGATTTGGAGAGATTCTCTTAACTTAATAAGAATGGTATATTCCTGTTCAAGTCACATGCTTAGTCCCAGTCTATACACCTGGGGTTTTCTAGAGCACAATTTCATACTACTTTCTGTACCACCACAAACCCCAAAGCAGGAATTAATCCATTCTGGACACAGAAACAGCTTTCTACAACTTGCTATTTTGAAGGGATCAGGTATTAAGTAGGTTTCCTGTCCAAGAGTTAACGCCTTATTGTGCCCCCTGCCATGGAGTGCTGTGAGTCTGAGATATGGTACCCTGACCAAAAGAGATTATGTGAACAGACATTTTGCAGAAATAATGACTTATGAGTGCCTGCCTCATTTCCCCTTGCCTGGTGATACCCTCATAAAGGCCATTTAGAAAGGATTCAGCAGCTTGCAAGATACAGAGTTTGAGTTCTAAAACATCCAAAGATGAATACATGTCACTTTTTCTTCTCTGAAGCATTTCTAATCACAATTTTGTTACTGCAGCCTCTATGCTGAATGAGATAAACCTATCTGAAAGTCTAAAAATAGCATCTTCTGAGCTACTTCTCTGTCTTGTGAGGTTCCCAAAGGAAAGCTACTGAATGATTTGCAGCTTATCACAACCAGTATCGTCATAGATAGGGGGATTGTCTTTTAATTCTGGAAGAATCCAGATTGACAGTGTTTGTGGCTAGGGCCTTCGATTTAGGATTATACTCCTGGTAAGAGAGCTACTAAAATGGCAGTGAGTCTGTCGGCCTCCGCCTTCCACAAAGCATTGGAAAGAAAATTTCTCAATTTGAGCTGAGAAAAGCAGTGTAGGGATTCAACTCTGGCCACCATCTGTAGGCCACAGAGTTTTTCTAATAGTGATAAATTAGGCATAACCAATATCTCTGCCTCCTAGCAGCAATGCCTCCAATGGTTTGACTGAAAATGAGCAGGAAGTTACTAGCGCTTTAGTGCTTCCTAAATTTCACCATTTATAAAACGGAAGCATTCTGTTATTCTCTTTATGAGTCTGTTATTTGTGTATCATTTCTAGAAATAAAATATGGGAACATCAAAAAGGGGGAAAAGGACTCTGTTTCTTCCCATGTCCCAATTATTAAATTAAGTTTTGCTATCATTGCTGAAACAAATGCAATATTTATATCCATTATTTTCAGTTTATTCCTTTAAGAAAACTTCAGTAATTTATTCTATCACAATTCTTGAGGTTAAAAGTCCAAACTCAAGATGTCAGTGGGGCTATGCTTCCTCTGACACTTTGGATAGAATCCTTCTTGCCTCTTTCTAGCTTCTGGCTAGCAGTCCTTGGCTTGTAGCTGCATCACTCCAATCTTTGCCTGCATCATCACTTTGAGTTCTTCCTCGTGTCTTTGTATTATCTTCCTATCAGGACACCAGTAACATTAGATTAAGGGCCCATCCTACTCTAGTATGACCTCTTCTTAATTAATTAGATCTACAACAACCCTGAGGTCTTTGGGGTTAGGAATTCAGCATATTTTGGGGGAAACACAATTCAATCCATAACAGGGAGATAACGCAAATGTACGAATCTGTACAAAGGTACAAATATGAGAGAAGTCAATGTTCCTCCAGAGCCCTCCCTTCCCATTCCCTGTGTTTTCCTTAGAGGCTGCACACTTCTGCATTTCCACCAGCAGTATGCAAGAGTTCCAATTTCTCCACATCCACACCAATACTTGTTATCTTTGGAGATTTTTTTTTAAAATAATATTTATCCTGACAGGTGTGAGGGGATACCTCATTGTAGTTTTACTTTTCATTTCCTTGATAACTGGTAATGTTGAGCAAATTTTCATATGCCTGTTTGCCATTTGTATATCTTCTTTGATGAAACATCTATTCAAGTCTAGTCCATTTTTTTAAACAGGTTATTAGCTGGTATTTTTTGTTTTGTTTTTTGATTTTTGGGGTTTTTTTTTTGGTTTTTTTTGGAGTTTTTTTTTTTTTTGCCATTGAGTTGTAGGATTTCCTTATGCATTTTGAAGAGTAATCCATTATCAGATATATGGATTGTAAATATTTTCTCCCATTTCACAGTTATCTTTTTGCTCTGTTGATTATTTCCCTTGCTGTGCAGAAACTATTTTTATGGTCAATTTCACATTTATCTTTTTAATTTTAATTTTTTTTTTTTTTGAGACGGAGTCTCGCTCTGTCACCAGGCTGGAGTGCAGTGGCACAATCTTGGCTCACTGCAACCTCTGCCTCCCAGGTTCAAGTGATTCTCCTGCCTCAGCCTTCTGAGTAGCTGGGACTACAGGCGCCCATCACCATACCTGGCTAATTTTTTGTATTTTTAGTTTCCCCATGTTGTCCAGGATGATCTCAATCTCTTGATCTCGTTATCTACCTGCCTCGGCCTCCTAAAGTGCTGGGATTACAGGCATGAGCCATCACGCCAGGCCTAATTTTAATTTTTGTAATTGTAAATGGACAAATTATAGTAGTATATACAATTATATGTACAAAATACACTTGTATATATAATATAGTTATATATCACTATATAGTTATACATACATAACCTGTATACACATATATAAATCTCTATATATACACACATATATAATTTTATATATGTTACAAAGTAATGTTATACAGAAACTTTAATTTTGATATAGTTCCACCTACTTGTGTTTGTTTTTGTTGCCCATGCTTTTGGTGTCATGTCCAAGAAATCATTGCTAAGAACAATGTCGCTAAGCTTGTTTCCTATTTTTTAAGGAGTTTTACAGTTCTAGATCTTACATTTAAGTCTCTTATGCACTTTGAGTTGATTTTTATGTATAGGTAAACATAAGAATTCAATTTCATTCATTCACATGTGACTATCCAGTTTTGTCAACATCATTTATTGAAGAGCCCATCCTTTTCCCATTGCGTATTTTTGGCACTATTTTCAAAGACCATTTGACCATATATGTGTGGATTTATTTATGGATCTTGTACTCTGTTCCACTAGTCTATACATTTGTCTTTGTGCCAGAACTATACTGTCTTAATTACTTTATCTTTGTAATATATTTTGAAATAAAAAAATATAACGTTTCCTATTTAATTCTTGTTTTCTCAAGTCTGGCTTGTCTTTTCATGTTTTGTGGTTTCATATGGATTGTAGAATTGTTTTCCATTGGGATTTTGAGAGAGATTGCATTGAATCTGTAGAGGGCCTGAGGTAGTATGGGTATTTAACAATAATGAGTCTACCAATCCTGAACACATAGTCTTTTCATTTGTTTGCTTTAATTTCTTTCATCAATGTTTTCTACTTTTCAGTATACAAGTCTTTCAAACCCTTAGTTCAGTTTATTCCTAAGTATAATCTTTTGGTGCTATTAAAAATGGATATTTTTTTCTAATTTCCTTTTTAGATTGTTCATTGTTGTATAAAGTGTATAAGTTGTATAAAGTGTATAAAGTGAAAATGACTTTATTGTGTTGATTTTCTATCCTGCTACCTTACTGACTTAGTTCATTGTTCTAACAGCTTTTCTAACAGCTTTTTGGTGAAATCCTAAAGGTTTTCTATATATAAGATTATGTCATATGCTAACAGAGACAATTTTATTTCTTAAATACTATTTTTTAATTTCCTGACTGCATTGTCCAGGACTACTAATACTCTGTTAAATTGAAGCGACAAAAGGGCATTTTTGCCTTGTTCCTGGTCTTACAAGTAAAAGTTTCCATTTTTCAACATTGAGTATGGTATTAACCATCAATTTTTATATGAGCATTTATTATTTTGAGGCAATTTCCTTCTTCACCAAATTTGTTGAGTTTTTACCATGAAATGGTGCCAAAGTTTTCCAAACTTTTTATCTGCATCTACAGAGACAATCATGTGATTTTTACTCTTTATTCTGTTAGTATGGTATAATGCAGTTGAGTTTAATATGTTAAACCATTCTTGAATTATAGATAAGTCACTTTTGTCATGGAATATGATCCTTTCAATGTCCTGTTGGATTCACTTTGTTAATATTTTGTAGAGAATTTTTGCATCTGTGATTATCAGCATTATTGGCCTGTGGTTTTCTCGTGTTGTCTTTGTCTGACTTTGGTGTTAGGGTAATTCTGGCCTTATAAAATGTATTTGAAAGTGTGTCCTTCTCTTTAAATTTTTGGAAGAGTTTGAGAAGAATTGACATTAATTCTTCTTTAAATGTTTGGTAGAATTCTGCAGTGAAATCATCTGATCCTTGACTTTTTTTTACTGGGAGGTTTTCAATTACGGATTTACTCCTCATACTAGTCGTAGGTCTGTTCATAGGTCCTTCTATTTCTTCATGATTACGCTTGGCAGGCTGTATGTTTTTAGAAATTTATCAATTTTCCCTAGATTATCCAGTTTGTTGGTATATAATTCTTTATAAAAGTCTCTTTTTATTTTTATTTCTCTAGTATCAGTTTTAATATTTCCTTGATCATTTCTAACTTTATTTATTTACGTCTCTCTTTTTTGTAATCTAGCTAAAGGTTTGTCAATTTTGCTTATCTTTTCAAAAAACTAACTCTTGCTTTTATTAATTTTTCTATTGTTTTCTATTTTTTACTTTATTTATTTATGTTCCAATTTTTACTTTCTTGATTCTACCAACCTTCTGCTTACTTTGTTCTTTTTCTACTTTCTTGTATGTAAAAGTAGGTTGTTTATTTAATATGTTGTTTTCTTTTGTAATATAGATATTTATTGCAATAAACTTCATCTTAATACTCTGTTTACCATATCATAAAAGGCTTGGTATATTGTACTTACATTTTTGTTTGTCTCAAAGTATTATCTAATTTATCTTTTCACCTCTTTTTTGACCCAGAAGTTGTTCAAGAGTATGTTGTTTATGAGTATATGTCTACATACTTGTGAATTTTCCATTTTTGCTTCTGCTGTTAATTTCCAGTTTCACCCAATTATGGTTAGTAAAAACAAAAACATGGTATGATTTCAATCTTCTTATTGAACTATCACATTTACCCTGAAACTATAATATATACAACACATCAGTAATAAATAAATAAATGTCAAGACTTGTTTTATGGGAGGAGGTGGAGCAAGGTGGTTGTTTAGACACTTCTACCAATCATCCACCTAATGGGAAAACAAAATTGAAAAACTATCCACGCAAAAATGCATCTTCATAAGAACCAGAAATCAGGTGACTTATCACAGTACCTGTTTGTAACTTCATATGATAGAAACAGACACTGAAAAGGGTAGGGTAGGAAAGACAGTCCTGAATCGGCACTGCCACCCCTTCTGATTCCCCTAGCTATGGCTGTGTGGTGTGGAGAGAGAATCTGTGCACTCAGGGGAGGAAGAGTGCAGTGATTGTGGGACTTTGCATTGGAACTCAATGCTGTCCTGTCACAGCAGAAAGCAACACCAGGCAGAACTCAGCTGGCATCCACAGAGGGAGCATTTAGACCAGCCCTAGTCAAAGGGGAGCCATTCCCAGATGTCAGAACCCAAGTTCTGGCAAGCCTTTCCACTGCAAGCTAAAATGTTCTGGGGTTCTGTGTAAACTTGAAAGGCAGTCTAAGCCACAAAGACTGCGACTCCTAGGCAAGTCCTGGTGCTGTGCTGGGCTTGAAGTCAGTGGATGTGGAGAGCATGCATACTAGTGAGACACCAGCTGGGGTGCCAAGAGAGTGCTTGTACCACCTGTCCCCCAAATCCAGGCAGTGCAGCTTGCAGCTACTGGAGGCACTCCTTCTTTCAGCTTGAGGAGAGAAGAGGGAAGAATAAAGAAGACATTGTCTTGCTACTTGGATACCAGCTCAGCCACAGTAGGATAGGGTACCAGGCAGAGTCCTGAGGCCCCCTTTCGAGACCTAGCTCCTTTTTCTGGGCCAGAAGGAAACCCACTGCCTTGAAAGGAAGGAACCAGTCCTGGCAGGATTCATCACCTGCAGATTAAGAGCCTTGGACCCTGAATAGTCAACAATCGTAGTCAAGCAGTACTCCCATGGGCCTTGGAAGAGACTGAGAGATGGGCTAGCTACAGGTGTGATACAGCACATTTACAGATGTACTGGTAATGACAAGAGACTCCTTCAGCCTGAAAAAAGGAGAGGGAAGAGTAAAGGGGACTTTGTCTTACAGCATAGGCATCAGATTGGCCACAGTAGAATAGATTACCAAGTGGGCTCTTAGGGTCCCCACTTCCAGGCTTTGGCTCTTGGATGGCATTTCTAGACCTGCACTAGGCCAAAGGGAAGCTTGCTACCCTAAACAGAGAGTCTGGCCTGAGAGCATTCACCATAAGCTAACTGAAAAGTCCTTGGGCCTTGAATGAAAACTGGCAGCAGCCAGGCAGCACACGCCATGGGAGTGGAGGGGTTGCGGCCATGAAGAGAGACTCCTCTGCTTGTGAAAATTTGGCAGAAAGAGTAGAAAGGACTTTGTCTTGTGGCTTGGGTGACAGTTCGACTGCTGTAGATTACAGCACCAGATAGATTTCTAAGATTTCTGACTCCAAGACCCAGCTCTCAGACAGCATGCTTGGACCTGACTGGGGCCAAAGGCAAGGACACAAGCATGGCTGGCTTTACCACCTGCTGATTGTAGAGTCCCAGGTCCTTGAATAAACATATGCAATAGCCAGGCAGTGGTTACCTCGAGCCTTGTGAGACACTCAAGGCTGTGTTGGCTTGAAGTCTGACCCAGCACAATTCCAGGGGTGGTGGCCATAGGGGTACTGCATCACCACTTTCCCAAGTTCAGGCAGCTCAGAACAGAGAGAGAGACTCCAATTGTTTTGGAGAAATTAAGGGAAGAGAACAAGAGTCTGTGTCCAGTAATCCAGAGAATTCTTAGAGATCTTATCCAAGATCATCAAGGGAGTACCTCTACAAGTCAGCTAAAACCACAGCATTACTGGGCTTGGGGTACCCCCAAAACAGATACTGCTGTAGTGACAAAAAACTTAGATCACAACACCCAAGTCCCTTCAAACACCTGGAAAGCCTTCCTAAGAAGGATGAGTACAAATAAACTGAGACTGTAAAGGCTATAATGCCCAGATACTGACAAATATTCACAACATCAAGATCATCTAGGAAAACATGACCTTACAAAACAAACTAAATAAATCATTAATGACCAATTCTAGAGTAACAGAAATATGTGAACATTGAGACAGATAATTCAAAATAGCTTCTCTTGAGGAAACTCAACAAACTCAAGATAACACAGATAAAAAATTTAGAATCTTATCAGATAAATTTAGCAAAGAGATTGAAATAATTAACAAGAATCAAACAGAAATTCCAGAGTTGAAAAATGCAATTGACATCCTAAAGAATACATCAGAGTCTATTAAAAGCAGAATTCTACAAAAAAGCAGAAAAACTTCAAATAAACAATCCAACAATGCCTCTTAAAGAAGTAGAAAATCAAGAGCAAACCAAAACCAAAATTATTAGAAGAAATGATGAACATCAGAAAAGAAATAAATACAATTTAAATGAAGAAAACAATACAAAAGACAAATGAAAGAAAAAAATATGATGTTTTGAAAAGATAAACAAAATTGATCAAATTTTAGCCAGACTTACCATGAAAAAAGAGAAAATACCCAAATAAATAAAATCAGAGATATAAAAGGAGACATTGCAACAGATACTACAGGATTTCAAAGAATCATTAGAAGCTACTATGAGCAACTCTATGCCAATAAATTGGAAAACCTAGAAGAAATGAATAAATTACTAGATTGAAGACAGGCTGTTTTTAAAAATATGCAATTAAAGAAAATAAAAGAATAAGAGAGTGAAACATGCCTACAAGATCTAGAAAATAGCCTCAAAAGGACAAATCTAAGAGTTATTGGCCCTAAAGAGGAGGTCAAGAAAGAGATAGAGTTAGAAAGGTTATTCAAAGTAATAATAACAGAGAACTTCCAAAACCAAAAGAAAGATATCGACATTCAAGTACAATATGTTTATAGAATACAAAGCAGATTTAATCCAAACAAGGCTACCTCAAGACATTTAATAATCAAACTTCCAAAAGCCAAGGATAAAGAAATAATCTCAAAATCAGCAAGAGAATAAAAGAACAAATAACATAAAATGGAGCTCCAGTATGGCTGGCAACAGACTTCACAATGGAAACTTTACAGGCCAGAAGGCAATAACATGACATATTGAAAGTGCTAAGTGAAAAAAAGTCTATCCTAGAATAGTATATCCAGTGAAAACATCCTTCAAACATGAAAGAGACATAAAGACTTTCTGAGACAAACAAAAGCTAAGGGATTTCATCAATACCAGACCTATCCAACAGGAAATACTAAAGTGAGATCTTCAATCTGAAAGTAAAGGACATGAAGGAGCAAGGTGAAATTGCCTGAAGGTACAAAATTCATTGATAATAGTCAGTCCACAGAAAAACACAGAATATTTTAATACTGTAATAATTATGGTGTATAAACTACTCATATCTTGAGTAGATGAACTGATCAAAAATTATTACTGCAACAAATTTTCAAGACATAGAGGGTACAATAAGATATAAATGGAAACAACAAAAAGTTAGCGAGCATGGGAGGAGAAGTTAAAGTGTAGGCTTTTATTAGTTTTCATTTGTTGGATAATTAATTTATTATGCAATCAGTATAAAATAATGTCATCAGTTTAAAATAGTGTGTTATAAGATAGAATTTGCAAACTTCATGGTAACCTTAAATTAAAAATCATACAACAGATGCAAGAAAAAATTTAAAGCAATAAATTAAAATATACGACCAGAGAAAATCATGTTTACTGAGAGGATGACAGAAAGAAAGAAAAGAGAAGACCACAAAACAACCAGAAAACAAATAATGAAATGGCAAGAGTAAGCCCTTACTTATCAATAACAACATTGAAAGTAAATGGACTAAACTCTCCAGTCAGGATATACGGTGGTTGAATGGATAAATAAATAAATAAATAAAACCCCAATGATCTGTTTCCTACAAGAAACACATTTCACTGTACAAATATAGACTAAAACAAAGAGATGGAAAAAGATATTCCATGCAAATGGAACCAAAAAAAGCAGAAGTAGCCTGATTCATATTAGGCAAAATAGATTTCCAGACACAAAATATGAAAAGAGCCAAGGAACATCATTCTATAATGATAAAGCAGTTCATTCAGCAAGAGAATATAGCCACTGTAAATATATATGCACCCAACACTGGAGCACCTACATATGTAAAGCAAATATTATTAGAGCTAAAAAGAGAGAGAGACCCCAACACAATAATAACTGGAGGCTTCAGCACCCTGCTTTCAGCATTAGACAGATCATTCAGACAGAAAATCCACAAAGAAACATTGGACTTCATCTACAGTGTAAAACAAATTGATCTAATGGCTATTTCAGAACATTTTATCTAATGGCTGCAGAATACACATTCTTCTCCTCAGCACACGGAATATTCTCAAGTATAGACTGTATGTTAGGCCACACAAAAAAACAAAATTTGAAACTATATCAAGGATTTTCTCTGGCCACAGTGGAATAAAACTAGAAATCAGTAACAAGAGGAATTTGGGAAACTACACAGACACATCAAAATTTAAAAATATGCCCCTAAATAACCAGTGGGTCAATGAAGAAATTAGAAGGAAATTGAAAAATTTCTCAAAACAAGTGATAATGGAAACACAATATACCAAAACGTATGAGATATGGTTAAAGTAATACTAAGGGTAGTTTATAGCTGTAAGCACCTGGATCAAAAAAAGTAGAAAAACTTCAAATAAAAAATCCAACAATGCATCTTGAAGAAGTAGAAAATCAAGAACAAACCAAAACCAAAATTATTAGAAGAAAAGAAATGATGAACATCAGAAAAGAAATAAATACAATTTAAATGAAGAAAACAATACAGAAGACAAATGAAAGAAAAAAAATATGGTGTTTTGAAAAATAAACAAAATTGATCAAATTTTAACCAGACTTACTATGAAAAAAAGAGAAAATGCCCAAATAAATAAAATCAGAGATAAAAAAGGAGACATTGCAACAGATACTACAGGATTTCAAAGAATCATTAGAAGCTACTATGAGCAACTCTATGCCAACAAATTGGAAAACCTAGAAGAAATGAATAAATTACTAGATACTTACAACCTACCGGGATTGAACCACAAAGAAATCCAAAAGTTGAACAGAACAATAAGAAGTAATGAGATTGAAGCCATAATAAAAAGTCTTCCAGCAAATAAAATCCTGGGACCCAGTGGATACATTGCTGAATTTTATCAAATATTTCAAGAATAATACCAATCCCACTCAAGCTATTCTGAAAAATAGAAGAGGAAGAGGCATACTACCAAACTTATTGTACAAGGCCAATATTACCCAGACGCCAGAAGGGGACAAACACACATCAAAAACAGAAAACTACAGGCAATATTCCTGATGAACATTGATGTGAAAATCCTCAACAAAATACTAGCAATGGAATTCATCAATACATTAAAAGATCATTCATCATGACCAAGTGAGATCACTGACATGAAAGAATAGTTCAACATATGCAAACCAATCAGTGCAATCAATACATTGTATAAACAGAAAAAAGGAAAAAAAAAACCCATATGATTATTTTAACGGATGCTGAAAAGCATTTGATAAAATTCAACATCCCTTTATGACAAAAACCCACAAAAACACTGAGCATAGAAGAAATATAACACAATAAAAGCCATATATACTATAGATCCACAGCTAGTATCATACCAAATGGGAAAAAAACTGAAAGTTTTTCTTCCTAGATCTTGAATATGACAAGGATGCCCACTTTTACCACTTTTATTCAACATAGTACTGAAAGTCCTAGCTAGAGCATCCAGACATGATTAAGAAATAAAGTGTATTCAATTTGGAAATAAATAAGTCAAATTATTGTCATTTGCAGATATAATCTCATATTTGAAAAAACCTAAAGACTCCACCAAATATCTATTAGAACTGATGAACAAACTCAGTAAAGTTCCAGGATATGAAATCAACATACAAAAATCAGTAGCATTTCTCCCTGCCAACAGTGAACCATCTGAAAAATAAACCAAAAAGGTAATCCCATTTAAAATAAAATAAATAAAACACCTAGGAATTAACCAAAGAAGTAAAAGGTCTTTACATAAAAACCATAAAACATTGATTAGATAAATTAAAGGGAATACACACAAAAAAAGGAAAGATGTTTTATGTTTATGGACTGGAAGAACCAATATTCTTAAAAGGTCTATACTACCCAAAGCAATCTATGGATTCAATGCAATCCCTATGAAAATACTACTGACATTCTTCACAGAAATAGACAAAAAAAAAAAAAAAAATCCTACAGCTATCCTAAGCAAAAAAGAACAAAACTGGTGGTCATTACCTGACTTTAAATTATACTACGGAGCTATAGTAACCAAAACAGCATGTTACTGGCATAAAAACAGACATATAGACCAATGAAACAGAATAAAGACCCAGAAACAAATCCATACATCTATAGTGAACTCATTTTCAACAAAGTTGCCAAGAATATAAATTGAGGAAAGGACAATCTCTTAATAAGTGGTACTTGGAAAAGTGGATATCCATAGGCAGAAGAATGAAACTAGACTCTCTATCTCTTGCCATATAAAAAATCAAATAAAAATGGAATAAAAAATAAATGTAAGACCTCACCCTATGAAACTACTAAGAGAAAACATTGTGAAATATCCCCAGAACATTAACTGGACAATGATTTCTTGAGTAATGTCCAAAAAGCACAGACAATCAAAGCAAAAAAGGACAAATGGGATCACATCAAGTTAAAAAGCTTCTGCACAGCAAAGGAAACAATCAATGAAGAGGCAACCCATAGAATGGGAGAAAATGTTTGCAAGTTATGCATCTGACAAAGGATTAATAACCAGAATATATAAGCAGCTCAAACTCTAAAGAAACATATCTAATAATCAGAGTTTAAAATGGGCAAAAGATCTGAATAGACATTTATCAAAAGAAGACATACAAATGGCAATCAGGTGTATGAAAATGTAATCAATATCATTGATCATCAGAGAAATGTAAATCAAAACTACAGTGAGATGTCATCTCATGCCAGTTAAAATTGCTTTTATCTGTTTAAGGAGATTTTGGGTTGAGATGATGAGGATTTCTAAATATACAATCATGTCATCTGCAAAGAGAGTCAATTTGACTTCCTCTCTTCCCATTTGAATACCATTTATTTATTTCTTTTGCCTGATTGCCCTGGCCAGAAATTCCAATACTATGTTTGACATGTCTCAAAAGAAGACATTTATGTAACCAGCAAACATGAAAAAAAGCTCATCATCACTGGTCATTAGAGAAATGCAAATCAAAACCATAATGAAATACTATCTTATGCCAGTTAGAATGGCGATCATTAAAAAGTTAGGAAACCACAGATGCTGGAGAGGATGTAAAGAAATAGGAATGCTTTTACACTGTTGGTGGCAGTGTAAATTAGTTCACCCATTGTGGAAGACAGTGTTGCAATCCCACAAGGATCCAGAAATACCATGTGACCCAGCAATCTCATTACTGGGTATATACCCAAAGGACTATAAATCATTCTACTATAAAGACAAATGCACACATATGTTTATTGCAGCACTATCCACAATAGCAAAGACTTGGAACCAATCCAAATGCCCATCAATGATAGACTGGATAAAGAAAATGTGACACATATACACCATGGAATACTATGCAGTCATAAAAAAGAATGAGTTCATGTCCTTTGCAGGGACATGGATGAAGCTGGAAACCATAATTCTCAGCAAACTAACACAAGAACAGAAAACCAAACACCACATGTTCTCACTCATAAGTGGGTGTGGAACAATGGGAGTGCATGGACACAGGGAGGGGAACATCACACACCGGGGCCCACAGGGGGGTGGGGGACAAGAGGAGGGATAGCATTAGTAGAAATACATAATGAAGATGACAGGTTGATGAGTGTAGCAAACCACCACGGCACGTGTATACCCATGCAACAAACCTGCACATTCTGCACATGTATCCCAAAGCTTCAAGTATAATAAAAAATTTGCTTTTATCCAAAAGATAGGCTATAAAATGTGCTGGTGAGGATGTAGAGAAAATGGAACCCTTGTATGCTGTTAGTGGGAATGTACAGTAGTACAACCAGTATGGAGAACAGTTTGGACATTCCTCAAAACACTAAAAATAGAGCTGCCATATGAGTTAGCAATCCTCCTGCTAGGTATATACTTAAAAGAAAGAAAATCAGTATATAGAAGATTTATCTGTACTTTCATGTTAACTGCAGTACCATTCACAACAGTCAAAATCTGGAAGCAACTTAACTGTCCATTGAAAAACGAATGGATACAGCAAATGTGGTACATATACCCAATGACGTACTCTTCAGCCAAAAAAGAATGAGATCCTGTCATTTTCAACAACATTGGGTAAAACTGGAGGTCATTATGTAAACATGAACATAATGTATGTTTAAACATAAACATATGTTTAACGTAATGTAATAAGTCAGGCACAGAAAGACAAACTTCACATATTCTCACTATTTGTGGGAGCCAGCAATTAAAATAATTAAACTTATGGAGATTGAGAGTAAAAGGATACTTACCAGAAGCTGCAAAAGTTGGTGGGGGACATGAGGAGGAAGTGGAGATGGGTAAAAATAATAGAGTTTGGTAGAATGAATGAAACCTAGCATTTGATATTAATAGTCACAGCAAGGTGACTACAGTCTACAATAATTTATTGTACATTTAAAAATAACTTCAAGAGTATGATTGGATTGTTTGTAACACAAAGAATAGATAAATGTGTGAGATTATGGATACTTCTTCTACCCATTATTTATTGTATGCCTTTAAAAAATCTCATGTACCCGATAAATGTACATACCTACCATGTACCCAGAAAAATTAAAAATAAAAAAAAAAAACAAACTTGTTTTGTGATTTAACATGTGATCTATCCAGGAGAGAGTTCTGTGTGCTCTTGATAAAATGTTTATTCTGTTGCTGTTGGATAAGATGTTGTGTATATATTTGTGAAGTCCATTTGGACTACAGTGTTATTCAACAACCTCTGCCTCCTGGGTTCACGCCATTCTCCTGCCTCAGCCTCCCGAATAACTGGGACTGCAGGCGCCCGCCACCACATCTGGTAATTTTTTTTTGTATTTTTAGTAGAGACAGGGTTTCATCACGTTGGCCACGATGGTCTCGATCTCCTGACTTCATGATCCGCCTGTCTCGGCCACCTAAAGTGCTGGGATTACAGGCATGAGCCACCGTGCCCAGCCGTTCTCTGTTTCTTCATTGATATTTCTGTTTGGATGTTTTATCCTGTATTGCAATTGGAATATTAAAGATTCCTACTATTATTTAATATTATATTTGTATTTCTCCCTTTTTTCTATTATATTCTTTTTATGAATTCACACATTTTCATTATATTGTCCTTATTTGTATGTTGTGACAATATTTGACATAAAGTCTATTTTATCTAAGTGTAGGCACCCTTGCTCTCTTTTGGTTACCATTCATATGGAATATCTTCTATTCTTTCACTTTCAGCCTATATGTGTCCTTAAATCTAAAATGATTTTCTTAAAAATAGCATATAATTGTGTTTTCAAATCCATTCAATTGAAGATTTTAATTTATGTACATTTTAAGTATGTATTAATAAGACAGAATTTATTATTGCTATTT